>NC_091432.1:55553812-56153812 GCF_964237555.1 Oryctolagus cuniculus
TGTTATTTATATTTATATTATACTTATATTAATTATAATTATATTCTGTTATATTATTTCTGTCATTATTTAAAAAGGCCTCCTAATCCATTCTCTCTTTCCATGCCTTCAGGAACTCCTAAGACCCATATGTGGGTCATTTGCTAGTATCCTGTAAGTCTCCAACACTGTTTTTCAGTTTTCTAATTTTTTCTTCTTTCCTTTTGTTTTTTGTTTTTGTTTTGTGGTCTGACCGAAACATTTCTGAAGATTTCTCTTCTAACTCAGATATTTATTCTGCTTCACTGAGTCTATTAAAGCTTTACACTACTTTTTTTAAAATTTGTTCTATTGAATTCTTCATTTCTAGTATTTCATTTTGATTTCTTTTTTTTTTTTTTTTTTTTTTTGACAGAGTGGATAGTGAGAGAGAAACAGAGAGAAAGGTCTTCCTTTGCCGTTGGTTCACCCTCCAATGGCCGCCACAGCCGGTGTGCTGCGGCCAGCGCACTGCGCTGATCTGATGGCACGAGCCAGGTGCTTATCCTGGTCTCCCATGGGGTGCAGGGGATTTTGATTTCTTTTTTAACCCAATTTCATGGGAGAAATTTTCTTGCATGTCATGTACGGATTTCATTAGTTCATGGATTTGTTTCTGATTACTTCTAAGTAACCCTACAATCAAAGGTGGCAGCTTCACAGTTTACTTCACAACTCTGGTCCCCGTATTTTGTTTTTTAATCAGTTTTGTGCTATTTTAGAGAAATTTCAGGGTTTTATATATAATCATTTTTATCTGTCTTTTCCTTTGAGGAATCTTGCATTTCAATCACTAGAAAAATATTACTTCTCTGTATATGGAGAAGCTGACTGCTTGACAGCGTGTCACCTCATGGCCCTGAGAACTGTGGGAAGTGGCTTCACTACACCCAGCTTACAGATGAGGGAATGGAGACGAGGGAGGGGCAGGTCACGTGATGATTGATCGCCGAAGCCAGGACTGGACGGCAGATGTGTCTGACTTCATAGGCTCTGGACCACTTTGTAGAATCCTTTGCTCTTCCAAATTCACAATCTTATTTTAACCAAAGACCATTTTTCTTTCTATGAGTTGTGTGCCTGCATGTGTGTCTTTGTGTCTGTGTCCATATATTTTATTACTTTAGCGGTATTCTCTGATTTGATAATGGTGATAAGGAGGTAATTTGCCTTGTTTCTCCCTAAAAAAAAAAAAAAAAAATTGTGAGACAAAGACAGAGGTCCCATTCACTAGTTTACTCCCCAAATGTCCACAACAGCCAGAGCTGGGCCAGACCAAAGCCAGGAGCAGAGAACCCAATCCAGGTTTCCCATGTGGTGGCAGGAACCCAAGTACTTGAGCCATCACCTGCTGCCTCCAAGGGTGTGCATTAGCTAGAAGCTGGGATCGGGAGCAGAGCCAGAAGTCCACCCAGGCACTCGGATATGAGATGTGGGCATGTAAGTACTATGTCAAAGCCTGCCCTCTTTTGTAATGGGGTGGTTTGGTGTTTTGCTCTCAAGGATCATGTGGTGTCTTATTGAATAGGTATGCTATTTTAATATTTGTTATTTTACATTAAAATATATAGTAAAGTATAAAATACAGAATTTTTACATTTGTATTTTTTAAGGAAATATTATTCTCTTCCAAATTTCAAGACTTGTGTTGAATCTTACCAAATATGCTTTGGATATTTGCTGGCAAATGTCATATTTATTATTTCATTTATCACTAAATTTCGATACATAGAAATAATCTTTGTGGTGCTGAAATGAAGCCCATTTGCTAATGACATATTTCCTTTCATATGCACTGCCAAATGCTGCATATTTGTATCTTTTCTAAAGTGCTCTGAGATAGAATCTCAGTAGTTGTGACAGCCTCCCGACATCACATCTTCCTGGTCTCCCATGGGGGTGCAGGGGCCCAAGGACTTGGGCCATCTTCCACTGCTTTCCCATGATCACAGCAGAGAGCTGGATTGGAAGTGGAGCAGCCAGGACTTGAACCGGCACCTATATGGGATGCCAGCACTGCGGGTGGTGGCTTTACCCACTACGCCATGGTGCCAGCCCCTAAAATTTATTTTTTAAAAAAGATTTATATGAAAGAGGGAGAGATGAGAGACCTTCCATCCACTACTTTACTCCCAGCTGTCCACAGCAGCTGGTACTCGGTCAGGCAGAAGCCAGGAGCTTCATCCATGTCTCCCACGTTGGTTGTAGGGGCCTAAACACTTGGGCCATCTTCTGTTGCTTTTCCCTGGCCATCAGCAGAGAACTGGATCAGAGCCGGTGTTGTGTAGCAGGTAAAGCTGCTGTCTGTGATGCTGGCATCCCATATGGGCCAGGTTCATGTCCAGCTGCTTCCCATCCACTTTCCTGCTAATGGCCTGGTAAAAGCAGCAGAATATGATTCAAGTGCTTGGGCCCCACACCCATGTGGGAGACCCAGATGAAGCTTCTGGCTTCAGTCTGGCCCAGCCCTGGCCTTTGTGGCCATCTGGAGGAGTAAATCAGCAAGTGGAAGATCTTTTTTCCCCCTCTCTGTAACTATTTGAAATAAATAAATCAGGCAGGTGCTGCGGCTCACTAGGCTAATCCTCCACCTGTGGCGCTGGCACCCCGGGGTTCTAGTCCTGGTTGGGGTGCCGGATTCTGTCCTGGTCATTCCTCTTCCAGTTTAGCTCTCTGCTGTGGCCCAGGAGGGCAGTGGAGGATGGCCCAAGTGCTTGGGCCCTGCACCCCATGGGAGACCAGGAGGAAGTACCTGGTTCCTGGCTTCAGATTGGCGCAGCGGTGATTTGGGGAGTGAAGCAATGGAAGGAAGACCTTTCTCTCTGTCTCTCACTGTCTAACTCTGCCTGTCAAAAAATAAATAGTAAATAAATCTTTAAAAAGAAATAGAGCAGCTGGGACACAAACTTATGCCTGTATGGGACTTTGGCACTGCAGGTGGCAGCTTTACCTGCTCCACCACAATGCAGGCCCTAGCACCAAAATTTTTAAAATAAAATTAACCATGGTGGGAGTTCAGCAAATGCATGCTGTCTGCCTCTTTCAGTTCTGGAGTCTGGGACTGTAGAGCCTTGGACCAGTTGCTTTTTCTGTGGTTGCCTCTGTTTGCTTATCTGTAAAATGGGGATGAGAATGGTACTGACTTCACTGAGATGCTGTGGTGGTGTTATTGATATGGATTTTCATGCAAGCAGCAATCTGACATATATTTGCATTTCTGCTACTGAGGCTATGAAACTAGGTTGCCAGCCCCGAGGACGCTATCCTCTATCACTGTTGCATAGGCCAGTGTTGCATCTGATTGTTCTCTGCAGAGTGCTGACTCCGCCTGTAGGCAGAGAGCCGCGTTAAAGAGCCTGCTCTCCTGCTGCCCCCAGGACTGCAGGCTCTGGAGCTCCTCCCCAAGAGTGGGCTCACATAGTGCTTCTGGGTTTCAGATCCCACAGAGCGATCGAGATCATGGCGAAAGCTTGGCCTCTTAGGAGGCTTGTTGGCTGTGACTTTGGGAAACCAGGAAGATCCTTATCAACATTCTGGGGGCTGAAGCACTTTGGCTCCGTTTCTAAGGCCTGCAGGGCTCTTTCCCCTGCTGTATCTGGTCTGTGCAGCACCCAGTGCTGTTCCCTCTCAGGGACTGTTGTTGGCTCTTCCATCATCTGCCAGAAACTGGCAGACTGTCAGCCTGGGTTGTACGCTGGGGATGTGTTAGGTGAGAAAGACTCCGGGTCGCATCAGGGAGAGGGCCTCATCCCAGCACCCATCACCCGTCATCCTGGCTGCCTCGACGGCCTCCTCACTGGTCCCTCTTACCCAGCTCAACCCACTGCCAGCCCGGCAGCCAGAGGCACCTCTGCCCTGCGACTCTGTTCACTGAGTCTTCAGAGGCTTCATTCTGCTCCTAGGCTGAGCCCTTGCATCCCTCAAGGGGACCTCCAGGGCCCCGTGTGATTCCTCTCCTCACCTGCCAGCGTCGTCCAGGGCCTGCTCTCCCCTACGCAATGTCCCCGCTGCCCTCAGCAACTCGTTCCTGCTGCTGCCCACCCTTGTTGTCTCCTCCCTCCAATGGAGGGCTTGTGCTTTTTGCCTAACGAGCTCCCATCTAAACTCCAGCTGTCTGCTCAGATGTCCGTGTTCTTGGGAAGGCCTCTCTGGCTCCTCCTCACCCTTCTCCTGCCTGCAGTCTGCCACCGTGTGACCTGTAATACCTGAGCGTCTCTCTGGTGAATCTGTCCCCCTGGGTAGCAAGCTCTCAGAGGACAGGGATGTGTCAATTTTTATTTATTTTTGAAAGTCAGAATTACATAGAGAAGGAGAGGCAGAGAGGGAGGGAGGGAGCAAGGGAGGGAGGTCTTCCATCCACTGGTTCACTCCCCAATTGGCCGCAACAGCCAGAGCTGCACCAATCCGAAGCCAGGAGCCAGGAGCTTCCCCCGGATCTCCCACGTGGGTGCAGGGGCCCAAGGACTTGGGCCATCTTCCACTGCTTTCCTAGGCCACAGCAGAGAGCTGGATCAGAAGTGGAGCAGCCGGGACTAGAACTGGCGCCCATATGGGATGCCGGCACTGGAGGCGGCGGCTTTACCTGCTATGCCACAGCACCGGCCCCGGACATGTCAATTTTAATTAGCATTCCGCCCCTAGCTCAGAGCCCACTGCCAGGGACATAGTAAACATGCACTAAATATTCAATAACAAGCTCAGCTTCACTGCCAGGAGAGGATACGGAAGCGTAGCGCATCACGATGACACGTGGCAGTATTTTAACAGAACATAATGTTCTAGGAACAGAGAGGAAGAAGCAGCTGGCTTAGTAGGGGCTAGTCAGGGAAGGCTTCCAGGAGCAGCTCTGAGCCAAGGAAGAGAAAGCCATCGGGGCAGGGGGAACAACAGAAGTGAAGGCACTGAGGCATCTCCTGGCACTCGGCACATCTCTGGGACACAAGGCATCTCATGTGAACTGGGTGTGTGCTGTGTGTCCCGGAGAGACAGGCAGCGAGGCTGGAACAGTGGGCTGGGACTGGGCAAGGCGAAGGCTTGGAGGGACCATTTGTGAGTCTGAATTTCATGTAGGACACTCTGGGAAGTCAGAGAGGCCTGCAGGTAAGGAAGTGGTAGGGTCAAATCTGTTTTACAATAATTATCCTGGACAAATTGTGAAAGCTGGCCTGAAACAATAGAGGCTGGGGCCAGGGACACCAGGAAAGAGGGTATAGGCAGAGCCTGGTGAGAGATGATGAGACTAGAGAGGTGGGCAGGTGGAGGTGTGGGGAGGAAAGATTTGAGAGTTATTTGGAGGTCAGGCCCGCAGGACTTGGTAAGGGGCTGGAGTTCATGGCAGATCAGGAAGACCAGCAGGTGTCTGACTGCACGGCCAAGTAGAGGGTGCCCTCTGCCAGGCCGTGTCAAGTGCCCCTGGGAAACAGGTGGGATGCGACAGCTGACCTAGTTTTGCATCCTGGCTCTACTGCTAACGAGCTGAACCCTGGGGGATTTACTTAGCCGAGATTCAGTTTCCCCAGAATATGAGCTCAGCGATAGTTACTTTGCAGGGCTGTTGTGAGGAACAATCTGGAAAGTGTATCTAATGCATAGTTGGTGTCCTGTAAGTGATGGCTTTGAAACAATTTGTATTCGCCTAATCCAGGTGGCAACGTCAAGGAGGTAGCTGGATATCTGGACCTGGGTTTTGAAAGAGGTGTGAGAGGCAGAGAAGTACACTGAGTGGGCCATCTGTCCAGACGCCCCTGGTCTGGACTTGCAGGCTCAGGGCTCGGGTTGGGGAGAGGCCTCCCTGAGAAAGAAGAGAGGAAGACGTGTAATCTAACTGACTTTACATCTAACATGTAGTCTAACCCATAGCTCTGGCTGGAAGGGACCAGCCTGGGGCTCAGAACATCTTCACCCAGAGTCCCAAAAGCCACTTGACCATGACCCTGAGATGGCAAGGTTGAAGTGGCCTCATTGGAATGAACCAGAACAGGCAGCTCTTTTGAAATAACTTTATTCTATTTGCTAACAATGACCCATGCATGGTGAGTATTTAATTTAGTCTAGCAGTTAAGATACTGGTTCCCAAGTACCACCAGGGGTGCTTGGATTCCAAGCCCAGTTTCAGCTCTTGAATACACCTCCTGGGAGGCAGCGTATTTGGGGTCCTGCCACTCTGGCAGGCCTGCATTATATTTCTGGCTCTTAGCTTCATCCTTGCCCAGTCTCAGCCCAGGTGGGCATTTGGGGAGTGAACCAGTGGATGGAAGCACTTTTGTGTGCACGTGCGCATGTGCGCGCTCATTCTCTCTCTCTCTCTCTGCATCTCCAGTTTTTAAAATGGCTTGTATTCATTTTCTAAAAATTCAACTAATAATAAATAATACAAAGAAAGTAAAGATAGCTTAACCAAATACCCTCTGACCCACAAATACAGGAGGGAGAGAGGTCAGATAGAGATTATATGAGATATACTTTTTTGAAACAAGTATTACAATTTAACTGAACTTTGCCGGCGCCGCAGCTCAATAGGCTAATCCTCCACCTAGCGGCACCGGCACACCGGGTTCTAGTCCCGGTCGGGGCGCCGGATTCTGTCCCGGTTGCTCCTCTTCCAGGCCAGCTCTCTGCTGTGGCCCAGGAGTGGCAGTGGAGGATGGCCCAAGTGCTTGGGCCCTGCACCCCATGGGAGACCAGGAGAAGCACCTGGCTCCTGCCATCGGACCGGTGCAGTGCGCCGACCACAGCGCGCCAGCCGTGGCGGCCATTGGAGGGTGAACCAACGTCAAAAGGAAGACCTTTCTCTCTGTCTCTCTCTCTCTCTCACTGTCCATTCTGCCTGTCAAAAAAAAAAAAAAAAATTTAACTGAACTTGAAACAAAGTGAAGTGAAACCACAGGACTTGTGGAACTTCTCCAAAAAAGAGCAATTCGATTGTAAAAGCTTTTAAAATGTAGTACGAAATGCATTAAGAGTTTAGGATCCTGGAGACAGTTTTTTGTTTTTTTGTTTTTGTTTTTTTAGTTTTTTTTTTCTTATTACATGTCTTAAATCTGGATGGTTCTAAACTTTGTACCTGGCATTTGTTTTATTCGGGTGTAGTAGAATGCACAGACTTAGAAATTGTCAGGAAGGGGCTTCCACTCACAGATCTCTAAAAACAGGAGCCATGGCATGGCACACAGGGTCACCTGGGGAAGGACCAGGGCTGAGCAGGAGGTGGAAGGAGGGAGGAAGGAACATGGTCCGGAGCCTGGACTGGGATTCTCATGGGAAGGAAGGGGTGAACCAAGTAGGCACTCTCACTTGGTTCAGGATGGCACAGTTTGAATGCTATGGGAGGGCTCTGGGTTATAGAGGGGGCTCTTGTTGTCTAGTATGTGGCCCTGGGGCCATTTGGGACAAGGGAAATACTGGCTTGGAGTGTGAGAGTTTGATGAAGGTTGAGGATGGTGGCTCTGGATTGGTTCGTTTACCAAAGGAGTGGGATGAGTGGCAGGAGACACGCGGGGAGTCCCAGAGGAAGCTGCCCCTCCCACATCTGTCAAGTGGCCTCATGGACAAACTCCCTGCATTTGGTCAGTCATTATCTTCCTTTTCTCTACTGAGAACATCTGGATGAAGTCTGGAAAATAAACGCTGGGCAGGTTGTCTTTACAACCCTCGTACCAAGGGAACGAGACAGTTTGTTGTTCGTTTTTTTGTACTCCATGTCTTAATGTGGATGGTTCTGAACTTTGTACTTGGAACTGGCTGGTCCCTCGAGGAGCAGTCCTTCCAGGATTTAGGATTTAGGCCCCAAGTGGCAGAACATCAAGAATCCAGGAAGTAAGCATAGCTGGTCGCCCTGCAGGAAAAAGTGAGAGTGCTAGCAACCCTTCCGCAGCCAGACTCAGGCGTCTCCTCTCAACTGGTCGCTGGGCGCGTGCACATGAGCTGGTGCAGCTGCTATGGATGTCCAAAATGGCACCAGGTGGTTGCCGAAGAGAAACATGTCCCCCCTTTCCCTCCAGGTTGGCAGGTACTCTGTCCCCCACAGGGCTCTGCGCTGGACTCACGCCACAGCGGTATCACCAGTGGCTTGGGCTGCTGCAGTCTGGTCTCACCTGTCTCCAAAGCTGGTGCTGAGGCTCTCGGCTGCTGGGTCCTGAGTTGTGCACATGCGCACCCTCCACGTAGATCCCTCTAACTGGCGATTGGCGTGGGCTTTCCTCTGCAGCTTTCTCCCCAACTCTTCCCTGAGATTGTGCTCCCTATACTTTTTTTTTTTTTTTTTTTAACTGTCTCCCCCTAGACTAGAGCAGTAAGCCCCATCCTGTTCTGCCATTTTGGATCCTGCGCTCTACCTGTATTATCTCTCTATCCAGATATATTTTGTGGATTGCTTTTCACTGACTGCTTCCTCTGTTTGTCGGCCCTTCGATGTTTTAACTGTGGATCAAGGATTTGTGTATCTGCTGTTACTGTTGGGTGGGTGAGGGGGAGGGAAGGGGAAGCCGAGAGCGAGCCCTGAGTAGCCTTGCTGACCGAACTTGTTTCTGCTCTTTTTCCCTAACTTTGTTTGTAGTCCAAAGCTTGAGTTTATTGGACCAGACTGGGTATCTGTCTCGTTCCCTCAGTACGAGAGGATTGTAAAGACAACCTGCCCCAGTGTTTGTTCCAGATTTTCTCAGTAGGAAAAAGGAAGATAATGGCTGACCAAATGCAGGGAGTTTGTCCACGAGGCCACTTGACAGACGTGGGAGGGGCAGCTTCCTCCGGGGCTCCCCGCGTGTCTCCTGCCACTCACCCCACTTCTTTCCCGTAAATCCCTCCACATTGTTTGAGGTTATCAGCCCTGATAGCGCCATTGTTCTGCCTCCCCCGCCCCTCTTCCTTGGTAAGAAAGGCAGAATGGCAGCCTGTGCAGTTTCCCCTCGCGTCAGCATGTTGGCGGGTGGGACGGAGAGCATTCTTCTCCAGAGACGTTCTGCGTCTCCTCTGCACACGGCTGGCTCGCCCACTCCATCTGCTTCCTTTCCTGGTCTGTTACCGCTTTTGTCAGAAATCCCCACCCCCGGCTCCCATCTTCTTTCATGCCGATCCTTTGTGGGGAGGAAGAGTTATCAAGGGTGGAAGCTGTACAGTTTACTGCTGGTAATTTCTTTCTACAGCCACTATTTCAAAGACTCTTGCTGCCTTTTCCTGCAGATGAGTGTTGCTGGTGGGTTGTGTGTGTGTGTATGTTATTAATTGGGTTCAGTTCAGGAGAAAGGCTGCCTCTACCAATTCTGGGATGGCTCTTTAGGTAGCTATTTTAGCAAAAGCTAGGAGAACTAATCTTTTGTCTTGGATCAGTGTAGGGTACTTTTCTAGGCAAAAGCCCCTGGCATGACTTTCACTGGGTTATGAGACTTCATCTGTCTTAATTACATGTGTTCCCAGTAGCCCAGCTCTTCCCTGACTCTCTGCTGGGTGTGGTGAGGATACACAAAGGCCGAGCGAGGCCAGAGGCACACAAGCCTTACCATTTGTCCCATGGAGGCATCAGAGAGCAACACGGGCCACGAGAGGTGGCGGGAACCTGAGAGAACATCGTGTCCAGCCTTGCTCCAAAGCAGCACTGCTAACTGCCCCCTCTGACAGATGGCCCTGCAGCCTTTGTTTGGATACCGTGAGCATCAGGGAACTCACGAGCATTATTCTGTCACTGGAAAGCTGAATGCGTTTAAGTGTTTTTCACCTTGAACTGAACTAGGAGTGGATTTCCTCTCCTTTCCACATGGGCTTTCTTGGTGAGCCTCGTCTTCACATGCTTCCCAGCCTTTGCTCCATGTCTGTGGCTGCTACAACGAGGCCTATGGTCCTGATTTCTAGCCTGGCCCAGAAATGACTGAGCAGGTTGGAAAGCTGCTGGGCCAAACCCCAGGGGAACCAGTAAAACAAAGCGGCGCGTGCACACGGAAAGCACTCGCTGTCCAGGATGAGGATACTTGATTTGGCTCAAATAAAAGATAGCTGAGGTTTTCACTGAACTGTAAGTGTACTTGGGCCCGCGGTAAGGCACGGCGAGTCTGCTGTATGAATAACGAATGTCCGTGCCGGAGACACTTGCCAAGGCCATCCGATGCTGGAAGTTTGTTTAGGCCACATCTGGGTCTGTGGGATAGCAACAAACCACTTGTGCCGCTGTGGGATGGTGTCTAAGAGACCATGACAAACAGCTAGGGCCTGGAGAAGGTAGGCTTCAGAAAGGCAAAAGGACGGTCTTCAAACAGGAGAGAGACTTTGGGAAAGGAATACAGATACTCCTCAACTCAAGATTGTTAGGTCCTGATAAACTCATAGCTGAGTAAACAATGTCATCAACAGAACATGCATTTATTACACCTGTCCTACCAGACATCCTAGCTCAGCAGCACATTATGGTGTGAGGATCAGTTCATTCCCCCTGTGTTTGTAGGAGTAACGGGGGGCAGTGGTCCACTGCCACTAGCCAGCATCAGGAGAGTATCATCACATATTGCAAGCCTGGGAAAATGTCAAAATTCAAAGTATGATTTCTACTGAATGTGTATTGCTTCCACGCCATTGTAAAGTTGAAAAATCTTAAACCCTTGTTAAGCCAGGGACCATCTGAACTTGGTTTTTTCTTTCTGCTGTCAGGGCACAGAATGGGCATGGCTTTGGGGAGTTACAAAAGGCTGTTTAGCAGCTCTGTCGACTAGAAGGCATCTCTGTTTCCAGGATCTGTAAAAAACCGGATGAACTTAGCTTCATCCTGGAAAATCCCTGGTTCTGTTCCTGTCTGTGGGAGTATGGGAGCAGATGCTGATTTCTAGGTAGGACACAGAAGATAGAATGTTTTAATTAATTTGAGGAAGAATACTTTCAGACCTCCTGAGAATCCTGCCAACGAGAAGGGTTTTCCCAAAGCCTGTAGCCAGAAGCCAGCACCTAACCCCAGACACGAGATCCTGCTGGATCCTGGCGGCAGCTGTGGGAAGAGCGCAGAATTCGGAGTAGGTAGACCTGCTTTGCAGCTTGGCTGTGCCATTTGCTAGGTCTGTCATCTCGAGCAGTTTACTTAATCTTGCTGGGCCTGCATTCCTCACCTGTAAAATGAGATGGCTAATTTCCAGCTCATTCATTATTGTGAGGCTTAAGTAGGATGACAGTTAAAAGGCCCCTGGCATGAAACTGGATGATTATAAATGTTAAATTTTGGGGCCGGTGCCATAGCGCAGTAGGTTAATCTTCCACCTGTGGTGCCAGCATCCCATATGGGCGCCGGTTCAAGACCCAGCTGCTCCTCTTCCAATCCAGCTCCCTGCTATAGCTTGGGAAAGCAGTGGAGGACGACCTGGGTGCTTGAGCCCCAGCACCTGCATGGGAGACTGGGAGGAAGCTCCTGGCTTTGGATGGGCAAACCTCTAGCTGTTGCAACCATTTGGGGAGTGAATCAACGGAGGGAAGACCTTTCTCTCTGTCTCTCCCTCTCACTGTCTGTAACTTTACCTCTCAAATAAAATATTTTTTGAAAAAGTTAAATTTCTTCCTGTCCCCTGAGGCTAGTTGCCAATAGTACTATTAATTTCCAACATACCTTTTATAAAAAGTCAATACTTTTTCCCCCCTCTAGGGCCCCCTTCCGAGCTCTCCCCAGCTAGTGAGGAGGAAGAGACAAAGAGTGGCCTGGATGTGATGCCCAATATTTCTGACGTGCTGCTGCGCAAACTGCGGGTCCACAAGTCTCTCCCTGGAAGGTAAAATCACAGTGTGGTGTGGAAGACCTTGTGCTGGGTGGCCCCCGTGTCAAATTCTAGGTAAGACACACAGGAGTACCAGTCTTGATTTTTGACCCTAGAAGGGTCCAAGTCCAGTGATCCATGCAGAGGTAATACATCTAAAACCAAAAGATTAGCAAAGGGCCAAGCCTGGTGCCTCCCACTCAAACAGCAGGTGGTCACAGCATGTGAGGCACGAGGGTCACCAGAGGCTCGTGGCAGCAGAGGGTGGTGGGCAGAAGTGGGTTTCAATCCCATTATACCTCTTACCTGCAAGTGGGAGACTCTACATCTCATAGCTGTATAGAGATGTGAGACATTCGGAACCACATGAAGGATTGCTTAGAAAACCCACCAGACTGCTTCGATTCCTGGGGAGAAAGTGTGTTTGCTTTCCGAGCCTTAGCTCCAGCATCTATACGAGAGGGGTCCTAGGTGCACTGTTATAAGAAGATGCAATGGTGGCAAGATGAGATCATCGTATAAGCAGGACTTGGGAGTGTGTTCACGTATAACAGGCCCTTGATAACTGGGTTGAGAAGTGAAAGATTTGGAGTATAAAGGAGAGAAGAGAGGGTTTGGGTGGGTGCCAGCAGGTGAGACCTCAGCCAGGCCCAGCAACCTGGAGACCTGTTGATGAGAGGAGTTATGAGAAGGAGCAACCTGGCAAAGCAGAGTTCCCAGGTCTTGGTGGTAGATTTTAAAAGAGAACAAGCTTATCCCAGTAACCATCTAAAATATAGAATCATCAGGGCAGTTCTCAGAGGGCGTGGCGACTAGATGCTAATTCACAGGAGATAAGTGCTAGAAATAAGTCCGAAGCAGGCTGAATCCACAGCTGGGGATGGTGCAGGGTGAGCCAGCTCACCTCACGGAAGGCAGAGAAGGGCATCAGAGGCGGGAAGTCAGGGCCGGGCACTCCCAGTATGTGGTGCAGGTCACAGGGCATGTTTACATACTGTGTTTGTGACAACCCAGCGAGACAGAAAAGGAAGAGTTTCGCTGTGTTTGTCTTTAGCAAGGGAACAGAGGGGCAAAGGTACCTGCTAGCAAGTGACAAAGTAGAAACTGAACTCGGAGCGGGCTGGTTCCGGAGCACCTGCACCAGGGCTCTGTCACACACATCACCATCGTCAGGGCTCTTCAGTCTGCAAGGGGCAGCGTGGAGGACAGCTGGGTTCCTTGTCCTCAGTTAAGCTGAAAATAATAGTATGACTATCATATGCCCTCAAGCTTCCTCCAGAGCAGTGCCATGTTCCTTGAGTAAGTTAATAGTGACCAACTACCGACCTGTATGACTCTGCATGGTCAATGAATATACAACTTCTGAAGCACATGTTACCAGCTCTCAGGCATTGCTTCAGCTACCAAATTGTCCTGTCCCCACTATCAGACCTGCCACCTACTCCTGGCCTCCTTAGAGGCAGTTTCCAACTTCGGCCGTTAGTTTGACCCGGAGATCTCTAACCCTAGTTTGGGGCTTGGACAACCAAAGGGATACACTTGTCACATGACACTTGCTGTCCAACTAAAGAAGCCAGAGCTTCAGTATCCCTGCCCCCAGCAGAAATATGGACGCTACCATTGAGTTTTTAATATGAAGAAGTTGGTTTCATGTCCTACATGGATTGGGATTTGGACCATAAGCAGATGATTATGAGGTCAGCAAGCTCAACAGGTTCAGGAGACAAAGAAATCCAGAACTCAAATCAGGGACTTGCCTAGTAATTAGTTAATCAGAGAACAAAGAGAACATATGACAGGATGAGGCATCCCAGGGTCAAACACCAACAGGAACAATTGGAGTGGAGAACACACACTGTCCGTTTTCTCATGCAGTTACATTCTGGTGGGGAGATAATAATACTTAAGTGGCCAGAAGAATGATTTGAGATAGTGCTGGGGGACCATGAACTAGAGCACGTATAGAGAACAACTCGAAAGTGGAAGGCTGGGGCAGTAATTAAGCTATGCAAATAACCAATGTCAAGAAGAAGCCATCCATGCAAAGATTCTGCTAAGATTTCTTTTTTGAAAGACTTACATTAGCAGGGAGCCAGATCAGAAGTGGAGCAGCCAGGACTCAAACCATTGCCCATATGGGATGCTGGTGCTGCAGGCAGAGGCTTAACCTTCAGTGCCACAGCGCCAGCCCCTGATTTTGCAGATTTTATCTAGACAAAAATAGCAATTTCAAGAAATGGTGCTGGGAAAACTGGATAGCCATATGTAAAAAGTGAAGCTGGACCCCCCCATTACACATAAAAATGAACTCAAAATCAATCATAAACCTAAATATAAGAGATAACACTATAAAACTCATAGAGCTTCCTACACAGAAGTAAATCTTTCTGACCTTGGGTTAGTACATGGATTTTTGGATCTGACACCAATGACAAAAGCAACAAAGATTTAAAAAAAAAACCCCCAGATGAATAGTACTTCATCAAAATTAAAAGAAAACGTTTGTACTGTAAATAATGGCATCAAGAAAGTAAAAGGCAACCCATAAAATGGGATGAAATCTTTGCGAATCACTTATCTGGGGTGAAAATTATTTGTAGACTATCTAAAAACTGCTAACTCAATAATAAAAACATGAATAAAAAGTTTTCCAAAATGGGAAAAGGATTTTTTAGGTATTCCAAGAAAATATGCAGGGGGCCCTCAGAAGATGCCCTTTCCTCCTGGAGGCCAGGGCTGTGCAGCTTAGTTCAGTGTGCAAGGCACAGCAGCCGGCTGGCACGTCGTGTGGCTTCTTAGCCTGCGTCACCACCCTGAGTCTTCACAGGTTTCTACATTTGAAAAAAAGGGTGGGTGTGCTGTATAGCAGAAGAACAGAAAAACAAGTTTGGTGAATAACCGATGGAGAAATGGAGATGTCACACGCTGTCCAAACAAACCCAGGGGTCGGGGCGGGGGTGGGGGGGCTCAGCGGGTGGTGAGAAAGCACTGGAACAGCTGTGTGCGCTCTGTGTGACAGCTTCCACGGAGGCCCTCAGGAGAGGTGGGGCGGGGCCGGGACAAGAACTGTAAGCATGGACATCTTTGCGGCTGTTTATCCCGTGAGCTGTGCTCTGGAGGGTCACTGGGTCTTACTGCCTCAATCCGACAGGAAGCTCTCACAGTCCCTCGGCAGGGGTGAGGACCCACCCTTGCAGGGGGGCTGACCCTGCCTCTGCTCTCAGGGTCCCTCCGCACCCGTCCAAGGGAGGAAGCCGTGTTTCCTGAGGTGCTCATTGCCAGCAAGCGCTGTTGCCAAGTCCTGTGATGCTGCTTGGGGGGGGCCCCCTCTCCCCAGGCCTCCTCCCTCCCCAGCACAGAAAAGGGCCCCTACATTATTTACATTGTCTAGGCTTCAGACGGGCCAGCTTTCATGACTGCAAAGGCAGAGGCGCAGCCGTGCACAGATTGGGTGTGCACGCTCTAGGAAGGTTGCGGCTGTGGGAATGGCACATGACGAGGAACCTCTCAAACACGACTCTCTGTGGTCAGACGGTCCCGCCGTGGAGAAGGCCTCTGGCCACGCCGTCGCACCTTCTCTTCTCTGGCCCACCAGCACCTGCCACAGCCACTAGGGACAGGAGGGGTGTCTGGCCTTGCAGACATAGTAGCTCCCCCAAATCTTAAATGGCAACTCAGACGTGCAGAGTCTGTAAAGTACTCAGCACAAGCACTTTCCTCTTAATTCCTCACAGCAAACCTGTGAGTTTGTCAAAATGGAAGCCAATTGAATGTGCATATTTTATTCAACAGCCCCTCAGTATCCAAGGGGGATCGGCTCCTGGACCTCATCGCTGCACCACCCCCAGCCCCGCCAGTACCCAAATCCGTAGGTGCTCAGGTTCCTTGTCCTAAGTGGTGTAGTATTTGCTTAGAAGCTACCCTCTTCTTCCTGTAAACCTTAAGTCATCTCTAGGTAACACCTAATACGACACAACTTTTATGTAAGTAGTGCTTCCATGTTGTATAAGGAACAATGAAAAGAAAAATGTTTACACATTCAGTACAAATGCAATTTTTTTCTAAATATTTTTGACCTGTGGTTGGGTAAATGCACAAATACAGAACATGCATATACAGAGTGCTGACTCTATTTGTGTACACACACACACATATATGTATACACATGTATATGCATATATTTCTTGCAGCACTTTGCAGGGTGACACTATTCCCACTTTATAGATGAGCAAATTGGGGCCTAGAGAAATTAAATAACTGGTCCAAAGACCCGGAGATCACAGTGGCACTGCGGGAGGGCCGACCCGGAATCGGGTGTTTTCCACCCACCACCTGGCTGTTGGTGGAGCACACAGAGGTTCCTCTGCATCTTTCCCTTGTCATCAGCTCCTCCTACTCCATGCCTGGGAACATACGGTCTGCTGACTGGTCACAGTCACCTTGTGGTTTATATAACAGGTTGGATAAAGTTCATTTGCACATGTTCTTTTTTTCACAGCGCCCCTCCACTCACTGAAAAGGAAGTTGAGGTAAGTGACTTTGTGAACTTCAGTGCCTGTGCTTGATTGGGTTTATTCAAAACATTCCTCCCTCCGGCCTTGACATTCCCCTCCCCGCCCCAGAGAAAGTGAGAATGGGTGGCTGTGGGATAACACAGACATTTGTGACTAGCCTCACTGAGCTCTGAGCCCCACTCCCACTCCAGTTAATGGAACATTTTCACAAATTTGGCCAGAAGTAAAAAGCTAATTGGAAATCCTATGTCTTTCAAGGATTACGTTGTTTTTTTTTTTTAAAGATTTATTTGAAAGAGTTACACAGAGGAGAGGCAGAGAGAGAGAGAGATCTTCCATCCACTGGTTCACACCCCAACTGGCTGCAACCGCCAGAGCTGTGCCAATCCGAAGAGCCAGGAGCTTCTTCAGGGTCTCCTATGTGGGTGCAAGGGCTCAAGGACTTGGAATTGGACCATCTTCCACTGCTTTCCCAGGCCATAGAGGAGAGCTGGACCAGAAGTGAGGCAGCTGGGACTTGAACCTGTGCCCATATGGAATGCCTGCACTGCAGGCGGCGGCTTTACCTGCTATGCCATAGCACCTGTCTCAAGGATTTTGTTCTTTAAATACATGACATAGATTCACAAGGTCAGCTGGGAGACTACAGAATTATATCAAATTTATTTCAAAATTATTAAAAGATGGGCAGATCCTAAGTTTCAGACGTGGGTCTAAAGGTGGCTGCCTTCTGAGAGTTTCAGCTGCAACAAATGTAGTCAGAGCAGGTGTGTAGCGGGGCAGTTAAGACACTACCTGCATTCTACTTTGTAGTTCCTGGGTTCAAGTCCTGGCTTCTCCATGTCCAATTCTAGCTTCCTGCTAATGTGCACCCTGGGAGGCAGCAGGATGTGGTTCGAGCAGTTGAGTCCCCACTACCCACGTGGGAAACAAAGATTGAGTTCTTAGCTTCTGGCTTCAGCCTGGCCCACTCCTGGCTGTTGTGGCCATTCGGGGAGTGAACCAGTGGATGGAAGATTTCCCTTTCTCTCTGTCTGCCTTTTAAGAGAGAGAAAATACTAGCTGAGCAGGAGGCTGTGCTGTCAGCAATTCACCCATTACTCCCCACGGGCCCTCCATTTCCCAGAACAGGAGGTGAGTGAGCTGAGAGGCATTTGTGTCCCATTCTGGTAAAGGGAGAGATGGACAAAGGGACAGTGTCAGAGGTGAGACAGGGATGCAAACTAAATAAGCAGAGTGACAGACAACAGGACATTTCTACCTCAGAATAGTAACCTTGCACAAGGACATTGAATTTGCAGTTCAGAGAGCACTCAGAGCCAGCTTTTTTTTTTTTTTTTTTAAAGATTTACTTGAAAGAGTTACACACACAGGGGTCTTCCATCCACTGGTTCACTCCCCAGTTGGCCAAAACGGCCACAGCTGTGCCAATCCAAAGCCAGGAACTTCTGGGTCTCCCATGTGGGCACAGGGGCCCAAGGACTTGGGCCATCCTCTATTGCTTTCCCAGCCCATAGCAGAGAGCTGGATCAGGAGAGAAGCAGCCAGGACTTGAACTGGCGCCCATATGGGATGCCGGCACTGCAGGAGGCGGCCACATAAAGCCAGCCTTTCCACTGAGCTTCTGAAAAGCAGGTGGGACAGGAATTCAAACAAAGGAGAAAACTGAGTGATTAAATAACATACCCAATGTCTCAGAACTAGTACTTAGCAAAAACAAGATTTGGACCCAAGTGTTCCAACTAAATCCAAGACTCTATGTCCCACTGCTGTTAAGGGGGAAGCTCCAGTATGGAGAACCGCATTTTGAATATTCATGGGCTTGACTAAGGCCTGGGTGGGACAAAGAATCACCATTATGAGGCTGGGAGCTCAAAGCCTACCTGCTGACATTTGTGAGGATGAACCTTGTTTGACCATCAGATCTCATCCTTTCATGTATACTGACACAGCCAGCACAGCAGACAAAAAATGGGCTTTGGAATCAGACAGTCCAAGGTTAAATCCTGACTCTGCTACTCCCTGTGTCACCTTGAACAGTTAGTGACTCTCTGGGTCTTGGTCTCTTTGCCTGTCCAATACACATAACACTTCCAATCACAAAGGATTGTTGTGGGACTAAATTAGCCACACTTCATGAAACTCATCACAGTCCCGGCATACAGCAGGTGCTCAATTTTGCTGTTGTCATTACTGGGGCAGCTGAAGGGCTTTGGTTCTATCTGGAAATGTCCGCCCTGCATGGGCCTGGTTACATAAACTTCAGGAGTTCAGGCTTCAGTCAGTGAGCCCAGGGTGTTAAATCTGCTACTACTTGACTCGGGGCAGATGAGGGCTGTAAAATTCAAGAGCGGAGCTTCCTTCCTGTGTGGAGTCCATCTGGCTCTTTCTCCTCCCTAGTTTCCTATTTTTCCAGGAAATCCAGGTCTGGTCAGTACTACCTTTAAAAATTCATTCATGCAGCCTGTACTTTGGGCATGGACTGTTTATTCCACAAAACCTATCCTACCACTCGTATCTGGATTTATCCCCTGGCTGCTACTTAAAACTGCTATTGATGTAGAATTTGAAATACTCATGCTAGATGCTGGCTGGAGTTTGCTTTAAGTCCACAGGCTTAAATTGCAAATGGTTTTTTTTTTTAGATATAGTTGTTTTACACAAAATCCCCCCAAATCTCCCATTCACTAAGCCCCAGCATAAATCCACACTGCTTACACAATCAGCTGCATTGGCCCAAGTTTGCCTAAATCCCAAAACAGGATGTTTTCCTGAAATTCAATAGAAAGCAGAGTTGCTGTTTTTTGGTAGAATGTATTTGGTCTTCTGGTCCTGGGAGGGACGTAGGCAGGCCTTAGGTTCTCTTTCACCATTTTTGTGTGATTTACTGTCAAGTGCAAGTCTCACTTGCACTTGGCTGCTTTGGCCACTGGTTCCTGGGGCTGTTGTGTAAGGCACACACATGAGATGCACCTGTAGCCTCGTGCCCTACAGTAACTCCTCCTAGCACCTCTCCCACACTCTTGTTCCCAACAGAACGTGTTTGTACAACTGTCCTTGGCCTTTAGAAATGACAGCTACACCCTGGAAGCCAGAATTAACCAGGCTGAAAGGGAACGCAACCTGACAGAGGAGAACACTGAGAAGGAACTGGAAAACTTCAAAGCTTCCATTACGGTAAGTGTGGAGCCTGATTTTGAGGACCCCTTGGAGGAGGGGCTGGTAGAAAGGCTGTACCAGGTGTCATGCTTCTTTCAGTCACCGAAGAGTCTCCTAAAATTTGGAAGTGGGCCAAGACCCCGAGCTGGACAGAGTTCTCTTTGGATTGCTCAGGGGGGTCAAGGCAGAGATCCTGCAGGCCTGGTTACCCCGAGGCTATGGGCAAGGCAGCCTGGAAGTGACTCCTTCAGGCCAGCCAGGTATACAGCATCCAGGGGGGCTTCTCCAAGCCCCAGCAAGGCTGTGGCCCAGGCCCTGCAGAGGGCTCTCCTCTCAGCCAGGATGTGAGGCCTAGTTCTGGCCTTGCCAGAACCAAGTCCAAGCTCAGCGTGTGTCTTAGTTCAGGGGACAAACTGTTGTAGATGGGATGCTTTTAAAAACAGCCCTTTTTCTCTCTCAGTTCTGGAGGCTGGAAGTCCAGCATCAGAATGCCAGGATGGTCAGGGCCTCATAAAGGCCATCTTTGGGGTTTCCAATAGGCAGCTTCTTTTTATACTCTTATGTAGCAGAGAGCGAGCTCTCTGGGGTCCCCGTCCTGCTCACAGGGGGCTTCACCCTCATGACCTGCTCACTTGGCAAAGGCCTCACCTCCCAAGGCCAGCGCATTGCACAGTTAGCATTTCAGCATATGCACTGGGGCAGGGGCGGGGACCCATACCTCAATCCTTAGCCTGACGTGAGGACCCCAGGTGACACTGCTTCTCCTCTCTCAGTCTTCGGCGTCGCTGTGGCACCACTGCGAGCACCGGGAGACCTACCAGAAGCTGCTGGAAGACATCGCCGTCCTGCACCGCCTGGCTGCCCGCCTCTCCAGCCGGGCTGAGGCGGTGGGGGCCGTCCGCCAGGTGAGCCTCGCCAACTGGCCCCACTCCGCCTCCAGGAGCGAGCGTGGTGACTTCCTCTGGGCCAGGCTCCCGGCCTGGGGTATGTGTTCAGAGTGCTTTTGGTGAACCACGGACCTGTCAAGGTGTTTCCCAAGGAAAGGAGTTTGGGAAATACTGGGTACAGCTTCCTTCCTTGGAGATTTCTAATCTGTACTGGATTGGAGAAGTCCTGTGGTGAAGACGCCTCTTCAACTTTACTCACATCTGAGCGGTGCTCCAAGAGTCTATGGAAAGCGTGTTCACTCTGTGGGAACACTCTGCATGGATTTCAAAATGTCTTACATCAAAATTCATTTTTAATTCCATTTTCCATGAACTTTTTAAAGTCCCCTATTTCCCAAGTGTTTGAAGAAGTGTCCCCTTTGTTTCCACAGAATACCTATCCAACTCAGGTGGAGCTAGTTTTGGCAAAATATGCTTTAGGGAAAACTGCTGTGTCACTGCATGCTCCCAGCAACTCTCTAACCAGCCGTTTCCCCCAGAGGAAGCTAGCGTGAGTCTCAGGTAACAGCGTGAGTCACGCCCAGATTCCAATCCTGCAGCACACAGAGCTCCACTCGGGCCCACCCGACATGGGCTGCGTGACCTTGGGCTGGGTCCTGAGCTCTGCACACTTCAGCTTTGTGTGCTACGAGGAGGATGACAGGATGACAAGGCTGTCTGCTCTGTGGCTGCTGTGACACCTGCGAAGCGCTGGCTGGTTCCTGATGCTATGCTGTGGGCCGTGTCCTGGACTTGGGAGGACAAGCCACAGGGCTGTCCCACCCTGGTGTCCCTCTGCGAGAAAGGCAGCTGACTCAGCAGCGTGGACCAGCTGGGAGCAGCACCCAGGGAGGACTCTGGGGAAGGGAAGTTCCTGGACGGGTCCCCACTGTGACCAGGCAGCGCGTCATCGCCCTCAGCGTGTGCAGCCGCCCAGATGTGCTCCTCGCGTCATCCCCACAGCTCCCCAGCTCTGGCTGCTGGGTCCCAGCCCCTGCTTCCTCTCTGCCCCACCTGGACAGTCGGGCCGCCTCCGGTCCTTCCCTGTTGCTCTTATTGCCGCCAGTCTCACTTCCTCAGTCCCATCTCCTCTCGTGTCCTAACCGAGCCATTCCCTTCCTTTCGGACATTGAGTGACTTCCCCTTTCCTTCGGAACAAGTGTAGATGCTCTTGTCTGACAGCCAAGGTCCTTCACAAACCAGTCCGAACTCACCTTTTCTTCCTACAACTAAACCAACTGCCTGCCGATTCCTAGGCCAGTCAAATGGCCTGCAGCCTCGGTCTATGCCTTTGTCCCTGCGCTGTCTGTAATAACACCCCTTCAGTCTCCAGAGGATAAATCCTCACCTCCATACAAACCCTCTGACTTTCTGCCCTCTGGACTCCCCCTGAGTTCCCTGGCCTGAAGACTTTCTCCTTCCCGCCGACGTCCACATGCCCAGATGTTGCCTACACCCCGTGTCCACTTTATTCCGTCCCAGAGCCTCCCCTGACCCTCTGCGCAAGCAGCAGCGGCTCCCTTCCTCCTCTCACCACCTCCAGGGCACAGCTGCATTTCTGCATCCTCCCTGGGTCCCCTCTCACCCCCAGACTCACGCTTTCCTTCCCGTCTCTTACAGGAGAAGCGCATGTCAAAAGCAACAGAAGTAATGATGCAGTATGTGGAGAATCTGAAGAGGACATATGAGAAGGACCATGCAGAGCTCATGGAGTTTAAAAAACTTGCAAATCAGAATTCAAGCCGCAGCTGTGGCCCCTCTGGTAAGGACCCGGCTGCCTGCTTCCATCTTGGGCCTGCAATGTGGACCCCAGTGGCTGTTAGCCAGAGGCAGAGTGATCAGGGCAGCCCTAGAACCTGTTTCCAGTTGAGCAAAGCTCTCTGGCCCAGGTCAGTGATGCCTAGAGGCCTCACAGCAGCTGCTCCAGCGACCCCACGGGGCCCAAGACAAGGAAATGGAAATGGCCCCAAATGACTGTCTGACTCTCAGTGTAGCTGATCGTAGCAGCTGACCATGGACACAGAAACCCCGGCTGCCAAGAGCTTCCTCTCACTTTGTGAGAGTGACCCCAAACCCTATGTCTTTACGTTTTGGGACCCCCATTTTAGGAAGTACATGCTAAGGAATTTGGGCTTTATTATGGAAACCAGAGATCCGAATCAGGGAGATGACCTGATCATTTATGTAGTCTGAAAAGGTTCCCTCTGAGATGTGATGATTACATTACTGGGACAAGCAGAGACAGGGAATCCCATGAAGATGCTACTGCAATAGCCTGGGGACAGATGAAGGGTAGGGAGCAGGGACCAGGCTAAAATGCACCATTACTGAACTAAATAGCAGTGCATTTAAAGAACCACTCTTTTTAAAGTTTTATACAAATTGCTATAGGAGCACAGAACATGGGCCTTGATTCTGCTGGAGGGCATCAAGAAAGCCTTCACAGAAGGATGGCATCGGTCAGTGTTTAAAGTAAAAATAGGAGTTCTCCAGGCAAGAGGAAGAAATATGGCCCAGGTGGAAAAAAAGCACTGGCAGAGTGGGGACTGGGAGAAAGAAGATGAAACGGTGTGATGGAGTTGTGGAGTGTGTGTGTGTGAGAGTGTGAAGGCTGGGGCTGCACGTCAGCCTCTGTCCTCCAGGCAGTGGGGTGTACTGGTGGGCATAACCCACATGGCATGGCCAGATTTTATTATTAGGAGATGACTCTGACTTCACAGTGGACCGTGCATTTATGTTTTGACGTGTGAACATTAAAGTAATGAGAGACATGTTGGGGGGAGGGTGGTGCCTTGAGCTCTGCAGGGCTTTGGGCTCCAGCTGATGAGGGATAAGCAGGAGCAAACAGACCTTTCAGCAACAGGAATCCCTGTGGAATGCAAACATCCGTGTTAGCAAGAGCAGGAGGAGGGGAAGTGCAGAAAGTATAACAGATGGAGAAGCCTCTATAAACAGGAGGTTAGCAAGTTTCCTGGGGAATATCAGTGACGCTGCCCAGAGTCCAAAGGCAGTGTCCACAGGCTTCAGACTGTCTGCTTTGGATCTCAGCAGCACAGCTCCTGCCCCACGTGCCTCTGGGCTGCTAACAGCTCAGTTAGCGTTGGAAGCTGAGGAAGCTGCTTGCTGCCAAAGAAATCCAAGTGCAGGTTCTAGAATTCTTGCCTTGCAAGGTTCAAGGTCTCCTGCAAACCACCATACCCAAGCTTTATGGGTTGAACAGCTACCCATGAGTCTCATTCATTCATGCTACATACACTCATTGAGCAACTTCAATGTATCCCGCATGCTTCTGGAATGTGGAAGTTAAGGACACACATGCCCAGACCCAAGGAAGCTCCCAACATGTGGTAGGGCAGGGCAGGCAGCCAGGCAGGTGTGTCTGGAAGCTGAGCTGTGACCAGTCCCTGAGACCGCTGATTGCGATCTTCACAGAGCCTCTGGCAGTCTCTGTGGCTGGGACTCTGAAGACTACAGGGAAATAAAATAGCTGTTTAGAAAAGTGTTAATACAGTTTTAAAAATATAACATGAATTACTTTTCTTTGAATATCCAACATGTTGATTGTTTGCAATTTGGATTATTTCCTCAAGCTACAAGGGTACTTCAAAAAGTTCATGGAAAATGGAATTAAAAGATAAGTTTATTTTGGTGCAAAAAAATCTTGAAATCCATGCATAGTTTTTTCATGTAAGCATTTTCTGTGAAACTTTGAGCTCACAGAGACCCCTTACAGAATTCCAGAAGTGTAAATACTAGTTCAAGGGAAAGAAATATGAGAGTCTTAAAGGAAACATTTTCAAGTAACCCTTTGATAGTTTCATCTAGTAAGTTACAATGCATGTGACATTGACAATTCTTGTTCTTTTAAAAATATTTTTAAGACTTTGATAAGCCAAAATTGTGCATTTTTCAAATTTTGACTTGTAAAACTAATTGTTAGACTTTCCAAATATTTACTAAGCATTTGCATTTCTACTTTTATAAATTCCCTAACTATGATGTTTGCCCATTTGTAAGATTGGTATTTTATTATTTATTTGAACTCTTCACATATAAAGAACATTTTCTAGTTCTGCTATTGTGGCTGACTGGGAAACTTAAAAATCTATTGACCACACGAAGAAATTTCTGCTGGACAAAATAAGGCAAACTTTAAAAGAACAGCTGAATCCACAAGAAAAGGAACAATGGAACCACGCTTGCCCTGCGGCTTCCTTGGGGACTGTGTTAGCCTCCGGGGCGTGGGGCTGAGTGCTGCACTCACACGTGATCTGAGATGAGGCTTGGACATCCACAGTGAACGGACACTGAGCTTCCCATAGAGAGGTCGGATCTTCCAAGCACTGTCTGTTTATATAGAATTTAGATTAGGGAAAAAACAATCATCAACCAGCAGAAAACCAGCAAAGTTTTTCTGTTTGACCCTGTGCTCCAGCAGGAAGACACTTTCTCCTTCCTCCAAGGAAAAGTGCATGCCCAGAGTAACAGCCATGATGATGTAGTTTTTTTTTGGGGGGGGGTGTAAAGAGCAGCAAGACGGTACCCCCAAGAACACTGTCAGCCACTGTACAAGGATCTACTCTGCACCAGAACACACAGGATTCCACTACATAAAGCCTCAATGGAGAGGAGTTCACATGAAAACATCCACCAAGAACAACAGGAGAATATCCTAAGAACCTCATATAATAAAGATACTCTGATTTTTTTTAAAAAGATGTTTAAAATTATTAGAGGACTAAAGAATGGGCCAAAAACATGAGGGAAAAGAATTGTCAATAAAGAATAAAATAGAACTTCTCAAAATTAGGAATAAAGTCATAGAAATTAGAAATTTGGGGCCAGCATTGGGGCATAGCAGGTAAAGCCACTGGCATCCCATATGGGCACTGCTTCAAGTCCCAGCTGCTCCACTTCCAATCCAGCTCCCTGCTGATGGCTTGGGAAAGCAGAGGCAGATAGCCTGAGTGTTTGGGCCCCTGCCACCCACGTGAGAGACTCAGATGATGGCTTGGCTCAATTCTGGCCATTGCAGCCATCTGAGGAATGAACCAGTAGATGGAAGTTTCTCCTCCTTCCTCTCCCCTTCTTTCCACCCCTCCCTCTTCTCTCTCTGTGCTCCCTGCCCCCAGCTCTTTCAAAGTAAAATTTAAAAACAGACACTCAGTTTGGGTGTGGTGGTTGCTAAAGTTGAGCCAGTCCTCAATTTTGCAGATCTCTTCCTGTTGGGCACACTTCCCCATCCCCTTCAAGTTAGGCAAGGCCATGAGACTAGCTTTGGTGAATGAAACATGGGCAGGAAGCCATGTGTTAGGGAGCTGAGGGCCGTAGGACATGCTAGCGACTGACCCTGGGTTTCTCTCTCCTTACATAATGGCCTGACTCCTGGGTAAGGAAGCCAACAGCAGAGCCTGTGGCCAACTCAGAAATGAATGCTGAGGCCCGGTGTCGTGGCTGAGCGGGTTAACCTGACACAACACCTGCATCCTATATCAGAGTGCAGGTTTGAGTTCTGACAGCTCCACTTCCAATCCACCTCCCTGTTAGTGCACCTGGGAAAGCAGTGGAAAACGGCACAAGTACCTGGGCCCTTGTCACCTAAATAGGTGATTGGGATGGAGTTCTGGGCTCCTGGCTTGGGCCTAGATTAGCTCCAGCTATAGTGGCTGTTTGAGGAGTGAACCAATAGAAGAATGCTCCCTCCACTCCCCTCCCCCCAAAAACTGTGTCTCTTAAATAAACAGATAAAAATAAGTAAATGGACATGCAGCATAGGTGAAAAACCAAACTTTGCAGTTGTAAACCACTATAGGATTATTTACCATTGTAGTATAACCTAGTTTATCCTGGTTGATAAAACAGATTGTGCAGAGTTGAAGAAAAAAATAATCAGGAAGATAAATTTACCCAAAATGCATTTCACAGTGTAAATTGATTAAAAATATGAAAAATACATTATGAGATATGGGATAGAGTACAGATGTGGGAGTGCTAAATATATTTATTAGGTGTTCACAGGGGAGAACTAGATAGAGAAGATACTCAGTGCTGAGAACTTCCCAGAAGAGAGATCTGCATTTTTGGATTTGGAAAGCCTAACAGATCTCATGTAGGAGAAAGATATATCAAAAAAGAAAACGTGGAATAACAAAGTCCAGATCTTAAAAGTAACCAAGGATAAGATTATTCACAAAGCACTTACAGTACCAGAAGACAACGGGGTGAGCTCTTCAAAGAACTGAGAGAAAGTAACTGTCAACCTATGGATAATACACCCATTTAAACTCACATACACAACTGGAGGCGAGGTGAAGACATTTTGAGACAGCAACTAGGAGAATGCGCTTCTCAGATACCTTACAGAAAGAACAACTGAAGAATGTATTTAGGGAAAAATGAAATTGAGTTCAAAAGAGAGGACTAGGATACAAGGAGGAATGGTGAGCAAAAACATTTGTAAATGTCTCAGTAAATAGGCATTCTTTGTAGAAAACAATCATGAATAAGTAGGGAGTATAAAAACAAGGTAAAATACAAATGATGAAAAACAGTATAATTAAGGTTGAAGGGGGTTATTATTAGTTAAGGGGACACACCAAAGAGTATAACTAGAAGTTATAATTTCTAGACTGGTATGAGGAGTGGAGGAGGGATTAGTGGGGAAAAGATCAATGAATAAATCACGGTAAGTAGAAAGTATAAAAAATAAGATGTTAGAAATAATACATCAATAATCACAAGACCTCAGATTAGGTTAGGAAAAATAATTATGTGCTTTTCAAGAGACTCCCCTAAGATACATGGACATGACATATTCGTGGTGGGGGGGTGGGTACGGGCTGGATGGCAACAGTCCAGCTGAGTCACACTGAATTGTGCTTGCAAATGTTCTCTGCACAAATTCAGATGCTTCCGGGTATCAGTATTGCCCAGGTGTGGTGCTAAAAGGTTTATATTAACCATATCACTTAATGTATGACAAAAGAAGAAAATCCTGGGAGGGTGACTTGCTTTGTTCTGAATCACTGTGTAGGTGGTTACTGAAACTCCTCAGTCAGCAAGTGTTCATTCTTTATCAACACTGCCCCTTCCTTGCTCATAGTTTCCCTAGTTGTACTCCCATGGAATGAGCAGTGACCCAAAAAGCCTCAGTGTTGCTATGTGTAGTTTTTGCACGCTGTCCAGGGCACTCTCCAGATAGCAAGTAGTGGAGTCAGACGAAGATGAGAGGTGAAAGACTCGGGCTTAGCATAGTGTCCAGTAGAGTTAGGACAACGGTTTTGTCCAAAAAATCTTGCACTCTGCAGGTGATCATTTCAGAGGGTGAAATTTAGCATCCTCAATGCCCAGACCCTTGGACCACCTGCTGAGAGCCACTTCTGGCCCATGGGTACCAATACTGTTTCTGTCTGCTGGTTTCTTGTTTGTAGCCTAGTCGGAAACTTACCTGAATTCTCTTCTTTGTTCCCTCCTGCTGCAGAAGACGGGGTCCCTCGCACTGCACGATCCATGTCCCTCACGATGGGAAAGGTATGCATGTTCAAGGAATACCAAGGTCCAAGGACAAGCACAAAGATTCCATGGTCACCCAAGCAGTCTTCCTCAGATCCATGGAGTCAGAGCACCTCTGAACAGTCTCCAATGAGCTCCCACACCTGCCAACTTAGCCTATAAAACCTCATCTTTCTTCCTTGTATGTAGTCTGCCTGGTTTTAAGTCCCTTAACTGAACATGAAGTGATGCATAAGCCTTGGTGTTGCTGCAGGTGGTTTTTATACAGATCCAGGTGTCATTCAGAGGCTGGAAGCCATTCCATTCTGTATCTCCAGGGTCCTATGAGCTAAAGTAAGAACATATTGAGAGATCACTCATCATCAATAGAAAATCTGAGTTCACTTTGACCCCTCTCTCCACACCAATTCCTAGCATCATTGCTACCTCAAAACCAAAATATCCAGGGAGTGTCATTACAGAATTAGGTACTAGTAGGCTTTTTCCAGGCCCTTCTCAACCAGGGCTATTGACGCCTCCCAGACATTGAACCCATTCACTTCTCTGCCCACAGAATATGCCCCGGCGGAGGGTCAGCGTTGCTGTGGTTCCCAAGTTCAATGCCCTGAACCTTCCTGGCCAGTCTCCAAGCTCATCGCCCATCCCCTCCTTACCCGTTTTGGTAAGTATGGTGATGCCCGCCTTCCAGCCCTATTCTTTCTTTCACTCGTGCTTACCACTGTGGAGGTTACCCAGATCATGACAGGATCATCAAGGACAGGAAATTTCCAGCACATCATCTGAGCAATGGGTTAACAAAGCTCGATGTGGACTGGGCCACGTGTGTTCTACTGCTCTGAGAAGAGGCCTTGGTGTCCTTGGGCAAGGTGTTGGCAGCTCAGGGAGTGTTCCTCACAATAATAGTCCTTTTCATGCTTCAGCCACAGTTCTCCAAGGTGGGGGTACTTTCTTTCCTCTCTGCAGTAGGTCTAAGTAGCTGCAGGTTGGAATGTGTAGTAGCTAAGTTTTAAACACTAGACTTTCTGAACTCAGAGCCCATGTTGTTCTGCCTCAATTCACTGCAGGATTATTTACAACAATGAACACTGGGGAAAAAAAAAAACAGTATTCCAATAATAAGAGATCAATCAAAGATTATGATATCACTATAAGTATTTATAAGAACATAATTATTGCCCATGATTTTGTATGAATACAAAATAAGATACATATAAAATTAGCATAATTTAATTCTGTTTTGTACTTTTAAAAGTATGTTTTTATGAGTAGACAAAATTCTGGAAAAAATATGTAAAACTATTATTACCTCTGGGCAATGGTGAAACAGGTAATTTTTATTTTCTTGATGCCTTATATTTCTACAATAAGAATATATTAATAGAAAAAAATTACCTATTTCATATTTTTAAATAAAGACAGTTCCTATAATACAACAAAAATATTTTGACATCCCAGGTCTTTGTCTATCTGATTACTTCTACCTAAAACTTTTCTAATTCTTTCTCCAGTGGCTTCTCTAATCTCTGTCTGATTAGCACTAATCAGTAAAGAAATAATCTGATGGTGTAAGCAATTAATAACACAGATTCAAGCTCTGTTGTTGTATCTCCAGTTTTTTTTTCCAGCTTTTCCTACTTCAGGCATTCCAGTCATCTATGATCACCTTGAACTCCCAAACCACTAACACAAAGCAACCTGAAAAAAAATGTTAATATTCATGAGGAGGGCTATGTGGTGTGTGTTAGCAGACCTGTTTCCCATATTTTGCTAAAATGTATAAATGTGGCTTCCAAATACACTAGAGCACTTGAAAAACCTCAAAAATGTAAGTTATGAAAAATGCATAGATTTCAATTTCTCTGCACTAAACATTTTTTAATTCCATTTTCCATAAACTTTTTGAAGTACCCTCATATGGTGCTTTAGACGGGTGGTTGACAACCAAAACTAAACACTAAATTTATGCAGGACATTTCTGAAAACATACTATCCCCAGGTCTTACCTCAAGATTTCAAGTGGATCAAAGTTTTTTAAAAATCTCTCCTAAATGATTCTAATGTGTAGCCTGAGTTGAGAACCACTGCTTACACTAGGTCCATCTCATCAACATGACATGGAAATCCTGGGGAATTTACTATACAGAGGTTTCCCATGGCTTGAGCATCTAATAATGAACAGACATCTCCTGAGACTTCAGCCTGGGGCTTTGCCTGTAGGAGCACTGATGGACTTTTGTGGATATCTCCCAGGAAACTCAGGAATACATTTGGTAGGAGGTCTCTGGTGTTCTCTCACAGTCAGTAAACAGGGGATAGACAAAAAAATGATGGGTTCCCACTGGAATGGAGTCTCAATAGGTGAACTCTTCTCTTGGCTCAAGAAGACTTGAAGAGAAGGGGGGGTGGGTGATGCAGCAGGTAAAGCTGCTGCCTGCAACACCGGGTCACATATGGGCGCCGGTTTGTGTCTTTGCTCCACTTCCGATCAAGCTTCCTGCTAATGGCCTGGGAAAAACAGCGGACAATGGCCCAAGTGCTTGGGTCCCTGCACACCCATGTGGAAGAGCTGGATGAAGCTCCTGGTTCCTGGCTTTGGCCTGGCTCAACCCTGGCCGCTACAGCACTTGGGGAATAAACCAGTAGATGGAAGACTGTCTCTCTCTCTCTTTCTCTCTCTCTCTTTTCTCTGACTTTCAAATAATTTTTTCCAAAGGAAAGGAACAAGTTGCAGGTGTGGCAGAGAGAAGGGTACCGAGGAAAGGAGCCCAGGGAAGTCCCAGGGACAAGGCTATCTAAGGCTGGGCTCTGGTGCATATTGGGAAGTGGGGGGAGCGGAGGGAGGGAAAGAGAAGGGGCTGCAGCTACCCTTGCCCAGCATCATCACAGGACTAGAAGTTCTGGTTTCTTCATTCCACTTCTCATCCTCACTTCTGTCTCCTGTTTCCATCCAGTCGGAATCACCCAATGGGAAAAGCAACCTGCCTGCCACCTCCTTACTGCCTGCACTTTTGGAAAAGTAAGTTTGTTGATTGTACTCTAATCTTTGGGATCCCAGCAGAAAATATCCTCAACTCATTTTTTTTCCTCACACCATCATCCCCAAAATGGGATGCAAAGAAAATTAAGTAATAGAGTAATGAATGGAACTCTGAGACCCACAACTATTTCAGACTCAGTTGGCAAAGTTCTTGGACTAGGAGGATGCCACAGGTGAGGGTAAGCAGAGCCTGGAGGAGACGGAAGCTTCCTCTGGAGATTGGGATTCTCTGGGCTGAAATACAACAGAGCCCCCAACTCACTGGGGTATAAATATGAAGGCCACAGGTAGGGCAGCTCCCAGTGTGGCAGAGCAGGACTCCAGCTCTGCGCTCAACCACTTCCTCACCTTGGTCTACTTCGTACGTTGACTTTGTGCTCATGGCAAATGGCTGCTTGTTCCAGGTATTCCAACCAGGACAGTATTGACAGAAAGAATCCCCACCTCTCTTTCTTCGGAATGAACTCAGAAGCCTCTCACCATCTTCCCTCTTGTCTCATTGGAAATTTTGGGACAAATGTTGGGAATAAAGTTTTGGAATGGGATTGGTGTTAAAGACATAAACTATCCCCTGGAGTTAAGAAAATGAGCTTCTTATGAAGCAAAATAATGCCTTTGAAAAATAGTAAATTCCTGAACAAAATCACGTTACTGCTAGGAAGCAGGAAAGAGGACGAGTGCTGGATGGCAACCAACAGTGTCTGCGACGCCTAACTTTCCTGGGTATCCATGCAATTTGCAGGTCTTTTTATCCTCAGCCAAAGCAAGGCAGGCTGTTTCTGTGTACTCACAGGCGTTCCTAACTTTCCAAATTCTTCCATCTGCTTGCTGGAAAACATCTGGATCACAGCTGCTACCTCTCAGAACCTTTCCCTGGTGTCTTTGCTCACTTGGTAGAACACAAACCTGACTTGTCCTTCTTCCCAGCCCTGAGACACCTTTAGTCCCCATTTCTACTTGTTGTTGGGAAGGTTTTGCTTGACCCAGCAGGGAATGTGTATGTTGGGCCCCTTTTGGTGTAGAGAAGCTCCCCAGCTCCCCACCCCCAGACTCAACCCGTTTTCCTCACCTCTCAATATGTCTGTCCAACTGCCAGCTTATTGCTCGGTGACTACTCCCAGGTTGCTCTACAGATTTGCTCTGTATTTTCTTCCATGAGTTTACAGGTCCTTCATGTTATGGAACTCTCTCTAGCTTGCCTCCCCCTTCCTCCCCTACATCCTGAGAAATTGTAAAGGGATGACAGATTGACAGCCATGTGGAAGTCACTGAGTGAGAATCTCAGCAAGCCCCAGAGGCATAGTGCCTAGTCCACAGTCTCTGGATCCCTACAGAAAGGGTCACCTGTTGCTCTGGGATGCTCAGAACATCCCCCTGCCAACCCTCCCTTTGCACACACCAATCCCTACTCCAGAGGACTCCCATCAAGTCCTCAGTCTTGACTCTGGTCCTGGAGATCCAGTCATGGCAAATTTAGATCTCCAGTCTCCCAACAGACTCTAATCATGGTAGAGCAGGTCCAGGACTTGGTAGAACTGATGCTCAAGCCAGCTTCAGTCCAAAGCAGTGGGGATGATTGAGAACATGAGCTATCTTTGGTAGAGAATCAGACTCAAAAGGAATGTGAACTAGTGAGGGTCAATGGTGGTGCCACCTTCCCAAGGGTTTAGAGCCAGGAGAGAGAAGGATAAGGTGAGGATGAAGGCAAGTCAAGCAAGAGACTCCCAGGAAGGTGTCAACAGGTCACTCTTGGGAATAACTAGAGAAAAGTAGCAGGAGCCATGCTGTGGGCTGGTTTGCCTGCTGAGAATGTACTCGTACAAGGATTGTTGCAGAGGGGAGAGGGAATATTCAAAGGAGGAGATATTATGACTAACCAGCTTCCCCCGGGTTATCTAAAAGCTGCTAAGGGATCTCCACCTGAACTCATGAAACTGGAAATATGTAAGAGCGTCCCAAGAGGCTAACAGTGAGCTCACTTGTGAATGAAAATGGATGCCTATCTTCTGATATAAAAATACAATCAATTCTAGCCACCCTACCCAAATTGTTAGAGACAAATAATGTTGTGATTTAAATTGCTTTCCAGCTTGTTTATTTAGCTTCATGCTAAAATGATTTCATATTTTCCAAGCAAGAAGGGAATTGGCTAAGCACATGAAAAGAAGATCAAATAGTCTATGGCTCATTCACAACCAAATACTGGTGAGATGATGGCGCTACCCAATGCAATCAGAGAATTCTGAGACTTACTCTTGTAGGTCCTTTCACAATAACACGCTCTTTATTCCACAAGCATCTAGCAACCTGTAGAACCAAAGAAACGTGTCGGTACAGGGGTCATATTTAAAGCCAGCCTTAGTTCACAGCCATGAGCAGAGATTCCTTTAGCCCAGTCCAACAGAATTCTCAGCAAATAGCCATTTACAAAGAAGACTTTCCTATTTTACAAAACTCGCAGGCAGGGACTGGGTATGTCATAATGAAGTCAGTACAACTTAGTGGACACTTAAAGGCACCAAGCATCATTCCAATTCAAATGCAATCTTTGCTCCTGTGATCACAGTCATATGGAGGGTAAGGCGGGTATATAAAACATAACAATGTCCTCTGAGTCATGCTGTAACAGATAGTGGGGGCCCAGAGAGAGGGACAAAGTAACTTTAACCCAAGGGTGTGGGGGAGAGGAGCAGAGCTTTCTCAGGGAGAAGGCATTCAAGCTGAATCTTAGAGATGCATAAGGAGAAACTCCCAAAAGGATGATATATTCAGGGAACTTTAAGCTCAAGCCAGAGGCAGGAGACAACAACAGACATTGTACATGCTGTGTTTTCTCCCTGGCTCTCAAAGGCCCTCCCAGTCATCTCCCACTCTAGACAAGCAGTCTGTAAAATAAGGGCAGCATCCTAAGCCAAGGTCCAGCCTGCAGGTGGAAACAGGTTCACCCTTCACTGGGTAGGGACCTTGGAAGTCCCTCATACCACCTAGAACTCCAGGAAGAGACTTCTTTTGGATGGGAAGGCTCAAAGGGACTTGGGTTGCATATCCTGACACAAGGTTAGCTCCTGCACCAATAATGTGAACTCAAGAAAGTCCCTTAATCAACCTGAATGTGGGTTTCTTATCTGTCATTTGGGATAATGCCCAGCATGGGTGGCAGACAGTGTGGGCAAACACATGGGCAAGTGCCAGACTGGATACGGTCGAAGATGCTGTTCAACACACTGGTTGTGTGATCTCTGGTTGGTTACGTAACATCTCTGAGCCTTGGTTACCTCACCTGTGAAACTGAGAACAATCACATCTCACTGGGTCATCCCTGAGGCTCAGGTGAGATCCTGGAGCCTCAGGCAGAGATTAAATGTTAGCTCTTCTTATCATTGGGGAGATCAAATGAGAGAAAGTATTTGAGAGCCCCACAGGAGAGTTGAAATAGGCAGCAGATCCATGTGAAATGGGCTTCCTGGCTCTACCAGCAGAAGTTTTGTTTATGGACACTCGATTAGTAAAACTCTGAGGTGAGGGGTCAGCACAGTGGTGCAGCAGGTTAAGCCAACACCTGTAATGCTGGCATCCCATAATCGGAGTGCCCGTTTGAATCCCACCTGCTCAGCTTCCAATCTAGCTCCCTGCTAATGCACAAAACACTAAGGTGCATGGAGATGTTATGGCACACAATAGACATGCACCTGAGAAACTTATTACAGAAAACAGCTTTAAGTTTAATGTGAATTTTACGATACTTTAAATTAATTCAGAGTTCTTCTGTCTGGTGTGTCAGAGTAACATATATCAAGTTATCCCTTGAAGATACAAATAATTGCCAGATTAAAAAAAAAAGCCAAAGGTGATAAATTAACAATTCACATTTAGAGGAAGCTCAGATTGCTCTCAAAATTTACCAATCAATCCACTACACAATAATAGGTAACACTGGAATACCATGTTCCAGAGAGTTTGCTTACATTTCTTCTTTAATTCTTATACCACCACCTTCAGCTACACATTATTATCCCCAGTTTATAACTGAGAAATCTGAATTTCAGGCCGATTCAGTCATTTGCATGTATTGGAGCTGGGATCTGAACACAGGTTCGCCTCAGGCGTGTTCTTTTCCTCTTTACCACACTAGTCTCCTAACATGTTTACCATTAAGGAACCCCTAAGGTAGACCAACCCAGGCTAAAGAAATGAAAAGACTGATCCCAGTATTCCATTTCTGAAGTATGAATGCATTTCAGAAGAGAACAGCTTTCCCTGCCCTGGCTGTCACTGTGTTTTTCTTCTCTTGCTCCAATCATTTGGACAAATAGGAAATTGCACATTAGGCAAAGGTCAATGGAAGGGAGTGGATAATGTAATTTGCAAAAGGAGAACTGTTATGAATAGCTGGTATTTTTAGAGTGTTATCTTTCTTGTTCACAATGGGTTTTGGTTTCCAGCCTAATGAAATATAAATTTTACAAGGTCTGAGGAAAGTCGAGAGAAGGGAGACTGAAGCCAAGAATGAGAAGACATAAGGCTCACTCATAAACCCTGCCGGTGAGGTCAGGGAGGGGCAGCAGCTGGGAGCCCTCACAGTCCTGCCTGGGAAGCTCTCTTCCTAGTTTTGCCGTGTTTGAGGGCTCCTCCATGACAACCTCACTCCCACCAGGATTCGGGGCGCCTAGGTGAGCTGCAGGATTTGGAGAAAAGACATGGCTATGAGGATCCTTCCTCTCAATGTGTGATCCAGACCTCGATTGGGCTCCCAGCACTGGCCAGCCAACTCACTGCAGTTTTCTCATGTTTGTTTTCCTACTTGCCCACATGACTCTTGCCCCTGTGGCTTTCTCCTAAACCTTTGCTGGGCTCTACCGCTTGCTATCAGGGGACGGCCTCGCCTTCCCCTCCGTATACAAAGTTTAAGCTCTCAGTCCGAGAGGAGCTCCTCATCTTCCCCCGCCAGATCCCCAGCTGGAGTCTTCACCTTCTTCCCTCGTTCTAACCGAGGAGAGGTTTCCACACCTTTCTATGGCAGGTCCCTACTTCCCTTTCCAAAGACAGCCCCCTTTGGTCATCTGCTTTCCCTCCTCCCCTCTGCTGCTCACGTCTGCTACATTCAAAGGTGCTTTCATTCCTCAGCCCACTCTGGCAGCTTCTCGCTCCACTAACAAGCTCCTCCACAGCCCTTCAAGTCAGCTCACCGTGCCTGCATCTTCCCTCATCTCCCCTTCCATTCTTTCCAGCCCGCCCTTGGTTCCCACCATTAAATCAAGGCTCCTCTTGACTCTGAGTGATCGAGTCTAACTAACAGTCGCTCTGTGCCCCTGACTCAGCTCTCAGAAGTGGGTGGCACAGTGCACTCTCCCCTGGCTCTCAGGACTCCATACTCTGCTGGTCTCCCTCACTCCTCTCTGCCTGCTGTTTCTCAGACTCCTCCGTAGGCTCCCTCTTTTCTGTCCAGGTATGGGGGTACTCATGGGCTGGTCTCGGCTCCTCCTCTTCTCTTCCCTCGCAGTCTCCTTAGGCAGTCTTATCCACTCCACTGGCTTTCAGTGTCAGCCAGGTTCTGATGACACCAAATGACTGTCCCCAGCTCTTCTGGAGGTATCTGGTATTTCCCACTGTCTACCTGACACCCCTACTTGGCAAACTCAGGGACCTTGCTAGTTTATCCCGTCCGAAAATGAACTTCCACCATACTGCCTCTTTGCAGTTCTTCACATACCCCAGGACCTTAAGTATTTGAGTCTTGGTACATCCAGCACTGTTGACCCAGGGTGATCTTTCCTCAGCTGTGGCCATGACTGATTTCTAGTCTTTCAGATCTGGGCTTCAATTTCAGCACCTCAGGCCTTTTTAAAAAAAAAAAAAAATTTTTTTTTTTTTCTAAACATTCTCAGGGTGGGTGTTTGGTGAAGCAGTTAAGATGCTACTTGGGACACTTGCATCCCACATCAAGAGAGCCTGGTTCCAGTCCTGGCTCTACTTGCAATTCCAGCTTCCTGCTAATGTGCACCCTGGGAGACAACAGATGATGACTCAAGTGCTTGGGCTCCTGCCACCTACAAGGGAGACCCAGATGAGTCTCCTGGTTTCAGCCTGGCCCAGCCCTGGCACTTGCAGGCATTTGGGGGGAATGAACCAGCAGATGGAAGATCAGTCAGTGTCTCTCTCTGCCTTTCAAATAAACTTAATTTTTTAAAAATAATTTTTAGAAATTTTGAAATTAAAACATTCTCTTCTTATTTTCCATTACTGCACAGTTTGTTTCTTTCATAAATATTACCACTCATAATGTCTTACATATTTTTGTTTTCCTTTTTGGGGCTCTTTCTCTTCTGCTAAGCTCCATGTTGTATCCCCAATATGCTGCAACATGCCTATACCTTAGTTAGACCCAGTGTGTTTGGGGGAATGAGCAGGGATCATGAAGTAAAAGATGGGCCACAGGAATGGGGCGACCCTGAATGTCTGGGCTGCCCACCCCTTCCTCACCTCACTGCTGTGGAGCTGCTAAGAGCTGTCTGTCCCCTCACAGCACCTGCTGGAGTAAAAACAAAGGTGGATTTGGGAGCGCGAGGGAAACAGGAGCTGGAGCAGTGTTTGGCCCTTTGTAAAATCTTGTCTCCAGGTAGGAGGTTTGAAAAGAACCTGATGGCTCCTGAAAGACCCTGAGTTTTTGCACAGCCAACTGGGAATTAGGCTTGAGAGAGGGTTTTACTTTCAGATATTCAACTTTCCCTGAAATGATGCCCTGTACTTTCCCCTTCCCATCAGTGGAAAGACAAACGGGGACCCTGATTGTGACGCCTCTGTGCCCGCGCCGCCCCCGAGCTGCCTGGAGGAAGTGAGCCAGGAGACTAAGGCCAGGGTGGAGGAAGAAGCCTACAACAAGGGGTGAGTCAGATCACAGTCACCAAGGGTACCTGGCTGGTCTCGGGAGACACCTTCCCATGGCCTTTCCTGTTTCTTAGTGGCACTGGGGAAGCAACCAGTGGCCTCCAGACCTCCTTGCCTCAGGAAGGAACACAGAGGAAGGAGCAAGACCATTCCACAGGAAGGACAGAAGGAAGCAGGACAGAGGGTGTGGTCTGATAGTAATGACACGGCCTTCTTTTTAGGCAGAAAGCCACCAGAACAGTCAGGGGCCCAGGGTGAATTCCTCTTGGTGGTTCCCGAGGCTTCCTGACACGTGCTCAGGGCACTCATGTTGCTGCCAACAGCACCCAGGCAGCTGCAACTGTACTTCCTAAGACTTTCCTTCCTCATACACACTCTTATCCTCTTCCAACCGTCCCCTTCCCTGACTGTGCCACTTTGGCCAGTCATCAGTCACGGAAGGGGCAGAACACTGGGTAGGGCCCAAGCCCTGGCTCCCAGGTACAGAAAGACCTCTAACCAGGCATTGTGGTTGAACTGTCCTATCCCCTCGGTTCATGAGGGAAATGAACCTTCCCCTGATATAGAACTCACGGGCTTCTGGGTGGAGTCACTTACACAGTGGTGGGCTTGCCCCAGCCAAAGTGCTGGTCTTAAGCCCCCGGCTGTAGAACAGGCACACAGATTTGTTCTGGCTGACATTGATCTTGGGAAGTAAAACAAGTCTTTTCACCCACATCTTTATGCTCAGAGTGCCTGGGGAGAAACTCTTAACATTGACTATAAACATTTGCCAAGTACCTTTCTAGGTTAAGCTTTGTGCCTAGGACTTGCAAAAAAGGTCCCAAGGCCTTGAAATTCCGATGTTAGACAAAAGAGTAAGTGCAATCTTACCCCTGCAAATGTTTTCTAGGATAAGAACCCATCAGGAGAGCCTGGGCCCACATTTTTTCCCTGTCAGGTCTGTCACACTGTCGCATAAACAGGAAGGATGACTGGGGAGGGAGGGGAAATTGTACTGACGTGTGCCACTTTGGGGTTCAGTGGTGCATCACAGTGTTTTCCTGTTGTGTGGAATCACAGGAAGTGCGTAGGATTGGAAGTGCTCAAGTCCCCTGTCCTCCCAACTCAGGAAGGGATGCTTTGAGTCTGGTCTTTCCAGACTCAGTTGTCCTTTTTGTCCACCAGGTACCAGGAAGGTCTGAAGAAGACCAAAGAACTTCAAGACCTAAAAGAGGAGGAAGAAGAACAGAAGAGTGAGAGTCCAGAGGAACCTGGAGAGGTAGAAGAAACCGAAGAGGAGGAAAACGACCGGAGGAGCAGGTGGGAAGCTGACATTTGGAGCCCTTTCCTTGCCACTGCAGAAATGGATCACAGTTCATCTCACTCTTTAATTGCATAAAATCCCTGGAGATGCCAGGCCAGGGCCCACACTAAGTGGCCAACAGAAGCCAGGAAAGCACTCATGTTGGTGAGGAGGTAGAGGAGATGCCAAGGAGAGAAACTAGTTAACAATAGGATGATTTTACATAACTCAGGGGTCAGTGGTAGTCATTGGCAGGGCAGCCGGCCATGGGCCATGGGCAGGGCAGGAGCCGGAAAGGGTGAAGGACCCAGCCCAGTCAATGTCAGCTTCTTTTCCAGTCATCTGCATAAAAGGGCCCAGGCCAAGGGAGCTGGCCTAAAGCATTAGAGGGGGTTTCTTACAAGAAAAGTACAGGGGCAGAGGGAACACATGGAAGAAGGGGCAGACTCAGCTCAGCGGCAAAGATGAGTCTCCAGCAGGCAACAAGCATGGTCACTTGGACAGTACCTTCCCTTTGAATTGGAAGACTGGGGTTTTTCTTTCAAAGTACTTAATATTTCAAGTGTATTTTCCCCTAAATCAGAAGAAAAAATATAGCATGCATGTAAGAAGAGTAGATACTGCACCTTGGTCACTGGTGTCCTGCCTGGACTTTAGGATGTAGAATGGTAGACATAACCTCACCTGGTTCCAGGGTGTTCCATGTGTTGAGGCATGAGAGTAGACTCTCAGCCCCACCGGGCCAGGATTACCCCATCCAAGGACATGCTTGGGGGCAGAACATGCTGGTGCTTATAGAAGACGTATACTTTGCCCCACAGATACCGTGACCACGTCAATGAACTGGAATTTCAGGATAGCCCCAATTTCTGCTCTATTGTCTCAATTAGTACATTAAGCCACCTTGGACTTTGATTTTTTAAAAAATGTAGTTATAAAAACCTTGGAGGCCGGCGCCGCGGCTCACTAGGCTAATCCTCCGCCTTGCAGCGCCGGCACACCAGGTTCTAGTCCCGGTCGAGGCACCGGATTCTGTCCCGGTTGCCCCTCTTCCTGTCCAGCTCTCTGCTGTGGCCCGGGAGTGCAGTGGAGGATGGCCCAAGTGCTTGGGCCCTGCACCCCATGGGAGACCAGGATAAGTACCTGGCTCCTGCCTTCGGATCAGCGTGGTGCGCTGGCCGCGGCAGCCATTGGAGGGTGAACCAACGGCAAAGGAAGACCTTTCTCTCTGTCTCTTTCACTGTCCACTCTGCCTGTCAAAAAAAAAAAAAAAAAAAAAAAAAAACCTTGGAATATACTTCACAAATCTTTGTTTTTATACACCTGGGCTATGTTGAAGTCCAGGGCAGCTCCACACAGAACAATTAATTACCTAATCATCTACTGAACTTGGCATGGAGTAAACATCTGGACCTCATTCTGACAAACTCAGGAAGTCACATGCATGCAATGAAAAATGTAGTAAGGTGAAGATTAGAAGCAAGATGGACATGCAAGTGATGGGAACACACATCCTGCCTCTCAAATAAATAACATTTTTTTTTAAATGTGGAATCTCTGCTGCCAGTGGCTGGGTCCTGCTCTCCCTCCTGGGCTCAGTGGCTCTTATTTTCAGGCCCCCACGTTGCCTTCCTTCCTCTCAGGGAGGCAAACCCAAGCCTGAACAAAGTCTTGTCTTTGGCATCCCTGAGTACAGCTAGGAAAGGCTGGAGTTTCTAATGCTTCCAAACACCGACAAGAAACAAAAGAGGAATAAACAGGGAGAGTACATGGAATATAAACAGTGTGGTGTACAAAGCACAGGACTCAAAGCCTTATCTAGTTCATTTGATCTCAGGAGACTGGTGGCTCCTTCCCTTGGGTGAAATCCCAGCGGAAATAAGACTTTGTGTCCCTCTCTGTCCAGCCCCAGGCCATCAGTGCTTGGGAGTGGCCAGCTGGAGCAGCCATCACCGAAGAGTGTCCTGTTGGTCCTGAGAGGCCTCGTTCTAACTCCGACCTTCACTGTCTCTTGCATTAGCTTTTTGGTTTTTGGAAACAGGCCTGTAGCTCAGGGGATGGATATGAGACAGGCGTGCAGCCCTTGGAAGGGTCCTTACCCTTCAGGACTGGGGCTCGGCCTGCCCTTTTCAGGCCCAGTGTGGCTGCTGCTTCTCCTGAAGGGCCAGTGTTGCTGTCAGCAGGTCCTCTTGCACCTGCAACCCATGCTTGAAGGAGCCTGAGAGCGGTTGTCATCAATGCCAGGCAATCCCCATTTATTCCTGAGTCCCTCAGAGCCACAGTTGCCTGCAATGCCTGCACTTAAAGTATTCCCCCAGGAAAAGTTTGGTCCTCATTAAAAAAGTCTGAAGCAATTAAAATTCCATGTCAGCGTGGGCATTGCAGGGCAGTTGGTTAAGCTACTGCTTGGGATATTCACATCCTATACTGCAATACTGGCTTGAGTCCTGCTACTCCACTTCTGCTGCAGCTCCCTGCTGATGCACCTGGGAAACAGCAGCTAATTGCCCAAGTACTTGGGTCCCTGCCACCCACATGAGAGACCTGGATGGAGTTCCCAACTCCTGGCTTTGGCATGGCCCAGCCCTAGTTTTGCAGGTGTTTGGAAAATAAACCAATGTATAGAAAATCTCTCTTCTTTCTGTCACTCTGCTTTTCAAACAAATAAATAGATCTTTTTCAAAATATTAAGTGCTGGGGCTGAGCCGCCTCCTGCAGCACCAGCATCCCATATGGGCACTGGTTCATGTCCCGGCTGCCCCTCTTCCAGTCCAGCTCTCTGCTATGCCCTGGTAAAACAGCAGAAGATGGCCCAAGTTCTTGGGCCCCTGCATCTGCATGGGAGACCCTGAGGAAGCTCCTGGCCCCTGGCTTTGGATTGGCCCATCTCTGGCCATTTGGGGAGTGAGCCAGTGGATGGAAGACCTTTCTCTCTGTCTCTCTGTCTCTCTGTAACTCTACCTCTCAAATAAGTAAATTAAAAAAATAAAAATAAATGCCTATTATTGCATTTAAAAACACTGAGGTAAGCCCAGCTGCCAAGCTCTTATTTAAGAGATTCAGTAGCAAATGCTGAAATCCTTTTGTCAGAGTTTCTTCTCTGATATATGTAACAATGTAATCTGCTATGAATACTGCTCTCTACGTTTAAAATGGACTTTGGAACCACCATTATCTTAACCATCTTAAAACAGAGAACACAGGTTTGTTATATTTGTATCAGAAATACAATGACCAAATGAGATCCTTAATAAGATGCAACATAGAACTTTTTCTTTTCTCTGTCTTTTCAAACCTGCCTTGATATTTAGGCTACTTCCTTTATTTTCCAATAACTCTCAGAGAGCAGAAGCTTACTTTTAACAACCAGAAAAATCACTTCCAAAGGAACTGTATTTCTAATCCAGTCCCTAAGCTCTTTTATGGGCTAGAAATGGATGATCAGCTCTAAAGGGTCCAAAGCCAGATCTTGACTTTCTCCCTTGCAGGCTCCTCAAGAGTGTGGTTAGAGTGGGATCCTGGGTGCCCCAGCAGCTTGTTTGGGGCATGGAAAAATACAACCCTAAAGACAGACTCCATCTTAGCATCCAATGACATCTACATAGAAACCAAAGTATCCAAACAGGGCTGAGAAAATTAGCTTCCATTTCCAAGCTCTCCCTTCCCAACAGGCGCAAAAGCAATTTCCACATCACTTAGCACTCTGTTGCTCTGCTTCACTGTGCCTGACATGACCTCACAGGTTTCCACATGGAAGGGAAGCCAAGCATGTCCCCTGGGACTTCAGCATCTCGTCTCTTTCTAAGGAGGCCATTGGTTGAGTTTTCTCAATTTATTGCAAGTTGTCTATTTTCTACTGACTCTGAACCTAAGCTCCTCTCAGCTCAAAAGCCAGTGTGTGGCAGTGTCTGTGTAGGCCTCAGGGTCTTCAGGAAGCCCTTCTGTCACTGTCCCCACCTCCTTGGTTTGATAATCCTCAGTGTTCTCATTTCCCATATTACTTTTCAAATGGAGCTGGAATTAAAACCAGGAAATTTTAGCTTAATGCAGGTGGCCAGGGTTTCTCAGAGATATCTAGAATGGACTCCTCAAAGTGATTTCCCAGGCTTGGTGTTCAGTAGGCCACAAAGAGGACACGTCGAAAGGCATTTGGGAAAGAGGCAAGAGGAAAAGGGGGCAAGAATAGAGGCATGTATGAAGGAGAGATGAAAGGGAAGGAAGCAAGAGAGAGAAGACTGGAGAGAGTGAGGGTAAAGGAAGGAAAAGAAGGGAGAAATTAGAGAATGAATATGAGTGAGGCTGAGAAAACATCTTAAATAAGCCACCTAGAGATTGCTAGAGCCTACTGTATTCTGGTTGCCCTTGGGGTGATTTGAAGTGAGATCTTGGGGTTCATCCAATCCCAACTCAACTGGACATCAAGCTTCTTCTAAAGGTTTATTACACTCATTCCACTCTGGACACTATTGGACATGGAACTGAGAACAATGTGTTACACAATTTAGCACAGAAGCAGGGGACAGATTAGAATGTGGAAATGATTGCTAATATGGCTAAAATCAGAAAGGATTCTGGTCCTGTGTGGATGCATAGGTATACAGATCAGTCACCGTTGTACCTGAGGCTTGTGACAATGCAAGTATCAGTAACCGTTCCAAGAAGAGATGAGGGGATGTGTGAATGGATACATGATCAAGCAAGGAATAGTTTTCTTGACCAGTAGTTGCAAATGTCAAGGCTCTATGGACTGGTGGCATCAAAATTACCTGTGGAAATTTATAGATCACTAAGCCATAACTTTGGAGATTCTCCTTCAGGAGGCCTGGGGTAATAAGAGTAATTGCTGCCAAGTGATTCTATGCACTGGTGAGTTTGAGAACTGTGGCTCTAGACAGCATAGACAGTATCCCCTAGACAGAGAAGTAGGTACCTGGGCTCATATATGTGCCCAAAATACTAAACCCTCCACCTATTTCTTCATTGACAGCAAATTTGAAGAACTGGTTCATTTCTTACAAGTAACATACCCCAAACTATGCCAGCATTGGCACGTGATCTGGATGATGGCTGCAGCGATGCTGGTCTTGACTGTGGTGCTGGGGCTCTACAACTCCTATAACTCTTGTGTGGAACAGGATGATGGACCCCTTGGAAGATCAACTTGCTCAGCAGCCCAGAGGGACTCCTGGTGGAGCTCTGGACTCCAGCAAGAGCAGCCTACGGAGCAGTAGAAAACCTGATACTGAGCTGGTGCCCTGCTCCAGTAGCTTAGCCCAGCACCCCAGCCCTCCATATAGTGCATCAGGCCCAGGTGTGGGCACGCTGCTGTCCATCCTGTCCAGGAATGAGGAAGGCTGCTTTTCACACTTGACACCCTGTGGAGCTATTCACAGACAACAACTTGATGCTCTTGGAGGATCAACAAGACTGCTCTGGGAAAGCTTCTGGTGAACTAAGAAGTCATCTTCTCCAAGGAACACTAAACAAAGGAAAGTTCTTGCCCTTGCTGAGGTGGCCAAGCAGAACTAAACCACCTAGGGGGGACAGGAGGAAGCTCATTTACCCCACTCTTCCTCTCTGCAGTGGGTTGTCAGGAAGAATTGTGCTTAACAACTAATACTGATGCTAACTATCAGACCTGGAATTTGAAGAGACAACATGAATATCCTCCCATTTCCCATCTCATTCAAATGACTATCTTTCAGCCTTCCCTTCTCCCCTTGGGAAGAAACTCTTCTAAGAGTTTCATTTTATAAAAGTAGGAAAGTTTTTTTCAGAAAAATGCACAGACTAAATTTAGCTCAGTGCTTAAAATGAAATGGGGAGATATGAATTAATATATATGCATTTGCAAACACACACACACAACAAAAAAATGCATGTGCACGAAGCCAACAACCCCTCAAAAGTGTGCTCTGGGCGCATGTTCTGGATAAGCAGGATGCATGCCAAGCCAACCAATATTTTATTCTGTGTGGGGCAGTCACCAAGCACTCAGAGTTCAGTGAGCTCTCCACATGGATTGAGGTTTGAAAAACCACTGACGACGCATAGGCTTCCATGGCACACTTACCAGTCTCCATTTCAAACCCCAGTTCTAAGCTGCTATAAAGCACAGTCCTTTCCCTACATGCTCTCTCCTACTGAAGCAGTTAACCCACCTCTTAGGTTCGTGAGAAATGTAGCTTTCAGCTGCAGCCTCCTCCTTCAGATGTGCACCCACACGCCAGGGGGGCAGTTGTGCCTCAGCACTTCAGTTCAAATGGGATTTTCAACCCCAACATGTTTCAGGGCATTCCAAATTGCTGTGCATAAACCAAAGGAACATATCCCATCTCCAAGTTGACTTTTTCCCCTATCTTGACAGCCACTGCCTTCATTCAACTCTTATGAGTTGGGGGAGGGGGACTGGTTTCCATGTGGTGGTTTTGTTGCTGTTTCGTTGATATTGTTTGCTTCCATTGCTAACACTCAAACTACACAGAAATTACTGTGAGCCAAGCACATCTCTGTATTATATAGGTGTTAACTCATCTAGTCCTTAAGAAAAAGGAGAGACTATGGGGTTTTTAGATAAGGAAAGTGAAGCTCAAAAAAGGCAATTTGCCAAGGACACCCAGCTAGGAAATCACAGAACAAGAATTCAAACCCAGGTAACCTGGCCTCCAGGGGGCTATGCTCTTAAAGCCCTTATTACCTTGCCGCTTCCGCTATCCTAACTGGACGTCTTACACCCCAGTCTCACTTCTCCAAGTGGTGCTTCACCTACTCTAAACCATTCCTGGTTCCCAGCTAAATAGTTTTCTCACAGCTCCACACCTCCTCCCATTCTTCAGGATCAAGTGCAGAAGTCATTCCCTGCACACAGTCTTTGACACCATCCTCCTACACTCTCCACCATTGCCAACACAATAGGGAACAGCCTCCTCTGGGCTTTCTGGCACTGTTGAAACATTTGCACCATTGATCTTTGCCTACAGTATATCATGGTAACTTATTTATATATCTGTTTTCCTGAGTGTTTTTCCTCAAAGACAAGAACCATGCCTTATCCATCTCTTGGGTAAGTGTCTAGCATGGTGGCTCACACTTGGGAGGGTATCACTTAACTTTGGTCAAAAGAACATGCCACATTCAAGGTGGTGGAGAGCAGCTTAGGGATAGCTGTAATTCTGCATGATTCCCAGTACTAGCATCATCACTGCCCCAGTATCCATGAGAAAAGTCACTTGTTTCTCAATCTTAGATTGTTCTAATATTCCTCAGTCCCCTCTGAAAGGAATGAGACCAGACTAGCAAGAAAGACAGGTCTCAGCATATCCACTCCCCTTAGGGAAACCTCTCTGGACCAGTCCCCACCTGAAAATAGCCTGCTATGGGAGGCAGCCTCCTGTGCAGTGGCTGGGACATGACTGTGAAAGAAGCCCATGCAAGGGTGGACCAAGGATGTGCCATTAAGGTACAGAGCAGAGGTGCAGAGCAGAGCAGAGCAGACAGACTTTGGGGGCATCGGTGATTGGTTCACCTGGCCTCTTCCAGGGGTACTGGATACAACCGAAGGAAATTTATGTAAGAACCTCAGAGCCAAAAGGCAGGTTCTGAATGGAGCTCCAGAGAGAGTGGCTGTGGGGCAGGACTCTAGCTGGGCAATGCCAGTCTCAGCCTACTTTAAAGAAAGATCAGGCTGGGCTGGGCCACTGTGCACTTGACCACAAGGTTCCCACCCTTGTTTCCAGGTGAGACAAAGAACAAGAGCATAGGTGTAGAGAGCTCCTACACCTCCAGCTAATTCACAGGAAGGTTTGCTAAAGCACCTCATCCAGACCCAGGCTTCACTCAAACTGCTGAGGGAAGTCAGAGAAAAGGAGGTCTCCGAAAGGGAGGGCAAGAGTGACCACATTTACAGTGGAGTGGCTGAAAAAGTATTTATTGGCCTATTCTAGAAAACAAAGATCAACAAGAAATAGTTGCAGCTGTGCCAAGGCAGTCATGAAATGAAAAGGCACCGGCCATGTACTTCCAGTGGTCATGTTGATCTGAAATAAAATTTCCCCTTGAAATGCCCCTGTAGTCTGCCATTTCTGCTTTGCCCAAGGTACCTGGTTGCCCACCTTCAGCTGCAGGGTGATGTGTTGTGTGTGTCATTGCAGATGTCACCTCCTAAAAGATACTCACTTTCTGGCTGCCACAAAGCCCTATATAATGCTCCCCATATCCAGCCTGACAGGATGAATGGAGATGGAGATGCTGGGTTTGTGTATCACTGGCTGTCAGTTGTTAAACCTCACACAGGTGTGTTAGCATTGAACTGTAGAGTGTCACATACCTGAGTTTGAAAATAAAAACACATTTCCAAATCTTTGGCAGAGCCAAATGCTTCCTCATTCTATGGAGCTGAGCCGCAATCTCCGCCCCTGAGTTAGGTCCCTTTAGCCATTCATGTCTCCCAGAACCAAGCCAGAGGTCCTTGGCCTTTGGATCACTGTACTAAGGGCTAGCTCATGGAGTAAGTCCATTCCTGATCCTAGTTTTTTATACCCCCCCAGTCTATGACTTTTTAAAATACATTTTCCTGTAATAGAGACTCCTGAGTTTTCTTTGCCCACCTGATTTCCACAGTTTGTCTATGTTTTTGGTCTTTCTTGTTGCTGATTTCAGGGACTGTGCATCTTCTGGACCTAGCACCCTAGAAACAAATTCTCCCACCCAATACTTACACCCTCTTTGTGGTCTTCTGTATCTACCAAAATGAAATGTTGGTGTATTAAGCCACAGAGATGCAGGCATGTCTGTTATGGCTGCTGGCCTATCCTGACCAATGCAGATGTTTGAACCAGAAACGCAGTGCTTTAATGATAAAATCCCAAAATTTGAGAAGTTCGTTTAGCAGTCTACAGGCAGGAATCACTAAACTAATATTAGAGTCTGTAAAGATCGTGACCCATGCTGTTAATAAAACAAAAATACTTGGTGAAGTGATAACTTAACCCATGATAACTTGAAAGGCAGCCCATGGCTAGGCTAGTTCTAGTGGAAGTGGCTGGAAGGAATCAGACGTTGAAGTACTTGAGGCTCTGTTTGCTGCTTTTGGTAAGGTACTACGAGGGGGAAAAAAGCACTTGGGAAAGAATTGACTACTTGGAAGTATTAAGAACACTGAAGTACTGAAGGATTAGAAAGCCTGACTTCTAAATTCCAAACAGATTAAAAAGAGCTTTGAGTGAAATGGAACTTTAAAAAATTCTCAGTAGGCCAGGTCAACTCAGCCTATAGCAAAGGTTAGATTAAGGACATGACCCTTCCATTTGCAGTTTCAAAAGAATGTAATGTATCCACCATTAGATGAGAAAACAGAGAAGCATGGGACCCTGTCTTCAGAAACATGACTGGGAAAGGATTTGGGGTTTGACTGGCACATGGAATCAAATAGATCAGAAATTAACTTTGTGAGGGAATTGTATTTACAAAGAAACACAACCCAGGACTAAAAACTTTGTTCAAATTAGAAAACCTTAGGGATCATAAACTTACACCAGCAGGAAGCAGACTACAAAAGCCATACTCACTAATACCCACCTTAAATGTGCCTAAGATGGGCTAGCGCCATGGCTCACTTGGTTAATCCTCTGCCTGCAGCACCGGCATCCCATATGGGTGTAGGGTTCTAGTCCCGGTTGCTGCTCTTCCAGTTCAGCTCTCTGTTGTGGCCCGGGAGGGCAGTGGAGGATGGCCAAGTCCTTGGGCCCCTGCACCCGCATGGGAGACCAGGAGGAAGCATCTGGCTCCTGGCTTCGGATCGGCACAACGCCAGCCGTGGTGGCCATTTGGGGAGTGAACCAATGGAAGGAAGACAATCTCTCTGTTTCTCTCTCTCTCTGTAACTCTACCTGTCAATTAAAAAAAAATGTGGCCAAGAGAGATCATATACAGTGCTTTCACCAGAGGCTGAACAGATAGGGCTGCTGAATCTTTAAGCCTTAAAAACTATGAGGTAAACAAATCTCTTTTCTTTATGAAGTGGCCCAGCAACACAAAACAGACCAAGACAAGTGGGAATGTGTGACAATGTCCTAGCCAGTGGAATACTGGTGGAAGTAATGTAGCCATTGACCAGGCCTGGCCTCTAAAACAATCTCCACCTCAATCCCCTATACTCTGTTCTTGGTTGCTGGCTCAATGTGAAGATCTTGGGGAGAACTCAGAAGTACTAAGTGATAGTCAAGCTATACAGAAACTAATAGAAGAGGCCCCTGTCTCTGAGTAACTACACACACATGCCCTACCACTTTAACCATCTCCATCACCACCTGGGAATCATTGGATTGTGCTGTGAGAGAAATAAAACTTGTAATTTGTTGAGTCACTGAGATTTGGGGTTGTTAGAGTAGTTGTATTACACTGACTAAAACATTTTGCCATCTGTGTATTTTTTAAAGTCCCTGTAATATCAGGTACCATAGAATTATGGCCTTGTGTTGTTATTTAAGTCCACATAATTCAACTCCCTTTTTTGATAGATGATAAACTGAAGCCCAGAGAAGTGAAGTGACTTGCTCAAGATCACACAAATGTTAGACCTAAGCTAAAGTTTAGCTGTTACCTATTACCTTTCTTCCTATCACATTTCAGAATCTCTGCTGTATTTAAATTTCCATTTTCATACATCAAATTAAATATCACTTTCACTCTTATTTTCCATAACCAGAGAATAAGAAAGCTGGCCTACATATTCCCATTTCATTTCTCACCTTTGAAATCTGATGGTTGTTCTTTTCAATTAACTTTACAAATGTCTAATTCTACATCTTTCTTTAATTGCTGATTTTCCTTGATTACAGCATGAGCTATTATTTAGTGAGCAGCTTCTAGCTCTTTTCCCATACCCTGAACGTTGTTTCTCAAAATGGTGGAGAGATTATCTGACAACATTTCCTTTGTGACTCTCCACTTTGACTTTTGGCTCTTGGAAACAAACTTCTCAGAAGCTTTTTTTTTTTTTTTTTTTTTTTTTGACAGGCAGAGTGGACAGTGAGAGAGAGAGACAGAGAAAGGTCTTCTCTTGCCGTTGGTTCACCCTCCAATGGCCACCGCGGCTGGCGCGCTGCGGCTGGCGCACCGCGCTGATCCGATGGCAGGAGCCAGGAGCCAGGTGCTTTTCCTGGTCTCCCATGGGGTGCAGGGCCCAAGCACCCGGGCCATCCTCCACTGCACTCCCTGGCCACAGCAGAGAGCTGGCCTGGAAGAGGGGCAACCGGGACAGAATCCGGCGCCCCGACCGGGACTAGAACCCGGTGTGCCGGCGCCGCTAGGCGGAGGATTAGCCTAGTGAGCCGCGGGCGCCGGCCCAGAAGCTTATTTTGTGAGGCAGATGTTCGGCACAGTGGTTAAAGGCATTGCGTATTACAGTGCCTAAGTTTAAATCCCAACTTCACTTAGGACTCCAGCTTCCTGCTACTGCACATTCTGGGAGGCAGCAGGTGATGGCTCACGTACTTGGGTCCCTGCCACCACTGGGAAATCTGGAGTTCCTGGCTCCTAGTTTTGGACTGGTCAATCTCTGGTTGTTGCAGGCATTTGGGGATAGAACCTGTGGATGAAACATTCTCTGTCTCTGCCTTTGAAGTAGAATGAAAATAAACACAATTTTATTTTTTAAAAAGTTACTGTGGTGAGAAACCTGGAAGCTCAGGCTGAGCATCTCCATGCCCACTGAGAGAGGCAGCAACTTCCAATCGTGAGTTTTCAGACATATTCCAGTGACGACTTAACTTCTGCCAATGGTGCTATCCAAAGAATAAGACTGTTTCCAGAGACCCATTATTAAGCACCTGCACAACCACACAGATTTCCTTTATCCAAAATCCCCTTCTAGTCACTTGATTCCAAAATGTGGGTAGGTGTCTTCTCATTTCTTATTAGCTATCTTTCCTATCCAAAGCCTTGCCTTCCATGATTCATCTTTTTTCTCTCCTATCTTCCTTCCCTCTCTTTACAATAACTGAAATTACATTTGAAAGCTAGCTGAGTTTCAGGTGTGGATCTAAGCTTTGATGATCTTTGTGATGAAGACACCATTCCTGCCTCTCTGTCTCCCTGGTACCACGGTGATGGAGTCACATGTTTCTTAGGTACTAGGAGCTGAGGATCTGTGCTCACCCAAGTCATGAGGTGTGCACTGGAGTTTATTTATGGGTTATCTCCCTCATCTGTTAGATGTCCCCAGGTTTGCAGAGAGTAGATTCTCTTTTCATTATGGTATTTTCTGCACAGATATCTAACTTTATGACCAGTGGCACTTAGCTAGAAAAGAACTAATTATCCATACACGGTTTCTATGAAAGGTATTCATTTGGGAGAAAGCTCAGAAACCTTTGCCCAGGTATTGCTCACAAATCAAACTCCAAACCACTGAAAACCCACCTGGGAAAGCAGAGTGCTTTCTGTTCATACACAGCACAGGTGTGTGCAGGATCTTAAAAAAATCCACAGAAAATGCATATCATGAAAAACTATATTCAGATTTCAAAAAATAATTTGCACTAAAGTAAGCTTATCTTTTAATTCTACTTTCCATGAACTTCTGGTGGGCCCCTCATACCTCACATTCATTAAATGAGAAAGATGAAGTCCCGATTAGATTTTGGTCTGCCAGAATATGAGAGGAGTTAATTACAGAGAAAGTGAGCACATAGAGAATCTCTGAGGTGGTTATTATTATAAAGCCAAAAATCCCCTTATGAAGGGAAAATGAATAATTTTTGTAAATTTTCCCCACTTTTGTTTCGTAAATATCAATTTTTATATGTGTCTGGTTTCTTTGAAAAAAGAAAAACCCCTGTGGTGTGCAGAGATTGCCAACGTGAACAAGAAGTCACACTGAAGGCATGGGTTCTGTTCTTGGTATGTAAATGGGCATTTATTTTCATGAATTTCAGCATCAGTCCACGCACAGATCACAAAGCAATGCAGCAGGCAGGGGAATACTGATGTGGGAGGAAAAGAAGCACGATCCATGCTCAGTCTCTGTTAGAGACAGGTTCTGCAGGCACCAACAATGAACCGTAGGAGAACAGAGCCTGTAGGGGAGGGTGACAGGGAATATGCGAAGTGGGCAAACCTTCAGCAGCTCACACTCTCTCTGCTATCTGTCTTCCTGATTTGTGTGCTTTCTGAGTCAGCATTAGCTAAATTTTCCAGAAAGCCATCCACAAAGCACAGCCTGGGCGTTCAAGGGACGTCACTCATTTCCCCTAGTGACCTTGACGAGTCTGAAGTTTGAAAACAGGGAAATCCGGATGTCTCATTCACGAAGTGGCGCAGTGGGGCCCTCAACACATTTTCAGAACTCTCTGTCCAGACCGGTGACTGAACATCTGCCTGTCTTGCCACCAGTGGCTGTCTGAGGTGCTTCCCTGTCTCTGAAGGGGTGGGCACAATGGCCAAGTGCTTCATCCTGCTGTTGCTTCTTGTCTCCATCTGGCCCACAAGGCTTCTGGCCCAAGGCTCTCTACGAATTCAAGGTAGGTTTCTAACCAGATTTTGAAGTGGAAGCAAGACAAGATCTTGGGAGCTACCCTAAGCCTACCAAGTTCTTGACCACGGGTTTCTGGGATTGGGGGGGGGGCCCTCGATGTCAAGATCTACTGGATGGTACTGCTCTGCCACTCTGCCAGAAATGTTCCCACCGTGCTGTCAACTTTACTAAACTATTTCTATTTACCTTTATGTCATTTCTACTTTTATTTTTTATTAGGAATATTTTTTCTGGGAATATACCAAATGTTGAGGAGAACCCATTTGCTTTTAAAAATGTTTCACTGAAAAACTATACCAAGATTGTGAAAAGTTTAAAGCAATCACTAATCTTGGAAAAATAGGTAACTGTCACTAAATACTGAACTGTTTTACATTTTTTGGATGTGCCAGCATAATTATTTTAATTTCAATTTAATATAATCTAAGTAGAAGGCAATGTTTTAAATGTGAAATAAGTTTAATATGCAACAAATTAACTAGGGGAAATATCTGTAAAAACTTGGTTTGAAAATTCACAAGCAGCTCCTTCCCCAAGGAATGACAGTGATTTCTGGGCTTTTGAGATGCTTACATGAAAATTTCAGTTTGCACTGTTGGTAAAAATTTGTAACCACAAGTCACTTATTACAGCTCTGGGCAAATGACAATCTGAGCACTTTTAAGGAGAAGTGTTTGTTCCTATGCTGAACAATGCACTGAGATACAGAATATGCTGGAAACAAACATTCAAAGTTGCTTCACATATTTAAATTTATAAAGAGGTTAGCATAAATGATTGATCTTTTTCATACCAGAAATGTTACTTTCAAATATAGTTTGATGTTCTTTGAAATCCCACTTGAGGAAACTATTCTCTTTTCCCACATTGTTACCATTGTTCAAACTATTTTAGAAAATTGTTCTTGGACAATGATTCCATCACACTCTTTGGAGCATCTTCACTAATGGCAAAAAAAAAAAAAATTCCTAAGGGAATTAAAATTTTAGAAGCAGTTCAAAGCTATCATAACCATGACTGCGGAATAAGGTGGTAAAGAAGGTGAGTGAAGATAAGAACTTTTTTGAGAACTTATTACGTAGAGATCCAGAGTTAAATACGTACATACGTTTTCTTCAGTTCTCTCTAGAAAGAAGAAACAGGCTCAGTGAGGCCATGCAACTCATCCAATGTCATGCGGGCAATAACTTAAATTTGAACTTGAATTCACTCTGACCCCTAAACATATACTATTCCTACTATGCCTACTATTTCATGAAAAATCTTAAGGAATGGGTAACTAGAGGATCTCCTCTTAGATTCTAGCTCCTATTTTTATTCCTAAACAAAATAGGAAAGCATAAAATTGGTTAATAGTTGTTGACTGCCTACTATGGATTTAGTTCCTGTTATGTACAAATTACCTAAAATAGTTCTGAAAAAAATCCTGAGAAGATATAACCATTCTCATTTTCCATATGAGAATACTGACTTGATCAAGGTCCCCAAAGCCAAATAGAAGAATTATCCAAAGCTAGGTCATCCAGAATAGGTTTATCATTTCTCTCTAAATTATATTTACAGTAAAATCTAAGTCTGATGAGAGAGTGACAAATAAACCTTCTCTACAGTTAATTCCCAAAGAAGTAGCCATAAGAAGTTGAGTTACAGTAAGCTGATGAGTTAACAGGAGTCAAGTTCCAGGGTAAGTGATATGTTCAGAGAATTCAGTTCTATATTGTCTGTGTGTTTGTGGATCTACCCTGTAGCACAGCAGAAGGCAGAACAGGGTCATAATTAAGAATTGGGGTTGTAGGCATAATTGGGTTTGTGCCCCCAAGTCGCCCCAAAATTTCTTTAAGTCATTGGTCTTATGAAAGTTACTTAATCTCCCTGAGCTTCAATTTTGTCTTTAAAAGGACAGAGTTTAGCAGAGAGTAACACTAACAGGTGACAGATGTTGGAAAGACTATTAGTATTAGGATTAATATTGTATTAGTGGTGCATACAGTCAGATGAAACTGCTCTGTCACCCCAATCACAAACACTCATATTCTGGTGGTAACTCTCCAGTGTCCCTTGGTGACAGCAGGATCTGGTAACAAACAAGCCCATTCACAGATATTGTACCTCAGAGACACATTCTGCCCCCAGCCTCTGTTTCAGAATACAACAAGCTTGCTCCTTCCTTGCTTACGAAAAAATTCCCTTTAAATACAAACCTAGAAAGTGGTCAAAGCATTTGAGAATTCAAGACACAGAGCTGCATTCAGGCATTGACTTGGGAGACTGAAATGCCCTTGTATGGATTCTCACTGATGAAGCCCCATGGGAATAATGTACTTGAATACAATGCCACCTGACAATTTCATACAAGTCTACAAATCTCAGAATGCAGAGGGAAGAGGTCAAAAGAACTCCCAAATCCATTAGGTTTTGAGTAAAAATATTCACATCTTAACCGCTCAAACGCCTCAGTTTCCCCAGGAAGGTCAATTACTAGCAGACAGAAACCAAGATGCCTTAAGGATATCATACTGGCTATGACTGTGGGCCACCCATCATGTGGCAGGAACATTTTTATTGGAATTCAACCCTTTAACTCTTGTTGTCCTATGCGGTAGATACTGTTACTCTCTTGAGATTATAAATAAGGAAATGGAGGCTCAAAGAGGGGAAGTAACTAGCCTAAATTCAAGAGTTAGCAATCAACAAAGGCTAGATCCAAGTCCAGGTCTGACTCTCAAACTCTACTTCCTTTATTTAGTTTCTCTGCCTTGAAGATTTACTGCCCAGCTTCTCCAGGAACATCAGAGAGCTCACATTCTGTTACAACATTTTTCAGCCCATTAGAAATAATGGTGTCCCCAAACTACATTGAATTAGAGAATTGCTAACTATTCTGCTAACCAGAGAACTAAATTCTATCTTAAAGTCTCCAATGCTTTGTTTTTAAAATCATGTATTTATTGACTTGAGAGGCAGAGGGAGAAAACACGCTCCCTTCCACTCTCAAATGTCTGTGAACACCAGGGTGTGGCTAGCGCCCAAGTCAGGAGTCAGGAACTCAATCTGGGTCTCACACATAGGTGAAAGGAACCCAATTTTTTGAGCCATCACCACTGCTCCCCAGGGTATGCATTAGCAGGCAGGTAGAGTCAGGAGTCAGAGCTGTATATCAAACCTAAGTGCCCCAATGTGGGACACACATGGCTTAACAGGCATTTAACCAGTAGGCCAAATGTCCAGCATTCAGATGCTTCATTTTACAAACTCCAAAGAGGTCTGCAGCAACTTTATCAACTAAATCCTACCCCAGAAATTGGTAGCCAAAGTCCCAATAATGAACATACCTTAACACAGTGAGGTAAAAGGGACTCTGATCTGGTGAGATTTACAGCTTGGACCAGCACAAGCATCCATCTAACTCAGCAGCCTGTTTTTGTAGGAAATTACTGGCCCCTGTCCCTCTTATTTCTAAACCCCAGTCACAGCCATTCAAGACCTCCCTACTGCTACAGGACACTACTTTTGCGCTAGGAAGGAGAACCTAAATACTGGAACCAAAGACAGCACAAACTGAGGACCTACGTGATTCCTTTGCAGAGCTTTCCATCATGCTGCCATGCAGAATTGTGGGGGTCACCCTTGTGAACAAAAAGGTAGACCGGCAGTTAAATTTCACACAAGCCAAGGAGGCCTGCAGGCTGCTGGGACTAACTTTGGCCAGCAAACACCAGGTTGAAGAGGCATGGAAGTTTGGCTTTGAGACTTGCAGGTAAGAAACAGCTGGATTCTCTAACATAGTCAGAGCTCTCCAGCTCTGTGCTCTTGTTCAGCAGTGAGAAGTTGCCTTCCAGCCATTTGTGCACTCAATTACGATGGTTTCTCTTACAGCTATGCATGGGTTGAAGAAGGGTTCTCAGTCATCCCTCGGATTCTCCCAAATCCAAAATGCGGGAAGAATGGGTTGGGTGTCCTGATTTGGAGAGCTCCACTTAGCAGAACATTTGGGGCCTACTGTTACAACTCATCTGGTGAGTCAGATCGGTAGCCTCTCCTTGTGGGATATGTTCTCTGCGTATCTCTAATTCTGTGGCCCGTATGGGAAGAGTAACTCTGATATGCAGCAGAAGCAATCGGCAATATTCTCCTACAACTGTGTCTTTAATGAATGGTGGCAATGTGCCTCTTGCATGGAAAAAGTTAGAGAAATGTAGGCAGAAGGCAACCCACGTGGCTCAGTTACCACTTGCACCACCCCTTCAGGCAGAAGGCAAAGAAACCAATGTATAAACATACTTATTGCATCCACAGTGGAGAAAGCAATGTACTAGATTAGTTGTTTCACTGAACTCTGACAACTTCCCCATTTTGCAGATAAAGAAACAGCACAGAGGATCTGGTGCATTTGTCTAAGCTCTCATTACTATAAAGGCTCAACTTCAGCTCCAACTCTGAAACTGTGCTCTTTCCTCCTTCCTATATTGTTTTATAGGGGAGGAAATGCTGACACTACAGTGGTATTTTAAAGAACAAGATCCAATCCCCGTTTCCTAAAAGAAATTGAAGCCTCAAGAGTAGAGCTGACTTGCTCATGGTCATGCTGCCCTGCCATATGACCTTGACGGCAGACCTTGGCTGTCTTAGCCCAAGTGTTTTACCTATGTAATTTCTTGGGAAGTTTTTCTTTCACTAAATATGTGTTCTCAGTTTGTCACAAGAACCCATCAGATTCATTACTCCTCACATTACTCATATATATGATTTTATAAATGCTGGGCATCTAGTAGTCATATCCAAGATAAGGTTCAAAATCATTCACTAAGATCTAAAAGGTAAATGTAACCAGCCAACATTAGCGAACCTATCACAGAAAGGCAATATAGAATCTAAGCAGTTTTTGAAGCCAAGGGGCTCTGGCATAGGAAAAGCCCTAAGGGACACCTTGTCCAAGTCCCTGACTTCATGGATGAAACAACTGGAGTTCAGAATGGGGGTTTAGCATGTCCAAAGACCTACAAACAGTGGCAAAGTCAAGACTGAAATATAGATCTTCTAACACATTTTTTTTACCATCCTCTTTCTCTTCTCTGCCTCTTCAGCCTATCATCTTTGGCTGGAGAACTGGTGATTCACATGCCAGCCTACTTCATACCAGGCCATAGTGTCGAATGTCCTTGCTTTTTTAATTCCCCAGCCTTCCTGCCAGCTGTCAATGTGATGATACAATAGCCAGCCTTGTGGACCAGACAATAAGGAGCCAGGGAAAGAAGACCTAGATTTGTCCGTTTCTTCATGGTTCCATTTAACTTGTAATCCCACCCTCTTTCCCTGTAAACTACATTAGACTTAGAGGCTTGTTCAATATTTCAGGCAAAAATATTTCATAGATGATATTATGTACTTCAGATTATATCACAACAAAATGCACTTAATATCACTTAATAAGTCCCACTATTAAATATGCTAGTTTCAATCATTTCACTAAGGTAGTAAATGTCAGATCTCTCTAATGAAATTATAGCAATATGTCATCCCCTCTTCAATTAGTAGATAAACTACAATGGGATATTTTGGCACCAAGCACATATCCCAAATGATCTTCCAGCTACCTACTGCCTATTAGTTTAAGCAGGCACTGATGATTCCTGCTAAAATCAGTTACTATTGGGGAGTTTAAAATGGTGATTTTTCCAAATCTATCCTTCCTCCTACATATATTAGCTGGTATCATTGATAAAGAATTCTCTCTCTCTCTCTCTCTCACACTCACACACACACACACACCTCTTCATACACACAACTTTTCCTTTCCCCTTATACTACCACAGACACTGGCATTTTGCTTATTTGACTCAGTATGTCATCAATTTTACAATTATTATTCCTCTTTTTCTGATGCTCAAACTGTTCTATATCTGCCAAGTAGGAGCCCTTTCTAGTTGACTTTTGTGTCTTTTCATTCATGTTTTAGTATTTCCTTGCTTCTAGACACAATAACATATCCCAGGCTCACTCTATACTTTCTCTGTCCCAGATGTAGAATGAGCCATTTATTTCTCCAAGGAGTCCCAGTTACTTTCAATAGGGGAATGTTAATTAGAAACCAAGGTCTGAATGTAAATTGTTATCATCATACTATGTTTGGATGTTGGGATATTGTCCCCCCCCACACACCTCCAGAGGTCCATGTCTTGGGAGCTTGGCTGCCAGTATGGCAATATTGAAGAGGTAGGATCTAATGGGAGGTTCTTGGATCACTGTGGGTGCTGCCCCCAGATAGAAATACTGGTCTGAGGCTGAGTTCTCCCAAGAGCAAATTGTCATAAAAGCTTGAGTCTGCCCCACCTGGTCTCTTGCTGATTTCCTTTATGAAGATGTGAACCCTTCCTCCCATACTTGCACCTTCCATCCGCCATGGGGCCCTTGCAGGGGCCCACACCATGATCTGGACTTTAAGCCTCCAAAACGGAGTCAAATAAACCTCTTCTCTTTATCAAGCTAGCCTGATGCAAGTATTTCATTACAGCAAAAAAAAAAAAAAAAAAAAAAAAAAAAAAAGGCTGGCTAATGCACATCACCACTGGAGTTCTCACTGCCTCTTGGTATTTTTTAGTAGATGGCTAGGAAATTACATATACTCATATGTATATATGTATGTACATATAAATCATAGATATGATTTGTTTGAAAGGAAGAGTTAAAGAGAGACAAAGAGAGAGAGAGAGAGAGAGAATGAATGAGAATCTTCCATCCACTAGTTCACTTCCTAAATGGCCACAATGGCAGGGGCCAGGCCAGGCCAAAGCCAGGAGCTTCTTCCAGGTCTCCCACGTGGGTGCAGGGGCCCAAGGACTTGAACCATCTTCTACTGTTTTCCCAGGCCATAACAGAGAGCTGGATCAGAAATGGAGCATCAGGACTTGAATAGGCACCCATATGTGATGCTGGCACTACAGATGGTAGTTTTACCTGCTACACCACAGCACCAGCCCTTTGTCTGATTTTTTGAATAAGCAAAAACATTTACATAGTTCAATAGTACAAAATATACTTTTTGAGAAGTATATTCAGAGAAGTCTTACTCCCATTCCTTCCAGCTTCCAAACACCATTTTTATCCATTTCTGATTTATTACTCTGTTTTGCTTTCTGTACAAAGGGCTGTGCTTATATGTGTGGAACAGTAAGGAAGAGTCTACTTCCCTTTCTTACAAAAATAACTAGCATATGCACTGCTTTATATATGCCTTTTCCCACTTAATCCTAGAAATTGCACCATATCAGTTCATGGAGACATTGTTCATTTTTAATGCATGTATAGTGTTTCACTGAGTAGCTATCTCAGTCCATTCAACCAAGCCTCTCTGGACAGACTTTTGGCCTATTTCCAATATTTTTATATTGCAAATAATGCTTAGGTGAATAAATGTGAACATATGCTGTCTCATGTATCTATAAGAATATACTGTCTGAACAGAAGCCCAGAAATCATCCTAATGCTAATTCTAACTTTGCCCTAATTTTTTTCTTTTTGTAATTTCCCTTTTTATTGCTACCTTGCAGAGTCTGAGGATCAAAGTAACCCTAAGTCTTTATTATTGCTGGTTTGGGAACCAAAGTAACCCTAGCCCCAAACCCAACGATTTTGTTGTTGCTGTCCTTGTGAGGTTTGGGGACCAGACCAAAGGGCTGTTAATGCTCTGTGTGCACCATTGGTTTTATGCCATTTCCTCTGCTGCAATGCCCATCCTCCTCCTCCTCAGGCTAACACCCATTCTTTTTTCAAATCTTGAGGGCCACCTTCTTCAGAAAGCCTTCCCATACCTCTTACTCCTTGTATCCTCTTAGGTATTGACTATACTCTGGGTTTAATATCTATTAGAGCACTTTTCCACATTCTAGAGAACTTGTATTCATAATTTGGGGATACACTGTGCCTGTGATCAATTAGGGACTACCAGGCCAGACTACTGTTGCTCTCTCACTGCGGCCTTCTCAGTCACACATATGAACAGAGGGGCCAAGGTAACAAATTCTTGCAGCTCTTTCAGAATATGCCCAGACACTATGCTGGCCTAGACATTTACTATCTCATTAATCATCAATGAAATGACACTGGTGTTTCAATTCTACTTTTAGGAGGGTAAGTGATGCTCAGAGTGTACTTCACTTGCTGTCCCAGTCAATAAAGAACAGATAACTGCACTGTGCCATGCAATTTTTATTTAGCACCTGCCAGGGTGACCACACATCAGTAACGTGCCAGACCCGGGTGGTTCTGGGCATCAGTGATTGCAACCAGTTAATTGTAACCTGCGCCAAGGTTGAGAGTCACTTAGATCTCTAAGATCTAAACTTTATAATTCTTGACATTTCTTAATTCTCCTACTTTGGTGCAACCAAAATCATCTCGTTCTTTGCTCCCAAGTTGTACTCTTTCTCCTCTGTATTTCACCAACCACACACCTCTACTGATGATTCTGTCACTCCTCCATTCCATTGCCTTCAATGAATTTCCACTCCAGAGTAGGGTATGAATTGTGAAGCCTCTTGCACACAAAAGTGGACACAGAAGAGAACTTTGGTATGTAATATAGGAGGCTTGTGGACCAAAGTTGGAAATGACCTCTCCTGCAGAATTCCAAATTCTTGCACAAGGCAGATGTGAATCTCGATCCTCTAACTCCTGTCTCTCTTCCCAGTCACATCTCCTGCTGGCAGTTTTTCATAGTCCCAATCACACACCCCCCTACACTCTAGCCACACTGTCTTTCTAGTCCCTCATCATTTTTCTAACATGCCTATACTTCCAAACTTTCAGACGCTTGGATCATGCTATTCCTGTTGAGTGGGATATTCTATTCCCTCTTCTATTTGAGATGAGCTGCTTTGTTTCCAGTCACCCTGGCCTTGCTATTCATCAAATGGCTGAGTTCATTCAACTTCTGGCTCTTGAACTTTCTTCTTTGGGCGATTTTGCCCTAGATCTTCAATGACTGGCTACCTTTCACCATTCAGGTCTCAGCTTAAGTATCACCTCCCCAAGAGACCTTTTCTTAAAATCACCCTATTCACAGGATCTGTGGCCCACCCCTTTGCCCCACCAGTTTAATCTGTATCATGTTTCACTCTATTTTAAACATTTATTATCCTTTGAAATTTCTGGTATATTTATTATTTTTAAAAATTATCTTACTATCATCCTAATGCATACAAGCCCTCTAAGAGCAGAGACGTTATGTTTGTACCATGTCCCTAACACCCAGAGCAGTGCCTGGTATGGAGTTGGTTCTCTGTAAATATTTGTTGAATGAACTCATTAGCCCTCCATACAATGCCTAAATGCCAGCTCCTCTGAATCCCCAGGGATCTACCCTGATGCTTATCAAAATGCTGCCTTTGTCCTCCAAGAAGTGGGAACCATACCTGTAAGAAAAAGGGGAGCAGAGCAGACAGGAGACAGGATATGAACTCACAGCCAAAACAAATTTATTCAAGGGAAAATAAATTCACAGAGGTGGCCAACTGCCAGCGTGCACAGAGACCAGGCAGAGGTCCCAGTCCTATAGCAGGCCGGATCTTAATACATCTTAGGATGGGCTAAGGGTCGGGGTTGGGGGGCAGTAGGCAGAGGTGAGTTTCTTCTTACAGGTTTTTCTTGGGCTTTCAAACTTGGAAAAGAATGCAGAGGGTGGGTGTGGAAGAGTACACGGTGTAGGACTGAACTGGCCCCTTGAAAGAATGCAGGGGTAAAGGAGTCTCTCAGGGAATTTGATTTACGTTCAGGCAAGGAACTAAGATGACTGAGGTTTATGCCTTTGTTCCATCAACACCTTATTTGTCAGTGTAGCTTCAGTTCCCACATAGCATATTCATCTCAGTATGCTTTTCTTCATGATACTGAGAAGTGTTCATTACTTGGAAGAACTTAGCATATATTGAAGGATAGAAATATGGTTGAAAGCTCAGGGCACCTATGGTAGCCATGTCCTGCTCAATATCCTGGCTACTCTCAGACCCCTCCTAAAGTCCAAGATCATCACAAAAGGACCAAGAAGTTCATCTACCACCAGCTGCACCAGTATGTCAAGATTAAGTATAACCGGCAGAAACCCAGAGGTACTGACAACAGGGTATGAAGGATCAAGGGCCAGATCTTAATGCACAGCATTGGTTACTAGAACAACAAGACAACAAAGCACATGCTGCCCAGTGGCTTCTCCAAGTTCCTGTTCCACAACATCAAGGTGTTTGAGATGCTACTGAGGTGCAACAAAGCCTTCTGTGCTGGGATTATTCACGGTGTTTCCTCCAAGAACCTCTAAAGCCACTGTGGAAAGAGCAGCCCAGCTGGCTGTCAGGGTCTACAACCTCAACGCAGACAGTTCATGTGCAGGTTTTATTTGTGCAAAAATTTGTGCTGTACCAGGTAAAACTGCAGCCTGGGGATGCCAGTTTGAGTCCCAGCTGCCCCAGATCCCTGCTAATGTGTCTGGGAAAATGACCCAAGTCCTTGGTCCCCTGCCACCCAGGTGTGAGACCCAGAAGAAGCTCTTGGATCCTGGCTTCGGGCTGGCCCAGCCCTGGCTGTTGTGGCCAGATCCTGATATCTCTCTCTAGCTCTTTCAAATAAATGAGCAAACTTTTTTTAATTTATTTTATTTGAAAGACACAGTGAGAGAGAGAGAGGTCTTCCATCCGATGGTTCACTCCCCAAATGACCGCAACGGCCAGAGTTGAGCTGATCCAAAGCCAGGAGCTTCTTCTGGGTCTCCCATGTGGGCACAGTGGCCCAAAGCCTTGGGCCATCTTCTACTGCTTTCCCAGGCCATAGCAGAGATGGATGGGAAGAGGAGCAGCCGGGACTAGAACTGGGGCCCATATGGGATACCGACGCTGCAGCCTGTGGCTTTAACATGCTGCTCCACAGTGCCAGCCCACAAACATCTTTTAAAAAAATTTATTTATTTGGAAGTCAGAGTTGCACAGAGAAAGGAGAGGCAGAGAGAGAGAGGTCTCCCATCTGATAGTTCACTCCCCAATTGGCCACAACAGCTGGAGCTGAGCCGATCCGAAGCCAGGAGCCAGGAGCTTCTTCTGGATCTCCCATGTGGGTACAGGGGCCCAAGGACTTGGACCATCTTCTACTGCTATCCCAGGCCATAGCAGAGAGCTGGAATGGAAGTGGAGCAGCTGGGTCTTGAACCAGTGCCCATATGGGATGCCGGTGCTTCAGGCCAGAGTGTTAACCTGCTGTGCCACAGTGCCGGCCCCCACAAACATCTTTTTTAAAAAAAAATTTAGTACATGGATGGCTAAAATATTTTATCATTAGATCCAGCCCTTGGTTGGTATTTTACTTCATTTAATTTTCAAAAATTAAGCATCTTTATAGATTTTTCTTCATAGCCAACATTCTAGTTGACCGTACCCTCTGCCACAAACAGAAGTTTAAAACAGACACAAATTCATATAATGTATTGCATATCTCTGCCAGTCAAAAGTATGTGACTTTGGGTAAGCAATTTCTCTCGACTTCATTTTCTTCCTGTTTGAATAAGGGTTGGACAAAACTGTTCCAAGAGATACTTATTTTAACATCTACTGCCATAGCTGATTTAGAGTAAGATGCTCAACATATGTTAGCTCCCTCTCTACCACATTCATCTACTTAGAAAGCAAATTCACATCCTTCCCTCAGTCCTCTTTCTGATGAGCACAGAGAAACCTGGCTTTAGCAGATCTTCTCCTAAAGTGATATCACATGTGTTTTTGGTCGCCCCATCTAATCCACCTTCCTCTCACTTTTACTTCCTTCTTTATTTATCAAATATTTGTTAAGCATGTCCTATGTGCCAGGCACAGTGTAAATACTATGATGACCAAAACAGACAAGGTTCCTATTTCTAGGGTACTCACAGGTCAGTGGGGACAAATGCAGTGAGAACTGGGACAAGGGGAACTACACGGAGGTACTAAGGCACATGCCTGGGACCCATTCTGCCAACAAGTGTGCTGAGAACAATGTGGTTGATCCGAGTTGAAGGACAGTAGGAGAAAGCTGAAGAATATTAAGAGTGAGCTGAATAAGAAGAGCCAAGAGTCTTAAAGGTGAGGAAAGCATCATGGCCGAGTGTGGAGAGAAGGCCTATTAGAGAACTACAGGCATTTCAGTGTGGCAGGAGCAACGAGAGAAAGCCTGCGCAATGAGTCTGCCCTTGTCAGCTGGGACCATAGATCACAGAGGGCCTTACAAACCATGCAGTAGAGGCAGGCACTGAGGATGCTACGGAAGGAAGGAAGGATTACATCTGCATTTTTGGTGAGACCATTCTGGCTGCAGTGTAAGGGGTGTGGGGTTGGGGGTTCTAAGACTAAAAACAGGACACCATTGCCTTATTTAATTCTTATTTCATTTTGCCCTCTCCCAACAGATACTTGGGTTAACTCATGCCTTCCAGAAATTATGACCACCAATGACCCCATGTTCGACACTCAAAGTTCAATGTACACAACAGAATTTGCGGTCAGTGACAGTACCTATTCAGCATCATCCCCTTACCCAGCGACACTTGCCCTTGGTACTACTCCAGCTTCGGCTTCCACTTTGGCTCCACGGAGAACCAAAATGATTTGCATCACAGAAACTGTTACAGACACTAGCACCATGTCTACAGAATCTGAACAATATACTGAAAATAAAGCTACATTCAAGAATGAAGCTGTTGGGTTTGGAGGTAAACACTTTCTGAGCCTGTTATGTGTATTCTTGTTTAACAATATGAGGGGCTTCAGAAAGTTCATGAAAATGCACATTATCTTTTAACTGCATTTTTCCAAAAACCTTTTGAAGCTCCCTTGTACGTAAGTTGCAGTCTGTCTCCAGATTGGGCACTCAGGATCTGCCAAATTCAGAGAAAAGCTTAATGCAAACTCAACTTTCATAAAGTCAGTTTTCATAGAGAACTTAAGAGATGCAACAAACCTTCGTGATTAAAAATAAGTAGTGTAAAAGAGCATCACTGTTGAAAACTCAAAGACTTAAAAATAGATTACTATTATTATGTAGAAGTTCTTTTAAACAGATACACCATAAATTCCTATGACTTCATTCCAGTCATCCCTTTTCCAGGCAGCAGAGGATAAGTGGAGCCCATCTGTCATGTTGTAACTTCTAGAATAGACAGGATTAGACTGGCAAGAAGTATAGAAGCTGATGCAGGCCCAACAGCATAAGCAGTCACAGAGAAGCCTTTTCCCCTGTGCTATCAATTACTGCAATCGCATATACAGGCAAAACCTTAGTGCATCGTACACACAAGCTCAGGTGATGGACCACCCGGCCTTGTCTCTGTTTCCTCCAGGAGTTCCCACAGCGCTTCTGGTGCTCGCTCTCCTCTTCTTCAGTGCTGCAGCCGGCCTCGCGGTTTGCTACGTCAAAAGGTGGGGTTGTTGGCACATCTCTGTGCTCCCTATCAATCTTGCATATTATTTCAACAGATGCTTCTTATCCAGGCCTTAAAAATAGATGTCTATATCTAAGGTGTCTATATCTGGGTATCCCTTTGAATCTGTGGGAAATTTTTATGCTTTGTTTGGTTGTGGGTTCTTTGTTTTGGGGGGCAGAGTTGTGAAGCCAGTCTAAAGTTTGGCTGATTTAAATGGGTGCGTTAAAGTGGGACGTGTTGATGTGTTGGAGGAGCGTGCAGACGTGACATATTGCTCTGAAATAAAGGTGCCAATATGTGCACTCACATGCAGAGCATTGCCTATTGTTTTACGCGCTTTTAGAAGTCTCTGGTGTTAAGTTTAAGTCTCTGACATTAATTTTATGTTTATCCCTAAAGGTACGTGAAGGCCTTCCCTTTTACAAACAAAAGTCAGCAGAAAGAAATGATCGAAACCAAAGTAGTGAAGGAAGAGAAGGCTGATGATAGCAACCCTAATGACGAATCAAAGAAAACTGCTAAAAGCCCAGAAGAGCCCAAGAGTCAACCCAAAACAACAGTGCGATGCCTGGAAGCTGAAGTCTAGATGAGAAAGGCATGAGAAAACACTCCTGAGGCTGGCTTCTTCCCTGATACATATCCTGACCCCAGTTGAGGAAACTAAAAGGACCAAAGCAGAACGTTCACCCTTGGTTTCTAGCTGGAATCAACTCAGGGCTGCCTTTGGAGTTCACCAAAAGGAACTCCCTTCTTCTTGCCACAATCCCTTCTGGATCCTAGGTCCTCCCACCTCCCAAACTTCTCACAGCCTCTCTAACCTGACTATGTTCTAATAATATCCCAGTGGGGGAAAGAGCTGTGCATAGCATGAGGACCTGAAGCAAAGAGCTCATCAGGCCACTCATCAGGTGAGCTGAGGGCCAAGGGGTCACTGAGACCAGCGGTTCTCTACTGTTCTACAGTCCAGGCCCTTTCTTCAGCTCTGAAAGGGAAACACTTATACAACCTGGCACATCTATCTGAGCCAGGCAAAAGCAAAAGAAGGGAGGAAAGCCTTAGCGGCTGAAAGCCATGGAGATTCCTGTGACTTGAGACCCAATCTCTGTCAAGCCAAAGTAAACAGCAACAGCAGGAGACCAAGGATGCTGACAGCACTACAGTCAGTGGGAGCTACAGACACAGCGGCCAAGTGCTCCTCTCAAACAAAATGAGTTGGAGTCACTTCTTAGCACATAACACATTTTCTTTTTATTTCTCCTGATGATGATATAGCCTCTAGAGGAATATACTTCTAAAAGAATCCTCAGAAAAGTAATTTTACAAGCTTTTATTTTTATCTGAGTTACAGAAAAATTAATGCTGGGGAAAATACTGTTTTTAAAAAGTAATACTAGTCAACAAATCTTTGCTGAATGACTACTACAGATTCTGTATTCCTTATCCAAAATGCTTTGGACCAAAATTGTCCTAGATTTTGGATTTTTTTTATTTTGAAATTTTGCATTTATATAATGCTATATCTTGGGAATGGAATCCAGGTCTAAACACAAAATTCATGTATTTTTCACATACATTTTACACCCAGAGCCTTAAAGGTAATGTTATACAATATTTTAAATAATTTTGTGCATGAAGCAAAGTTTTGTGGCGTGGAATTTTCCATTGTGGCATCATATCAATGCTTGAAAGGTTTCAGATTTGGGAGCATTTCTAATTTCAGGTTTTCAGATGAGAGACACTCAACCTGTGTCCATCAAGTGCAGGATACTGCATTCTGTAATTTACTAGTCATAAAAAAAATGCATGGAGTAGAATGCTCTCTGATACTAATGTTTTTCTGTTTGGATATTCCTGGCTTAACTATTGTATTTCCAAATTAATTTTTAGGCTGTTTTGGTTTTGCTAATACTAATCTTTTCATTTTCTCTCTTATGGCAGCCATTACAATCTTAATTTATTATTAACATCCCTAAGAGGTACATTACCACCTTTACTCATTTTTAAAGCACATTTTTAAAATGTCATTAATAAATGTATCACTAGCTCTCCTTTTTCTAGCAAGAAGAGCCTATAAGGTGCAGAAATATTTGTGCCAAAAAATTAAAGCATTTAGAAAACTTCTTTGTTCTCTTATTTAACAGATGCACTATACCTTTCATGCATGATTAAAGTACCAATCATAATCTGTGGTTTGCAAAGTAAAAGGGACAACTTTGGTTATTAAAGTTCAAACATAAATGCAGCAGTACGTCCAAGACCATGTGGGGCTGCTCTGGCTTCGAATGGTCTTGTTTGAAGCTGGCCAAGCACACACACATCAAACAGCCTGAATCACTTGGGCTTTCGGTCCTACACTCCAATCCACAGGGGAGCTGGAGACTCAGGAGAGCTCGTTTGTCTGGAGACTCTAGTTCTCACTCCCTCCATAATCACATCGCACCCCAGGCCACCCCACCCCTTTTTGCTAATTCTCTTCTTGCCTGCACAAGTGACCCCATGATCCTTTTACTGAGAGGCCGTAACCTGCGGGCATAGTCTTCAGTTGACCTACAACTAAATCTAGCTTAATAGCCAAGAATTAAATCAAGAGATTTCACATATTTATATTTCCAGATTCCTTTGAAAATGGGAGATCTGGAAACGGAAAAGCCATATTCCCACTGAGCAATGATGATCTGATGCTGAGCAGTGCTCTAAATGGATTGTGTTTTCCCATTTCTTCACTTCCTTGTCACTATCGCATCCCCATACCAAAGTTAAGGTCTCCACACTATGTTGCTCATTTGCATTTCCTACCTAGTGCTGGAGGTCTAGGAGTCTGACACTGTGGTTTGTCAGTCCTTGAACTTTCAGCTTTGTCCAGCTCCAAGAGAGTAAAGAAAAAGGGGGAGGGCCTAAGCAGCACCTTCCCTCTGTGCACATTAGCTGCACAGGTATTCATACCGCATTTCCCATCTTGCAGGCATCTACCACACATCAGGATGCCATCATCTTCCATTAGGATGTCCATCTTCCGTGGTTCGTTTATGCACATATGTGCCCTGCCCAGGAGAGTCACCATATATGCAGGTTCTGCAGCCTCAGATTCAACAAAGCACAAATGAAAACATTTTTAAAAAAGGTGTGTTTTGGGGGTCAGCATTGTGGTATAGAGGGTTAAGCTACTGCCTGTGGTGCCAGCATCCCATATCGGTGCTGGCATGAGTCCTAGTTCTACCTCTGATCCAGTTCTCAGCTAAGATGTCTAGGAAGGCAGCAGAAGATGGTCCAAGTGCTTGGGCCCCTGCCACCAATGTGGGAAACCTGGATAGAGTTTCAGACTCCTGGCTTTGGTCTGGCCCAGCCTCAGCTGTTGCAGCCATTTTAGAAGGGAACCAGTAGATGGAAGATCTGTCTCTTCCTCTCTTTCTGGAACCCTGCTTTTCAAACAAATCTTCATTTTTTAAAGGTACATTTGTACTGAACATGTACATACATCATTATTTCCTAAAAGCATAACAACTATTTATGTCATATTAGGTATTATAAGTAATCTAAAGATGATTTAAAATTTACAAGAGAATTGAATAGGTTATATACAAATACTGTGCCATTTTACACAAGGGATTTGAGCACCTCCAGATTTTGGTATCTGGCACCAATCCCCTAGGGATACTGAGGGATCGCTGCAGTCACTCCGTGTGCTTACAGAAAGCCCTGTGAAAACATACTGAAGTAACTTCCAGCATTGTGCAAACAAGAGAAGGGAAGCACAGGGAAGGGAACCAATATTTATTGAGCACCCACTATTTAATGCTCATTTCACACATTGTCCTATTTAATCTCTATACGTTCCCCTAGAAGAATTATTACCATCTATTTGTATTAATTAGAAAATTTTCAGGGCCAGCACTGTGGCACAGCAGGTTAATGCCCTGGCCTGAAGCACTGGCATCCCATAAGGGCGCCAGTTCTTGTCCCGGCTGCTCCACTTCCGATCTAGCTCTCTGCTATGGCCTGGGAAAGCAGTAGAAGATGGCTCAAGTCCTTGGGCCCCTGAACCCACATGGGAGACCCAGAAGAAGCTCCTGGATTCGGATCAGCGCAGCTCCAGCTGTTGCAGCCAATTGGGGAGTGAACCATCAGATGGAAGACCTCTCTCTGTCTGCCTCTCCTCTCTCTGTGTAACTATGACTTTCAAATAAATAAATAAATCTTTTATAAAAAAAGAAAATTTTCTAAGGTTATAGGTATACTTAAATGACAAAAGTATGATTCAATCTAAGGTCAGAATGACTACAATGCCCATGTTCTTTTCTCTACACCATAATATTTCTCTTGCAAATGACAAGGTAAGAAACAGGTATAAACTTTCAGCATGCAAGCTCAAAATTAGTCACTTACCAAAACCAACAGGGTGAAATACAGAAAATAGCTCAAGACTCCCAGGCCAATTTTAGGAAATCTTTCCTTCTTAAATCCATTGGCAATGAGAGGGGGGAAAGAGGACCACTAAAGAACTTTCGGAACTGCCTCTCATTGATACCAACCCCAACAGAGACCTACCTGGTCCAGTTCATAAGACTGAAAAATCTAAGGCTTAGAATACAAGATAAACTCCTTTAAACTTTTTTTTTCCCCATAGAGTTTAAAAAAAAAATGCAGCCTAATATAACAGATGGCTAGAGGTAGAACCTGGTCTAGAAGTCTCCTCCCTAATCAAATACTCTTTATTTTCCACTGAACAACGAGAAATTGGAGAATAAACACACCACCCAGTTTGTATCTACAATCTAGTCTACCAAAGCAGTCTTCTAAACAGGCAGATAGAAAACCACTGATGATATTTCCAGGTTACATGAAGGATCTTCCTGCCCAGAAAGGCCCCTATTTCATGTTTACCTCCCTGACTCCTGTGCAAAGACAATTTCCTAAGGATTCTCATATGAAATATAACAGTTTTTCTTGTTTTGTTTGTATTTGAGGGGGTACAGAAACAGAAAGAGACGGAGAACAAAGAGAGTGCCTCCATCTGCTGATTCTCTCTTCAAATGCTTGCAACAACCAGGGTTGAGCCAGGATGAAGTCAGGAGCAGGGAACTCAATCCAGGTCTCCCACCTGCTTGGCAGGAACCCAATTCCTTCAGCCATCACTGCCGTCTCCCAGGGTCCACATCAGCAGGAAGCTGGGGCCAGGAGCCAGAGACAGGCATCCAGCCCAGGACTGGGATCCTAGCCACTGGGCTAACCACCTGCCCCTTGCATGCTTTTTTATAAGTAACAAATATTAACATGTCAATATAAGCCCAATAAAGAGAAGCTGAGCTGTTAAGGGTAGAAGGCTGGAGTAAAGCAGATGACTCAATGCCCAGCGTGGTGCTCATGCACAGCTGGAGTCTACATGTCCATTGGCTTGTACAGAATTTAACCATTGATTTCCAGACTAAAGAATCCAACGTTGTATTGCCTCTAGACCTTCAGTGAGTGAGCAAAGCAAAAATCAATTGCTCTAGGAAAAAGCAGGTTTGTGAGAACAATACTAACAAACTCTTACTAAAGATTGAGAGGGTCACCCACAACAAATGTTTTAAGCCACTAAAAATGAAGAAAAGTTAGTTTAATCTTCAAGTTAAAAGTAAATAAATTTAGGTTTTTTGCTCCAATAATGGTTTTTCTGTGAGGACAGTTATGACCAAAGAACATTATAATAATACTAAAATCAGATGGGAGTAGTCATCGCTCCATATGTTCCCCAGGAAATGCCCAAATTTCTAAACAGTGCTAATGTGGTTTAAGATATCCCCTTTAATCTGAAGATCACTTACTTTAAAAAAAAATCAAAAAACCCTGTTGGGGTTGGCACCGTGGCACAGCAGGTTAAAGCCCCAGACTGCAGCACTGGCATTCCATACGGATGCCGGTTCAAGTCCCAGCTGCTCCACTTCCTATCCAGAAACCAGAAGATGATCTAAGTCCTTGGGTTCCTGCACCCCCGTGGGAGACCTGGAAGAAGCTCCTGGCTCCTAGTTTTGGATCGGCTCAGCTCTGGATGTTACCACCATTTGGGGAGTGAACGAGTGGATGGAAGACCTCTCTCTCTCTCTCTACCTCTCTCTGTAACTCTCAAATCTTTTAAAAATTGTTTCAGAAGTCTTAGATTTACAAAAGTTGTGCAGTGCAGAATTCCCATATATCCCATACTCAGCTTCCCTTAACATCTCATATTTGTCACAATTAATTGACACTCCAGTAACTGAAGCCCATACTTTATTCTGATTTCTGAAGTTTCTACCTAATGGTCTCTTACTATCCCAGAATCCTATCCAGGATCCCACATTACTTTTCTGTGTGTGTGTGTGTGTGTGTGTGTGTTTAAGATTTATTTATTTGAGAGGCAGAGTTACAGACAGAGGGAGATACAGAGATAGAGGTCTCCCATCCACTGGTTCACTCCCTAAATGTCTGCAATGGCTGGAACTGGGCCAATCCGAAGCCAGGAGTTTCTTCCAGTCTCCAACGTGGGTGAAGAGTCCTAAGGACTTGGGCTGACTTACACTGCTATCCCAGAGCTGGATTGAAAATGGAGCAGCCAGAACACAAACTGGTGCACTGCAGGTGGTGGCTTAACCCCCTATGCCACACACTGGTCCCCTTCTACTGCCTCCCCAGCCATTAGCACAGAGCTGGGTCAGAAATGGAGCAGCCAGTATTCACACTGGCGCCCATATGGGATGCTAGGGCACAGCGTCATCCCCCTACCCCTGTCACATTACTTTTAATTGTCATGTCTCCTTAGGCTTTTCTTGGCTGTGACAGTTTCTCTGACTTCCCTTATTTTTTAATAACTCCATCAGTTTTGAGTACTGGTCAGGTTTTGGGCAGAGTGTCCCTCAACTGAGATTTCTCTGATGTTTCCCCATGGTTTCATGGGGTAACATGTTTGGAGGAAGACGACTGGGTAAGTAAACCATCATCTTCTTCACATCAAATCAAGGGTCCACACTATCCACAGGACCCATCTCCGCTGGCGTTAACCTTGGGCACCTGGCTGAGGTGGCATTTTTCAGCCATTCTCTTCCCCTCTTTCTGTACTATATTCTTTGGAAAAAGTCACCATGCACAGCTTCCATCAAACAGAGGCAGCTATGCTCTACCTTCTTGAGAGAAGAATCTCTACACAGCTTCTTTAGAATGTTCCTGTACAGAAAATTCATTTATTATTCCTGATTAATTTATTTAGTAATTTGTTTCTATCACCATGGATGCATGACCATTTTCTAACCTTAGGTTATAATACAGTAATATATATTTCCTTCCTGAATTTGTTCCAGTATTGCTTGCTGGGAGCTCCTTCAGTTTGTTACTGAGTCCCTTTATCATATTCTCATTGCTGTGTTTTATTGGGAACTTCTTTCTTTGGGCACTCCCTTTACTTTCAGGCCTCCCAATCTATCTTGTATATTTGATAGCCTGGTTTTAGAATTAACCATTTATCTAAGGTGCACCAGTTTTCCCCTACCTTCACTTTCATACCCCCTCTTTACAAGAGAATATTAGAAACCGAGACCTGGGCCTTAGTCAGGTTCTTTCTACTGTGATGTTGCTTCTGGGTTCTCTCCAAGCACCTGGCAATAGCAGGCCCAAGAGTTTCCAGTTTCATAGACCGGTGATTTCTTTTTAATCTGGGGAACATAGGGTTTCCAACTTTTAAATTTTTTTCAGGTAAAAACTTCTGAAAATTACATTACTATCTAGTATACTATCATTTTAGAAAAACTAGCAAAGAGGGTGAATATAAAATTTGAATAAAGAGAAGTCACTAAATTAGTCTAATTTTATGAAAAACTCACTACACAGATCTTATTTTCCTCAATTTACTTTGGACAAATGAAGGCTCATTGAGGAGGATTCCAAGATGGTAGAATAGGGAGGGAGCTTACTGCTATAGTCTAGGGGAAGATAGTTAAAAAACAAAACTGGAGAGACTGCAATCTCAGGGATGAGTTAAGGAGAAAACTGCGGAGGAAACTCCACGTTAATTAGGAGGATACTTTGGGTCGACATGGAGGGTGTGGATGCACACAGCTCAGGACCCCAGCAGCTGAGAGCCTCAGCACCAGCTTTGGAGAGTGAGGTGAAAACGGACAGCAACAGCCCAAACCACTGGCAATAAAGCTGTGGGAAGACAAGTCCAGCTTAGAGCCCTATAGGGGACAGTATATTCACCAACCTAGAGGGAAGAAAAAAAAAAGAGCACATTTCTCTCCCCAACCACCTGGCAATGGCATCCTGTAACTAGCTGAGAGCGAGCGGGTGCCATTTGGACAGACATAACAGCTGCGCCAGCTTGTGTCCACGTGGCTAACAACCAGCCAAGAGGAGATGCCCGAGTCTGGCTGGGAGAACTGACAGAGGGCTAGGTGTTCATGACTGTGGGATCCTTGTGTGCTGGGACTATGAAAACACTGTGGCTGCATGGAAAGGTGAAAGGAGTCGCTGGGTCTTTGGGCAGTCACTGTGGGCAGCTCCACATGCTCGAGCCTTAATGATTTCCTGGTGAGAGTCATTGCTGTGGGATCTATGCTCACATTGAAGAGTGCACAGATCCTTTGTGTGGCTTCTGGCAGTGTGGATGAATATTGTATCCAACGGGACTAGCAGAGAAGGTGAGTGCGAGACTACACCAACAGAGCTGATCAAACTTCCCCTCTGATTAAAAAAAAAAAGGGATATTTAAGATGCCCAAATTGGGTGTCACCATGGACAATCCTCTCACACTGAAGCACTGAACAGAGCTCCATGGCCACACCCAGCACATGCCTCTGAGTATTCACTGAAAGAGCAGACACTAGGCCGGCGCCGTGGCTCACTAGGCTAATCCTCTGCCTAGCGGCGCCGGCACACCGGGTTCTAGTCCCAGTTGGGGCGCCGGATTCTGTCCCGGTTGCCCCTCTTCCAGGCCAGCTCTCTGCTGTGGCCAGGGAGTGCAGTGGAGGATGGCCCAGGTGCTTGGGCCCTGCACCCCATGGGAGACCAGGAAAAGCACCTGGCTCCTGGCTCCTGCCATCGGATCAGCGCGGTGCGCCGGCCGCGGCAGCCATTGGAGGGTGAACCAACGGCAAAGGAAGACCTTTCTCTCTGTCTCTCTCTCTCTCACTGTCCACTCTGTCAAAAAAAAAAAAAAAAAAAAGAAAAAGAAAGAGCAGACACTAAGCCACAAAAGCATAGTTAAAAGATAAAAGACATCGGGGCGGGGCAAGAAGTATCTCCAGAAATACCTAAAAATAAATGCAGCAATTCAAAAATCAAGAATAAGGAAAACAACATGACATCCCCAAAGGAACACAACAAAACTTCAATATTAGAATGTGAAGACGAAGAGATTGAAGAAATGCCAGAAACGGAATTCAAAAAGTTTTATCAAAGGATTACTTAGAAGTAATCAGAAGCAAATCTATAAATTAAAGAAATCAATACATGACATGAATGAAAATTTTCCCCATGAAATTGAGATTTTAAAGAGAAACCAAAATGAAATATCAGAAAAGAAAAATTCAACAGATCAAATTAAAAAATGCAATGGAAAGTCTTAACAGATCCGGTGAAGCAGAAGAAAGACTATCTGAGTTAGAAGACAAATCTCTAGAAGTTTTTCAGTCAGACCAAAAAAAGAAAAAAAATTAGAAAATTAAAAAATGTGTTGGAGATTTATGGGATACTATCAAAAGACCCAACATACAGGTCTTAGGAGTTTCTGAAGCCATGGAATGAGAGAAAGGATTAGAAAGCTCTTTTAGTGAAATAATTACAGAAAACTTCTCTAATTTAGAGAAAGAAAGTGACGTCCAAGTGAGGAAGCACAAAAACTAGTAACAGACTTAAGCCAGCGAAGATCTTCACAACACATTGCAGTCAAACTCTCCACAGTAAAACAAAGATTCTGAATTGTGCATGAGAGAAATGCCAGATTACTTTCAGAGGATCTCCAATTAGACTCACAGCTGAATTCTCATCAGAAACCCTACAGGATAGGGGAGAATGGCGAGATATATTCCAAGTCTTAAGAGGAAAAAACTGTATAAAGTTAATTGAAGATAGATCTTAGTAAAAATAAGAATGAGAATAGGAGAGGGAGGAGGAAGAAGGATGGGAGGGTACAGTGGGAAGAATCACTTTGTTCCTGAAGTTGTATTTATGAAATGCATGATGTTTGTACACCTTAAATAAAAGGTTTCTGTGAAAAAAGCTCCAGTGGAAGGATTGTCATTTCCTAACTAACCAGAGGCAATGATTCTCATTTACTATTAAGATGGGATAATGTGGACATGCTGAGAACAAGGGTAAAAAAATCCTATAATTGAGATCTAACTCCTTCTGCCCTTCCAAATGTTTCCCTTTTCACATTCCTCCCTTCTCCCCACTCTTGTATACACTACTACACAGACCACCACCATTAAGCAAGAGACAGCCAGTTCCTGGAAGAGGAGAAAGACCATTTATAATTTAGAGTAACTTGAACCTAACTGTGCTAAGTGCTGTAAAACACAGGTTATTAGAAAAACCACTTTCAACTTATTTTATCTGGAAAGGCCCCAAGCAGGTGGTGGTCTTCGAGCTAGGCTTGTAATGATATAAGATTTCTGAAAGTAAAAAAATGAGGTTAGGTCCCGGTCTGTCGTACCAGCATCCCATATGTGCGCCATGTCCTGGCTGCTCCACTTCCAATCTAGCTCTCTGCTATGGCCTGGAAAAGCAGAAGATGGCCCAAGTCCTCGGGTTCCTGCACCCACGTGGGAGACCCAGAGGAAGCTCCTGGCTCCTGGCTCCTGGCTTCGAATCAGATCAGCCCAGCTCTGGCAGTTGCAGCCATATGAGGAGTGAACCAGCAGAAGGAAGACCTCTCTCTCTCTCTCTCTGCCTCTCTGTAACACTCTTTCAAATAAATAAATTTTTTTAAATGAGGCAACAATAATGTGGACTACTGAGTCTTACAAAGGGACCGAGATGTGAACAAGTAAGCAATGCTCCCTAGATATCCCACTGAATATTGAGGCTACAGCCTAGGGAATCATGGCAGTAGGAGAAATGGAGAAAAATGAAGATGGGAAAGTTTGAAGTGACAGATTCCTTGGCTAAACACTTTCTCTGACTGGTATAGCAAGCATCCCAGCTTTATGATCATCATAGCAAAAAGGTAAGATTTGGGGGATTCTGAAAGATGATTATGCTTGTGGTATGGAAACAGAACGCAGAAACATCTAAGAGGTAAAATTTTTTTCAATTTTATTCATTTATTGGACAGACAGAGGGACAGAGACAGACATCTCCCATCTGCTGGTTCACTCTCCAAATGCCTGCAACAGCCAAGGCTGTGCCAGGACTAAGCTTAGAATCCAGGTCTCCATGTGAGTGGCAGCAACCCAATTACTTGAGAGCCATCACTGTTACCTCCCAAGTTCTGTATTAGCAGGAAGCTGGAGCCAAGGATCAAACACAGGTACTCTAATATGTTACACATTTATTTTAACCACTGGGCTAAACACCTGCTCCCCAGGTGAAATTTTAAATCTGGGGCAAATGTGGGGTGAAAGAAACATTTTTAAATTATTAACATGTGAGACACAGTTGAGGGCTTGGGAAAGAAGTATTAGCTTGGAGGTACAAGGAAATATCTAACAGTAGATAGCGAGAATTGTGGAAGAACAAAGATCATTAACACATGACCTTTTCTCCTCTGATTTCCAGCCTAGGTTCTTGGCCTGCAGGCCCCTTCCTGAAAAGAATGAAATCACCATGCTGGAGACAGTCTAGATTAACCTGCGCAACAAAAGGAATGAGGAGCAGGCAGGGAAGGAAGGGGAATGGAAGGAGGAGTAGAGAGAGGGGTCCGGGGGATTTATGGGAGGCGATTGCAGGCTGTGATGGAGGTCAAGAGAGGACAGGAGATTTTTATCAACATCATGGTGGCACGTGACATTGATCCCTTTCATGGTTCCTGATAAATGCGAGAAAAGGATTACTTTGGAGTCTGTTTTGGTTGTTGGGTTTCTTTTACTTTGGTACCACTCCAAGCCTGAACCACAGAGACCAGAGTATAATAACGGATAAATGAGAAAATGCAGTTCTTTGGGTACTATGATAAGGGTAAGGATGACAGAGCTGAAATGATGGCATTAAACATCAACAGAACTGGAATAAACTCAATTTACTTTCTCTTACACATCTGATTTCTCCATGAGATTTTCCAGCCCTGAGTTCAAACTCCCTATGATTTCTCTCCCATTTCTAGTCTCAGCAACCCCTCTGCCACATCTCTAGCCCTACAAGAGTGAATGAATTTTCTCTAATACAGAACATATGCCACTCATTGGACCCCTTTAAGAGTGTCCATGTTTTTGTGTGTGTGTGTGTGTGTGTGTGTTTTTTTTTTTTTTTCCAGAAGCACCTGTGAACATCACCACTCTACTGAGCAGATAGGGCAAATGCATTCCACAGCCTTTCAAATGTGAACTGGATAAACTATACAAGATGGAAAATTGATTTTTCTCGGAGTCTCCAAAGTTAGGCTCCTGAATGCAAACTAGTTTTCACCAATTACTGGCCGCCCACATGAGTTATAGCCAGAAGGGAAGAGACACCAACTTTCTGCTACTTCAGCTATTGTTGGGGGCCAACACAGTCAGAGATCTGAGACTTTCTGTGGTAAAGTTCCAGATTCTAGCCTTGCTTCACAGATTCTGAGGGCAATCACAGCAGAGATCAGACTTAGGCCACACTTCAAGGGTATAAAGACAGGGGTGGCGGAGGCAGCAGCTGTCTCCTGCTTCCCCACTTCTCTTACTATGGAAGACGAAAACTCCCCTCATGGGCTACTTTGCTGGGAGGAATTCTTGGGGCTCAGACTGTAAATCATCCCCTCCAGCCTTTCTGATGATTTTAGAAGTTCAGTATTCCCCTGTTGGCCACACTCATTCTGCAGTTTCAGGTACCCAGGGTCAACCATGGTCTGAAAATATTAATATTTGTCTTGACTCCTTCAACAGAGACTATATCCACATACTTTTATCAGAGTACATTATTATAACCATTCTATTTTTAAAATTTTGTTATTTTATTTGAAAGTCAGATACAGAGAGATCTTCCATCTGCTGGTTCACTCCTCCCCAAACACTTCCACCTGGAACTCCGTGTGGGTCTCCCACATGGGTTACAGAGACCTAAGTACCTGAGCCATCACCTGCTGCCTCCCAGGGTATACATTAGCAAGAAGGTGGATCAGAAATCGAGGAAGGACTCAAAGCCAGGCACTCCAATATGGAATATGGGGCTCTCAAGCAGAATCCCAACTACTGTGCCAAACTCTCCTTGTAATTGTAACTGGTTATTGCTAATCTCTTACTATGCATAATTTATAAATTAAACTTCTCATAGGAATGTATATATAGGAACAAACAGTATATAAAGGTTTGGGACTATCTGCAAATTCAAGCATCCAGTGGAGGTCTTGGAACACGCACCCTGCAGATAAGAGGGACTACTGTATCTAGCTCCATATCTGAAACTTTTTCAGTGTAAGATCATTGGCAAAGCTTCTGCTTTCTATAAAGCAAAGCTTACTGATACAAATGATATTGAACACATTTTTCAATTTGGCCTCCAATCCTCATCTCAAACCTTAAGTCACTGCTGCAAGGATGCTTCATGGAATAGCTACATAAGATCATTTACTGGGGCCGGTGTTGTAGCACAGCAGGTTAATCTGATGCCTGCAGCACCAGCATCCCACATGGGCACCAATTCGAGTCCTGGCTGCTCCACTTCTGATACAGCTCCCTGATAATGTGCCTGGGAAAGCAGCAGAGGAGCCCAAGTGCTTGGGCCCCTGTACCCTGTGGGAAACCCAGAAGAAGCTCCTGACTCCTGGCTTCAGCCTGGCCCAGCCCTGGCTACTATGGCTATTTGGGGAGTGAACCAGTGGATGGAAACGCGCTCTCTCTCTCTCCCTAAGTCTGCCTTTCAAAGAAATCAATCTTTAAAAAAACATTTACCTTTCCAGAATTTAGAGTGTGCTTCTGTGCTACGCCTTCTCATTTTTGCAAGGGCTGTTCCTTCTGTTTCAATTATTCCTGCCTTTCTTCCTAACTATTAGCTATATATTACTGTGAAACAATCTCAGAACTTAATGACTCATCCCAGAATTTATTATCTCATGTATTATGAGAAAGGAATCTGAGTATAACTGGCTGGGTCCTCTGCTACAAAGTCTTTCACAAAGCTGTGATCCAAGTGTTGGCCAAAGTTACAGGCTTCTCAAAGTTCAACTAGGGTAGCATTCACTTGCAAATTCACTCACAAGGTGGCTGACAAAACTTAGTTCCTTGTCTGCTGCTGGTCAAAGCCATCCTTTGATTCTTCCTCATATATACCAGTCCATTGGCACAGCTGACAAAACAGCATCTTGCATTATCACAGCAAGCAAATTAAGAGCCAGGGAGGGACTGTGGTAGCAAAACAAAAGTCTAGACCTAATCTTGAAAGTGACATCCCATCTCTTTTGCCATATAATCATTAGAAGCAAGTCACTTTGTCCAGTTCACTTAAGGGGAGGGGATTATACAAGGTCATGAATCCCAGGAAGCCCTGGGAGACACTTAGATAGCCACCTCCTACCACATGATTGCATTTTTCTTGTTCCTTCTATTTCCAATTTGTTTACAGATCTATATTAGCACATCCTTCATTGTATTGCCAACTATGTACATAATTTTGTTTTCCTTTCATTCACAGCACTTGTATAAATACATACAAAGCTAGCACAAACGAGTAGGCACTCGGTATGGTTGTGTACTTTCATTGAGATGTCATGAGCTGTAAGTCACACTTTCATGCAGTTCTCTGTTGACTATGAAGATCATCCAATACAGGGTCAAGAGTTCCTGACCACCTGAACTTTGTTCTTCTTGATGACCTTGTTTTGGTATAGAATGCAGTTGTGAATAAGTCAGGAGAATGCATAAAGGCTACTGTGTTTGAACTTGACTCCAAGTTATTGACTCACCTTTATGAATAATTGTGGGGAGCAACTCGGACTAGACTGTTACTGGAATTAAGACTTATTCTATGCATCTGCTCTCCCACAATATGGCGCTGGGAGAGGAGGAAACAGCTTCTACACAGCTGCCTCCAGTTCAACCAATAAACAGCAGGACCTGCTCCTGATTGGAGGAGAGCAGCGTACTCGGCGTGTGGGTAGCAGAGCATGGATTGGTGGAGAGGACTATAAAGGAGGAGAGAGACAACATGCACCAGGAACATTTATGAGGAATACCTGTGCAGCCCCTGAGAGAGCCGGCCAGCGGTGTGCCGCTCCCCCGCGGAAGTGGGGAAAGTGGCAGGGGGAACCGCCCTTCCACGGAGGTGGAAGGGACGGTAGCCAACCTGGGAAGAACCAGCAGCAAACCTGGGGAGGGCCGAGCAGACAAAAGAACAGCGCAGGGTTTAGTGTCGTTCCTCCACGAAGACGGGGAGCGACATAATGGTACCGTGACTCGGATATGAAGCCTAGGCAGGGTTTAGTTTCGTTCCTCCATGAAGAGGGGGAGCGACATAATGGTGCCGTGACTCGGATATGAAGCCTAGGCAGGGTTTAGTGTCGTTCCTCCATGAAGAGGGGGAGCGACAAACAATATTAATATTTATTTGAATAGGAAACTGCAGTGTGTTTTGGATTGCAGTCAATTCAAAGACAGCTAAGCTCACTCAGTAACCACAAACATAATAAATGTTGGCAAAAAAAAATGGTTCTTTGGTCTCTAAATTTTTATTTTAATTTTTAAAGGCTAGGATGCTGTCTTGCTAATCTAGAGCTCTGCACTAAACACTATCATTTCCTGAAAGTTAAAAGCCTTTTCTAGTACTTCCAAATTTTTTACTATTTTGTTATTTTGTTTGATTTTGTCTTCAGCGAAGTTGACATTCTTCTGTGATTATAAAAAGATAAAATCAATTAAAAATAAAATTTTCAGGGCTGGGTCTGCAGCACAGGTTAAGCCTCTGCCTGCAGCGGCAGCATCCCATGTGGGTGCCGGTTCAAGTGCTGGCTGTTCCACTTCTGATCCAGCTCCCTGCTAATGTGCTTGGGAAACCAGCAGAAGTAGTACTTGGGTCGCTGTGCCCACATGGGAAACTCGGAAGAGGCTCCTAGCTCCTGGCTTCAGATTGGCCCAGCTCTGGCCGTTGCAGCCATTTGGGGAGTGAACCAGAAGATGGAAGATCTTTCTCTCTCTCTCCTTCTCTTTCTGTATTTTTGCCTTTCAAATATTTTTAAAAAATATTTTCACAAATAGCAAAAGACTTGAGTACTACACTGAACATATTCTTTTACCTATGAAAAATATCATTCAGCAGTAGTCAATATCATAATAGCAATAACAAAGACTTAGATGCTATAAAACTACTATATTATAAGCAAATATCTTAAAATCAGGCCATGTTTTATCCATTAGATTCTTTAAAAAAGAATCCATTAAAGACATATTGTCAAGTTAAAGAACATAACAAAAACTTCCCTGTAGCATAGGAATAGGGAGGATTTTAAATCTGAAGATGCAGTATGGGAAATATGGGTGGTAAACCTGGAAAAGATGGTGAAATGAGGTGTAAGCATCAGAAAAAATGTCAACTAACCAAGAGTACTGACAGGTACCTGGGAAGAGGCAAGAGTCAAACTCGAACCCAACTTGCCTGAAAAAGGATTTGTCTACAGGGATCTCACCCTGAATCTAAAACCCCAGTGCTGGTCAACCAAAGCACTAAGATAGGGCCCAGCACTTTGGCGCAGTAGGCTAAGCCTATGCCTGTAGCACCCACATGCCATATAGGCACCAGTTCAAGTGCCAGCTGCTTCTCTTCCCATCCAGTTCTCTGCTATGGCCCAAGTGCTTGGGTCCCTGTACCCATGTGGGAGACCCAAAAGAAGCTCCTGGCTCCTGGCTTCAGATTGACTGAGCTCTGACTGTTGCAGCCATTTGGGGAGTGAACCAGCAAATGGAAGAGCTTTCACTTTGTCTCTCCCTTGTTCTGTATCTCTACCTCTCAAATATTTTTGTTAAAAAAAAAAAAAGCACTGAGATATTCAGTCCGAATGACAATACTGGGGCTAGTACTGTACTCCAGTGGGTTAAGTCACTGATTGCAACACGGAAGTCCCACATCAGAGTGCTGGTTCAAGTGTCAGCTATTTTGCTTCAGGTTCAACTTCCTGCTAACATGCTCAGGAAGGCAGCAGATGATGGCCCAAGTACTTGGGTACCTGTCACCTATGTGGGAGACCAGAATGGAGTTCCTAGCTCCTGGCTTCAGCCTGGCCCAGAGCTGGCTGTAGCAGCCACTTGGGGAATAAAGTAGTGGATGAAAGATCTCTTCTTTTTCAAATATAATATCTTTTTAAATGACACATTACTAATTCAGTGGGCAATTTGGGTAGTCTACATCTTTATGTAGGAACAAAAGTCATGTGGAAACAGCCAGAGTTGAAAACACCTCAAAGTACATCAGTACAACAGAACATTCCCATATTCACTCATATCAATGAAAAAACTTCAAAAAGAACACAGATAATGGAATTAAATGGTAAAGTTTTAAAAAATAAACTACATTTCTTAACATAAGCTCCATCAAGTTCATAACACTATTGTCAACAATGATATTATTCATTTAATCTATCCTTAAACAACTGAGAATTTCACCATGCCAATGTAGTACATTACTAAAGAAAAATCAGTGTCCTTCATAGATTTTTAAAATTAGGGAACAAAAAGGAGTCAGAAAGACAAATCATGACTGTAAGGCAGATAGATGCCTAACGTTTTCCCATCAAAACTCACAAATTTTCCCTTGTTTGATGAAAGGAGCAAGAATATTGTCATAGTGGAGAAGGTCTCTTCAGTGACGCTTTCCTGTGTGTTTTCCGCTAAAGCTTTGGCTAACTTTCTCAAACATTTTAATAAGCAAATATTATGATTCTTTGATATCCCTCTCCGCCCAAGAAAAATCACAAAAAATGCCTTAAGAATTTCAAAAAATCGTTGCCATGATCTTTGTTCTTCACTGCTTTGACAGCACCACTTCCATCTCTTGGAGCCATTTCAATATGCTTTCTCTGCAGGGTTGGGCTGGTTAAGTTAAGTTGCATGTCCTGTTCCAGTTCTTTGAAGAAACATTTCAGGATCTTAATCCCATTTGTTCAAAGTTTCCATTGAAGGTTCTGCTTTTATCTGCAATTGATCTAGATGCAACAATTTCAGCATCCACTGAGGATAAAGTCTGCTTTAACTTTTTAGTCAGAATTGTGTAGGCTTAAGCAGTTGAGAAGTGTATGGTGTTATTTATTGTTATTGCTACTAATCATAAGGCCTCTTCAGCTCGGGCATGAACAAGGTTAATTTTTAATTTATTTGACAGACAGTGAGAGAGACAGAATGGTCTTCCTTCCATTGGCTCACCCCCCAAATGGCCACTACGGCTAGAGCTATGCCGATCCAAAGCCAGGAGCCAGGTGCTTCCTCCTGGACTCCCATGCGGATGCAGGGGCCCAAGCACCTGGGCCATCCTCCACTGCCTTCCTGGGTCACAGCACAGAGCTAGACTGGAAGAGGAGCAACCGGGACTAGAACCCGGCACCCATATGGGATGCCAGCATCGCAGGCGGAGTATTAACCAAGTGAGCCATGGCGCCAGCCCCCAAGGTTAATTCTTACCTTGCAAGTTGATGTCCAACAGTCTGCCACGACAGGCTTCATCTTTAACATTGTCTCATCCCTTCTCAAAATGAGCTATCCATTTCTTTCCCCCCTTTTTTTTAAAAAGATTTATTTATTTATTTATTTGGAGAGAGAGAGAGAGAGAGAGAAGCATAGAGTGATCTTCCATCTGCTGGTTCACTCTTCAAATGGCAGCAATGGCCAAGGCTGGGCCAGACCAAAACCAGGAGCTTCTTCTGGGTTCCACGTGGGTGCAGGGTCCCAAGCACTTGGGCCATCTTCTGCTGCTTTCCCAGGCACATTAGTAGGGAGCTGGATTCAAAGAGGAGCAGCAGGGGTTCAAACTGGTAGCTGTACGGGATGCCAGCCCTGCAGACAGAGGCAACCAACTACACCACAGCACCAGCCTCCAAGCTATCCATTTCTAAATGCTGATTTCTATGGGGCATTATCCCCATAAACTTTTCATGAAACATCAGTGATTCACCATTCTGCTACCCACACCTCACCACAAATTAGATTTTGTTCTTGCTTCACATTGAGCAGAATTCAAGGTTATAGGGGCTTTTCTCAAACTGATGTCTTGCCCTTCTAATGCCTTAACCTAGAAATGCTATAAACAGTACGAGTTTATTTTGATGTAAAAACTTTTTTGAAATACATGCATTGTTTTTCACAATATAAAATTTCCATGAGCATTCTTAGGACCTTTCATACATGTCCCCTTTCTCATCTCCCCATCCTGGGAAGGGGAGTGGCTAATCCTGTTGACAAAAACCATGACTTCAACTAGTAGACACAGATTTTACAGTGGGTCTGAAAGCTCAGGACTCATTCTTGGCATTCAGCTGCCTGCTTTCGGCTCCAGATCCTGGCAGGGTCTTGTCCCGAGAGGCAGGCTAGCCATTTCCATTCATCACTTCCATTCTGCACATGTGGTTAGAAAAGTGGACTGGTAATCCCTATTGAAGCTTTCCCTTATGTACTCTACTTAGGCCTCCAGGTTGAAGCCATATGCTCAAAAGGGTTCCACACAGAATTCTGCACTAGGTAAGTCTGATAAAATATGAGTGGAGGCCAAGACAATTATTTTAATTACAATAAGCAAACTTCTTTTATTTTCCTTTCCCAGAGTGGTGGCTTGGGAGCACCAGTGCAACCTTCATTTCTCTGCAACTGCTCCCTGAAAAAAAAACACCCCCCCTCACTTATCTGTAAGCAAGTGATACAGATGTGCTCACAAACAAGTACAGTCACCTTCCATACTGTATTAAGCGCCCCCCACTGCCCTTTGTCTGATTGTACTTCAGTGAGCATTACCAGAATTTCCACAAGCATACTGACAACTTCTTTTTCCCACCAAGTACCATCACTATCTCCTCCAGGTATCATCACATCTACTAAGTACCACCGCCCTGCTGAGCACTGCTTCTACACCATCTGGGCACTGCCACAATCACTAGGCACTGCTGACTTTCCCAAACTCTACAGCTGCCTCCTTGGTAACATCCTAGGTGGCACCTACCAAATAACCATGCTGTTTCCCTAGGTGACAGCTTGTATACACAAGACTGCTGTCTTTCCCTCCAGCAACCAAAAATCTCACCAGGTGCTGCCCTCTCTGCCCGTGATGACTGAAGTCGCCGTTGCCAATACCAGAACGGATGTACTGGATCCCTGAAGCCATCTCACCAGGGAAACTGCTGCGTTCAGGTGCCATTCATTGCTGTGCTGCATTCACTCCTGTGGGTAATCGTCTATAGAAACACAGAACTGTAGCACCAATGGAAGAGAACACTTGGCAAAGTAGAAATTATCCCAATACAGGTGACAATTGAAACTATGGGTACATGAAATCCCCAAATATTCCAAAATAAAAGCAGAGGGCTGAGGTCAAAACCATGATTAGAAACAGCCAGAGAGGAAGGAGCAATGAGATATAAAAACTTCACAGTGCACCATCCTGGGAAATGGTGAAACTTTCCTCTTAAAATGGTGAAACTTTCCTCTTAATTGTAGGTGACCAGTTGTTCCTCTGCAGTCTACACTGATATAATTAAAAGCAGTAATGTATTGTCAGAAAAAGCACTAGACTAGTATTCTGACTCAATTTAGTGAACTTGCTCAGTAGTCCTTGGGTGAATCACTTCCCATTTTTGGAAGAATGTTGGACCAGATGACTTTTGAATAGTTCTTTTAACTTTATGATTTTACGAATTGCATACAGGAAGTTAGAAAGTGTTACAGCCCATAGTCTCTCAGAGTCTTCCTCAGATATTCCCACAGTCCTGTAACAGATGTTCAGTGACCTTACAAAAACAGGAGCCAGTAAACATACTTTCCTGGAAAAAATATACCACTTCAAATTTTCCTGGTTTTCACTAAAGGACCATGTTGACTATAATTGTTATTAAAGTCTCTTGTACTTTAACAGGAAAATACCTATATAAAAGTCTGAATAACCATTACAAATTACAAGATGTATTACATGGCCGGCGCCGCGGCTCACTAGGCTAATCCTCCGCCTAGCGGCGCCGGCACACCGGGTTCTAGTCCCGGTCGGGGAGCCGGATTCTGTCCCGGTTGCCCCTCTTCCAGGCCAGCTCTCTGCTATGGCCAGGGAGTGCAGTGGAGGATGGCCCAGGTGCTTGGGCCCTGCACCCCATGGGAGACCAGGAAAAGCACCTGGCTCCTGGCTCCTGCCATCGGATCAGCGCGGTGCGCCGGCCGCAGCGCGCCGACCGCGGCGGCCATTGGAGGGTGAACCAACGGCAAAGGAAGACCTTTCTCTCTGTCTCTCTCTCTCACTGTCCACTCTGCCTGTCCAAAATAAAATAAAAAAAAAAAAAAAAAAAAAAAAAAAAAGATGTATTACAAGATGATACTTCTTATAAAAGATTAATGTTGAGGTTCTCTCTTCCTTAACTCTTACTATTTACATTTATAGTTTCCTACTTTTCCCCAGACTCCTGTATGTAAGGAAAATAAATTTCCTCACTTTGCTACAAAATAATTCATAATTCTTATTTCAGATGACTTATAACCTGTTAAGATTTTTAAAAAGATAATTCTTACAACTGTCTTATTCTGCTTACAATTTACTATGCTTGTGCAAGTTAAGAAAAAGTTGATGTACTAAGAAGGAACTATTTAGGGATGTCATTAACAATGTTAATTTAATGCCAATTTTTTTACTGTTTTAATGTTGTAGTCTCTCCTTTAGTCCAACCTTTACTATATTCACTATACAGAATATGGTCCCATTTCATGTATTTGAAGGCAATAGTTACAGAGCAATTTTCCTGACTCCCAGGGTTAGATTAGATTAAAACAGAAAGCCTTAAAAAAAAAAATGAGAGAGAGAGAGAGAGAAGGGGGAGGGGGAACAGAGAGAGAGAGAGGGGAACGGAGAGAGAGAGAAGGGAACGGGGGGGAACAGAGGGGGGAACAGAGAGAGAGAAGGGAACAGAGGGGGGGACAGAGAGAGAGAGAGAAGGGAACAGGGGAGAGAGAGAGAAGGGGAGAGAGAGAGAAGGGGAGAGAGAGAGAAGGGGAGAGAGAGAGAAGGGGAGAGAGAGAGAAGGGGAGAGAGAGAGAAGGGGAGAGAGAGAGAAGGGGAGAGAGAGAGAGAGAGAGAAGGGAACGGGGGGAACAGAGGGGGGAACAGAGAGAGAGAGAGAAGGAAACAGAGAGAGAGAAGGGAACAGAGGGGGGGACAGAGAGAGAGAGAGAGAGAAGGGAACAGAGGAGAGAGAGAGAAGGGGAGAGAGAGAGAGAGAAGGGGAGAGAGAGAGAGAGAAGGGGAGAGAGAGAGAGAGAAGGGGAGAGAGAGAGAGAGAGAAGGGGAGAGAGAGAGAGAGAGAAGGGAACAGAGAGAGAGAGAGAAGGGAACAGAGAGAGAGAGAGAAGGGAACAGAGAGGGGGGGAACAGAGAGAGGGGGGGAACAGAGAGAGAGAGGGGAACAGAGAGAGAGAGGGGAACAGAGAGAGAGAGAGGGGAACAGAGAGAGAGAGAGGGGAAGAGAGAGAGAGAGAGGGGAAGAGAGAGAGAGAGAGGGGAAGAGAGAGAGAGAGAGGGGAAGAGAGAGAGAGAGAGGGAAGAGAGAGAGAGAGGGGGGAAGAGAGAGAGAGAGAGGGGAAGAGAGAGAGAGAGGGGAAGAGAGAGAGAGAAGAGAGAGAGAGAGGGGAAGAGAGAGAGAGAGGGGAAGAGAGAGAGAGAGGGGAAGAGAGAGAGAGAGGGGAAGAGAGAGAGAGAAGGGAAGAGAGAGAGAGAGGGGAAGAGAGAGAGAGAGGGGAAGAGAGAGAGAGAGGGGAAGAGAGAGAGAGAGGGGAAGAGGGGGGGAGGGGGGGAAGAGAGGGGGGAACAGAGGGGGGGACAGAGAGGGGGGAATAGAGAAGGGGGGAACAGAGAGGGGGGGAACAGAGAGGGGGGGAAAGGGGGGGACAGAGAGGGAGGGAGCGGGGGGGGGCAGAGAGAGAGGGGCCCGGCACTGTGGCACAGTGGGTTAACGCCCTGGCCTGAAGCACCGGCATCCCATATGGGCGCCAGTTAGAGACCTTTCTGCTCCACTTCCAATCCAGCTCTCTGCTATGGCCTGAGAAAGCAGTAGAAGATGGCCCAAGACTTTGTGCCCCTGCACCCGCATGGGAGACCCAGAAGAAACTTCTGGCTCCTGGCTTCAGACTGGCACAGCTCCAGCCGTTGCGGCCAATTGGGGAGTAAACCATCGGATGGAAGACACCCCTCCCTCCCTCCCTCTCTCTCTCTCTCTCTGCCTCTCCTCTCTGTGTAACTCTTAAGTAAATAAATAAATTTTTTTTTTTTTAAAAAATGTAATTAGTAGGGCCAGTGCTGTGGCACAGTGGGTTAAAGCCCTGGTCTGCAGTGCCAGCATCCCATATGGGCACCGGTTCAAGTCCCGGCTGCTCCACTTCTGATCCAGCTCTCTGCTGTGGCCTGGGAAAGCAGTGGAAGATGGCCCAAGTCCTTGGGCCCTGTACCTGCGTGGGAGACCTGGAAGAAGCTCCTGGCTCCTGGCTTCAGATCAGCTCAGCCCTGGCCGCTGTGGTCATTTGGGGAGTGAACCAGCGGATGGAAGACCTCTCTCACTCCCGCTCTGGCTCTCTCTATAACTCTTTCAAATAAATAAATCTTTAAAAAAATGTAATTAGCTGTGGTATAATTTCCATACAACAAACTGCATGTGACCAAGTTGCACAACTTGAGAAATACACACACAAAGCCGTAAAAACCACTACCTGCAGTCAAGAAAATGAATATACCCATTGCTCTCAAGTTTCCTCCAGGTGGGCATTTGGCATAGCAGTCAAGACATCTGCACCCTGTACTGCAATGCCTGGGTTCAAGTCCCGCTCTGCAGCCTAACCCAGCTTTCTGCTACTGTGCACTCTGCTAATGTGTGATGGCTCAAGTCATTGGGCTGCTGCCACCCAAGTGGGAAACCTGGACTGAGCTACCACTCTGCCACCCATCTCCATCCACCCATTCTTTGTGTGCCCCACACCTAGGCATTCACTGATCTGCTTTTCATCACTACAGATTAGTCTGATTTTCTACAACCTGAAATGTCATCAGACAGCTTTTGTTTTGTCTTGGTCTAGCTTCTTTCACTAAGACTAATTACTTTAGCTTGACTCATGTTGTTGTTCAGTTCCTTTTATATTACTGAATAATATTTTATTGTGTAGATAAAAACTACACTTTGCTTTCCATTGACAAGGAAAAGATGTGATGAGTTTTTGGACTGTTTCCCATTTGGGCCTATTACAAATAATGCTACGAATATTCGTGTACACATATGCTTTCCTTTCACTTCACTAAATAGCGGGAGTGGATGCGCTGGATACTGTGGTAGACATGTATTCAGGTTTTACAGAAATGGCCAGGGGCAGGAATTTAGCACAGCAGTCAAGACAGTTAAGCCTGGTTCAAGTCTTGGCTCCTCTCATTCCATCTAGCTTCCTGAAAATGGATACCCAGGAAGAAGATTATGGCTCAAATACTTGACTCTCTACACCTACGTGGAAGACCTGGGTGGAGCTTCAGAGAGGGAGCGATCTTCCCTCCACTGGTTCACCCCAGAGATGGCCACAGGGGCAGGGGCTGGGCCAGGCCACAGGCAGGAGCCAGGAGCTTCATCCAGGTCCCCCATGTGGGTGGCAGGGGCCCAGAAACTTGAGCCATCTTCCACTGCTTTTCCCAGGCCATTAGCAGAGAGCTGGATCAGAAACAGAGCCGCCAGAACTGAAACAGGTGTCCAGATGGGATGCTGGTGCCACAGGGAGCTGCTTTACCTGTTATGCCACAAGGCTGGCTCCTTATGTGATGATTTGCATTTTCCTAATGACTAATGATGCTGCCCATCATTTCACATGCTTATATTTTAAAATCCTTGGCCTATTTTAAAAACTGGATTGAATTCCTATCAAGTTATGAGGGTTACATATATATATATATTCTAATTGGAAGTCCATTTCCAGTGTATAGTTCTACAGATATTTTCTCCAAGCGTTTCAGCGTAACAGTTTTTTGAAAAGCATAAGTGTTTACTGGATGGGTAACTCTGAGCGAAGGATACCTGTAAGGTGTATGAAGCAGTACTTGGCACACAACAGATGCTAGATGCCAATTATTAAGATACCGTGAAAAGCAACAATACCGCCAACTTGTATTCATAATAATCAGAACTATCACACGTTAAAACTTACCATCTTGGACCCTGTGCTACTTAACTTTCTATGTATTCTCTTTTATGCTTAACAGTCCAGCTAAGACAGTGCAATGAGCCTCGCTTGATGACAACGAAACAAAATCATCAGTGGGAGGTTGGATGCCTAGTAAGCCATGGCTTGGAACCCAGACCTTGACAAACCCGCAGCTTCCCTCTGCACCCGCGGCCACCAGCTAGACGCTCAGGAGATGGCGCCAGGAGAGGCGGGAGAGGGCAGGCCTTCTCCACGGCCACCCCACGCAGCTCCTGCCTCGAGGAGCCCGCCGAACAAGGTCTCTCCAACTGCCATTTGGCAGGCCACCATCCCACACGATAGCCACCAGCCCTCAGCTCTCACCCGGCTTCCCGGCTGCGCCTACCTCGTCGCCAGGTGAGGGCGGAGCGCGAGCGTCTGGGCGGAGCGCCGAGGAGAAAGGCTGGGTCCCCGTTTCCAAGCAACGCGCCGCGGGGCGTGGTTACGTCACCGAAGTGCGACAGAGTCGCCGACCGAGCCGCCGGCGCCTGCGGGTCTGAGCGGCTGGCGCCGCCGGGAGCGCGATGCCTTGAACTTGGGGTGAGCTCGGCAGGCTGTTTTTTCGCTGTGTCCCTTCCTAGGTGCTCCACGACCCTCAAGCTGAGAGTAGAAACCCGGCCAGGCCTCGACGGTCGAGCCGGGCTTTATAGGAGAGAGAGGCCTGGCCCCGCAGGTCTTCCCAGGCCTCGGCTTAGGGTGTGGGGCTGCAGTGGACGTCCGTCTCCGATCTGGCGGTTACCAGTTGCCGGGGTGGGGGGTGAGGGGGTGGGGGGGGTGGCTTACCCAGTTTTGAGGATGGTTCTGGGGGACCAAGAGTGAGTGTTTCCTTCGTGAATCCAGACCGGTTTTTGAATATTGCCGCCGGTGCAGCCCGTTGGCCACCGGACTTGGCTGTTTTGTTAAGAGTCCAGGTGCGCTTTTTGGTGGCGCTGAGGCGATGATGAAGAATGACAACCGGGTGGCCGAGGGTGGGACACTCCACAGGAGAAGCCCCGTGCCTGGGTGTTAGCTCAGAGGGGCCTGTCGCTCTGCCTGGCCAGCCCCACATTGCTGAATCAGCGCGGGCTGCTACCTTCCCAGAGGCCTTTGCTGGTCTAAATAGCTGCTACCCTGAGGCCCACCTGAGGGAAAAAAAGTTTCCCTGCTGATAATAATTGTAATGATTTTATAAGCCAAAGGAGCCCTCCGTGTTAGCTCTTGAAATGCTTTCTTGAGTTATTTGTCTCTTGTTCGTAGTTGTGGATTTGTTATTCATTTGTCCCCAAGCCCCTTATTAAGTGGAGTGCCCTTCCATAGTCTGACCCTGCCCTATTTCAAGCTGGCAGATGATATATTGCTTTCCTCTGGCGTATTTAAAAGCTGCTCTAACGGTTTCAGCTGTTTATGATTCGTACCTCTTCAGCCCAAAGCCACATGTTTCCACTCCCCCCTCCATTCTTCTTGCTATAAAATGAGCTCCATCCTTTCAGTCTTTGGACTGGGGCATGAGCTGCCCCAGACCAAGGAGGCTGAATTAATTATCTGTATTGAAGCCACCCCTCTGAGAAGCAAGGCTTTTCTGTATTCAGAGCTCAAAAGCAGAATGTGTTTTTCTCTTCTAATGTCTTAACTGCTCGGCTTCAGTTTTTGACTGTTTTACCTCCAAAATACAGTGGTTCGTTTCAAAAGTTTGTTAATGCTTTGTCATTTGGTGCAAGTGAGCTTTCTTTAGCTACTTATTGCTTCATATCTAAATACTAACACACTTCCTTTTCCCAAAAAGGCAAGCAACGTCAGAGAGAATTCTGAGAAATCGAATGTATTCTTTCTAAATATGAACTGTAATTAGTAAATGCACAGGTGTTAGAAATTCATGTTCTTAATCTCTTAAGTACTCTCTAACCTGTAGTTCTTCTTTATATAATTTTTTTCTGATTAAGCTCTTTGAGCCCAAAACCAGCATTCCAGACTGAGTGATGACTATGGCCTGATTCTTTCACCATGTGTTAGTTATAACGGCATTCATTTCTAAAAAACCAGCTCATACCTGGTTGCAGAGCTAGACTTTAGGTAAGAAGTACTAAGGTAAATAGCATCTGTAGGGACAGTTCACAGTTAAAATAGTATCTTGATATAATTAATTAATTATCTATTTTGTAAGTCAAGTTGCTAGAAAATTTGATGGGGAAGGAATTTCAGAGAGGTTTTCTAATTACCACAGTACTTGTCAGTTAGGCCTCTTTGTTAACACTTTCAATTCAGGCTTTGCAATTCTTGTTTAATCTTCTTATGAAGGCATTGTGTTTTAAATTTGGGGGTTTTTTGTTTGTATTGGAGGGGCAGTTACTTATGATGTAATGTCTATTGTAGGGCTGGGGAGAGGCCCAAAGATGACTGGGGGAGAGTTTGATAGACTGAGGATCTTGAGATTGTACACTCTAGCTCTTAACTGCTAGTTCACTCTCCAGATGCCCTCAAGGACTATGGCTGGTCAAAGGTGAAACTGGGAACCTAAAACACAGTCCAGGTCTCCCATGGGAGTGGCAGGAACCCAGAACCTTGAGCCATCATCACTGCTTCCTAGTGCAGGAAGCTGGAGTCAGGAACCAGAGCTTGGAATCGACCCTAGGTACTCTGATATGGGATGTGGGCATTTTAATCCCTAGGTTAAACACTAGCTCCTGACTTTTATATTTTTGTGAGGAATAGTTGAGCTACAATAATTCATTTGTTAGAAAAAGAAGTGATCAACTGTTTGAGGATGTACCACCCACTAGAGAATGTGGCATTTTTGGAATTCTTGGTGCTCTTATGAGTTTCAAAATAACAATTCTTTAGAAAATCCTTCAAGTTTTTTTTTGAAAGCACATTTTTATCTTGTTAGTAAAGTCTGTCGTGTACATTATATACAGCACTGTAGTTAGCTGCTAGTTCTTTGAGAAGTCTTGACTGAATATTTATCCTTTGCTGAATTCAGTGCCGGTGGTTTGCAAGTTATGTTCCTGTGCATCACTACTGTTCCATGATCTAGAGGGAGCTATTTTGTTAATATGAAATAATGGGCATATCCCAACTTACATACATATTAACAAACTTTTACAATTTTACATTTTTCTTCATAGAGTCTTTTTTTTTTTTAAAGATTGTATTTATTTATTTGAGAGGTAAAGTTACAGACAGAAACGGGGAGAGACAGAGAAAGGACTTCTATCCTCTGGTTCACTTCCTAAATGGCTGCAATGGCCGGAGCTGAGCCGATTGGAAGCCAGGAGCTTCTTCGGGGTCCCCTATGTGAGTGCAGGGGCCCAAGCACTTGGGCTATCTTCTGCTTTCCCAGGCCATAGCAGAGAGCTGCATCAGAAGTGGAGCAGCTGGGACTAGCACCCATATGGGATGGCGCCATAGGTGGAGTATTAACCCACGGCACTACAGCACCAACACCTTCATAGAGATTTTTAACTTATGCTAGGTTAGTGGTATTAAATGAACAAATTAACAAGAATCAAAAGAACAGTAGGTGAATAATAAAGCCTTTCAGCAGTGTTTACTGCAGTCATTCAGTAAGCATTTATTATGTACCAGTGTATCTGCCAGAAGAGCGAACACAGCTGCTATCCTCAAGAAGCTCAGAGGGCTGGGCCTGTGAGTTAACTGATCGCATCTGTTGTGGTAGAAGTATGTGCAGAGGTCCCAAACGAAGACAATGAAGACGGCGCTGTGGTGGAGACCTAAAAGGATGGCTTCAACATGCTGTTGTTGTGAACATGACGTTTTAGTTGTGGTTTACATTGCATATAGAGCACAGAGTGATATTTTTATGGTAGTGATGGACATTAATGTTATCAATATTTTATTTTCAAAATAAATTATAAATTCCAGGCCCTCCCTCCTGAACCAGGTTGAGGACCAGTGTTCCAGGCTGTCTTGTATAGTCTCTAAATATTGTTGTATTTTAATCCAAGGAGCTGACGATGAAGTCTCCTGGATACTAAATGCAATTACAGGGTAACAAGCTAATGTGCTGCCTTGCATTATAAACCTTATCAGTCAAAGTTATCAGATTAAAAGTATACAGAAGCAAAGGGGAATAGTTTCTAAATCAATATGCTATTAAGATTTCTTTTTAAGTATGGTTTTGATAAGCAGTGTAGGGGAACAAAATATACCACCCCAAATATGTTACTGCAGTTTAAGGATTGAGTGAAAGGCACCTTGAAAAGCAGTAGATGTAAGACACTCTGACCTTTCTTTTTCTTTCTGAAAGCAGGAGTTCTAAAAAGCTCCTATATGAAAGATCCCTTCCCATACCTCGAGGAAGGAAAACATTCCTGTCACCAGGGGCAGGCAGTGGAAACAGAATTCTATGTAGACTTTATTAAAATAACCCTTTTATTCCTAGTTAGTTTCCCACAATGTACTGCTGTAGCCCAAACCCCTCTGTCTTGTCACATCTTCACGACGTGCTTTTCTCTTTCCAACCTGGTATACATACTTTGAACCTTCAGTACCTCAGACCTTTGGGTCTTAATCGTTTTTTTTGTTTGTTTGTTTGTTTGTTTGACAGGCAGAGTGGACAGTGAGAGAGAGAAAGGTCTTCCTTTACTGTTGGTTCACCCTCCAATGACCACTGCTGATCCGAAGCCAGGAGCCAGGTGCTTCTCCTGGTCTCCCATGTGGGTGCAGGGCCCAAGCATTTGGGCCATCCTCCACTGCACTCCCGGGCCACAGAAGAGAGCTGGCCTGGAAGAGGGGCAACCGGGACAGAATCCGGCGCCCTGACCAGGACTAGAACCCCGTGTGCCGGCGCCGCAAGGCGGAGGATTAGCCTGTTGAGCCACAGCACTGGCCTGGGTCTTAATTTTTATTGTCAGCTCATGTACATGTAAAAATTACTAAGTAAGACTGTGTGCTTTTCTCTTGTTAATCTGTCTAATGATAGTTTCTTAGGCCCAGCCAAGACTCTGAGAGTGTAGAGGGAGAGACATCTTACCTCTTTTACATTGCATTGATCAAATTATTATGAATTTACACTGAAGATTGAAACCAAATTTTAAAAAGTTCTGTGTTTTCTTTGAGTAATGTAGGTATAATATGGTTGATTAAAATATTACTGCATTTTAACTGAGTACAGGAAAGTTAGAAGAAGTTTTTCTTTTGGGTAGTAAAAGGTTAGAGGTGACCCTTGCCACTTCCCATCCAGTCAGAAATCTTTGTATGACAGTCATTACATGAACTCCAAATGTTTAAAATTTCCATACTTCAATGAAAGGGAGCTACACGTAACCCTTTCTACTTCTAGATGGTGAGATATTCTGACATTGAACTGAAATCTGCCTCTCTAATTTATGTAGTGCCCATTTACTTCCACATTCTAGTCTCTGTAACTATATAACATTGATCTTACTTCTATATGGCAGTTTCTTAAATATTTGAACACACCTGTTATGTTGCTCCATGTTGTTACCAAACTATGATTATTTAGAATGAATTGCTTTGTTTCCTTCCCTAGACTCAAATATCTTGAATATGTTTTAATTTGTTAGTATCCTTTAAAAGTGAGACTGCTCAGAGCTGCATTCAGACTTCAGCATGGTCTAACCATTGCAGAGCACAGTGTGACAAAGGTGCCTTGCTCTGGACACCTGCTTCTAGCAAAAGTTAAGGATTATTTTAGCATCTTTGGTGTCCCTATTATACTACTGACCTATTTTGTTAAAACCCTCAGACCTTTTATATTGCAGCTTTTTAAAAGTGTCTTGTCTATAGGTTTTTGTAGAGTTAGCTTTTCAAACAATTAGGATTTAGCAATTAGTCATGAGTATAATTAGTTTAAGCAGTCAGTAATTTTTTCAGTCTTGATTCGGTTATTCAGTGGCTATTATTCATTTCAGTTTTGGCCATTCACAGATTGGACAGGCATGTAGTCTTGTCTTCAGGTCATCAGTAAAAATATTAGTCCATCTCTTGGTACCATTCTCCCTCTTCCTTCTCCTTTCTATCTCAGGCACTTTCTTCACTTCTCTTGCTAGACTGTCCTGATCTCAAATCAAATGTTGTTTGACGTCTCTGACACTAGACTAAGTCAAGACCCCCTTTTATAGGATTTTGTAGCTTCCCTTAGTGATTCAGTGTAGCACTTTCTCATTTTGTGATTGTATATTTATGGGTGTTATTACTGTCTCTCTTTGGAATGCTCTGTGGTGTCAAGAACTTTGTTTCTCTTGCTCAGTGTTGTAGCATCAGACATAAGCACCAACCATTTGATTGTTGCTAATTAAAAAAAATTTAAAAGCCAAGAATCACTGTGGCTCCCTGTCAATGGATTAGAACAATAAGGACAATATATAGCATTAATATACAAGAACATGTATAGAATATATCAGGGTGAAGTTCTTTGGAATGACTTTTTAACTTTTATTAAGATTGATTTATTTGAAAGGCTGAGTGACAGGGAGAGACAGAAAGATCTTCTGTCCACAGATTCATTCCCCAAATGGCCACAATGGCCAGGGCTGGTCTAGGCTGAAGTCAGGGAGCCTGGAAATTCCATCCTGGTCTCCCACGTGGATGGCAGGGACACAAACACACCCATCCTCCCTCTCCCTCTACCTTCCGAGGTGCATCGGCAGGGAGCCGAATCAGAAGTGGAGCATCCTGGACTCTTTTTTTTTTTTTTTTTTTTACAGGCAGAGTGGACAGTGAGAGAGAGAGACAGAGAGAAAGGTCTTCCTTTGCCGTTGGTTCACCCTCCAATGGCCGCCGCTGCAGCCGGCACACCGCGCTGATCCTGGCAGGAGCCAGGAGACAAGTGCTTTTCCTGGTCTCCCATGGGGTGCAGGGCCCAAGCACCTGGGCCATCCTCCACTGCACTCCCTGGCCATAGCAGAGAGCTGGCCTGGAAGAGGGGCAACCGGGACAGAATCCAGCGCCCCAACCGGGACTAGAACCCGGTGTGCCGGCGCCGCAAGGTGGAGGATTAGCCTATTGAGCCACGGCGCCGGCCAACATCCTGGACTCTTAACAAGCACTCATGGGATGTCAGTAAAGCAGGTGGCCCAACCCACTGTGCCCACAGTGCTGGCCCCATGACTTATTCTATTTATTAATTGTTCTTTTTAAATTTTATGTTTTAGGGATTTTTTTTGTTTTGTTTTTAGAAACTGTCCTTGCTTAGATTAAAAATATGTGCTTTGAAATATTCCTAATCTGTGACACTCAGACCACTAATGTTGAAAACCCTGAACACCTTCTCTAAGCCAAGATCTTTAATAGCTTCTCTTTGGATAAACTTGCTATAGATCCACTAGGCTGTATTTAAAAGTATAATTTTGCCTTCAGAGCATTTTTGTTTTGTTTTATTGGAGAACTGTTACTATCTCACCTGCTTTATATGATATGAGTGCTAATTTAGGTGAAACAAAATGATAATCTTTGATGGATAAATAGAATTTCTTGGGGAGAGCCAGATATATATTTTTTTATTGTGAGGCATATTTCATTTTCTATCTTTATTTTAAGTGCTGAGAAAAAAAACCCACTGTTACCTATCTGACTTTGTCTTTTAACCTCTCTCTGCCTGTTTCCTCAACTGTCGTGCTTATTCATCTATGAAAAGGTTTTCATGGGGATTTAAATGAATGAATTTGTGAGTACACTGAAAGCGTTTAGAAGAGTGTGTCACACACAATGGAAGTGACCAACAAACATGAGCTTGTTTTACTCTCAGAAGTAGAGATTACCACATGCCATTATTGATATGTCATGATAAGCAAATACTAAAAATTTGGCTTATTTTTAATGCCTGCTATTCTGATAAATTATTTACCAAAGTTTAAAAGAGTTACCTGTAATAAACACATCCAACTCTTTACTAGCCATGATACATCAAAGTGTGTCTTTCAAGACTTATTTAAAAGATACTAAATAAATGTTCTGTGGTTAAATTTTCAAGTCAATTTAACAAATTATTGGTTTATATTGACAAAGCTAACTAAGGTAGTAATATAACCTTTTAGCTAAATATATTCATTTTCACTTTTTTTCTTTTTTTATTCATTTTTTTTATTTTTTAGTAAATGTAAATTTCCAAAGTACAGTTTATGGATTACAATGGCTTCCCCCCACCCCCGTAATTTCCCTCCCACTCACACCTCTCCCATCTCCCGCTCCCTCTCCCATTCCATTCACATCAAGATTCATTTTCAATTATCTTTATATACAGAAGATAGATTCAGTATATATTAAGGAAAGATTTCATCAGTTTGCACCCACACAGAAACACAAAGTGTAAAATACTGTTTCAGTACTAGTTATAGCATTACTTCATATTGGACAACACATTAAGGACAGATCCCACATGAGAAGTAAGTACACAGTGACTCCTGTTGTTGACTTAACAATTTGACATTCTTGTTTATGGCGTTGGTAATCTCCCTAGACTCTAGTCATGAGTTGCCAAGGCTATGGAAGCCTTTTGAGTTCGCCGACTTCGATCTTATTCAGACAGGGTCATGGTCAAAGTGGAAGTTCTCTCCTCCCTTCAGAGAAAGGTACCTCCTTCTTTGATGGCCCCGTTCCTTCCACTGGGATCTCACTCGCAGAGATCTTTCATTTAGGTCTTCTTTCTTTCTTTCTTTCTTTCTTTCTTTCTTTCTTTCTTTCTTTCTTTCTTTCTTTCTTTCTTTCTTTTTTTTTTTTTTTTTTTCCTCCTCAGGGTGTTTTGGCTTTCCATGCCTAAAATACTCTCATGGGCTCTTCAGCTATATCCGAATGCCTTAAGGGTTGATTCTGAGGCCAGAGTGCTATTTAGGACATCTGCCATTCTATGAGTCTGCTGTGTATCCCGCTTCCCATGATGGATTGTTCTCTCCCTTTTTGATTCTATCAGTATTAGCAGACACTAGTCTTGTTTGTGTGATCCCTTTGACTCTTAGACCTATCAGTGTGATCAAATGTGAACTGAAATTGATCACTTGGACTAGTGAGATGGCATTGGTACATGCCACCTTGATGGGATTGTATTGGAATCCCCTGGCACATTCCTAACTGCACCATTTGGGGCAAGTCCGATTGAGCATGTCCCAAATCGTATATCTCCTCCCTCTCTTATCCCCACTCTTATATTTAACAGGGATCACTTTTCAGTTAAAATTTAAACACCTAAGAATAATTGTGTGTTAATTACAGAGTTCAACCAATAGTACTAGAACAAAAAAACTACTAAAATGGATAAAGTATTAAATTGTACATCAACAGTCAGGACAAGGGCTGATCAAGTCACTGTTTCTCATAGTGTCCATTTCACTTCAACAGGTTTGAAAGGCAGAGCTACAGAGAGGCAGAGGTTGGGGAGGGGGCAGTGTCTTCCATCCGCTGGTTCACTCCCCAGATGGCTGATCAAGAGCCAGGAGCCAGGAGCTTCCTCCAGGTCTCCCATGCAAGTGCAGGGGCCCAAGGACTTGGGCCATCTTCTACTGCTTTCCCAGGCCACAGCAGAGAGCTGGATTGGAAGTGGAGCAGCTGAGTCTAGAACCGGCACCCATATGGGATGCCAGCACTGCAGATGGCAGCTTTATCTGTTGTGCCACAGCACTGGCCCCAATATATTCATTTTTAGAAACAAGTTATATGCGCTCTTTTTTTAATTATTGTTGTTATTTCCTAAATAATGCAACGCTATTTATATAGAATTTACATTGTAGTAAGTATGAAAAGTAACCTAGACATGATTTCAGTGTATAGGAGGTAAGTATACAGAAGGATGTGTGTAGGTTGTATGCAAATACTACTACATTAATGTAAAGGATTGAGCATCTGCAGATTTTGATATCTGCAGGAGTCTTAGATCCAATCCTCCATGGGATCAGTGCAATCCTCTAATCTTCCTATTGAATCTTTGGGTATATTTTGTGCTATTCTAGATACTATTTTTATTTAAGTTTTTAATTTATAGAAATGGAACAGATTTCATGTGTCTCATACAGGTTTTTTTTTTTTTTTTTTTTTTTTTTGGACAGGCAGAGTGGATAGTGAGAGAGAGAAACAGAGAGAAAGGTCTTCCTTTTGCCATTGGTTCACCCTCCAATGGCCGCCACTGCTGGTGCACTGCGTCCGGCGCACTGCGCCTATCCGAAGGCAGGAGCCAGGTGCTTCTCCTGGTCTCCCATGGGGTGCAGGGCCCAAGCACTTGGGCCATCCTCCACTGCCTTCCCGGGCCACAGCAGAGAGCTGGCCTGGAAGAGGGGCAACCGGGAGAGAATCCAGCGCCCCAACCAGGACTAGAACCCGGTGTGCCAGCGCCGCTAGGTGGAGGATTAGCCTATTGAGCCGCATGGCCGGCCTGCACTTTTAAATACATAATGACACTTCCCATCCTATCCTTACTCCCTCACTCCCTCCCTCAATCCTACCCTTCCTCCCATTACCTTTCTTATTTTTCTTTTAATTTTTGGGATAATATGCTTTTTTTTTTCTTTGAGAACAAGTTTTATCATTAATCAAAGAAGCACCTAAGGAAATAGGCAATGGAGTTGGGCACTTACGTTTATCTAAAATTTATTAAACATAAGATTATCTTGCGCTTAATACACTAATATGAAGTAGATCTTTGAGGACAAGTTTACTATTAACGCTCATAATACAACTCTTTGAGGACAGAGGTTCTACATGGGAAGTTAGTGCACAGTGACTCCTATTGTTAATTTAACAATTGACACTCTTACATATGACGTCAGTGATCACCTGAGGCTCTTGTCATGAGCTGCCTAGACTATGGAAGCCTTTTGAATCCACAAACTTCAATATTTAGACAAGGCCATAGGAAAAGTGGAAGTTCTTTCCTTGCTTCAGAGAAAAATACATCCTTCTTTGATGACTTCCTATCCCTCTTGTCTGGCCCACAGAGGTCCTTCATATAGGACACTTTTTGCTACAGTGTCTTGGCTTTCCATGCCTGAAATGCTGTTGTGGGCCTTTTGGCCAGACCAGAATGCCTTAAGGGTTGATTCTGAGGTCAGAGTGCTACATTAAGCAATTGTCTTTCTATGAGTCTGCTGTATGGACTGCTTCCCATGTTGGAGCATTCACACCTTTTTAATTCTATCTACTATTATTACCAAACACATAATCCTATTTGTATGATCACTTTAACATGTAATCCGATCTATATGATCACTTGAATGTTTAATCCTATCCTTATGATCACTTTAACACTTAAAATGCTTTTGTTTACCACTCTGCTTATGGGGATTTGATATACCATGCAGGTTTTTTTTAAACTGTACCATTAGAAATAAGACTGTAGGAATGTATGCAGAACTATACAGCTTTACAGTTACAGACTTCATACACTTCGTAATTACTACTTTAGGAACATGGTGATTCCACCATGCCCACACTCCCACCCCCCTTCCTCCTTCCTCTCTTACTCCCATTCTTATTTTTTACTAAGATCTATTTTTAAGTAACTTTATATACATATGATTAATTCTATGTTAAGTAAACAGTTTAACAAATAGTATTTTAAAATGTTACTCAGCAGTCAAGACAAGGGCTGTTCAAAGTCATTGCTTCTCAAAATGTCCGTTTCACTTCTACAGATTGCCTTTTATGTGTTCTATTATCACAAGTCAGGGAGAACATATGGTATTTGTCCCTTTTGGATTGGCTTATTTCACTAAATATGATGTTTTCCAGTTTCATCCATTTTGTTGCAAATGACTGGATTTTGGTTTTATTTTAACTGCTGTGTAATATTCTATGGTGTATATATCCCATAATTTATCATTCTTCAGTTACCAGGCATTTCAGGCATTTGGGTTAATTCCATGTCTTAGCTATTGTGAATTGAGCTGCAATAAACATGGAGGTACAGATAACTCTTTCATATGCTAATTTCATTTCCGTTGGGTAAATTCACAGGAGTAGGATGGCTGGGTCATATGGTAGGTCTATATTCAGATTTCTGAGGTATCTCCATACTGTCTTCCATAGTGGCTTTTTTTTTTTTTTTTTTTGACAGAGTTAGTGAGAGAGAGACAGAGAGAAAGATCTTCCTTTCCATTGGTTTACCCCCCCAAATGGCCGATGCTGCCGGCGCGATGCGGCCGGCACGCTGTTCTGATCCGAAGCCAGGAGCCAGGTGCTTCCTCCTGGTCTCCCATGTGGGTGCAGGGCCCAAGCACTTGGGCCATCCTCCACTGCACTCCCAGGCCACAGCAGAGAGCTGGCCTGGAAGAGGAGCAACCAGGACAGAATCCGGGGTGCCGGCGCCACAGGCAGAGGATTAGCCTAGTGAGCCACCACGCCAGCCCATAGTGGCTTTACCAGTTTACATTCCCACCAACAGTGGATTAGGGTACATTCTTCCCCACATCCTTGCCAGTATTTGTTGTTTGTTGATTTCTGCATGAAAACCATTCTAACGGGGGTGAGGTGAAATCTAATTGTAGTCCTTTGCCCATTTCTTAACTGGGTTGTTTGTTTTGTTGTTGAATTTCTTATCTCTTTATGTATTCTGGTTATTAATCCTGTATCAGTTGTATAGTTTGTAAATAATTTCTCCCATTCTGTTAGTTGCCTCTTCACTTCACTGAGTGTTTCTTTTGCAATACAGAAGCTTCTCAATTTGATGTAATCCCATTTGTCAATTTTGACTTTGTCTATGCCTCTGAGGTCTTTTCCAAGAATTCTTTATGCCAATGTCTAGGAGGGTTTCCCCAGTGTTCTCTAATAATTTGATGGTATCAGGCAGTAGATTTAGGTCTTTAATGCATTTTGAGTGGATTTTTGTGTAAGGTGGAAGGTATAGGTCTTGCTTCATACTTCTGTATGTGGAGATCCAATTTTCCCATCACCATTTGTTGAAGAGACTGTCCTTGCTCCAGGTGTTGATTTTAGATCCTTGATATAAGATAGTTGGTTGGCGTTGATTGAGTTCATTTCTGGATTTTCTATTCTGTTCCACTGGTCTGTCCATCTGGTTTTGTACCAGTACCAGGTTGTTTTTATTATAACTGCCTTGTAGTATGTCTTGAAACCTAGTATTGTGATGCCTCCAGCTTTGTTTTTGTTTTATAAGATTGCTTTAGCTATTTGGGGTCTTCTGTGTTTCCATTATGAATTTCAACTCATTTTTTCTATATCTAAGAAGAATGTACTTGGTATTTTGCATTGTATCGCATTGAATCTATAGATTGCTTTTGGTAGTGTGGACATTTTGATGATATTGATTCTTCCAATCCATGAACATGGAGGATTTTTTCCATTTTTTTGTATGTTCTTCTATTTTTTCAGTGCTTTGTAATTCCCATCATAGAGATCTTTGATGTCTGTGGTTAAATTTATTCCAAGTATTTGATTTTTTTTTTTTAGCTGTTGTGAATGGGATTGATCTTAAAGTTCATTTTCAGGCATGGCATTGTCTGTATACAAAGGCTGTTGATTTTTGTGTATTCATTTTATATCCTGCTACTTTACCAAACTCTTCTATGAGTTCCAGTAGTCTCTTAATGGAGTCTTTTGGATCCCCTATATTTAGGATCACGTTATCTGCAAATGGGGATAGTTTGACTTCCTCCTTCTCTATTTGTAGCCTTTGATTTTTTTTTTCCTTGTCTAATGGCTCTGGCTAATACTTCCGGGACTATATTGAATAGCAGTATTGAGAATGGACATCCTTCTCTGGTTAAGGATGTCAGTGGGAATGCTTCCATTTTTGAGCATTCAATATGATGCTGGAGTGGGTTTTTCATAAATTGCCTTGATTGTATTGAGGAATGTTCCTTCTATACCCAGTTTGCCTAGAGTTTTCACCATGAAAGTGTTTTGTATTATGAGATAATCATGGATTTTGTTCTTTAATTTGTTAATGTGATATATCACATTGATTTGCGAATGTTGAACCATCCCTGCATACCAGGAATAAATTCCACTTGGTCTGCATGAATGATCCTTCTGTTTGTTGGATTCGATTGGTTAGAATTTTATTGAGGATTTTTGCAACTATGTTCATCAAGTAAATTGGCCTGTAGTTCTCTTTCTCTGTTGCATGTTTTTCAGGTTTAGAAATTAAGGTTATGCTGGCTTCATAGAATTTGGGAGGATTGCCTCCCTTTCAATTGTTTTGAATAACTTGAGAAGAATTGGAGTTAGTTGTTCTTTAAATGTCTGGTAGAATTCAGCAGTGAAGCCATCCGGTCCTGGGCTTTTTGTTGTGAAGGTCTTTGTTAGATTCAATTTCCATCTTGGTTATGGGTATGTTTAGGTTTTCTGTGTTTTCATGGCTCAATTTACGTAGATTGTGTGTGTCAGGAATCTATCCATTTCTTCTAGGTTTCCGGTTTGTTGGCATACAGCTCTTTGTAGTGATTTCTGATGATTTTATTTTTGTGGTATCTGTTGTTAATTTCCTTTATCATCTCTGATTTTATTGATTTGGGTCTTCTCCCTCCTTTTTTGGTTAGTTGCATCAGTGGTGTATTGATTGTGTTTTTTTTTTAAAAAAAAAGCTTTATATTTCATTGATTTTTTTGTATTTTTTTATATTTCACTGATTTTTTGTTTCAATTTTGTTTATTCTATAATTTTAATTATTTCTTTCTTCCTACTAGTTTTGGTTTTGGTTTGTTGTTGATGTTCTAGGTCCTTGAGATGCGTTGATAGCTCATTTATTTGGTACCTTTCCAGTTTCTTCATGCAGGCACTGATTGCTATAAACTTTCCTTTTAACACTGCTTTTGCTGTATCCCATAGATTTTGATATGTTGTCTTGTTGTCTTCGTTTGTTTCCAGAAATCTTTTGATTTCTTCCTTGACCCACTGTTACTTCAGGAGCATGTTGTTTAGTCTCCATGTGTCTGCATATGTTCTAGAAATTCTTGAGTTGCTGATTTCCAGCTTCATTCCATTTGGTATGAGAAGATGTATGGTATGATTTTGATTTTTTTTTTTAATTTGCTGAGACTTGCTTTATGGCCTAGCATGTGGTCAATCCTAGAGAAAGCTCCATGCGCTGGTGAGAAGAATGTATATTCTGAAGCTATAGGATGGGATGTTCTGTAGATAGCTGTTAGGTCCATTTGGTCTATAGTGTCAATTAACTCTGCAGTTTCCTTTGCTGATTTTGTGTCTTGTTGTTCTGTCCATTGCTGAAAATGGGGTAGTGAAGACTCCTATTACTATTATATTTGAGTCTATGTCTCCCTTTAGATGCCTTAACAATTCTTTTAAATAGTCAGGTGCCCTGTAATTAGGTGCATATATATTATACATATAATATATATTATAATATATTTATAATAGTTACATCTTTCTTTGAATTGACCCCTTAATCATTACATAGTGCCCTTCTTTGTCTCTTTTAACAGTTTTTGTGTTAAAGTCTATATTGTCTGATATTAGGATGGCTACACCAGCTCTATTTTGGTTTCTGTTTGCATGGAATATCTTTTTCCATCCTTTTCACTTTCAGTCTGAGTGCATCTTTGTTGGTGAAATGGGTTTCTTATAGGCAGCAAATAGATGAGTTTTGTTTTTTAATTCATTCAGCCTGTCTGTATCTGGAGAGTTGAGGCCATTTATTTTCAAGGTGACTATTGATAAGTAACAACTTTTTCCCGCCATTTTGCAATAAGTATTCCTATTTTTTTCTTACTATTTCCTTTGCACTTTTACTGGGAGATTTTCCACCTTCACCTTCTTTCGTAATGATGACCATGTTTCTTCTGTGTTTGTGTGTGCAATACTTCCTTAAGCATCTTTTGCAACGCTGGATGGGTGGTGACAAATTCTTTCAATTTCTGTTTGTTATGGAAGATCTTTATTTCACTTTCATTCATAAATGAGAGCTTTGCAGGGTTCTGGGTTGACAGGTTTTTTCTCCTAAGACTTGGAATATATCTCATTATTTTCTCCTAGCCTGTAGGGTTTCTTTTATTTTTTATTTGTTTTTTTTTTTTATTTATTTGACAGATAGACAGTGAGAGAGAGAGAAGAAAGGTCTTCCTTCCATTGGTTCACCCCCCAAATGGCCGCTATGGCCGGAGCTATGCCGATCCGAAGCCAGGAGCCAGGTGCTTCCTCCTGGTCTCCCGTGTGGGTGCAGTGCCCAAGCACTCGGGCCATCCTCTGCTGCCTTCCTGGGCCACGGCAGAGAGCTGGACTGGAAGAGGAGCAAACGGGAATAGAACCCGGCGCCCATATGGGATGCTGGTGGCGCAGGTGGAGGATTAACCAAGTGAGCCATAGCACCGGCCCCAACCCCAACCTGTAGGGTTTCTGATGAGAAGTCCTCTGTGAGTCTAATTGGAGAGCCTTTGAAAGTAATCTGGCATTTCTCTCATGCACATTTTAGAATCTTTTGTTTATGTTTCACTGTGGAGAGTTTGACTACAATGTGTCATAGTGCAGATCTCTTCTGGTCATTTCTGTTAGTAGTTCTTTGTGCTTTCTGTACTTGGATATGCCTTTCTTTCTCCAAATTAGGGAAGTTTTCTGTTATTATTTCACTAAAAAGGCCTTCTAATCCTTTCTCTCTTTCCACGCTGTCCTAAGACCCATATATTGAGTCATTTGATAGTATTCTGTAGATTCCCAAGTGTTTTTTTAGTTTTCTAATTTCTTTTTCTTGTCTTTGGTCTGTGTAATTTCCTGCGATTCATCTTGGATATTCTTTCTTTTGCTTCACCAATTCTGTTGTTAAGGTTTTCCACTGCATTTTTTATTCTATTAAATTCTTCATTTCCAAGATATTGTTTTGTTTTCTCTAACATCTCAATTTCGTTGGAGAAATTTTCTTTCATGTCATGTGTGGATTTCATTAGTTCGTGCATTTGGTTGTGATTACTTCTAAGTAATCCTACAGTCAATTTTTTGAATTCCATTTCTGGCATTTCTTCAGTCTTCTTCACAATCTAGTTTTTTTTTTTTTTTTGATTTTTTTTTTAACTTTTATTTAATGAATATAAGTTTCCAAAGTACGAATAATGGATTACTATGGCTTCCCCCCCATACCGTCCCTCCCACCCACAACCCTCCCCTTTCCCACTCCCTCTCCCCTTCCATTCACATCAAGATTCATTTTCGATTATCTTAATATACAGAAGATCAGCTTAGTATACATTAAGTAAGGATTTCAACAGTTTGCTCCCACACAGAAACATAAAGTGAAAAATAATGGATGATTTTTTTTAATGATGATGAAATCAGATCAGACCTATTGTCATGTTTAATCCCAGTGAGAGTCAAGTTGGGAGTTGATAGTTTCTTTTCTTTTTTTTTTTTTTTTTCCAGAGGATCAGTTTAGTATGCATTAAGTAAAGATTTCAACAGTTTGCACACCCATAGAAACACAAAGTGAAATATATTGTTTGAGTACTCGTTATAGCATTAAATCTCAATGCACAGCACATTAAGGACAGAGATCCTACATGAGGAGTAAGTGCACAGTGACTCCTGTTGTTGACTTTACCAATTGACACTCCTGTCTATGGCATCAGTAGTCTCCCTATGTTCCAGTCATGAGTTTCCAAGGCTATGGAAGCCTTCTGAGTTCTCCGATTCTTATCTTGTTTAGACAAGGTCATAGTCAAAGTGGAGGTTCTCTCCTCCCTTCAGAGAAAGGTACCTCCTTCTTTGAAGACCTGTTCTTTCCACTGAGATCTCACTCATTGAGATCTTTTGCCAGAGTGTCGTGGCTTTCCATGCCTGAAATACTCTCATGGGCTTTTCAGCCAGATCCGAATGCCTTTAGGGCTGATTCTGAGGCCAGAGTGCTATTTAGGACATCTGCCATTCTATGAGTCTGCTGAGTATCTCACTTCCCATGTTGGATCACTCTCCCCTTTATTTATTCTATCGGTTAGTGTTAGCAGGTACTAGACTTGCTTATGTGCTCCCTTTGACTCTTAGTCCTTTCATTATGATCAATTATGAACTGAAATTGATCACTTGGACTAGTGAGATGGCATTGGTACATGCCACCTTGATGGGATTGAATTGGAGTCCCCTGGTATGTTTCTAACTCTACCATTTGGGGCAAGTCAGCTTGAGCATATCCCAAATTATATATCTCTTCCCTCTCTTATTCCTACTCTTATGTTTAACAGGGATCACATTTCAGTTAAATTTCAACACTTAAGAATAACTGTGTATTAATTACAGAATTAAACCAGTCATATTAAGTAGAACAGACAAAAAAACTACTAAGAGGGATAATGTATTAAGTTGTTCATTAACAGTCAGGGCTATGCTGATCAAGTCACCGTTTCCCATAGTGTCCATTCCACTTCAACAGGTTTCCTTTTTGGTGTTCAGTCAGTTGTCACCGATCAGGGAAAACATATGGTATTTGTCCCTTTGGGACTGGCTTATTTCACTCAGCATGATGTGTTCCAGATTCCTCCATTTTGTTGCAAATGACTGGATTTCGTTGTTTCTTACTGTGGTATAGTATTCTAAAGAGTACATATCCCATAATTTCTTTATCCAGTCTACCGTTGATGGGCATTTAGGTTGGTTCCAGGTCTTAGCTATTGTGAATTGAGCTGCAATAAACATTAGGGTGCAGACCGCTTTTTTGTTTGCCAATTTAAATTCCTTTGGGTAAATTCCAAGGAGTGGGATGGCTGGGTCGAACGGTAGGGTTATCTTCAGGTTTCTGAGGGATCTCCAGACTGACTTCCATAGTGCCTTGACCAGTTTGCATTCCCACCAACAGTGGGTTAGTGTCCCTTTTTCCCCACATCCTCGCCAGCATCTGTTGTTGGTAGATTTCTGAATGTGAGCCATTCTAACCGGGGTGAGGTGGAACCTCATTGTGGTTTTGATTTGCATTTCCCTGATTGCTAATGACCTTGAACATTTTTTCATGTGCCTGTTGGCCATTTGGATTTCCTCTTTTGAAAAATGTGTATTGAGGTCCTTGGCCCATCTCTTAATTGGGTTGTTGGTTTTGTTTTTGTGGAGTTTCTTGATCTCTTTGTAGATTCTGGTTATTAACCCTTTATCTGTTGCATAGTTTGCAAATATTTTTTCCCATTCTGACGGTTGTCTCTTCACTCTCCTGACTGTTTCTTTTGCAGTACAGAAACTTCTCAATTTGATGCAATCCCAATAGTTAATTTTGGCTTTGACTGCCTGTGCCTCCCGGGTCTTTTCCAGAAACTCTTTGCCTGTGCCAATATCTTGTAGGCTTTCTCCAATGTTCTCTAGTAACTTGATGGTGTCAGGTCGTAGATTTAGGTCTTTAATCCATGTTGAGTGGATTTTTGTGTAAGGTGTAAGGTAGGGGTCTTGCTTCATGATTCTGCACGTGGAAATCCAATTTTCCCAGCACCATTTATTGAATAGACTGTCCTTGCTCCAGGAATTAGTTTTAGATCCTTGATCAAATATAAGTTGGCTGTAGATGTTTGGGTTGATTTCTGGTATTTCAATTCTGTTCCATTGGTCTATCCATCTGTTTCTGTACCAGTACCATGCTGTTTTGATTACAACTGCCCTGTAGTATGTCCTGAAATCTGGTATTGTGATGCCTCCGGCTTTGTTTTTGTTGTACAAGATTGCTTTAGCTATTCGAGGTCTCTTGTGCCTCCATATAAATTTCAGCACCAATTTTTCCAGATCTGAGAAGAAGGTCTTCGGTATCTTGATTGTTATTGCATTGAATTTATAAATTGCTTTTGGGAGAATGGACATTTTGATGATATTGATTCTTCCAATCCATGAGCATGGAAGATTTTTCCATTTCTTGGTATCCTCTTCTATTTCTTTCTTTAAGGTTTTGTAATTTTCATCGTAGAGATCTTTAACGTCCTTGGTTAAGTTTATTCCAAGGTATTTGATTGTTTTTGTAGCTATTGTGAATGGGATTGATCTTAGAAGTTCTTCCTCAGCCATGGCATTGTCTGTGTATACAAAGGCTGTTGATTTTTGTGCATTGATTTTATACCCTGCTACTTTGCCAAAATCTTCTATGAGTTCCAATAGTCTCTTAGTAGAGTTCTTTGGGTCCCCTAAATAAAGAATCATGTCATCTGCAAAGAGGGATAGTTTGAGTTCTTCCTTCCCAATTTGTATCCCTTTAATTTCTTTTTCTTGCCTAATAGCTCTGGCTAGAACCTCCAGAACTATATTGAATAGCAGTGGTGAGAGTGGACATCCCTGTCTGGTCCCAGATCTCAGTGGAAATGCTTCCAACTTTTCCCCATTCAATAGGATGTTGGCTGTGGGTTTTTCATAGATTGCTTTGATTGTATTGAGGAATGTTCCTTCCAAACCCAGTTTGCTTAGAGTTTTCATCATGAACGGGTGTTGTATTTTATCAAATGCTTTCTCGGCATCTATTGAGATAATCATATGGTTTTTCTTCTGCAGTCTGTTAATGTGGTGTATCACATTGATTGTCTTGCGCACATTAAACCATCCCTGCATACCAGGGATAAATCCCACTTGGTCTGGGTGGATGATCTTTCTGATGTGTTGTTGCATTCTATTGGCGAGAATTTTATTGAGGATTTTTGCATCTATGTTCATCAGGGATATTGGTCTGTAATTCTCTTTCAGTGCTGCATCTTTTTCCGGCTTAGGAATTAAGGTGATGCTGGCTTCATAGAAAGAATTTGGGAGGACTCCCTCTTCTTCGATTGTTCTGAATAGTTTGAGAAGAATTGGAGTTAGTTCTTCTTTAAACGTCTGGTAGAATTCAGTGAATCCATCTGGTCCTGGGCTTTTCTTTGTTGGGAGGGCCTTTATTACTGTTTCAATTTCTGTCTCAGTTATGGGTCTGTTTAGGTTTTCGATGTCTTCCTGGTTCAATTTAGGTAGGTTGCATGTGTCCAGGAATCTATCCATTTCTGATAGGTTTCCCTGTTTGCTGGCATACAAGTCCTTGTAGTAATTTCTGATGATTCTTTTTATTTCTGTGGTGTCTGTTGTTACATTTCCTTTTTCATCTCTGATTTTATTGATTTGGGTCTTTTCTCTTCTTTTTTTAGTTAGTTGGGCCAATGGGGTGTCAATTTTGTTTATTTTTTCAAAAAACCAGCTCCTCGTTTGGCTGATTTTTTGGAATGTTTTTCTTGATTCAATCCTGTTGATTTCTTCTCTGATTTTAATTATTTCTCTTCTCCTACTAGATTTGGGTCTGGTTTGCTGTAGGTTTTCTAGATCCTTGAGGTGAATAGAAAGCTCATCTATTTGGTGCCTTTCCAATTTCTTGATGTAGGCACCTATTGATATAAACTTCCCTCTTAACACTGCTTTTGCTGGGTCCCATAAGTTTTGGTATGTTGTGCTGTTATCCTCATTTACTTCCAGAAAGTTTTTGATTTCTCTTTTGATTTCTTCTATGACCCATTGTTCATTCAGGAGCATGTTGTTCAATCTCCATGTGTTTGCATATGCTCTAGGGATTCCTGAGTTGTTCATTTCCAACTTCATTCCTTTATGGTCTGAGAAGCTGCATGGTATGATTCTAATTCTTTTGAATTTGCTGAGACTTGCTTTATGGCCTAGTATGTGGTCAATCCTAGAGAAGGTTCCATGTACTGCTGAGAAGAATGTAAAATCTTTAGCTGTAGGCTTGAAAGTTCTGTATATATCTGTTAGATCCATTTGGGCTATAGTGTCATTTAAATCTACTGTATCCTTGTTGATCTTCTGTCCTATTAATCTGTCTATTTCTGAGAGTGGAGTATTGAAGTCCCCCAGTACTATTGTATTGGGGTCTAAGTCTCCCTTTAAGTCCGTTAACAAATCTTTTAGATAAACCGGTGCCCTGTAGTTAGGTGCATATACATTGATAATTGTTATATCTTCCTGTTGAATTGATCCCTTAATCATTATGTAGTGTCCCTCTTTGTCTCTCTTAACGGTTTTTGTGGTAAAGTTTATGGTGTCTGATATTAAGATGGCTACGCCTGCTCTTTTTTCATTTCTGTTGGCATGGTATATCTTTTTCCAGCCTTTCACTTTCAGTCTGTATGGATCTTTGTTGGAAAGATGTGTTTCTTGTAAGCAGCAAATAGATGGGTTTTGTTCCTTAACCCAATCAGCCAAACGGTGTCTTTTAACTGGACAGTTCAGGCCATTCACGTTCAATGTGACTAATGATAAGTGGTAACTTTGCCCTGCCATTTGCCAAAGATAAGTTCTAATATATGCTTTGAATTCCCTGTGATCTTTTGCTGTGAGCTTTCCTTCCTTGGTTTCCTTCCTTTACCTTCTTTCATATTGATGACCGTGTTTCTTTGTTTCTGTGTGTAACACATCTTTAAGCATCTTTTGCAGGGCTGGACGAGTGGCAACAAATTCTTTCAATTTCTGTTTGTTATGAAAAGTCTTTATTTCACCTTCATTCACAAATGATAGCTTTGCAGGATATAATATTCTGGGCTGGCAGTTGTTCTCTCTTAGTACCTGGGCTATATCTCGCCATTCCCTCCTAGCTTGTAGAGTTTCTGATGAGAAGTCAGCTGTGAGTCTGACAATCTAGTATTGAAGTGTTGGGTTCTTTTGGAGGTATCATGTTGTCTTCCTTATTCTTGTTTCTTGAATTGATTCATTTATTATTCAGCACTTGTGGAGATACTTGTTGGTTTCTGCTTTTTTCCCTGTGGTCACCTTTTATCTTTGAACTATGCATCTGTGGATTGGTGGAGTGTCTACTTTTTCAATGAACAACTAAAGCTGTGTGGTGGATGTGGCCAAGGAGCTCTGTTCAGTGCTACAGGGTGAAGGGCACGTCTGAGGTGACACACCCAGGTTTGGCATGGTAAATCTGTTTTGTTTTGTTTTGTTTTGTTTTGTTTTGTTTTAATCACAGGGGAGGTTTGTTCTGTTCTGTTGGTGTAGACTCAGCCTCAGCTCACCTCCTTTCTTCAAAGGAGACCAATGCCTGTGTGCTAGTCCCAGTGGGTATAATATTCGCCCTGCCACAAGAACCTCACAAAGGATCTGTGCAGTCCTCTGTGTAAGCTCAGGTTCCACAGCAATGACCTTTACCAGGCATTCAGGGAGCCCTGAGCATGTGGAGCCTCACACGGTGACTGCCCAAAGTCACAGCCACACCCTGAGTCCTCCCACACATCCTCGGTGTTTCCACAGTCCTGGCACACAAGTCTCCCACAGTCATGAGCACCCAGCCCCCTATCAGTTCTGGTTGCTGGGTGCAGGGACAAGAGCTGGCACAGCTGTTACGTGTGTCCAAAATGGTGCCTGCCCTCTATCAGCTTGTTACAAGATGCTTTTGCAGGGTAATCGAAGAGAGAGAAACGTGCCACCCCTCTTTTTTCTTCTCCAGTTTGGCAGGTATACTATCCCCCACCGGGCTCCCAGCCAGATTCCCTCCAGGCTCTTCCTGCAGTTTTATCGCCAGCGGCTTGGGCTGCTTCAGTCTGGTCTCACCTTACTCCAGAGCTGGTGCTGAGATTCTCAGCTGCTGGGGTCCTGAGTTGTGCGTGTTCACATCCCCCATGTAGGTCCACAGTGTCTAATATGTGTAGTTTTCTCTGCTGTTTTTTCCCTAAGACTGCACTTTCTCCACTGTTTTTTACACTATCTTCCCCTAGACTAGAGCAGTAAGCTCCCTCCCTACCCTGCCATCTTGATCCCAACCTAAAAAATATAGATTTAAATAGACTTTTAGACTTAATGTAAGTCTCCTGAAATCTCACTTTAAAGGTTTTTTTTTTCTTTTTTGAAGATGGATATATTACTGTTTTTATATGGTATGTAAAAGTAACTTTTATGTATATTTGACAGAAACTATGTGAAGCAATACTCTTTCTGGATTCTGAAAGACGTCATTTCATCATGGGACAGCAAATTTCAGATCAAACCCAATTGGTTATTAGCAAGTTACCAGAAAAAGTAGCAAAGCACGTCATGTTGGTTCGAGAAAGTGGCTCCTTAACATATGAAGAATTTCTTGGGAGAGTAGCTGAACTTAATGATGTGTAAGGCATGCTCTTTTTACATATACTTTTTACCCCTGATATATCCCCATATGTCATGGCTGTGAAGTAACCAGAAGTCTCAATCGGTAATACTTAATGTTTTCAGCAGGAGTTAACAAATACTTATTGAATGCTTGTTACAAGTAGACTTTCTATGCAGCTATTTTAAAATATGGGATGAGAACAGAAGAGATGAAAGGAACTTAAGTGGAATTTGGAACACAGAACACAGGCATATTGATGCAGTTCCAGATTACAGTAGCACCCAACCATCTTCGCAGTTGTGTACTTGTAGACGACAAACTGACTCTTGAAAACACAAAGGGGTCCATAACAGCTGTAGATATGCTAATGAGCTACTCTAGACAAAGGCGCTACATTGACACTAAGGTTTCTATACATCAGCCAGTTCACCTGAATGTATATATCCTCTATGTTTGTTTATTTAGCCATTATTTTATCAGAAAATATATATATGATGATTGTTTTTATCACTGAGGAATAAGATACTTCATTTATTTATATTCATAATTAGCCAACACCTTTAAATCCCTAATTAACTCTTTTGGGTAAATTTTCATCTAAGATGGAATATGAATCTCTCCATTTTCTTAAAGAGCACACCTAATAGAACTAAGCCTTTTCTTTGTGAATTTATTCTTTCATCAGTTTGCATACTAATCTATGTGGAAGCTATTAAAATACAAAGAATTTTTGTATTCAGGGAATTCTGTCCCTGAATGGTCACAGACTCCTATGCTTTTTATTTTTTTAAAGATTTATTTATTTTACTTGAAAGATATTCACAGAGAGGCAGAGGCAGAAAGAAAGAGGTCTTCCATCTGCTGGTTCACTCCCCAAATGGCCACAACGGCCAGAGCTGGGCCGATCCAAAGCCAGAAGCCAGGGGTCTCTTCTGGGTCTCCCATGCAGGTGCAGGGGCCCAAGGGCTTGGGCCATCTTCTACTGCTTTCCCAGGCCATAGCAGAGAGCTGCATCGGAAATAGTGCAGGTGGTGGTTTTACCCGCTACACCACAGCGCCAGCCCCATACTCCTATGCTTTTTATTTTTTATTTTTTAAAGATTTATTTATTTATTTGAAAGAGTTACACAGAGAGAGGAGAGAGAGAGAGAGAGGAAGTGAGAGAGAAAGAGAGGTAGGTCTTGAATCTGATGGTTCACTCCCCAATTGGCCGCAACAGCCAGAGCTGCACCAGTCCGAAGCCAGGAGCCGGGAGCTTCCTCCAGGTCTCCCATGTGGGTGCAGGGGCCCAAGGACTTGGGCCACTTTCCATGCTTTCCCAGGCCGCAGCAGAGAGCTGGATAGGAAGTGGAGCAGCCGGGTCTTGAACCTGCACCCATATGGGATGCTGGCGCTTCAGGCCAGGGCTTTAACCCGCTGCACCATAGCGCCGGCACCCCTATGCTTTTTAAGTACTGCCTTTTTGCATGTTTTCTCCCTTAGAGACAAGTGAACAGATGTTGCTTTTTTCTATTAAATCTCCTAGCACTGCTCACATCTACTTTTCTTTATATAATTTTATTCCTGGAAAAATAATTAGAACTTTGCCTTTCAAGTGAAAACTTAAAGTTTCTCTCTTTAATCTCCAATTCAGCCAGCATTCACTGAACACATACAATGTGCAAAACTCTGCTGAGAGTTGGACATTTTAACAGCCTAGATTATCCACTTATTAATGGCAGACACAGCTCTCTGAGTCTGAAGCTCTTTCCACTATCTAACACTATCTCTCCTCTAACCTCCTGAAAGGCCAAATAAAATCACCTAGCAGTTTAGGACAACATAGTATATATAAATTTAAAATACTGTAATCTCTACTAATAGCTTATTTTAAAAAAGATGTATTTATTTGAAAGGCAGAGATAGAGAAGGTGAAACAGAAAGAGCAAGCATAAGCTTTTATCTGCTGTTCCCTCCCTAAATGGCCCCAGCAGCAGGGGCTGGGCCAGGCTGAAACCAGGAGCTTCTTCCTGGTCTCCCACATGGGTGCAGAGGCACAAGAACTGGGGCCATCCTCTGCTGCTCCATCCCCAGGCACATTAGCAGGAAGCTGGATCAGAAATGGAGCAGCTGAAACTTGAACCAGTGCCCCTGTGTGATGCTGGCATTGCAGGCAGAGGCTTAACCTTCTATGCCACAGTGCCAACCTCGCTACTTGTAGCTTAGAGTAAGATATGTGAACAAGGCCGGCGCCGTGGCTCACTAGGCTAATCCTCCACCTTGCAGCACCAGCACACCAGGTTCTAGTCCCGGTCGGGGCGCCGGATTCTGTCCTGGTTGCCCCTCTTCCAGGCCAGCTCTCTGCTGTGGCCAGGGAGTGCAGTGGAGGATGGCCCAAGTGCTTGGGCCCTGCACCCCATGGGAGACCAGGATAAGTACCTGGTTCCTGCCATCGGGTCAGCATGGTGCGCCGGCCACAGCGTGCCGGCCGCGGCGGCCATTGGAGGGTGAACCAACGGCAAAGGAAGACCTTTCTCTCTGTCTCTCTCTCACTGTCCACTCTGCCTGTCAAAAACAAAGAAACAAACAAACAAACAAAAGATATGTGAACGTACTCCACTGGCTTTACATTAGCTGTATTAGATGATAAGAGATATACTTGGTGCTCTGGAACACATTGTGTTAAAATGAAATGCTACCTGAATGGACATGGCTAAAATTTGCTGTTAATAGTCAAGAATGAAAAAGAGGATGGTCATCTGGCACAGCAGTTAAGACCACCACTTGGGATGCCCAAATTCCACATCTGAGTGCCTGGTTTGAATCTCATCCCCACTTAGAATTCCTGCGAATACATATCTTGGGAGGCAGCAGGAAATGGCTCAAGTACTTGGGTCCCTACCATCTACCTGTGAGACCCAGATTGAGTTCCAAGTTCTGGCTTTGCCTTGTCTACTCCCTGTCTGTTGCAGGCAATTGGGAAGTGAAACAGTGAATGGAAAATCTTTGCCTGTCTCTGCCTTTCAAAATGAAAATAAAAATTAACTACAAAAAAAATTAGGAGATGATTTCTTTTTTAAAAAAAGGTAGTTGGTTTCATTAATTGAAAAATCGATATGGCTATGTGTGTGTCTAAGTAAATATATAGGCAGTGAATTAGAAGACACACTAAAGTATTCCCTGTGCTTGTTTCTGATTTGGGAGATGAGGGGGAAGGGGGCACTGAAGGGAGAGTTTACATTTTATTAGTTATATTTGTGGATTGTCTGATCTTTCATAATAAAAGTGTCGTCACAGGTCTTAAGTCGAGTGTTTTATTTTTTTTCAGTCATCCAAACGGTCATGTGTGAAACATTACTTCTGAGACCATATTTTTAAAAGTAAAATAGGATTGAGAAGTTAGTAGCATCCTAAGAGTAGAGTACTTTTTTATGTTTAAGTTTCAATACATGAATAGTGATAAATAACATTTCCATTCCTTTAGTATCTTGGAAAAAAAATATACACACACCCACACACACAAATCCAGTCTATTCTATAAAATTGTGCCCTTTAGCCCCAAGATATTGGATAAAATGTTCCTATGAGGTCATCCACAAGCTAGGCTTACTGGATAATATAGAAGTGATGATTAAGAGTGTTTTATTAAGCCGGCGCCGTGGCTCAATAGGCTAATCCTCCACCTTGCGGCGCCGGCACACCGGGTTCTAGTCCCGGTTGGGGCGCCGGATTCTGTCCCGGTTGCCCCTCTTCCAGGCCAGCTCTCTGCTATGGCCAGGGAGTGCAGTGGAGGATGGCCCAGGTGCTTGGGCCCTGCACCCCATGGGAGACCAGGAAAAGCACCTGGCTCCTGGCTCCTGCCAGGATCAGCGCGGTGCGCCGGCTGCAGCGGCGGCCATTGGAGGGTGAACCAGCGGCAAAGGAAGACCTTTCTCTCTCTGTCTCTCTCTCTCACTGTCCACTCTGCCTGTCAAAAAAAAAAAAAAAAAAAAAAAAAAAAAAAAAGAGTGTTTTATTTATTTAGCACAAGACACTTTGGACTGGGTTTGGTGCTTGAAACCAATTCCCATGGGTCACACTTGGGCCTTTGGCAAATGCAATGCTCTGTGAAAACTGTAAAGTTAGACCAGTACAGGAGAAGTATGGCTTGGTAGCTAGAGAGCACTTGGAAAACAGCACAGCTGAACTCGCTCACTGACTTTATTTCCTAAGGTGAGTTACTTAACTTTTATGCCCTCTTTTTATTTAGCTGTAAGCCACTTAGTTGTGTGTGATATCCCCACTGGTGTTCAGAGAGAGACATGTTAGCAATGATGAAACTGCAATATATAAGCATGTCTTTGAACTAACTTAATTAAGTGTTGATAATGTGATACTGGATCATCTTCCCAAAGTGCTGTATTTTTATGTTGGAATCCTTTGGCTCTCAAATTACTCTGCAAGGAAAGAACGGTAAAGCTACAGTTAAAGTATCACAAGTCATTTGTTTTACTTGATCGAGTCCCAATTATCTTTGAGACAAAAACTTTCAAAGAGATGTATTTTTGTGCTGCTTAAACAAGGACTCAACTAAGACAAGTTTTGTGTTTTTTTAATTTTCTCCACACTTTATATATTTCAGAGGCAGTCATCAAAATTTGGATAAGTAAAACCAGCTTAAAAATGTTTTTTTTAAGATTATGTATTCAGGTCTGGAACTGTGGCACAGAGTGTTAAGCCCTGGCCTGCAGCACTGGCATTCCATATGGGTTCTGGTTCAAGTCCCGGCTGCTCCACTTCTTTTTTTTTTTTTTTTTTTTTTTTTTTTTTTTTTTTGACAGGCAGAGTGGACAGTGAGAGAGAGAGACAGAGAGAGAAAGGTCTTCCTTTGCCGTTGTTTCACCCTCCAATGGCTGCCGCGGCCGGCGCGCTGCGGCCGGCGCACCGCGCTGATCCGATGGCAGGAGCCAGGAGCCAGGTGCTTTTCCTGGTCTCCCATGGGGTGCAGGGCCCAAGCACCTGGGCCATCCTCCACTGCACTCCCTGGCCACAGCAGAGGGCTGGCCTGGAAGGGGGCAACCGGGACAGAATCCGGCGCCCCGACCGGGACTAGAACCCGGTGTGCCGGCGCCGCTAGGCGGAGGATTAGCCTAGTGAGCCGCGGCGCCGGCTGCTCCACTTCTGATCCAGCTCCCTGCTGGCCTGCCTAGGAAAGCAGCAGAGAATGGCGTGGACTCCTGCGCCCACGTGGGAGACCCGGAAGAAACTCCTGGCTTTGTATTGGCTCTGTTCCAGCCATTACAGTCATTTGGGGGTGAGCCAGCAGATGGAGGACCTCTCTCTGTCTCTACCTCTCTCTGTAACTGTTTCAAATAAATCTTTAAAAAAGATTTATATATTCAAAAGGCAGAGTGACAGAGAAGAGGGAGAGACATAAACAAGAAATCTTCCATCCACTGGTTCACTTCCCAAATGGCTGCAACAGCCAGGGCTAGGCCAGTTTGAAGCCAGGAGCCTAGAATTCCATTCTGGTCTTCCACATGGGTGTCAGGGATGATATTTAAGTCATCTTTTGCCACTTTTTTAGGCACATTAGCAGGAAGCTGGATTGGAAGCGGAATAACTGGGATCCAAACTAGTGCTCTGATAGGAGATGCTGATGTTGCAGGCTTAACCTCTATACCCTAGTGCTGGCCCCTAAATTTTTCCTTTAAGTACCTGATTTGTTGGACTTTGTTTTTCCTAAATGTCTGTTAGGAACTTAAAGACGATTGAGATATAGCTGTGGCCAAAAGAAATGTATAAATATGATTCCACTAAGCTATTGCCTTTAAAACCTTGAAAATTAAAATGTTTATGTTAAAAAAAACTCTGTCTTTAGAATCTACTTATTACAATCATTCTTTGTGCATTTTTTTTCATATTTCCTCTATTTGAAAGTACTTCTTGAACCCGGTTTTATAGCTGTTATTTTATATAACTTTTTGTAGAATTAACAGATGTGCTTGTCTCTCCTTAGAACTGCTAAAGTGGCTTCTGGCCAGGAGAAACATCTTCTCTTTGAGGTACAACCTGGATCTGATTCCTCTGCCTTTTGGAAAGTGGTTGTACGGGTAGTGTGTACCAAGGTGAGACTGAGAGAGGCTTCCTTTTCTGCGCTTAAGCTATTTTGGCAATCAGAACCACATTTAATAGTATAATATAGTGGAAGTAAATGTTAATAGTTTGGTGGCCTTATAAAACATAATTTTGATATTGTTATTGCCTTCCAGCTAATGGAATCTCACCAGTTGTTGATTTTTTTTTATGTTTAGGGAAAGTAGTAATAAATTCTCATCCTTATCTACCACATCTCTTTTGGGGTTTTAGGTGGCTGTGGACTTCTAAAGTGACACTGTTTAGCTCCAAGGTGATACCTTAAAAATTATTTCAGGAGAACATTTCTTCTAAGAGCACTGGGTTTTGGTACTTGTTAAAAAAAAATTTTGTGTGTGTTTCATTTAAAATAGGGTGTGTTCTTTTGTTATTTTTCATTTTTTAAATATTTTAGTCTGTTTTGTTTTATTTGGAAGGCAGAGCAAGAGAGAGGAGAATTTTCCATCTGCTGCTTCACTCCCCAAATGCACAGGGCTGGGCCATTCCAAAGCCAGGAGTCAGGAACTCCTGGGTCTCCCATGTAGATGGCAGGGACCCAAGTCCTTGAGTGATCATCTGCTGCCTCCTATGGAGCACATCAGCAGGAAGCTGGATTGGAAGCACAGTAGCCAAGACTCAAACTGGTACTTCCATATGGAGTGCAGATGTCCCAGGCAGAAGATAAACCAGCAGCATCACAAAGCCTGCCCCTATTTATTTTGAGTCTACCTGAAAGGCAGAGAGACAGAGAAAAACAAACTGACAGAGCTCTCCAAATATGTCAACAATAGCCATGACTGGGCCAGGCCAAAACCAGGAACCAGGAACTCCATCTGGGTCTCCCACATAGTTGGTAGGGAACTAAGCACTCTGCCATCATCACCTGCCTCCCAGGATGCATATCAGCAGGAAGGTGGATCCCACACATGGGCCTGCAGGCGTCCCAAGTGGTGACTCGGGCACTGTGCCACTCACTCGCCCCATTTGTTGTTGTTGTTGTTGTTGTTGTTTTTAGTCCATTAGAGAATGTGATGACCAAGAATTGGTTTGGATTAAACTGACCAGGAATGACTCATATTAGAAAGTGATGGATACTCGAACAAAATCAGACTCTCCAGCTTTACAAAGTGAGAATGGTGTTTCAGTAGTTGGCCAGGTGTTTCTGCCACACGCTTTCATTCTAAGTCTCTTTAAAGGTCTACCACCATTACCATATCATATACTTTACAGGCTTATTTTGAAGGTCAGATGACATCAACCTGTATAAATACTTTTGAACCCCACAAATATGGATGTAGTAGTAGTATTCATTAGAACTCTTGCTTTCTCTTAGGTCCTTTGCAAACCCTGAAAACTTTTACTTTCTAGCGTGTTTGACGAAATATGTTTCCTCTTTCTTGGAAAAATTAATCAGAGAGTCAACTTTTCTCCCCCTCCCCCCATTTTCTTTGTTTAGATTAACAAAAGTAGTGGCATTGTGGAAGCATCGCGCATCATGAATTTGTACCAGTTCCTTCAGCTTTATAAAGACATCACAAGTCAAGCAGCAGGTGTATTGGCCCAAAGCGCCACTTCTGAAGAACCTGAGGAAAACGCATCCTCTGTAACGTCTTGTCAGGCCAGTCTTTGGATGGGAAGGTATATGAGGCCCGAACACCCTGTGTCACTTCTTTTTCAGTGTTCAACCATTGGAATCCTATTCCTATTTTTGCTAGTGCTCATTGTGACCCTTAAATCATTGTCCCAATTGATGTTATGGCCCAGATCAGTTTTTGGATTATTCTGTGCTTCAGACATTGTTCCAGTGCTAAATTAAAGTGGCTCACCCTAAACAATGTTTTCTGTCACTCCAGGAATCCACCGCCCATTCTGTGTTTGCATTTAATGAAAAAGAAGATAATTAATGTCTCTCTTGTAATAGTTAAGCTATTAGACAGTCAAAGCTCCATAGGGAATTAGGTCCAAGGAATTTAGCAAACTCATTCCAGCTTCTAAAAAATCAGTGGAAAAGTAACAGTAAATGGTTTAGGAAATGTAATGTTCTCCACCTTTCTCCAATCCTATGGTTGAATTTTCTTGGAAATGAATTTGAAAAATAGCAAAAATAGGGTGTGCACGATTTTGGAAAACAAATCCAAAAACAACAAACATGTATAACAGAAGATAAAATGCACCTGAGGCATAGGGCTTCCTGTGTACCCTCAGTGCTATGCCTGTGCTAAAAGCACTAATTAGGAAGCAAAGAAAAAAAAGACTAAAAATCGTTGTCTTAAATTTATAAAAATTGGAGAGTTTTGTTGAATTACTTTTGGCAGGTTTTTAAAAAGTGTTTAGCATTTATTCCATAATTATGTGATGATAATTGTGTTTTATCTACAGAAAATGCTATAGGTTGATAAATTTGAGCACAAATGTTCATAGATACCAAGACATGATACATTTATTTTCTGGTGGTATTTTTCATTAATGTTATTTGGGGGATTTTACCTTGCCATTCACAGATTTGTTATTTTAACAGTACAGATATGTATTTATTTACTATATATTTTGTTTTAAAACTTATCCAATATAAGGGGCTTATTGTGTGATCAGACATTCTCTGAAATTTTGCAGGTTTAATGGATTTTTGAGAGCAAAATAGTGCATTGAAATTCTGGAAATACATTCTATTTTCAAACAACTTTTAATTTTGTCTCTTAATTTTTAGTAAGCACATGAGGAATTTATTTTTCACTGAAGCCAAGTGAGTTTATGGATATGTACTTCTATGTGAATGGAATACCCTGCTTTCAGTTCTTCACAGTTTATTGAAATTATGTAACAGGTTAAGATACTATCTGTTACCTCCAAAGTCAACTATGTATATCAAAATCTCACCAGAATGTGAGAAAAATAATAGCTGTAATATTAAAGCATTGTACAATATATTTTTTTAGTTGGGACATAATATGTACAAAATTAAAACCACTTAAAATAGAAAAATTCATTCCAGATTTTCTTAAGAAGTATCTAACTAATTGGAGCATTCAGCTTTTAAATTCTGACTTAGGACTTGGCAGTCCATTCAGGAACGAACAAGTAGTTGGTACACATACTGCACATACTGAGTTACTAGGAGGAAATGAAGTCAGCCAGGGTTTTCTGTGATGGTGTTTGTTTACTCAGGCCTAATGTGTTACTGTTCTGTCTAAACTTTCTTTTCCTTCTCTCTTACACTTTTGGCATGTGGAAGTTCCCACCTGTTGCCATCTGACCGTCATGACCATAATTTAAGTCTGTAAATGCCTCATTGGAAAAAAGATTTACGTGGGTCCAAACATGTTGACATCCTGTCTTATTGTCAAACTGGGTAGATAGCAGAAATCTGTATTGACAGTGTCAATGAATTGAGAATGTGCTTAGCAGAAATTTCTCTTTTATTGCTCCATTTATAGTTGTATTTTCTGGTCCATTCTTAACCAGCTTCCAAATAACATGTTGTAGGAAATTGTTATTTTGCAGTTATTGTTTCCTTCTATCTTTAGTAGTTCTGTAGATTTGGGCTATACCCATATTACTGCCATGCCATGTGAGTTTACATCGTTGTAGGTAGCATTTAGGTTTATCTTTCCCATGCCTCATAGTTAATCCTTCGAAGACAGGGATTTGACTTGCTTTTTTTTCTTTTCCCTCTTCAGAATGGTGAATTTTTTTTTAATTTATTCATTTATTTGAAAGGCAGTTAGAGAGAGGCAGAAAGAGAGGTCTTCCATCCACTGGTTCCAGATGGCCTCAATGGCTGGAGCTGAGATGATCCAAAGCCAGGAGCTGGGATCCTCTTCTGGGTCTCCCACATGGGTGCAGGGGCCCAACGACTTGGGCCATCTTCCACTGCTTTCCTAGGCCATGGCAGAGAGCCAGATAGGAAGTGGAACAGCCAGGCCTGGAACCAGCACCCATATGGGATGCCGGCACTGCAGGCCACGGCCTTGTTCACTACGCCACAGGGCCAGCCCCATGGTGATTTTTTAAAAAGTACTTTGAAAGCTGAGGATAGTATTTACTAGTAATAGTAATTTTAAGTAATAGTTTTTTATTTGCAACTATAATTACGTTAATCATGAAAGTAAAAGTGTTCATCTCTTTTCATGTGCTCTCAAAAGACTGGGAAACTTGCCAGTTAGGACTGCTTCTTGCCTCTGTGTTTTTTTTACCTTATGTATTTCCTATAGCACCTGACACTGTCTTTTCACTTATGCCCATTATCAGTAACATCATTATCTGGCCCTGATGGCAAGGATTATATTTTAGAGAGCTTTGTATCTGAATAAATTGTATATTGATTAAATTAATTTATGTGGATCCAGTGTGATTTAAATGGGCTGAATTATATTCAAAAGGACCTGAATATTTCCATTTTCTGTCCATATTTCTTTTCTTTAGCATTATAGAATTTGTTTTATCTAGTCTGTCTGTATGAAATTTACCTCTTAGTACTTACTCGATAGTATATTTTCTATCACAGAAAGATGTTAATTTCAGTCTGATTATTTTAAATGCTTTTTAAGGCCATGAAAACAAAGTATAAAGCATAGTGAAAAAGAATATCATTGTTCCAGCTGAGCTTTCCCATTGCAGGGTGAAGCAGCTGACTGATGAGGAGGAGTGTTGTATCTGCATGGATGGGCGGGCTGACCTCATCCTGCCTTGTGCACACAGCTTTTGTCAGAAGTGTATTGATAAATGGTAAGTTATCTGCTGTCTTTATGGAACAAAGATCAAATAGGATCATACACGTGAGTAAGCCTTGTAAAATACAAAAATAGTGCAGTGAGTATGAGATTTTATTCTTTACTACTTTGAATTTGAAGACATGTCTCCTCCTGGTTAAAACTTTTTATTTTTATACCTAAAGTTTATTAAATGTAGGAATGTAACTTAGTTTTGACACTTTTATTTTGCTGTAAGGAAATTTGGGACTGGCTTGAATCTAGAATCAAATACTTCCCCTTTTCTGGCTTTTTTCTCATTTTTTTTTTTTCTTCTTCTTTTAAAGATTTATTTATTTGAAAGGCAGAGTTACAGAGAGAGAGGAAGAGACAGATAATGTTTTATCTACTGATTACCTCTTGAAATTGCTGCAACAGCCAGGGATGGGCCAGGCCAAAGCCAGGAGCCTGGAACTCCATTTGGGTCTTCAACGAGGGTTCAGGGGCCCAAGACTTGGGCCATCTTGGCTGCTTTTCCAGGTGCATTACCAGGAAGCTGGATGGGTGGTGGAGCTGCTAGGACTCAAACTGGTGCCCATATAGATTCTGGCATCATAGCCAGAGGTTTAGCCCATGTGCACAATGCTGGCCCCCTCTTCATTTCTACATTTATCCTTTGATGTATTTAGGAGTAAATCCCTGAAAACTGGACCTAGAGCAAACTTTCAAGGTCAGCTAGTCAAGCTCATTATTTTGTAAAATAAGAGTCAAGCATTTAAGAGAACTTACAATTTTTTTTTTTTACAGGCAGAGTTAGAGACAGAAAAAGGTCTTCCTTCTATTGGTTCACCCCCTAAATGGCCACTACGGCCAGCGCACTGCTCCGAATTGAAGCCAGGAGCTTGCTCCTGGTCTACAATGCGAGTGCAGGGCCCAAGCACTTGGGCTAGACTGGAAGAGGAGCAACCAGGACAGAATCCGGCGCCCCAACTGGTACTAGAACCCAGAGTGCTGGTTAGCCTAGTGAGCCGCGGCACTGGCTGAGAACTTATAATTTACATACAATAAACTACAAGTATTTAAAGTACAGTTTTATATGTCTAACATTTGTACACACATAAAAATCACAGTCAAGATAATGAACAAACCTGTTGCATCATGAAGTTAACTTGTAGCCCATTGTAAAGCCACTTCCTCACCATTTTAGCCCTAGTTCTTGGCATCTGCTAGTCTGCTTTTAGTCACTCTAGATTTATGCATGTTGTACCATGTGATTAAAGTTTATCCTTTTTATTGCTGAGTACTGTCCATGGTGTGGATATGCCACTGCTTGTTTAGCCATATACCTATTGGTGAACATTGGGTTGTTTCCAAATTTTGGCTATTGAAAACAAAGCTGCTACATCGTTTTCATGGATAAATCTTTTTTTGGACAAAGGGATTTTCTCGGATAAATATCTATAATTGGAGTGGCTAGATCAAAAGTTAGGTATGTGTTTAACTTTTAAAGACACTGCCAACTGTTTTCTAAAATGGTTATACTGTTTTACACACCCACCAACACCAGTTCTAGTTGCTCCAAGTCTTTGTCAATACTTGTTACAGTGAGTCAGCATTTTAGCCATTCTAATAGTGTGTGCTGGTATCTTATTGTTGTATTTTGAATTTCCCTGCTAACTCAAAGATGTTGAGCGTCGTTTCATATGCTCACTTACTTGGTACGTCTTTTATAGTGAAGTGTCCGTTCATCTTTGTCCATTTCTTTATTTTGTTATTACCATATTACTGAGTTCCGAGTTTTTTATACATGTAAATCATAAGCAGTATGTGATTTGCATATATTGTCTATGGCTTGTCTTATCTTCTGTTAAGAATATCTTTCAGGGGCATTGTGGAACAGTGGGGTAAGCTGCCACTTGGGACACTTGCATCCCATATATCAGAGAGGCAGCAGATGATAGCTCAAGTCCTTGGGTCCCTGCCACCCACATGAGAGACTCAGTTTCAGGCTCCTGGTGGCTTCAGCCTGACCTAGCCCTGGCTGCTGAAGAGTAAGCCATCTGTTAGAAGCTCTCTCTTCGCCCTACAAGTAGATGAGACATAAAAAACTGCTCTTCAAAAAGAAGTTTTCAATAGTGATTTGAGTGTTTTAGTTTAGTTTTGGTTTCTTAACGTTTAGTTTCTTAACTCAAGATCACAAAAGTTTTGTTTTTTTTTTTTAAGGTTTATTTTAGGTGGCTTGCACCGCGGCTCACTAGGCTAATCCTCTGCCTGCGGTGCTGGCACATCGGGTTCTAGTCCCGGTTGGGGCGCTGGATTCTGTCCAGGTTGCCCCTCTTCCTGTCTAGCTCTGTGTTGTGGCCCAGGAGTGCAGTGGAGGATGGCCCAAGTCCTTAGGCCCTGCACTCGCATGGGAGACCAGGAGAAGCACCTTGCTCCTGGCTTCGGATCAGCGCAGTGCGTCGGCCGCGGCAGCCATTGGAGGGTAAACCAACGGCAAAAGGAAGACCTTTATCTCTCTTTCACTGTCCACTCTGCCTGTCAAAAAAAATAATAATAATAAATAAATAAAAGATTTTAGGCCAGCACCGCGGCTCAATTGGCTAATCCTCCACTTGCGGCACTGGTACCTCGGGTTCTAGTCCCAGTTGGGGCACCAGATTCTGTCCCAGTTGCTCCTCTTCCAGGCCAGCTCTCTGCTGTGGCCCAAGTGCTTGGGCCCTGCACCCGCATGGGAGACCAGGAAGAAGCACCTGGCTCCTGGCTTCGGATCGGCACAGCACGCCGGCTCTAGCGACCATTTGTGGGGTGAACCAATGGAAGGAAGATCTTTCTCTCTGTCTCTCTCTCTCTCTGTCTAACTCTGCCTGTCAAAAAAAAAAAAATTTTTTATTTATTTAAAAGAGTTACAGAGAGAGGTAGAGACAGAGAGAGAGAAGTCTTCCATCCGCTGGTTCACTCCCCAGATGGCTGCAACAGCCAGAGCTGCGCCGATCCGAAGCGAGGAGCCAGGAGCTTCTTCCAGGTCTCCCACGCAGGTGCAGGGGCCCAAGGACTTGGGCCATCGTCCACTGTTATCCCAGGCCATAGCAGAGAGCTGGATCGAAGAGGAGCAGCCGGGACTAGAACCGGCACCCATATGGGATGCTGGCGCTTCAGGCCAGGGCGTTAACCTGCTGCGCCACAGCACCGGCCCCACGAAAGTATTTTGTCTTCCAAAAGTTTTTTTTTGTTTTGCACTTAGGTGTACAGTCCATTTTGAGTTACATGTATTTATGTAGTGTGAGATGTGAATCAGACTTCTGCATCTGTTATCTCATTGCTCCAGCACGATATGCTGCAAGAGCTTTCTTCACTAAATTACCTCGGCATCTTTGTTGAAATCAGTTGTCGAAGTGTGGGTCTGTTTCTGACTCTCCTGTTTATCTGTTCCACACAGTTTCACACTGCCTTGACTGGTGTTGCTTTATAATAAGTCTTAAAATCAGAACGTGTTCACTTACCAACATTCTTTTTTCAAATCATTTTGATTTGAAATCTTCATTTTCTACCAGAAGTCTGCCAAAATTTTGATTGTGTTGAATAAAAAGATCAATTTGGGGAGCGTTGACTTAATAATAATTGAGTTTTCTAAACCATAAATGGTATGTTTCCCCATTTATTTAGGTCTTATTTAATTTCTCTAATGTTTATGGTTTTAAGTGTTACATACCTTTGACATTTATTCTTAAGTATTTCATATTTTATATTTGAATTTTTGATTGTTGCTAATATATAGAAATGTAGTTACTTTTGTGTAACAATGTTGTGTCCTACAGTCTTACTAAACTCATTCATTAGTTCTGGTAGCTTTTTGTAGATTCTCTGGGATTCTCTTGATGGTCTGGACATTGTGATAGAAATTTTTTCTGGCATAGAATTCTAGACCTAGAGTATCTTTCTTTTCTGTACTTCAGTGCTGTTCCTCCACCTTCACTCTGCTTGCGTTGTTTTCCCGTGAGTCTGCCCATCCTTTTTTCCCCTCTGGATTCTTTTCAATGTTTTTTCTTTTCATAGTTTTGAGCAATTGGTTGACGTATGCTGGAGTATTTTATTCACATTTCTTAGGCTTGTTGAGCTTCTTGGGTTCATGGTTTATAACCAGTTTTCCGGCTATTCTTTTCACAAATATTTTCTATCGTCTTATCCCATCATCTATGCTCTCAGTTTCCGACCAGTAGACCACTTGAAGTCCCTCCACCTTGCCCATACGGTTCTACTCCTCTTTTGAGTCTTTCTCTGGGCTTTAGTTTTGGGAAGTTACTGTTGCTGTGTCTTTTCAAATTCACTCATCTTTTTTCCTGCATTGTCTAATCTGCCATTAATCCCATCCAGTATAGCTTTCACTTCAGATGTTACTTCTCATTTCTAGAAATTTGACATTATAATATCTTCTGTATTTTTTTTAATTGTCTCTTTGGAAGAGTTACACAGAGAGGTAGAGACAAAGAGGTCTTCCATCCACTGGTCCACTCCCCAAATGGTCACAATGGCTGGAGCTGAGCCAATCTGAAGCCAAGAAGCCAGGAGCCGCTTCTGGGTTTCCCACATGGGTGCAGGGACCCAAGGACTCGGGCTATCCTCTGCTGCTTTCCCAGGTGCATCAGCAGGGAGCTGGATCAGAAGTGGAGTAGCTGGGACTCAAATCGGCACCCATATGGGATGCCTGTGCTACAGGTCAGGGCTTTAACCCATTGCTCCACAGCGTTGGCCCCCTGTGTCTCTTAGTGTTCTTTCCTCTAGTTTTTTGAATGTATGAAATACATTCATGAGAACAGTATTGTGACATAACAGGTTAAGTTGACACTTGCAGTGCCAGCTTCCAGTATCAGAATGCCAGTTTGTGTCCTGGCTGCTCCGCTTCTGAACCAGCTTCCTGCTAACACATCTAAGAAAGCAGAGGATGATGGCTCAAGTACTTGGGCCCCTATTGCCCGTGTGAGAGGCCAGGCTGGAGTTCCTGCCTCCTGGTCTTAGCCTGACCTAGATCTGGCTATTGTAGCTATTTGGAGAGTGAACCAGCAAATGGAAGGTTTTTCTCATTCGCTCTTAGTCTCTCAAATAAATCTTTTTTTAAAAAAAAATGAAATATACTTGTAACTTTTAGTTTTCATAACTTCTCATTCCGATAACCTGTGTCAGTTTTGGGTTATTCTGATTTTTTCCTCATTGCGGGTTATGTTTTTCTGCTGCTGCTTTGCATGCCTGGTAGTTCTTGAATAGATGCCAGACATCGTGAATTTTACCTTTTTAGGTCCTGGCTGTTTTTGTATTTCTATAAATATTCTTGAGCTTTGTTCTGGAATATAGTTAAGTTACTTGGAAACAGTTTGATCCTTTTGGGTCTTGCTTTTACGATTTGTTAGGCAGGACCTGAGCGGTGTTTAACTTAGATCCAGTTATGCCCTTCAGAGTACTCTACTCTGTGCCCAAGAATTATGAGGCTTTCCAGTCTGACTGGTGGGAACAGTGTCCCAGGCCCTATATGAGCTTTAGCTACTATTCCTTCCAGCCCTTGAGTGTGGTTTCCTCACAAGCACACCCTGATCCGGACTCTGCTGATTCTGCACAGCAGGACATAGAAAGCAGGAGTTCTCCCCATGCCAGTGCTTGCCCTGGCCCCCCGAGATTCTCAGCTCTGTCTCTTCAGTTCAGGGAGTTGGCCAGGCTCCGGCTGGGTTCCTCCTTCTTGCTCTGGGGTCTAGAAACTCTCAAGACAAGTAAGCTGGAGCAATTGTAGGTACCGCCTTCTTTGCTTCCTGTCTCTCAGCAACCATTGCTGTCTCTGTTGCTTGATATCCAGGGCTTTATTTGAAACATTATGTTTCACCATGATTTTCATATATTTTTGTCTCAGGTTTTAGTTGTTTTAAGTGGGAAGATAAATCTGGTTCCTGTTGGCCGGAAGCAGAGCTTAACTATTTTTAAATTGTGACGTTATGTGCAGAGAACACACATAATTATCTTGTAAAATCTCTCTCGGGAGCCAGAAATCAACCTGAGCAGTATATGCCAGCTCCAGCTTTCCAATTTAGTTTTTGGAACAGATTTCTAAATTTTTGCACAAAAGCCAAAGAGCAGTTGACATAATTGTTTGTTAGTCCTATATTTTACTGAGAGAGGAAGGGGAAAAAATCATTTTTCCCTGCCTAATGAGTGTCTGGCTATTATATTATTTTTGAAAAGTCCAAAATAATATGACAAAAAAATCCCTTTAGAAAACAATCTTATTTAAGTGATCCATGTATGTGTGCTCTTAGCCTATGAGAAAAATTACCCTGCATAGAATTGTCCATCTCTTATTTCAAATGATGCTCCATATTTACAGTTTTCTCAACTCTTGTTGCTTATGAATCAGAAGACCTTTCATCAGAGTTATAGTCTTGAGAGTCATGTAGATGTTACTTAGGAAAATCATAATCCCTTTCCTAATGCGATATTCCCTTCCTGTTGCCAAGAAGTTGTCCCTACAATAACAGCTCCCAGTAAAAGATCATGAACAAACATTTTCACTTTATACTTTCACTATATCTCCATTGGTAAGAGATAATTTCATTTTAGGACTCGTAAGGCATTTTGACTGCACAGGAAATTTGTGCCTATTTGGGCATAGGAATATGAATTATAGCATTGCTTGCAGTAGCAAAAGACAGATGAAAAAACTAGACATCTTTCTATAGGAGACTAGTTAAATAAACTATAGCATAACCAGCTAAAGAATAAACAGCTCTAATGTGTGCTGCAAAAAGAGCAGAGATCCGTGGTACCAGTATACATACAGGCTGATCATCCCAAGGCTGTCTCATGAAGAACCCATGAGAATAAGAAACTGGTAACAGCAGTTGCCCCTGGGGAAGAGAACTGAGCTGAGGACGGCAGGAAGAGATTCTTCACTGTATACTTTTGTGCTATTGACTTTTTAAAAACCAGGTAATGTTTTAATGTTCAAACAAAGCCCTATTCTTAAAAAGAAGAAAACCAATTCTTCTTGTTTTGACATCTCCAATAGGAGTGACCGACACAGGAATTGCCCTATTTGTCGCCTGCAGATGACTGGAGCAAATGAGTCTTGGGTAGTATCAGACGCGCCTACTGAAGATGATATGGCTAACTACATACTAAACATGGCTGATGAGGCCGGCCAGCCCCATCGGCCATGACCTGGGGAGAAGATATGCTGCCGTTGTGGGCTACACCTGCTTTGGTCATGGAGGAAGAATATTGTGGCACAGATACAGCAAAATACATTTCCCCACCTTCTTATTTTTGCTATTCTCACAATATGTCCCATGTTTTTTATAAACGCTCCATGTCTTCCATTATTCAAGCTAAAATTTGCTACTGTTTTAGACCCTGTTTATTTGTTCTAAAGTGTATTAGAACGAACTGTTCTTGAATCCTCTGCTAGCAAGTAATAGCAATATTTCCAGAGGCCTTGAACACACTCTTTCAGGGCAAGAGTATTCTGGAATCTTTAGGTCTAAAATAAACCTTGGAATTAAAATTTTTATGAGAAAATGTTAAATAACAAAATGGACCACATCAAAGTACGTGTTACTTAAAATTTTATCTTTCTGCTGGACTCTAAGGAGTATGTATGCCCCCTTGTGGTTAATTATTACTTTACTCACTTTTACTTGAATGATCTATCCACAGTTAATTCATGGCTTCAGCAGTGTGTTTTGGAGCTACCTGTTTTTCACTTCAAAAGGTGGTGGTGGTGGTTTTTGCCCTGTTGTGTGAATGGGACGAGTACGGTGGAGCCGGGCAGGACTGCCTGTGAGCAGACTGCTCCGGGCGCCTGTCCTCACTGCTCCGGGAGTGTCCCCACAGCTGGGCCACCGTTCTCAGGGCTTCTGAGGATGCTCACACACGTGGAGTTTCAAAAGGAAATTTTCCCTCATCACAAACACTAAGTTTTACATTCAAAGTCATTCACAATATTGGTTTGTGGCACTCGTATTTTCTCAATTTGAAGGTGTGTTTCTGAGTTTTCCTAGCCCTCAAATTTCATAGATTGAGAGGAGAAAATAAGTGAGGCTTTTCTTTTACCATATACTATAAAACACCTCTGAAAATTACTAATGTGGCTTTCTTACTGTTTACTTCTTTGAAAGTCTCTGAAAAAAATATATCTGCAGTAGCACATCAGCCATTTTAAAAAATTTTTGTCTATTATTAAGTAAAATTTTTACCATTAGCATTTAAGTATATAATAAAACTAGGGCCTGACATCTCCTTTTAACTTTCCATGTAACTTTCCTGACCTCCTTCTGATAACTTACAAATATTATTTTCCTAAATACCCAGGGATACAGTTTAAATCACTGCTTATTAATGACAGTTTTTAAATGCTAGACTTTTAATAGGTGTGCAAATAAAACCCATTTCAAAGAAAAATACCTGTATAAAGGTAGCTCAGTTTTGCTCCCGAAATAGTAAAGTTAACCCAACATTCATGATGAGGACTGCTAAGCACCAAATGGTTAAGTGCTCACTATGGATATTGATGTTATACCAATGTAGCAATGCACTTGTTGGTTGTGTGATCTTGAGAAAGCTGCTTATATTTGTAAGTTCCTGCTTTAGGAACTGAGATGTCATCTGTGGTTTTCCCAACATTTCAGCACTGGAGCCTTCCCCCTCCCTGCCCCAGGTAAAAATCTCATATAGAATCATATACACATGGATATACACACACCCTATCCCACCATATATAAAAGATTTCATGAGCCCAGCTTTTCTCATATCAATTTTATATACTGTAATAGCTAAGTATTAAGTCAGCCAATGAAAACAGAATAAAATGTTGTAACGTAATACAAGTAACAAGTTTGTATGATGGGAATTAATTTTCTTTTTCAAAAAATGTTGCTTTTTTTTAATTCAGGTCAAATTTACAGAACCCTGGATTTCCTCCACTAATTCTTGGTATTCCATGGAAGGTGATTTGGAAACTTTGAGAGGGAGGATCCTCTGAGACCTTTTCTAGCTCTAGGATCTTCAGTTATCATTTGGAATTAGACCTGCTGAGTTAATTCAGATCACCTAACTTGAAAATGCTCTTGAAAATGCACAAAGTTCCTTTACAGGTTTTTGGATCTTTCCAGATACAGCAAAGGATTTTATCCCTCAGAATCATTCATCTGTCAAGGAATTGTTGGTCAGCAAGCCCAGTGACTTGATCTTGCCCGGCCTTCTTCACTTTACAATATGAACTCCAAGACACTAACTGATCTACTGTGAAGTACAAAGTGTTTTTCTTAGCCTTATCAAAGAAATGAGCACAGTTCTCTCTCACTCCATTAAACTGGGTGGTAATTCTTAGATGTGAATATTGGGCAGGTTCTACTGTAATAACTAATGGTGAAAGTTGTAAATTTGTTTCATAGATGAAATGTGCACTCTTTGTAAAGCTTTGTCTTTTTTAAAATCAAGTATTTAAATGCACTTACTATGATAGGAGATATAATGTGTGCCTTCTAGGATTTGTGAAATAGTCTCATGAAATCTAAGGAATTTGTTTTATAGGTCATAAAGTTTTTTTTCCTAACTCAATAGTAAAGAGTTTACTTGTAGTATAATGCTGCAAAACTGTAGCTTGAGAAAATGAGTTTGTTATGTACTGAATTTAGAGGTTGAGAATATTAGTTTGGTTTTATTCTTAGAACAAACTGATAAATTGTGCAATAACTAATCTTTAGCAAGTAGATTTTAGCTAATTGAAGATTTTTTTCTTACCATGTAATTTCACATTCTTACATACTAAATGTTTATAATCCTTAGAGGACTATTTTATATTGTGCTCTGGGGGGTTGTGATGTTTGTGTGCTGTGTAGAATTCATTTCAAATTGGATGTGATTCCCTATATTTAATATCTATTCAGATAATTAAAAAATTGCTGAACCAAAAGATATTTTCAAGCAACTTAACATTAGGAAAGTTGGGTTCATTAAAAGGCATTTCAATTTGCATTTTCAATTTTTTTCTTAAGCTTACTTCATCTAGGAATTAGAAAACTACTTGGAGATTAGAGAAATCAGTTGATCACCCACATTTATGATGGCAAACCTGGTAATATAAGTAGCTAACAGCAGACTCTTGTCTTCATGTCTTTTTGCCCTATTGGACAGTAAAAATAGTCAATAAAATACTCCACCCCTGAGGTAGTTTGATTTCTGCCTTGTAAAATTTCTAAGATACATCAATGTGATTAGAGAGGCATCTTAGAACTGAGAAGAGGAAAGACAAAAGAGGAAGTTGGCAGTTTGTAATTACATTTACTGATGCATATCATCATCATACTATGGGAAAATAGGCATTCTGGTATCAAGACAGAAAAGCCTCCTCAGAGATTTTGATAATCTTGCAGCTGTTTATATTCTAGTCTTGCTCGCGGTCATCCTCCAAGTTACAAATAAGACTTGACTTTAGAGGTTGGAGGTGCAGAAATTTGCTAGGAACTATTTGTGTGATTAGTGTTCTCTTAGTGGAGTTAAATCAGGTAGAGAGTATTTAGGTATACTGCCAACATACCACCTTCCTTTGTGTCTGCAGACCCAGAGAGAAAGGAATGCTCTTTGCACAACACAGCACTCAGGGGCACCTGAAGAGAGAAGAGGCATGTGCTTGAACCCTGCTTTGATCCAAGGGAAAGGTCCCAAGGGGGCCTTGAGAACTACCAACCCAGGAGCTGGGATTAGTGTTCACTAGGGAAAGAGCAGTGACGAACAGCATTTCAAAGATACAAGGTGAAGTAACACATGAACTTGATCCTTTAGGTAAGGGATACCATCCCTTAGAAAAACCGTCCCTTTAGAAAAGTGGGCCAGTATACAAATTGCCTTGGATTCCACCTGTGAACACAAAGGCAGTGATTCACCCCCGAAAGGCCAGTTAAGTGGGATGACAGAATACAAGTGCCCAGAGCTGTAGACGAAGATGCCTGCAAAGCTTGCAGCACAGGTGCAATCCAGCACGTGTTGGCTACACAGACTGCAGGAAGGGCCACAGAAGGGTCGATGAACACGTGCAGCTTTGCAGATTAACAGAGCAGCGGTTAGAGAAACAGTGAAGTTTACCTCCTGGGAATAGCGAGCTTCAGTTTGAGTACTGGAGTTTCTAGGGGTGGTCGTCCATGTCCGAGTCACAGATACGTGAGCAGTTACTAATGGCTTTCTGTAATGCCCTGTCAAAGTCAAAGGCTTAAACATCTGCTTTAAACATCATTAGCTTTAGTTTTAAATTATTGAGCCACAATCCTAAGACTTTATTTTAAAAAAAAAAAAGTGTTATAGATAAAACAATGAAAATCTGTACAATACTTGCTATGTTAGAGCCAATGTTTATAAATGTGGGCTTTTCAAAAAGAATGAGTCCCTAAGATAGGGGTTGCATTCAGTTCTGTAATCCACTGAGAGATGACATCCTTGCCTTGTAAAAAGACTCCATTTACACTTCCCTGTGCTAAACTGACCAGTGGAGGAGAAAGGCATCCTAAAGTCACAGGGTGAGACAATGTTCACTGGCAAAAGTAGGCTTCTCCTAAGTTTGTAATGATCCAAATGACTTCCTGTGGTTTGCATTTGCCCTCAGAAATAAATACAAAGGTCTTGAGTGGCTTGGAGCTAGGAGCACATATCCTTAAAAAGTTACCAAAAAAGGAAACTGTTAGTTGGTATACATTTATTGAGCACCTACTACATACTAGGCACTAGTAACACAGATGAAGAATACATTGATACAGCTTAAATTCAGGATAGGTCTTAACTGCTTTCTACCTGGCCCCTGGGACCATCTGTCTCCTCAAGTCTGCATGTTGGGCAAGGGAGAAGCTGCTTTTTAACGAGATACACCCTGTTACAGTGATTTAAATTTTTTTTTTTTTAAATCTGACATTTGTGAAGCCTAATGGGATAGTAGAGGACTGGATTGGGAATAAGGAAACCTGGTTGTATTGTAGTCTTCCTACTTACTAGCCGTGTTACCTCAAGCAAATTTCACTTCTCTGGCCCTAACTCTTCCTTGGTGAAATGCTAATTAGACCACAGTGGTAGGGTATCAGAGCCAGTCGGCTCAGAGGTAACCTAGCGCCGTGCTTTTCGGAGTTCCCTAGTTCAAATGAAAAACTGTGAAGCTGGTAGAAGCACAGCTGCTGACAGCCCCCCTGCCCGGAGGGGGCCCCTCGGGGATTCACAGACCACATTTTAAAACCACTGGGCCAGGCAACCCGCACTTTGTGCAGGAGGAAGCCAGCACCCTGCACAGAACAGGAGTGGCTGTTTCAATGCATTCATTTGGCTTCCTAGCTGGAAATGAGGGAGCAAGACTAAAAACAATTTAAGAAATTAATTTTAAAAAAACACAAATGTTTAAGAAGGGAATCTTCTTTTAATTCTTTCCAAGTAGCCCCTTTATGAAAGGGAGCTTTGAGATGGGCTTTAAGGCAGCCAGAGGCTGGAATGAACAACTTCCAATTAGCCTGCAGGGCCTGGAGGGGGGACAGCGTGGCAGAAAATCACACAGACCGTGTATCACTTGGCCTTGTCCTGCGGAAAACCCTGGGCCCAATCATTCAAACAGTGGTGGGTTTCAGGAGGACTATTTGGAAAGTTAGCAACAAGTAGAGGCAGGTGCCCAGCTCCTAGACTTCCCCAAGAAGTCACCATCTCAGCCAGAAATGGTATCAGGAGTGGGCATGGCAGATCTCAAAGTGAACACAGCAGCCGACATCACTAGTCCCAGAGAGCAGAGTCCTCATTCGGTGTCTCGACCACTGCTGGCCACAGCAGACCTGAAACTGAACCACAAAGTTAAGACGCAGGCTGAGGGCCGGGCCTATTTGGCCAGGGCCGTGATCTCTTCTGACTTCATGGCGTCAGACAGAAAGCTGAGCTCATTGCATAAGGTCTCATATCGGAATGCCATCCGGATCTGAGCCACGTTCGTCTTCCGAATATCGTTTCCTTCAGGTCCTTCTTTGTAATAATTTTGTCCCAGAAACTTTTGCTTTTCCTATGGACCGAGAGAAACACAAGTGAAGATGCTGCCGTGGGTTGACTTTCTGTATCCACACAGGCATCCCCAATGTGAGATAGAGCCCATCACACCAGGTCCCCTAAGCAGATTCTCAACCAAGCAGCGCCCCAACCCCACCCCCTGCTCCTCTGTGTCACCGACAGCTCAGTCACTCCCCTCGTTCCTGATCACAGAGGGAGGAGAAGCTGGGGCCGGGAGACCACCTGCCCCTCGGGTGTGCTGTCTGGCTGGAGGACTAACTCCATGCGCAGATGCTGTTCTCAGCATCACCATCAACAGGAGCACAGCCTGCCACAGGCTCTTCCCGCACCAGGGACTTCGCCCAGGGCACGGTTCTCCAGGCTGGTGCCCTACAGAGCTTTGCAAAACCTCCCGCTGCTGAGGGCCCATCGCTAGGGTTTATCTCGCCCAGGCTCTACTCCACTGTTCAAGACACGCCGAGTGCGCCCCCTGGGCTGGGAGATGACTCTGGGCACAGTCGGTCTAGGGATTCATGCTGAACCCCAAACTGGGCTAACAGTCTAGAGGTGGGGACAGAAAACCCAGGGCCACATGCCTATTACAACGTCAGAACAAGCAAATGTGACGAAGGATTGCAGATTAAGTGGACAGGCAGCAACTGCCCACGCTCTAGAGTGGGCAACCAGGGAAGACCTCTGCCCAGAGGTGACATCAAGGAAAGGTCGGAGAAGGGCCAGGGCAGCCACAGAGGTTCAGGAGGCTCCCGAGGGTCTGTGTTTTGTGGCTCAGAGACTCCCAGGGCTGGCAGGCACCCTGCAGGAAGGGCAACACCCTGACGCCATACCTGATGTGAGAGGCCACTCTGCAGCACACTGTTCCTGGCGATCTCACACAGGTCGCACGTGCTCAGCTTCCACACTTGAGCTGCGATAGCATATTCTTCCATCAGAGCTTCCTGGACCCTCCCCCGAAGCACACAGATCAGATGGGAGAACAACCAGGTCATCACACCACACTGGCACAAAGCCAAACACGCCCGACAGCGCCCATCTCCTTTCCCTTTGCCAACTAGCGCTAGATCACACCACTGCAGTGTGCATCCGTTCCAGACAGACCTTTCTGGAGTGAAGTGGCCGGCAGAGGTCACGTAACACACCTCGGCACACCGTCACCATCCACAGCTGGGCACGTAGGCTACTCACCCGGGGGGACACCTCGAGCCACATGCGCTATCTCTCAGTCCCTGCCCTCCAGTTCGGCTTGGAACTTAACACACCACGTTCTACAGGTTGCGCCCAAGTCAAGGTCAAGGTACTGAACCACGAGTGAGAAGCGATCGCAGGAGGAGCCGTGAGAGCACACCATCCCCAGAGCGTGGCTGTGGCTCTGCTTTACTAACTGTGGGATGTGACAGGTCCGCCGTCACCTCTCACCCCACACACCCCACTGCCTGTCTCAGAGCAAGGTGGGGCCCAAGGGCCACTGGCCAACTATGTATCTTTGTGAGGCAAGATTATTTTCAGACTTTGACAGAAACAACAAATGGAATGCAGAAGCAGATAGGAGGGCCCAGCTGTCTCCTATTAAGAACGGTATTAAAGAGATTTGCAAACATGCAAACCAATGCTATTCTTGGTATTTTCATTTTGTTTTTGGAAAACATCGCTATTTTTCATAAAAATTGCTCTTTATGTAACACCTCACTAGGTTTATTGCCTTTTTTTTTTTTTCAGAAATAACTAAACATTTTAAGATTCTTCACTCGTTTCTAACACAAAAAGCATCCACAGATAGAGAACTGTTGGTTATGTGCACTCTAAGGGCCTCCATTCCTAAAGGGGCGAGGACCGGGAGGTTGGAGAACCGATGCACTCAAAGACTGGTCTCTATTTTTGCTAACCAGGGGCTGCTCTGGAGGTGCCCTCATTGTGGTCCCCATGCATGACATAGCCCTTCCCTGCCTCATCCCTTTTCCTTGGAGACCCAAAGCGTAACAATAATAAGGACAGCAGTCATTAAGAAGGTAGCTAATATGTCCCATCCATGCTGTAGGCACATCCTGCTGTAGACCCTTAAATTCAGCGTCTGGATGAATCCACACAGTAAGGTACAGGTAAAGGCAATTTTTCCCATTATGCAAATGAAGAGGAATACAATATGAAGAGGTCAAACTCAAGGTCACAGAATAGTAAATGTCAAGGACAGAAACTAGAGAAAGGCTAGGACGTGAAATTGTGCCTTCAGGGGTTCAAGGATGCCAAAGAGAAGGCTCCTGGATGAAATAACCTCTCCCCTTCACCAGTGGCTTCCCTCTTGTCCCCCCTGGGTCCCCACCCCCCCAAACCAGGAGGGAGCCGTGGATGCCCACAGGTGCTCACCTTCGTGTAGTGGAACTGCATGGGGTCGTCCGTGGACAGGGAAACGTGCAGCCCCTTGTGCAGGAACTCCCGCAGAGGGTTCTTGGAGTACTCGAGGAACAGACTGTTGTTGCTGAGGGGCGACATGGCGATGGGGATCTGGGCAAGGTAGTAGAGGTACTGCAGGACCGGGCTCTGCGAAAGGACCACCGAGCTCACGTCACAGGGGCCAGGGTGGGGAAGGGGGTGCAGCAGGAGGCGGTGGCAGCCATCAGCAGACACCAGGGGTCTCAACAGGGTCCGCCGTCAAGCCTGAGTCCCCTTGACCCAGGACCCCAGCCCCGCCCCGCCCTCCATGCTCCTCTCCCTGCTACATCACATGTGGCCCTCCCTGGCCACCACCCTCCCGCCCACTCTGGGAAGCACGCCCACTTGGCCCAAGCCTGGGGCGCACACAGCTCTGGGCACGAGGCATTGCTGACCCCGAGCCCCAGCTTCAGCTCCCTCCTCCAATCAGGTCAGGAGACGCCCGCTGGTGGGGCTCTGCTGCTTTGACTGCCACCACTCCAGCTCCCAGCACACAGGCCCTGAGCGACCGGAAGGGGCCGCCGCGGCCAGGATAGCCTGCTCTTAGGACGGGGCACCTGGCCACCAGAAACGCCATGAGGGCTACTGCGTTCCTGTGCACACGACCCAAAATGGGGAGAAGACAACGTGTGGAGTTCGTGGGAGCAGCGTGCCCACGAGTGAGGCAGACAGACGCAGTGTCGGGGACCGGCTGACCCTCACAGCCTGAGTGGCAGACAGCTCATCTGACCCCCATTACAAGGAAGCGTGTGGACACTATGCTGCAGCACAGAGACGCTCGCTCTTCAACGCTCAAGGACAAAGCAGGCAGTGCAACGCCGTGGGCGCTGTCACCCTGATTCTATTATCGTTATGACAATAAGCGCATTAAAACCAGGCTCTGCATGAAAGATGGGAGCTGGGAGAAAGCTAACGGAAGCTTCTATTAAAGGACCAGCGATGCAGGATTTTTATTTCCCTGTTTTTGAACATCGAAATTGTGATGGGTTTGATTATCTTGTTTTCATAATTGAAAACGGAACTGAGAGGACCACAGCCCAGGAAAGAGCCCGGCCCTCCAGCAGCACCGGCCGGGCGGGGCTGGCCAGGCCAGGCAGGAGTCCAGGATGGGCAGTGGCATGGGGAGGGCTCGGTTACCTTCTTGAGGAGCAGCCCGTGGGAAATGTTGTCAGCAGTGAGGAAGGCGGCCACCAGGTGCGTGATGGAGCCGGCCTCGCCACAGTGCGGCCGGAACAGGAACGTGCTCAGGCCTCGCTCCCTGTGGGAGGCGGCAGCTCGGGTCAGGAAGACACCCCAGCTCACTCTGCCTCGGCCCACACCTCCAGCCCAGGGGGCACCCTGGAGACTACCCCCAGCCCAGAGCCTCTCACCCCCTCCAAGAGACTACCCCGCCCCCAGCCCAGAGCCTCACCCCCCCCAAGACTACCCCTCCCCCAGCCCAGAGCCTCTCACCCTCCCCTGAGACTACCCCTCCCCCAGCCCAGAGCCTCTCACCCCCTCCCCCGAGACTACCCCTCCCCCAGCCCAGAGGAAAGGGGACATGGAGGTGACGAGACCCTGCTGCGTCCTCTGCCTCTCCTGTCCCACCTCTTTGCTGGGCTTTGCGTCCCACACTCCAGGCCAGCAAGGGCTACGTGGAGTCACAGTCGGACCTCCTTGGTACAGACATGAGCAAGCCAAGGCCCAGAGCCCGATGTGCTGAGTGTCAAAGCCGGAATGAGAAGCCCCGTCTCCAGCAGCTCAGCACAGGGCGGCCCAGTCCCAGCACCAGGCCATCCAGCTTTGAATCACGGCCCCAGCAAGAAAACCTCCATATTCACAAGCTCGCACTGGCTGAGCCAGGGGAGCCCCGGGCCCGACAGGAGCAGGCGAGACACAAGACCCATAGGCAGGGCACAGCTCAGGGTCCCGCTGCCCTTGTGTGCCCCATCTCCACATGTGTACTGGGGGCCTGTGCCTGTGAGACCACGCGTGAAGGCACACATGGCTTCAGTGTTTTGCTCCCTGCTATGTGCCCAGTGCCTACAGGGCTGCAGGACACCAGGTGTTGAAATCACAAATGCCTGTGTGAACACAGATGGTGTAGAGGGAAGTGAGCAGGGGTGTGTGTGTGTGTGTGTGTGTGTGTCCGTGTTCCCTGCTGCCCTGGGGAAGTACAGGAACACCTCGAGATACACAAGAGTGTCTGGGTGCGTAGGTCAATGTGTGTGGCACGTGTGTTGTGGCGGGCATGCCTGTGTGGCGGGTGTCACATGGACACCTGCCTTGGGAACACTGCTGGGGAGTACCTGTGTGTGTTGAGACACATGGACAGGTGTGCCAGCCCAGGTGCACACACTCGCGCACACGCACCCACCTGCGGAGGTTGTTGAGCACCATGATGTTGGCATACATGTAGTACAGGTAGTAGCTGTAGGGCGGGTTCTGCTCGCTGGTCCAGATGTCTGGGCTGGGGCTCTTGTCCGAGAACATGTGGTCACTGTGCTTGGACTCGTCATCCACGCTGTCGAACCCCGTCACCTGGGCGGGAGGAGAGGCCCTGAGCACGAGGCCAGGCAGGAGCTGAGCCCAGGCTCCGCGGGCTCACAGCTGCACTCCAGGGGCCTCCCAGGCTCCCACCCTGCCTGCGACATGGAGTGGGTACGACGCCATGGTCTGTTTCTCCAGGACTTCCCAAGGTGCCCCGGAGGCCAGGCTGGATGGTGCCGAGCCCCCTGTGACAGTGGCGGACACTCAGGCCAGGCCAGCAACCATACCCTCTGCCCATCCCTCTGCTGTGCCAAGGCGACCAGCGCTGAGGGGACAGCGGCCACGGCCGTCAGCAACACGGACAAGCTGTGAGGGGAAGGGACGCTGCAGCACGCATCTGCTGTACAGTGGGCCCTGCCAGAAGCCGTCACACAGACGGGCTAGGGCCGCAGGCCGAGCAGCCCTGCAAGCTCATTCTGACACGTGGGCAAACCAGGCCCGGGGTGAGAAGTCACCAGGAGAGGCCCCCGACTCAGCTCATACGGGCTCCGGCTCTGGCCTCTTTGGGGCTGTAGTGGGAGGATGGCCTGGTGCACATCCAGGCACGACTGTGAGACACCCGCAGGTACCTCACAGACCAGGAGCCCATGGCGGGGCCGTACCAAGGCCCCGGAGACCAGGCTGCCATCCAAATCTCCACTGGGAGCCGCCTCTGAGCCAGCCCCAAGGCACCTCGGGAAACCCCGCTCTGCCTGCAGGGCCCTACACCGGAGGCCCTGGGCTGGGCTCCGGGGGCCTTGTGGCTACTTCTGGAGGTCAAGGCCCAGCCATGAGCGCCCCTGCCGAGCACACAGCTCTCAGCCTGCATGCGGGGCTGTGGGGGCCTCCCTCCTACTCAGCAGCATCAGGGCTTCGGGAATCGGCTCTGTCCAGCGAACAGAAGGGAGAAAGGCTGCACCTTACCTCGCAACTGACCCACGCTGGGGCTCCAGACCCTAGCCGCGTCTACAGCCCCTCTGCTTCCAGGAGAGCCAAGCACCACAGGGGTCTTGGACAGAGTCTTCCCTTGTCACAGAGCCCCCCACCCCACCCCAGACAGGTCTGGGGGCCAGAAGGGACCTTCAAGGGTGCTCTCGCTCATGTCACTGGCATGGGGACAATGCCAGCCCCTGTCCTGAGCTCTACCCACCCAAGACTGGATGGGATTCCAGTGACGCTCTCCTAGCTTGCTGATCGCTCCGCTTTAACCTCTGCATGTGCGAATCGGAGCTGGCAGCTGCCCAGGGCTGCCAGGAGGATTAAGGAGAGGGTCCGTGGAGAGGGAGCACCCCCGCAGGCCGTGAGTGACCCTGCAAGGATGGCGGGGTGCCTGTGCAGAGGTGCGGTGCCAGGCCAAGCGGCAAACACTCCATCAGCACCAACCCTGAGGTCACGCATGCTCCCGCCATGGTCTGCAGGGCTGCTGGGGCAGGAGCCAGCCTGGCCAGCCCCCACCACATGGCTAGCAACTGTCCCTGAGGAGGTGGGGACGTGCCCTCCCTGGCTGGTGGGGAGCTGGGGGTGGGGGCAGCACCTTGAGTTTATAAACTCAGCATCTGAGTTGCAACCCCATGCGCTGGTACAAGGGGGCGGGGCCTGAGAAGGGAAGCCCCGTGAGTGGCCAGGGGGACACCGGGCTCCCGCTTGCACACGGCCCACCCACACTCACGTATTTCAGGAAGAGGTGAAGCTCTCGGTGATCTTGAGGGTCGATCGTGGCCTTGAACAGGGGCAGGAAGATGTTCTCCAGCATCTTCCCAAAGTTCGGCAGCAGCTTCTTCGACCTAAATATGTCACTGGGGCAGTGAAGACGGGCTTACCAGAGGGAGCCAATGGCTCCGTGGCCTGAGGGAGCCCGCCCCTCACTCCCCCAGGCAGCCCGTGTCCCCGTTAAGTACCCAGAGCCACCTCAGTCAAGGGCTTTCTCCCCCACTCCCAGCCATGGCTGCAACACTAGGCAGCTGGCCGCGACCCGGCCACCTGCCCACACCTGTGGGAGCACTTGCTCAGACCAGAGCCCTGTCGGGGGAGGGGCAGTGGGACCTAGGGTCCGAGAGACGAGTCCTCACATTTCCGGGAATCCAAACTCCCCAGCACTCAGCTCAGTTTCCCACCCCCACCCTGCGCCACACGGGCCAGGCACCTGGAGGACGACACACCAGCAACGTGGGCCACTCCCAGGGCACCGCCCCCCCATGGCTCACCCCAAGGCCAATGCGCCCTCAGCCTGCAATGAGAAGGTGGGGTAAGGAGTTCCTCCAAGGCCGTGTCCTGAGGACGTCTTTGCCAACCACCCCTCCCAGTGCAGGCACAGCAGCCCGCCTCCAGGGGCCCGGGGGTCACGCCCTCACGTACTAGATGCGGGGCACCTGGATGATCCAGCGCATGTTGGGTGAGTAGACCTTGTGCTGGATAAACCAGCGGGCCAGGTTGGGCCACTCCTCCGGGCTGCGGCCGTAGATGGAGAGTCGTGGCTCTGAGTACTGGTACTTGCTCTCCTCCAGCTCCCGGGCCACCTCCTAGCGCCAAGAAGAGCCCAGCTCAGCCCAAGAGCAGCCCAGCTGCACAGGAGACGCCCAGCCCCAGCCCTGCGTCACCAGCTGGGTCCTCGGGCTGCCTCAGCCACCTGCCTCCAGCTGGGAGGGCCACTCTAAGTCACCACAGCTCCCTGCTGCCCGCTGAGCACTTGGTGCACCCCATGGCTCTGAAGGCCATGGGTCTGCACTGCCATGCTGCAGACCCAGGCCCAGCTTAGCTTAGCAGAGGCATCTCGCCACGGAGCAAACCTGCCCCCAGCCAAGGTCAGGCTGCAGCCAGAGAGCCAGGGCAGCAAGCCAGGATGCGGTGAGCTTTGCCAGGATGGATGCTCTCCCCTCCTCTTCCCTGCAGCCAGCACGTGCAGCACCGGCCTCCCTGCATTCAGGATAGGGGGAGCACAGGAGGGGAAGGGGACAGGAGGTCACACAGACCCCCCATGCTCTGCAGGCAGATGCCGTGGGGTGCCTGAGGAGGCCTGGGAGGGGCTGGGGCTCACTCACCTTGACCATCCGAGCAAAGTACTCTCCCCCCAGGTAGTTTTCCGTTTTCAAATACAGGTCCCGCAGCTCGCTGGCCCCCACGGGGTTGTATTTGGAGTTGAACTTGTCAAAGCGATGGAACGTCTGCCGGCCCTGGGGGAGGGGACCACCAGCCAGGTCAGCACACTGTGCTGCTGCCACCACACAAATCCCCCCCCCACAATAAGACAAGGTGGCCACACTGCATCACATCCTCTATGCTGCTTCTTGCATAAAATCCTGGAAATTCCCAAGGGCCAGGACGGGGTATCACCACTTGGTCAGTGTGAGTCCTGAGCCCCTCTGTGGAGCACTAAGGTAGCGCAACTAGGAACATGGCCAGCAGAGGGCGCTAGACTGTCGAGCAACCAATTAAATATTTGCTGTGCTTTATTATTATTTAAAGATTTTATGTATTTATGTATGTATGTATTTGAAAGGCAAAATGATAGAGAAAAAGATCTGCCATCCATTTATTCACTCCCCAGATGGCTGCAGCGGCCAGGGATGGGCCAGACCAAAGCTAGGAGCCAGGAGTGCTAGATTGGAAGCAGTCAGGGAGTTGTACCGGCACTCCTTTTGGGATGCTGCCATGACAAGCAGTGGCTTAACTCTCTGTGCCACAACGCCAGCCGCTCCTGTTCTTTCTTAAAGCTGAACACTCTCCCATTGTAGGGCGAAGCCATTCACCTGCTGATGGACACTTGGGTTGGTTGGCTGTGGTGAATAGTGCCATGAGAACAGGGGTGTGCCAGTACCCATTCAAGCCCCGGCCCTCAGTGCTCTCAGACGTTTCCTGGGAAGGGAATTGTTGCATCACACGGTAATTCACCTGTTAACTTTCTGAGGGAGCACCAGGGTGTTTTCCACAGCAATCGCACCACCATTTAGTGTTTTAACAACCTTGTGGAGTTAACAGGGCACGTGGCTGTCACCATCTTATAAGCAAGGAAAGGAGAGCTGTAGGGAGTTGCTTAAGGGCATACAACTGTGAAGTGGCACAAGTGGGATTAGAACTCACACCTATCTGACCCCATGTTGCACACTTGGCCCCACGGCAACTCCCGGCCCTCTCATTCTCCCCACCCCCCCACCTCCATGGCTAGCAGAGGAAGAGTGGCTCCAGCAGCCAGCATCTCTCCGAGTTGTCAGGTCCAAGACCCCAGCCATGGCTCTGTCTGCTGCGGCCAGGGCTCACTCACCGCGTGCACATCCAGCGAGTCCACGGTGAGGTCGTAGGGGTCCATGTGCAGGCTGTCGAACACCTGCCGCAGGGTGATCTTCCGACCTCGCTTCTCGGCCACCGTCCTGTCGGGCTCCGTCTGGTACGTGTGCTTGATGAAGCGCAGCAAGTGCTTCTGGTTCATGCAGGCCGCCGCGTGGATGTGCGTGTCCACCTGGAATGCAGCGCCCGCCAGCCCGTGAGCCAGGCCACCTCCTCTGTCTGAGCCCCGGGGGAGCCAAGGCCTCAGCACCTTAGGGACCACATCAGTCCCACCAACAACTGGACCCTGCCCCATGGCTCCTGTAGTCCTTGGACCCCGTCTCCTTCCCTTCAGTCTCGTAGCCAACCCACGTCCTGACAGCATGAAGAGATCTAAGTGGAGACTGGACCAGGAAAGGACCCATGACCCCCAACTTCCTCAAGCAAAGCCCAGGGCCTCAGCCTGGGATCCGAGGTTTACTGCAAGCTTGAACTCTCACCTTGCCGCGGCTCCATGCTGTGCACCAGGCCCCAAGCTGTGCCGCACTGTGTCCCTGGGCCGTGTGCTTCCTCAGCCTGCGACGCCTCCCCTCTTCCTTTGCCCCATTTCCTTCGCCCTCCTCTGCTTGGATGCCAGTCCTGATGCCCCAAGCACAACTGCCTGCTCCTTCCCTTGCTCATAGACACATGTCCCAGTGGCCACTGCTGCACGTCTCCTAACCAGCCCCAGTCCCCTTCTGTAAACTCCTCCACTAGTCTGACCACGTCAGGTGCACCTGAATCTCAGTGCCTATCCCAGAGCCTGGTACAAGGTATTAGAGAATGAATGAATGAATGAGCAAACAAATGGCAGAATAAGGGAGCAGGTGTGGTAGGTTCCAGTTGTTCCAATGATACCTACATCCTCCTGTAGCCAAGGGGCCCCCACCAAATAAATGCCCCACTCTTCCCATCAACCCCAGGAGCCCCCCAGAGCATTCCCAAAGCTAACCCCCTCCCAGTAGAGGTGAAGAGGGCAGCCACTTTCATCTCCACAGCAAGCTCCACCTCCCCAAACCCCAGGAGACAGCAGCTCTGCTGCCCGAAGCCGACACGCTGCCTCGGGCTGTGGGGCCCAGCACCCAGGGTCTCAGAGCAAATCCTAAATTGCAGAAATGCACAGGGCTCTTGGGACTTCCGACGCTCCATGGGAAGGCAGATCATCGCCGAATGCCCCAGAAAGAAGCCCTGCAGGGTCTCAAAATACGTTGTGGGAGTTTTCCCAAGTGCTGGCCGAGAGTGCCCTCCCTGCCTGCCTCTCCTTCCCAGCCTCCCAGCTGGCTCGCCCTCCCCGCTGCCCTCCCCACACCGGCATTTCTTCAGCTCTGCCCTGGGCCCCTCGTCCTCTCACCACCCACCAGCTCCAAGGCCATCTGATCTCCCTGTGCTTCCAACCACCTTCTTTGTATCAACAACGCCTACATTTGTGCATTCGCCTGAAGCTCCAGGATTGTACATGAACCTGCCTACTTGACATCTCCCCACTAGTGGTTCAAACTGAACGGATCCACAAACGGATGCTCCAGCCCCGGCCCCAGCCCAGACTGAGTCTCCCAGGTTTCTGCATCCCAGGAGATGCTGTCCTACACCCAGCTGTTTACACTGAAAACGATTAAAAGCAGAAGGACTCCCAGAGAAAGGGAGACCTTTCATCTACTGGCTCACTCTCCAAATGTTCCCAACTGCTGGGCCTGGGTCAGTCCAAAGCCAGGAACTCCACATGAGTCTCCCACAGGGGTGGCCAGGACCCAAGGGGACCATTTTCCACTGTCCTGGTGAGTGCATTAGCAGGCAACTGGATTCTAAGTAGAGCAGCCGGGACTCAAACTGGCACTCCAACAAGGGACGTGGGCATCCCAAGCAGGGGCTTAACACACCATGCCACACCCTGACTCCCCAGAAGACACTCTCGACCTTCCATTTTCCCCTCTTGCCCGCTGGTCAGTCCCCCCAGTTCCACCTTCCCAACAGATCTCAAATCCACACCATCCTCTCCAACCTCACAGCCACTAGAGTCCCAGCCTGCATCTCTTACTCTGGAATTCACAGTGACCCCCCAAACTGCTCTTGCCACAGTCTGTCTGGCTCAATCCAGTGTCCCACACACAGAAACTGGAATAGATTGTTTTAAATGCAATTTGAGGGGCTGGCGCTATGGCATAGCGGGTAAAGCCAACATCTGTAGTGCCAGCATCCCATATGGGCACCAGTTTGAGTGTCGGCTGCTCCTCTTCCAATTGAGCTCTCTGCTATGAACTGGAAAAGCAGCAGAGAATGGCCCAAGTCCTTGGGCCTACACCCGCGTGGGAGACCTGGAAGAAGCTCCTGGATCCTGGCTTCAGATTGGCACAGCTCCAGTTATTGTGGCCATCTGGGTAGTAAATCAGCAGATGGAAGACCTCTCTCTGTGTCTCTGCCCCTCTGTAACTCTACCCTCAAATAAATAAATAAATCTTTTTAAAAAACTGCAATTAGATTCTCTTACTCAACACTCTTCCTTAATCTTAGGCTGAGGCCCGTTAATGGCAGGTGGTCCCCTCCCCTCTCTAACTCCTGCTTCTCAACACTCCCTTTTCCAGTGTGCCCCATTCATAGGACAGCCACCAGCTCTAAAGAAATAGAGCCCTGGCTAAGCCGAGGGATGGCCTGCAGCTACGGGTGGGCATCCTGAATTCCTTTCCATGAGCCAGGGGGTCCTGCGGGAGGTCCCTGTGGAGGGAGATGGCAGCCTCACAGGCCAGGGTGCCACCAGCCCACACTCTGGGTTACTGCAGTGGCTGACTGGGCGCTCTGTCGGGACTGGAGTGGGGACGTGGCTGACCTCAGGCCAGGGAATGCTGTCCACAGCTGGTCGGCCACCTCCAAGGCATGCCAAGCCAGACATTTGATCCACTGGGCCTCTCTGAGCATCGTACCAGCCAGCCCATGTCGTCAGCCACGTCACTCACTGCCCAGGGTCCTTCCCACCCTCACTCTGCCACTCCTACCAGACACATGGGCATCAGTGAAGGGAGACAACCCGCAGCAGCGCAGGGCTCAGCCGCCCCAGGGAGGAGCCGAGGATGCACACGAGGTCTGTTGGCTCAGCTGGACACCGCCTGGCTGGGCTGCCTCAGCGTGACTCAGCACATTCTGGGCTTTCTGGCCAAGTTCTCCAGCATACCAATGACACAGCACAGGGGGCTCAGCCTGTCCTTTCCCCCTGTGAGTCACCAGATAAAGGAAGACTCAGCTGGACGATTCAGGAAGCACCCAATCCGAACATCAGGGTTCCAGAGGCGGTCACGGGCAGTGTTTCCTGCTCTAAGACTGTTTACTTCTGAGGTGGGGCCCCAGATTCAGGGGCATGGCCTGCCTGCACCACCCATCAGGTCTAAACAAAGACAAGAGTCTCCACACAGGGCTGGCCAATCCCTGGGACCTAAGTGAACACCGACCATTTCCAAACCCGCGGCAGACATCAATAATTTATTTCAGCACTTGCCTTCACTAAGCTTTGGGAACAGCCTTGTGTTAGCATTCTCAATTGGTCAAGTTTGGCACAGAATCAAAACCCAACTGGTGTCCCTGATGTGACTTTAACCAAAGTAGACAATGTCTGTACCTGCTACCCAACTCCCAAGCAGCAAACACACTGAGCCCTTCTGTCTTAGCTCTGGACAGAACACAAGTGTCTCGGCTCCTGCCCACTGGACCCTATGGTAGCATAACCCCTCACCTGCCACGGCCCTGCCACAGCTACTACCCTCAGAGCAGAGCCCAGCTGCTCCTGTGACAGCCACCTTGGAGTCATCCCAGCCTGTTCTAGAATTCTGAAAGCTACAGGACAGGCTTTGAGGGTAAGGCCACAGCCAGCACCCAGGAGCAGGCTTTCCCCTTACCCGGAGGGGCAAGCACAGACCTGGTTCACGCAGACCTGGGCCCATGTTTGTGGACTGGCCATGAGGCCAGAGAATGGAGCACTGTGCATAGCTCAGGTGTCCAGGCTATTTCCATCCAGAGAGCACATTAACCCCTGGACCAAGATACCTCAAGGACCAGCTCTGATTTCCAACCACAACTCTTGCCCATGCCACAGCCACAGAGCAGCTGGTGGCCCAGGAACACCCAGCGGGGCCCCAGCTCAGAAGCGAACAGTATGAGAGCCGGTGCAGTTGGCACAACTCCGGGCCCCAGGACACAGGCCCAAGCAGGCACGTGTCCAGATACAGGCTGCACGGGTCTACACAGGGAGTCCCCAGGGACGATCTCTGGACACACGCCAGGCACAGAGGTGCTTCAGGCAGGGCTGGGAGGAGCTCGTGTAGCGACCGAGGCACCCACGCCCCAAACGCCACAGGCTCGCAGAGGAGGAGCAAATGCTGCTGGGAGGAGCTGTCCATGACCTTTCACCTCTGCGTGGAAACCCCCAGAGGCCATCATCCACCTCTCAGAGCCACTGAGTGGAAGCCAAACTCCCTCTTAAGACTCTTGATCCCATCCAGAGGCGTCCATATAGGGCCTCCTGCCCCATAACAGAGGTGGTCTTGGGGTTCCCTGGAGGGGGCCCTGCATCTGCATTGCTGAGTGCTCCGGCCAGGGGTCAGGGGTCAGGGAGGCTGAGCTGGGCTCTCCCAAAGCAGCCACATCCTCCCCTCCCTATCGAAGCTGGTGCCAGCAAGAGACAGTCCCCAGAGGTCCCACCTGGGAGAGAGGGCCCTAGGGAGACAACATCCCACTGTTGGCTTAGGTCCCAGGTACAGGACTCAGCCCAGCCCCATAGTAAGTAAACCTCACCCCCCCCCCACTTCTGCCATGTGCCAGCTCACTCCTAGGGCCTGCCCCCCCTTCTCAGAGGAAGCCCTGGGCCCCTGCACCATCCAGAACCTCCCCTCCCCATACTCCAGCACCGCCCTTGGCCTCACACTGGAGCCCCAGCCACACCACACTACCTGCCACTCTGTCGACACGCATCTTAATCTCTCTCACCTCTGTCAATGGTCTCGCTGCCTCCTGGCATTTGCACACACCATTCCCTCGCCAACCCCATCGCCACCTGGCTAAATCCTACTCAGCCTTCTGGTGAGCTCAGCCACCTCATGACAGCACTTCTCACCAAGGCAGGGGCACCTCTGGCAGCCAGGAAACAGCCCGTGCTCAGCACTGATCCTGTTCTTCCCTGTATGCTGCTCCACGAGGAGGGCAAGGAAAAGCTGGAGGCCACCCTCGCAGGGCACACACACACCCGTCCCAGCCACAGCCCAGCGACAGAGGCTGCCAGGAACCCCGGCCAACCTGCTTGGGGGGGTTGAGCACGTGGGATGCTGTTTATGAAATACACCACAGGCTCGCTCCACAGTCAGTCTCAAACATCCACCCTGGAAGTAGTCCGGGCTCAACGTTCTGATCAGTGGGCAGGCTGTGCCCTGTGTCCACAGCACGGACAGGGGTCTCCGCCTAGAGTGGCGAGTTCCATCTGAGGACGGCCTGATGCAAGGTGCGCATCCTGCTCCTCTGGCCAGGAGCCCTCACTGTCACCCAGCAGACAAGGCCCAGGACAGCTCAGGGGCTGGGAGGGAGGGTGCGAGGAGGGGGCCGCTCTGCCCACCTTTCTCACGTTATAGAAGTCTCGATGGGGGTTACTCTTCAACTCTTTGAACTCAGACATCTCATTTAACATCTCGTGAAGGCTGAACTTGGATTCCAGAAAGTTCAGTCGCCGGTGACAATAAGTTTTCCTGCAGGTAGGGGGAGGGGGAGAGCGCACAGTTGAGCAGAAGTGGTGCCACCGCCAAGCTCCGCAGTACAGTGTCGTTAGGTGTGTGCGGGGGCAGCCCTGCGGGGGAGGGGTCGGACGCCTGCAGGATGGAGCCGGGAGCAGGCAGCAGGCTCCAGCTGCCGCAGCTCTGGTCACACGGTCACCCACACCTGTGTGCTCTGTAAGCAAGCAGCATCAAGCTCGGGCACTAAGAACCTCCTCAGGACCTCACCCAGGCTCCCTGGCTCCTGGCCATTAACCTTGAGCCTCTGTTTCCCATGAAAACACACCAACGCGGTAACACCCAAGGCTGAAGGGAGGCCAAACCGGGCTATGCCTGCCAAAGCGCCTGACTCTGAGCACCACGGACACCCCATAAGTGTCCTCCCTCATCCTCTCCTCCCCCTCCTCGGCCTCCCTTAGTCAAGGGTGCAGTCCGGCTACCAGGCAGGCCCTGTCCACCCCAGGGCCCAGAGGCACCAACCACACCTGACCACGTCCCAAGGATGCGACCTCAGCACAGGAGGAGGTTCTGTATCACGGGCAGACTGGGGGCCTGCGGCTGCTTGTTACTAGGGCAGATGCCCCCAACGTCCCTCTGCTCGGAGAAGGTGCCACGGGTAGAGAACTTCACTCAGTCAGACAAGGGCGGGCTGCTCACAGCTGTGGCCACCTGCCGGCCCACACGCACCCAGACCCGGGGCAGCTGGCTTACGTGGGGCCATCGGTGATGAGAGCCAGGATGTGGCTCATGTCCACTGTGTAGGTCTCCAGGTCAGGGTAGGGCAGGCTGTGGGGCTCCTGGCGCTCCAGCATCTTCTTGTTGTCATACACGAACAGGATGCCCCCTTGCATGCGGACCAAGTAGCCCAGGTTGGGGGGTGCATCGTCCAGGCAGTACGGGTCCTCCTGGGGCCGTGGGGGAGGGTGGAAGTCTGCAAAACAGGATTGGGTGATGGCCAAGTGCTCAAAAGTCACACTCTGGGTGGAACCTGTCCTGGCCATGCTAAGATCCAACCACACCCCACCAGTCCACCCTTCACATACCCCCGTGCCTGCTTTATCATATCTCCTTAGCACTTAGCTCTTTGTAAAATAATCTTACTTTTTAAAAATTTATTTTTAAATATGTATTTATTTATTTTAAAGTCAGAGTTGGAGAGTGGGGAAAGGCAGTGAGGAAGGGGAGAGAGAGAGATCTTCCAACTGCTGGTTCACTTCCCAAATGGCCACAACAGGCAGGGCTGGGCCAGGCTGAAGCCAGGAGCCTGAAACTCCATCCAAGTCTCCTAGGGGTCCAAGGACTTGGGCCATCTTCCCCCTGCTTTACCAGGCATATTAGCAGGGAGTAGGGTCAGAAGTGGAGCAGCCGGGGCTGGAACTGGCACCCATATGGGATGCTGGCATTGTAGGCAGCGGCTTAATCTGCTATGCCACAGCAACAGCCCCCGATGATTTCACTTCTTCATCTTGAGTATCATGCAGGGGCATTTCAAAAAGGTCATGGGAAACGGAAATAAAACCGTTGATGTAAAAATGTTTGTAAATGAAATCCATGCATACAAGGAATCTTCAAAACGACTATGAGAAATGCGTATTAAAATGCAGATTATAGACCGGCGCCGCGGCTCACTAGGCTAATCCTCTGCCTTGTGGCACCGGCACACCGGGTTCACACTGTGGCACCGGATTCTGTCCCGGTTGCCCCTCTTCCAGGCCAGCTCTCTGCTGTGGCCCGGGAAGGCAGTGGAGGATGGCCCAAGTGCTTGGGCCCTGCACCCCATGGGAGACCAGGAGAAGCACCTGGCTCCTGCCATTGGATCAGTGCGGTGCACCGGCCGCGGCAGCCATTGGAGGGTGAACCAATGGCAAAGGAAGACCTTTCTCTCTGTCTCTCTCTCTCACTGTCCACTCTGCCTGTCAAAAAAAAAAATGCAGATTATAAAAAAGTACATGGATTTCAAAATATCTTTGCACCAAAGTAAACTGGTCCTTTAATTCCACTTTCCCACACAGTTTTGAAGTCCCCTGGTGTATCAAACAGGGACTTGCAACACAGACAGATTTTGATCCGTGTGGTTCCCTGCTGTGTCCCTGCTACCTCAAACAGTCCCTGACACCTGGCTGGTGCATCAGTCATTTTTTAAAAATTGAATTGAAATAGGCTTCAGCTTCCTTGGTACCTCAAGAATCCCAAGAATGTTAAGGGAGCCTCTGAGGCTCCTCCCAGCAAGAGACGAGACAGCACCTGAGACTGCCCTGTGGGAATCACCGTCCCTCCCAAGCCCAGGGCAGCCAAGGGGCCGGCCCTCCATGGAGCAGCCCAGGTCGGGAACTTCTCTCCTGCAGAGCACAGATGCCAACCACAGAACCACCTGCTCCCCACGGCAGGCACAAGACACCTCTTTGCCATTTACCCCCAACTCTGAGACTCTGAGCAAACCTCTTCACCCCTCTTGATCTGCAGGGAATTGTCCCCAGAGGGTACTGTCCCCCAGCACACTGAAAGGGGGTGGGGCTCAGCTAGTGATGACGTCTGGTGGGTTGGGTGTATTGGATGCATTTTCCACCTACAGTATTCTCCATTCTATTGGGACATACCCATCGTAAACTGAAGGGCAACCCTATGCTTGCTACTCTCACAGCAAGTTCTCCTGACCTTTGACAATCTCCACCCCTGGCCAAGCAGTGGGCAGACGCTAAACAGCCTGGGGACTTCAATCACCTGCAGATCAGACAACACCAGGTCAGATCAGCTGCCCCGCTGCCAGCCTGGGAGGAAAGCCGGGCTCCTCAGCAAAGGGAGCAACCAAGGCAGGGGACCTGCCTGGGCGGCCTCCATCGGTGCTCGGGAGAGCTCGCCCCTAGAGCAGACGTGAGGAATCAGCAAGGAGCAGGGCTGGGGATGGATGTCTGACACTGGGCCTGGCCACCAGCCGGCTCAGGAGAGCCTAGTGTGTGCCACAGCTCTACAAGGTAAAGGTCATGGCGACTGGCCAGGTGGAGCCACAGGCTGCACCCTTGGAAGCAGCTCCCCACCTCCTCCCACCCAACACACACTCATGCCCAGGACCCCTCGGCCCTCTGTCTACAGAGGGTACCTATTTAGCAGTCACTCTCGTCTCCCCTTGCCCACAGCGAGGCAGTGCAACCAACTTTCTTCAAAGAGAGGGAAATGGGCCCGGAAGGGCTGAGACTTGCCCAGCACCCCAGTAGTAGCAGGAGCTTGAAGTGTAAGACTCTGAGCTTCAAGGAAGCCAAAGTCAGGAGACAGCTTGGTGCCGGGGTCCTGGGCACCAGTGCAGACCACCAGGCCCTCATCTAGTCCCCACCACCGACTTCCACTCCGAAGCCGACTTCTCCTGTCCCGGGAACATGGTCCCTGTGTCTGCTCCCACCCCAGCCCAGCCTATCACGCGCTCCATGTTTACTGTGGCTGTGCTGTTTGAAACAGCTCACGTGGACCTGAAGATTCCCAAGCTCAGGTCTCTCTCTTGACTTCTTCAGTTCAGCTCTCCCCAGGGCGAGGCACGTGGTAACACGCGCAATCAGTGCTTGGGGGAACAAGCAGCAATTAGTGCCGAAGCTTATCCCTGGGTCCTGCCCTTAAAGCCACCAGCAGCTCTCAGGGCAGGGCCGCCCCCACAGGCCCCCTCTGGCCAGCGCTCCATACCTGGGAGGCCGTCCTCAGGAGGGGCGACGTCCGGGCGTCGGTGGCCCAGGTATTGTGCTGTGGTCCGCGGGAAGCGGTGGTAGGCGAGCCGTGCATACTTCTCCCGGATCATTAGGGCCTTGGCCAGGCTCTTGGCAGCCTGCTCGTAGTCCTCCACGGTGATCTGCAGGGGGAGGCGAGCAGAGCAGACCCCACCTGAGACTGCCTCTCTGCACAGAGCTGCTTGCTAAGTTGGCTTTGGGGACCTGGGTTTCTGGAGGGTGCCCACCTTTCCCTGACGGGTAAGAGTGGTCCCTTGTCAAAAAAAAAAAAAAAAAAAAAAACGGCCGGTGCCGCGGCTCACTAGGCTAATTCTCTGCCTTGCGGCGCTGGCACACCGGGTTCTAGTCCCGGTCGGGGCACTGGATTCTGTCCCGATTGCCCCTCTTCCAGGCCAGCTCTCTGCTGTGGCAAGGGAGGGCAGTGGAGGATTGCCCAAGTACTTGGGCCCTGCACCCCATGGGAGACCAGGAGAAGTACCTGGCTCCTGCCTTCGGATCAGCGCAGCGCGCTGGCCGCAGCGTGCTGGCCGCAGTGGCCATTGGAGGGTGAACCAACGGCAAAGGAAGACCTTTCTCTCTGTCTCTCTCTCTCTCTCTCTCACTGTCCACTCTGCCTGTCAAAAAAAAAAAAAAGAAAAGAGTGGTCCCTGTGTCTATGCTGTTTGTCCAAATAATGCAGATACCAATGGAGAGCTGACCTCCCCCTGGCCGTCTGGAATTTGGGGATGTGCTATGCAGGTGTGTGACCAGCTCCGGTACAAAACATGGGTGCTGAGTCGCTAATGAGCTTGTGTGGCAGACAACACTGCCCCGTGTGTTGACATGGTTCAGGCTGAGGCTATGTGCTTGCCACTCCCCTGGGGAGGACCCTCAGAAGCTCACACCCAGCATCCTCCCCGGCTTCCTTTCACTGTAATGAATCATGGCTGAGAGCACAGCCATACACCAAGTCCTCCGAGTCCTCCTAGCAGATCACCAAGCTTGGAGGTGGCCCTGGGGGCCACCACAGAGAAGAGGTGGGGCTGGAGGAGAGGTGCGCTCGGGCCCTCACTCCCAGACACCAGCCCTGCTTGCTGCTGACCCACGAGCCCGCTGCTGCACCTGGCATGGGAAGAACAGAGCCTGAATCCTCTCCCCATGAGGACGGGCACCATCTCTTCGAGCTTAGAATATTCACAGGCCCTCAGATGTAAAACCAGATGAAACTAACTGAACAATTGGGCGGGCAGGACTTGGCATTGTCGTGCAGCAAGTTAAGCCATTGTCTGTGACGCCAGCATCCCACATGGGTGCTGGTTCAAGTTCTAGTTGCTCCACTTCCCATCCAGCTCCTGCTAATGCTCCTGGGAAAGCAGCAGCAGACCACCCTAATGTGGGAGACCCAGAAGGCATTCCAGGCTCCTTACTTCAAGCCCAGCCCCAGCCAACCTTTGCAGCCATTTGGGGAGTGAATCAGTGGATGGAAAAATCTTTCTCTCACTCTCACGATCTTTCAAATAAATAAGTATTTTTAATTTTTTTAAAAGATTTTATTTATTTATTTGAGAGGTAGAGTTACAGAAAGTGAGAGGGAGAAACAGAGAGAAAGATCTTTCTTCTGTTAGTTCACTCCCCAGATGGCCAGAATGGCTGGAGCTGCACCGATCCAAAGCCAAGAGCCAGGTGCTTCTTCCTGGTGTCCCACATGGGTGCAGGGGCCCAAGGACTTGGGCCATCTTCTACTGCTTTCCCAGGCCAGAGCAGAGTGCTGGATTAGAAGAGGAGCAGCCTGAATTAGAACCAGCGCCCATATGTAATGCCAGCGCCGCAGGCAGAGGATTAACCTACTGCACTACGGCGCCAGCCCCAATAAGTATTTTTTATAAAAAGACAACTGTGCTTGCTCAGTGCTGCTTTGCCAGCCCCAGGCTTCTGAGTAAACCTGCTCATCAGCCAGCTCACCCCGTCAGCCACCATCCTGGTCACAGGTCAGAGACAAGAGCTTCCCATAGACTTCTGCTCTGCATTGCAACTCATTTTACAAATGAGGCCGTGCAAAGAGAAATCGCTTGCCAGGAATTCACGAAGTCGGACTTCAGACTCTGATTTGACTCCCAGGGCCCAAGGGTGTTCAGCTTTCCCAGACCTGCCTCATATTCAAAGATGGACTTGTCCAGCTTAGTCTGTCTGAAAGGGCAGGCATCACAGAGATCTGAGCGTGCCTGGGGCAGACAGGCAGATAAAGCAGTCAAGGGGACCAAAGAAGGATTACACGACAGAGGCAGGGCAAGACATCAGGGAACACAGCGTAGGGAGGGCTGGGGCCTGAAGCTTCCCTCTCTAATTGAATAAAATAACCATTTTTCATTTTGAAATGTTATAAACATACAGACAAGCACAGAAGATGCCATACCAGTTACCCCTGCACCTGCCTTCGAGAGCTCACGATATTATTATCTTTTGTAATTGTTTCAGCTCATCACCATGGATACAGCTCAACTCCTGCCCCCCCACCCACTCCAGCCTCAGAGGGAGGAGGCTGGTGTCTATCTTTCCCTTGCATGTTTTTATACTTTTACCAAATATTGCACTTTGCATTTTATCCAGGTGGTAGCTGCTTCTTTCCTGCCTCCCAGTGTTCCCATAAAGAATGTAAATTCCATTTTACATCTCCCAGCGGCTGGCTTCTGAGAGCAGCAGCAATGTCCAAGCAACCACAGCCATCTCACACTAAAGTATGTCCCTGCCAACATAAAGCCAGAGAACCAAACACTAGCTCTGTCGAACTCATGGGCATAGCATGCCAAAGGCTCAGGCCACGGGCAAGGATAGCAGAGAGGGTGGCCCAGAAGGCCAGGGACCACCAGCCAAGCCTATAGACGTCACAGTTCCCATGGTTGACCACAAGCCCACCATGTCAGCCTGCTCCTCATGGACACTTAGCATCCTGGAGACTACCTGCCCAGGCCAGAAGCTCCATGCTCTCCCGTGAGCCAGCAGGAGACTGGCAGAGAGGCCAGCGAACGCTCCGGGGCTCCTGCTTGGCTGCAGTCAGTCCACCTCGACTCTCCCAGGCGCTCACTTAACTGCCTGAGGCTGGGTGGACACAGGGACTCCTGGTCAGGATGCTGATCCACATTGTTTCCATCCACGGGAACTTACATGATATAAACCACGATATATCCACACACTGAAACACTACACGCTTGTGAAAAAGAACACGGAAGCTCTTTTTATGTTAATATGGCATTATCTTTAAGATGAAATATTAGGTTTAAAAAAAAGGTACAGTATAATATGTATGGTAGACTACCATTTGTGGAAAAACCAATAAACCAAGTATGCATAATTAACCATAGGTATATAGACCCTCTATGTGAGAATATACAACAAATCAAAACCAACAGTAGCCTCTGAGGGGGAGGAATTGATGTCATATCTGCACCTTTTAAATTCTGTAGCATGTGCCAGTATTCCTAATCACACACAAACTAAAAGCTGGGGGGAAATGGAGAAGTCGCTCTGCCATGTGGGACTGACTATATATTCTACGACTCCTTTTCAAAAGAAGGGAGACAGGCTCATGAGGCCCACAGGGGCATGAGTGGTAAGTTAAGATCCAGACTTAACACTGGCACTAGCTTGGTGATTTGAAGAAGGAAGCAGTAAGAATGCATCACCCCACTGGGTAAAAAAAAATTTAACACATGCCCAGTGACTACGCTGATGGTGTAAACCAAGCTCGGTCCCTTCCTCACCCATAGCCCATCTTCCTGACTGAGGGCTGGGAATTCTGTCCCTAAGCACACAGCAAGAGCAAAGTCAGCGATAATTGCCTTCACACAAACCACACAATCCCACGACTGCGAATCCACTAAACCCACAGAGACTCCAGGCAGCCCAAGCTGGCTCCTTGCTCAGTGGACTGGGGGACATGCACAGCCTTCTGAGCCCAGAAAACACACAGAGCTTAAAGGCCATGGTCAGTGCACCAGCCTGCAGCCCTGAGCCCTGCGCAGGGCCATGGGGCAGCCTCTGGACACACCCACACCCTCCGTCCCCTCCATCTGCTGCGCCTCCCCTCCACAGCCTTCCAGATGCCCCCAGACAGACCAAGCTTCGGGCTGGCCCAAGGGACCCTGACCTCTGCAGGCAGGCCCATGAAGCACCCCCCCAGGTACCTTACCCCGGCACAGTAGTCGCCGCTGATGGTGACCCGCTGGTACTCGGGCATGGCATAGGGCGCTGGCGCGGGCTGGGAAGCAGCCCCAGCGACCACAGGGGTTGCGGGAGACATGGCCGGGCTGGCCGTCGGGGGGCCCTTCCAATCCTGCTGCGTCGGCATTTGTAGAGACAGGGACTGGGACCGAATCATCTTGAAACTTTTCTTTCTAAGAGCCAAGCACAAGGAAAAGTGGGAAACGTCAGCAGCTAACGGAAGCAAGCGATAAGGTGAGTCTGTGTGGCACGTGGCACGTGGCACGTGGCACGTGGCAGGAGAAACTTGCTTTGATTACTCCGGGGGGCTGGCCCGGCCATTAGGAAGCTCCTAATTACCAATGCCTCCCGCAGACACGGGTCTCTCTGCAGGAGGCACACACAACCCTGCAGACACACGGCCTACCTGCAGCCACCACAAACAGCTGCGGGTTGTGCGTGCCTTCGTCACAGGAGACGGACAGACGCACAGATGGATGGCAGCCCACAACGCAGGACCTCTACCACCACAGGACGTGACAGAAGAGCATGGCAGCACACTGACCAGGCTTCCCACGGTGGGGTGAGCGGAGCGTGCCACCTTCAGCTAACCCAAGCTCTAATCCCAGCATACAGACGGTCTCACAGTCCCAACATAGGACCACAGGCACAGAAGACACGTGGGGCATCAGAGCCACAGAGATGGGCGGCTCAACCAGTCCAACCTCCTGGCTGTTTTGTTTTGGTGTGGTTTTCATCTGAGAGGCAGACACACAGATACAGCTAGATAGCTCCCCTCCACTGGTTCACCCCTCAAATGCCTGCAATGACCCAGGCTGGACCAGGCCAAAGCTGGGAGCAGAGAACTTAGTTCAGATCTCATGTGTGAACAGCAGGAACCCAATGACGAGCCATCACAACTTCTTCTCGGGGCCTAGCACTAGCAGGAAGCTGGGATTGCGAGCTGACAGCTGGTCTCAGATCCGGGTACTCCACTACGTGATGTGGGCACCCTAACCACTAGGGCAAAGGCCCATTCCTGCTGGTTTTATAAACAGGCGTCGGGGGCCCAGGATGGCAGGGGGCTCACACAGAGTCACTCGACTAGCCACCACCCTGCTGAACGTCTGCCATCCTGGGCCCTGCCAACTGGGGCAGGCACAGAGCTGTGTCTCTGTTACGGGCATGGGACTGACCAGCATCAACCACAGGTCCCTCTGGACTGGTCACTTGGTCCCAAAAGAGGATTTCACTGACTCTTGGACAAGAGGTTGGTCTAAAATGCTGCAAGCTCATGCTAACTTGCAAGGCTGCTCCGTGAGGACTCCACCTTCCTCATTAACAAAATAGTAATGGCTTCAAATGATCTCATCCCAAATCTGGGAATCTCCAGGGAGGGGATGACTCAGCAGTGCAGTGTGGCCTCTCCCTGGCCTCCGGGGGATCCCGGCCTCCCTCTATAGCCATCCACAGGTGTCCAATGCCAGAAACTAGCTGACCCCTGGCCCTTTCTACTGCCACAGGGGCCCCGCAGCCTCCTGAATACTGATTCCACTACACCAGCACCAAGAGTCACCAGCAAAGGACTCAGTAGTAACTGCGACCCTCCCCCAGCCTGGGGATCCCCTCCTCTCCAGGTACCAGTGATGTCTGCAGGATGCAGAGAGACCGGCTGCACCCCAAATGGACCTCATGGCTCACCGGGAAGTGGCTGTCTTTCTCCTGGGGCTCAGCCAGGCCCCTTGCTGCCACATCTCTAGGAGCCACAGTTCCCCTCTTGCCAGGGTCCCCTGGGTCTTCCCTGTCCACCCTGCTCTTCACACCTGGAACATGAAGGCGGCACCTAACAGACCCTGGGCTGCTTCGGGAAACTCAACCAGAGCCCAGGAAGCCTGCAGCCCAGGCTTTCCCTGTCCCACCACTCACCACGGGGCACTGAGCCAAGCATGCTGCCCTGAGCAAACGCCGACACGTGCACTTGGCTGTCACAGAGGCCGACTCCCCTCGGGCACCTTTCGGACGATCACCTCTAGGGGAAGAGCCACTACTTTGGGCTCCCCCTCACACCGTGCCAACCTCAGCTGGGTCCCATGAGACCCTGGCCTCCATGTTACACTCCTGCCAAGTCACTGCTCATCATCTCTGTGTCGACCTCACTCCCATTCGTCTCAGCCACTGCTGCCCGAGATCTGTGTGGTCCTTCCAAGGAGAAGCAGCAGGTAATCTCCAAGGTGAGCAACAGGTAAGAAAGGTGTACACATACACACACACACACACACACTCACACTCTCACATGCTGACACATAAAAGCAGGAAGGCTTGCTAAGCCAAGAGCCTACCAGGTCCATCCCAGGAATGCCCGTATTCTTCTGTCCCAGTGAAAAAGCCAACACTAGAGCTGGCGCTGTGACGTAGCAGGTTAAGCCACTGTCTGCGACACCAGCATCCCACGTGGGCACCGGTTTGAGTTCCAGCTGCTCCACTTCCGATCCAGCTCCCCGCTAATGGCCTGGAAAAGCAGCAAAGGATGGCCAAAGTGCTTGGGGCCTCTGCACCCACGTGGGAAACCTGGAAGAAGCTCCTGGCTTCAGATCATTCCAACCCTGGCCATTGCAATCATTTAGGGAGTGAACCAGTAGATGGAAGACCTCTGTCTCTTTCTCTTTCTGTAACCCTACTTTTCAAATAAATAAATAAATCTTCAAAGAAAAAAAAAGAAAAAGCCAGTATCACCAGCTTGTGCCCAAAGAAATCTCCTTCCTTTAGAAGTCCATTGTGGCTGTGGCCTTGGTCTTCACATGACCTCCATTCTGTCTCATATGGGCTGGGAGGTTGGACTTTGCAGGAAAAAGGAATGGGTTTAATAACAGACGGACCAATTCTTCAGGCCCATTCCCCTTGGACAAGATCTTGGCATGACCAGACACTAACCACTGAGCTTGTATCTCCAAAAGTTGGAAATGCCGAATAGAATCCAAGCAGGGTCCATTTTCTACTGCATAACAAAGTGCCACAAACTTGGTGGCTTAAACAAGACTCATAATCAGCTCTTAGCTCTGAAGGTGAGAAACATGGGAGGGCCTGGCTGGGCTCTCTCTGTGTACCGGATTGAAAGGCCAAAACCTAGATGTTGGCCACACTGAGCTCTCAGCCAGAGACTCTGGGAAAGAATTTGCTTCCAAGTGCGTTTGGACTGTTGGCAGGACTCGGTCCCAAGTGGCTGTAAGAATGAGGTGCTGGTTCTTGGCTTTCAGCTGCAGTCAACAGCACTGTGATCCTTTTTGATCCTCGCACGTAGCCTCTGCATCCCCAAAGCCACGAGCAGCGTGTTGCTTCCTGTATTGAAGGGCTTGTGTGATTACATGAGTCCTCCCAACAGCCTCCTAGCTTAAGGTCCACAGTACCAAGTTGTACTCACAGAGCCTGGAGATTAGACACAGACGTCTTGGGTGGGGTGGGGGCGGGGAGGGGACTACTTTTTTTTTTTATTATTTTTATTTTTTTATTTTTTATTTAGTAAATATAAATTTTCAAAGTACAGTTAATGGATTACAATGGCTCCCCCCCATAATTTCCCTCCCACTCACACCTCTCCCATCTCCCACTCCCTCTCCTATTCCATTCACATCAAGATTCATTTTCAATTATCTTTATATACAGAAGATCGATTTAGTATATATTAAGTAAAGATTTCATCAGTTTGCACCCACACAGAAACACCAAGTGTAAAATACTGTTCCAGTACTAGTTATAGCATTACTTCACATTGGACAACACACTAAGGACAGATCCCACATGAGAAGTAAGTACACAGTGACTCCTGTTGTTGACTTAACAATTTGACACTCTTGTTTATGGCATCAGTAATCTCCCTAGGCTCTAGTCATGAGTTGCCAAGGCTATGAAAGCCTTTTGAGTTCGCAGACTTCGATCTTATTCAGACAGGGTCATGGTCAAAGTGGAAGTTCTCTCCTCCCTTCAGAGAAAGGTACCTCCTTCTTTGATGGCCCCGTTCTTTCCACTGGGATCTCACTCACAGAGATCTTTCATTTAGGTCTTCTTTTTTTTTTTAATTTTTTTTTCAGGGTGTCTTGGCTTTCCATGCCTAAAATACTCTCATGGGCTCTTCAGCCATATCTGAATGCCTTAGGGGCTGATTCTGAGGCCAAAGTGCTATCTAGGACATCTGCCATTCTATGAGTCTGCTGTTTATCCCACTTCCCATGATGGATCGTTCTCTCAAATTTGTATTTGAGAGGTAGCAAGACAGAGACAGAGACCTTCCACCCACTGGTTCACTCTCAAATGCCCACAACAGCTGGGACTGGGCCAAGCTGAAGCCAGGAGTCCAGAACTCCAGCCAGGTCTCCCACATGGGTGACAGGGCTCCCAAATACCTGAACCATCCCCTGTTGCCTGCCTCCCAGGATGTGCGTGAGCAGGAAGCTGGAATCAGAAGCAGAGCTGGGGCTCCAACCCAGCTATGGGCTTCCTAAGCAGGTCTTAACTGCTGTGCCACGCACCTGGCCCCTGGAGGCCACTTGAATAGTTTGGGCAGGGGCCCACATGTAGCCCCAGTGTCTGCCACCAAGGCTCAGCCCCCAGAGGTGGGGAGCAGCAGCTGAGTGCCTGTGAGACACCATGAGGCTGTGTGCACCCACACGTGTCCTTCTTTCCCTCTCAAGGCTGTCTGGGAGCCCACACGTGTCACAGGAATGCAGGGAGGACACACGAGGAGCCACCATAGCTGCCCCTGAATCAGACAGCCACAGGCTCTCCCAGCTAGGGCACACTTGAAAGGCCGCACACCCACACCTCTCATCTCAGCAGCCTTTCCTTGAATAGCTCCCGTGACAGGAAACTCACTACATGCCTGAATCAGCACTCAGTCATTCATTGGATAAACATTTACCAAGCACATATTCCTGGCTGGGCCACAGCTCGACACACAAACACGAAGCGGGAACAAAACATGATCTGTGGTCACTGGTAGAAAGCACTACTTCATGATGGGCCAAGATCTGTCTGTCCACAGCGCCACCTGTCACACCTCATGCTGGCCCCTGGGTGCCAAGGAAGCCAGCTTCCTGTGCTGCAGCTGACCAGCCCCTCCCTACCCCACCCACACCTGGCAGAAGCAGCCCTGCCAAGGAGCTGGCAGACAGCAGGGCTGTGAGGGCCCGAACAGCCAGGGGGCAGCTCTGTCATCTCTGGGACAGGTGGTCCACCTGGTCACGGGCACCTTCTCGCCAACCAGGCCCTCAAGACCAGGAGGTGATGTAACCACCTGGGCTGTTACTATGCACCTGCTGGGGACCCTGACTTGCTCTGCCACTGCCCCTGCCATCCACAGTGTCCCCATCTGTAGCCTGCCCATGGCCCCACCCTCCTGTCTCTGGGAGCAGGCAGCCCAGGGCCATTCACTATGACAGCTGAACCCTCAGGGCCTTCCCTGCCCTCTTCCTGGACAGCAGCCAGCACCTCCCGAGGCCTCTGAAGCCTGCAGGGAGGGTGCCAGGGAGACCTCTCACCAGGCTCACTCACACACACAGTGCCCACAGGAGCACCCCAGTTCACCCAACTGCCACGTGCCAGGCTGTGGGGAAACAGGGTTGGGTAAAATATAGCCTCCGACTCCAGGGACGGCCTCCGGGTGGCAGAGCCGGGCTCAGTCAGCTCTGTGGTTGTCATTATACCATGTGGTGGGCGTGATGAGGCACCCGGGTATTCTGGGATCCCAGAGAAGATGCCTAATCCACACTGTGGGTGGAGCAGTAAGGACACAGCGAGAGGGGTCATTTCACAATGCGGAAGCTTTTTCAAACCCCCAATACACACACACACACGCACGCATGCTGGACTCCCACTGGCCACCCCTCCCCCTGCAGTTGTGGTTCCAGGAGGGCGCTGGCTGGCCGGGCTGCCCCTTAGCCTGTGACAGAGAGCAGAGGTCCCTGTGGAAAGGAGAAGTTGGAATGACTGGCCGTGCCGCAGGCTACTTGGTGAGCTGGGTGGAAGGGGTCTGCAGAGAGCACGGGACCCCAGATGCCTGAAAGCCAGTGGGTCAGCTGTAAACACACAACTTCAGCCAGCACAGCTCCTCTGCCCACCCCGGTAGCCCGCCCCCCACCCCGGCTCCGCTTCTCCCTTTCCCCATGCCTCTGGGGTCTGTCGGGAGCAGACAGACCCCAGAGGTCAAGGTGAAGTACACCCTCCTGCCTTGTCAACCTCTGCAGCCTCTATTCCCAACTTTAAAAACCCGTAACTTCACGGCTGCAAATGAAACTCCTTTGTCAAAGGCCCTGAATTTAAAAAAAAAAAAAAAAAGTTGCCCAACCCCAATTTCAGGAGAGTCAAAATAAAAAATGATTGAACAACATTTTAGCTGGATCTGTTCGTCTATTTTACTCAAAACATACTCTGGGAATTGTTCCAGACAGATCTTTTAGATAACAAAGTCTGTCCTCCTCGTATCCCCATTTCCCAGTGCACGTGGCGTTTTCGGACAAGTGCCTAACACCGCATTCTTGTTGGGAGCGTACTGAGCATCACTGCGAGCGCTCCCGGTGACTCAGGCTCATCACCGGGCGGCCCAGTCCTGGTCCGAGGTGCGTCTCGCCCCTGGACTGCTTGGCCTCCGATTCTTGCGTCTGCTCACCTCTCAATGCTGCTTCCTCCCTCGCTGGTGACTGTCAACAACAATAACAACCAAAGGCCAGGAGTGATGCTCCAAGCCCCATGCTACGCACTTCATGTGAATTAGTTCATTCCATTCTCATGAGGCACGTCCTTTTATGATTCTCATTTTGCAGATCGGAAAAGGCTCAGGCCACTAAGAGCCTTGACCAGGACCACTCAGCAGTGAGTGACGTGTCACCCAAGCCCAGTCGGGCTGACTCCAAGGCCCGTGCTTATGGTCACGACGCATCAAGCCTGCACCTCCAATGACCCTCCCTGCAGAAGTCCATCTCCCTGTCTCTAGTCTGCATCTTTAAATCTGATGCAGGCTTAGAAACAAGGGGGCCAGTGTGTGCGAGCTCTGTATGGAGTAAGAACGGGTAGGAGAGGGGATGGGAGGACTGGGGGAACAGCTAAAGGGTCTCTTTCAGGGGTGATGAAGACGTTCTAAGATCGCTCGTGGTGACAGCTGCACAACTCTGTGAAGACCCCAAAACCACTCAGTCCTACACTTTCAATGGGTGAATTGTATGGTGCCTGAATTGTATCTTGATAAAGCTATAGGGAAACCAAGGAGGCAGAGGAGGAGGGGCAAGATGAGGAGGAGGAGGAAGAGGAAGAAGGAAGGAGAGAGTCAAGGAGCCCCAACACAGGTTCCAGTTGCCCAGAGGGGTTTCCTGCCACTTTCAGTGTCGGCCAAGATCCCAGAGTCCACTTGGAAGGTTGACGACTCCGGCCAGGGCAGGCAGCTGAGGCTCAGAGTGAAGAGGACCGCAGCTCTGGGCGCACCCAGGGTTCTCCTGTTCTTACCGTTGCTTCCTAATGCTGCCTCCATAGACAGCCCAACCAGCCTCAAGTCCTGGGGCCGCCCCAGCCGACGCCCTCCTCCCAGGGAGGCAGCCAGCCATCGGAAAGCTGTCCCTGCGGCCGCCACCCTGGGCCTCGCCTGCACAGGGAGCATCGCACCCAGCAGCCTGCACCGCAGATTCTGAACCCAGCTTGGCTCCACGAGCTGCCGCGGGCCTGGACCATGAACCTTCATGTGTCAGGGGCTCGTCCCTCCTGCTCACCCCCTAAGTTCATCTTCTGTTTCTAAGAAGCTCTTTTGCTTCCCTGGCCCCAGCTAGTCCCTCACTTTAGCCTTACAACTGCGGTGGGCCTTGTTTATTTTGTGGTTTTGGTGGTGATTGTCTAAATGAGGGAGAAAAAGGAAAACCACCATCGTCATTCTGTCACTTGCTCCCCAGGCATCCTTGTGCAATTTATCCAACTTCTCAATGTCTGGGTCCTAAGAACATCTACGCAGTCAGCCTGGAGTGGGATTAAAGAACGAATGCAAACTGCACAGCCCAGCGCCCAACCCAGGGAAGTCCTCCAGGGCAGCAGATGCCAGGGCTGCCCATCTCGGTCCAACGGTTCACATGGGCAGGTGTGAACCAAGACCCATCCCTCCCTAGCTCCAGCACAGCCAGTGGAGGGAGCTGCTGGTACCAAGCTTGCTCCATACATGGGGAAGGAGCTGGGGCCCAGACAGGTCTCATAACTTGCCCAAGGTCACAGAGTGGCAGAACAGGGCAGTGCAAGGAGCCATAGTCACTCTGATGAGGCACTGGGGCGGCACTGGGGAGGCTGCACATCTTTTCCCAGCCCACCAACATGGCCAAGTCCCAGGCTGGACCCTGTGAACACAGGAGGGGCCAGACCCAGAGCTGAGGGAGCTTCGGGTCAAATGGGGCAGAGAAGGGCAAACCATGACACTGCAACGGCCAATGAGGGCCAGTGTGGTCACAGAAGGGCTTTGCAGAGACTCTCTGGAAAGCACAGAACCCATCTGGGCAGATGGAAGGGAGCTTCAGGCTCGGACAGGAAGAGCCCAGTGTCTGTGGGGATGCCAAGCCCACTGTCACTCTGTAGTGGACACCGCCTCCAGACACTCACTGACCCTGGTAAGAAAAAAGGCCAGGACCCCTTCTCTTCTCATCGCTAAGGGTCTGAATGCTCCCTTCACAGCACATAGCATGCCACCTTCTGTCACCCCAGGGCAGCACAGACAGGGTCTCGGGCCAGCCCAGCTCCCCCGGCAGCACCGAAGACCCCTTCCTTCAGGGGTTCCCAGCATCTCAGGGGAAGGGAACCACCACCGACTACCAACAGTGAGGCCCCACTCTGTCTTTATATTGGCAGCTACTTTCTCCTTCCCCAAAAAAGTCACCTACAATGCTGACTATCTGACAATACTGAGAAATGAAAAGGAGGGTCCTGCGAGGGGTCTGATCCCTGGTCAGGTCTAGAGAGGGCCCACAGCCCCACTGCCCCAGCCACAGAGGCCTGCGGCACATAGGGCAGGCAGGGACCCAGCTGCAGCCCTACCGCGCACCCCCTCAAAGCTTTCTTGTGCCTCCCTTTCACTCCCCTAAGTGAGACCACTGTGCCAGGATGAGGGCTGGGACCCAAGCTTCCTATCAGGCACACAGACCACTCTAACCTGGGCCCTGCCTGCCCCTCCAGCCACCGGCATGGCTGCTTCTTTCTTCTCCTCTGACCTCTACGGCCTTTTCCCCAGCCGACTCCACTGCCTGCAGGACCGCCCCCCTCTACAGAGCCAGCTCTGTGGACCCTTACAGCCACAGCTCTCAGGCCACTGGCTGGGAGACACCTTTCCCCGCTGCCCAGGGCACAAAGGAGTCTCGTTCTCTCCTCCATGTTCATTTCCTTCATTGCACCTGTGCTAGGGCTGCACCTGCTTGTCTCAAGTCCATTCCTTACCCTGTCCAGCCTTGCCTGGGTATGTCACATGACTTCTGGCTAGGTTTGGTGCCACAGTAGGCACCAGGGGAACCTGGAAGGTACAGGAAGGGTACAGCCAAGGATGGCACCTCCTGCCTCCATCTTTGCCTTGGGAAGTGCCCCTCAGCTGCTGCTTTTCCTCCCCACTCTTATTGCCACCAGAGAGGCCACCAGGGGTCCAACTTCCCCCTCCATGGGCTTCAGAAGCATCAGCTCTCTCTGTGGTCCCCTCAGCCTCAGGTTGGCAGCTGCCCTGTGGGTTCTTATCTCGCTGTGGGTCTTGTCTCCGGGCTGCCTCCTTCTCCCATGCATGGTTTCTCCACTCACTACCACCCATGTCACCAATTCTAGCAACAAAATCTGACTTCCATACTCAAATGGCTTTTTGGCTAGACCCTGGCTGGCGCAGTGCTTATAACTCACAGTTCTTTTATTCATTTGCCCGGTGACTTCATTACTGTCTAGAACCACCGACAGTGGATCAAGATAATAAGCAGGGATACGCTGCTTATTATCACATCTGCCAGCCCGGCAAGGAGTGAGCGACGTTAACTCACGCCAAATAGGGAGACAGGTGATAAAAAGAAGTAAAACTGAGGATTCCCGAGAAATCCCTAGGAAGAAAAGGGCACTGCCATTCAGAAATAGGGTGTGTGTGTGTGTGTGTGTGTGCACGCGTGCATGTGCGTGTGATCTGTTATGAAAACAGCAGCCAAGAGAAAGGGGGTTCTGATCTTTTCCCCTGGACAGAGGCACCAAGGCACCCTTCAACAAACTAGTGATGAGGAAGCAGCCACAGCAAAGGGGCCATCACAGTGGCAGGCACCTGCTGGCTCCCCTGAGATACCACACCACGCCTCGCCACGCCACGCCACGGCCCTCGTGGCCCACACAGCTCTGTGCTCTCAAGTCAGACAAACCTTTTCGCCGTCTCCAAGGACTTCTGCTCGGCCAGCTCCTTCTGCAGTTCCCTCTCCTTGGCCTCCTTCTGCCCGATGGGGCAGTCCTCGGGCACGGTGAAGAGGGACAGGGCATCTTTGCTGTCCTCTTCGCGGAGCACTTTAGCGAACACCTTCTCAGCCAGCAGCCGCACCTGCTCGTCCACCTCGGAGATGTTCAGCTTGGGGAATTGGCGCGGCATCTCGGCTAGCAAAGAAAGGAACACGCATCAGCCGTGCGGAATTCCTGGGTGGCCTGAGTCACTGCGCGGGGGAGGAAAGAGCCAGAGGCGAGGCCCGCCCCACCTGGTCCTTGGAGTCAGCTGTCTCCTCGGGAATGCCCCGGACCAAACCCGGCATGCCAACTTGCAAAATGAGCTCACTAAGTAACTGGACGTGAAGGAGGGGAGAAAGCAAATGTTCAGAAGCCAAAGAACGAACTGTCCGGGGCCATGTGTTTCCACTGCCCTGACCTCGGAGACGTGGCAGGGCCTGGGCAGCCTTGCCCTCCTGCCTTTGTCTCCCTGATGGAGAAGGGCAGGAGAGAGCTCACCGCCTTCTCTCTCCCAGGCCCTGGGAGGCTGTCAGGCTGTAGCAACATAGAAACCTCATTGCCCCCTGCACAGAGCAGAAGCCCAAAGCCAAGGGCATATTTTGGTTTTTAATTTAAGAGGTAGAAAAAGAAAGATTGAGAGACACGCACAGAGCTCTCATCTTCTCTATAAATGCCCACAACAGCCAGGGCTGGGTCGGGCCAAAGCCGGAGTAAGGAACTCCATCCAGGTCTCCCAAGTGTGTGGCAGAGACCCAACTGCTTGAGCCATCATCTGCTGCCTCCTAGGCATGCATTAGCAAGAAGCTGGGATTGGGAGTGACACCAGGACCTGAACCCAGGCACTCAGATGTTTGACTCAGGTTCACATAAACCTTTAGGCCAAATGCTCAGGCTCTGAAAAGTTTTTAATAATGAGTTTAAGGGCCCAGGAGGTCCCAAGAGATTACAGCAGAGCCTGAGAAATTCAAAGCTGTATTCTTCTTTCCCCCAAACAAGGGCTTTTGCTGAAAAGAAAGAATCTGCAAGCAAAGTTCCACAGCCCCTAAACTCCCTGAATCCTCTATCAAGATAGCAAGTTTTAGACATTTGGGGACAAGGACACTCTTAAAACAACAACAGATTATTGGGCTGGTGCTGTGGTGCAGTAGGTTAATCCTCCGCTTACGGCGCCGGCATCCCATATGGGCGCCAGTTCAAGTCCCGGTTGCTCCTCTTCCAGTCCAGCACTCAGCTGTGGCCTGGGAAAGCAGTGGAGGATGGCCCAAGTGCTTGGGCCCCTGCACCCACGTGGGAGACCCAGAAGAAGCTCCTGGCTCCTGGCTTCAGATCGGCACAGCTCCGGCTGCTGCAGCAATTCGGGGAGTGAACCAGCAGATGAAAGATCTGTCTTTCCTTCTGTCTGTAACTCACCTCTCAAATAAATAAAAATCTTTTAAAAAATTAAAATAACATTGTTTATTTGAAAGGTAGAGTTACAGAGAAAGAATGAATCTTCCATTAGCTGGCTCACTCCCTAAATGGCTGCAACAGCCGGAGCACAAGCCGGCATCCATATAGGATGCCCAACACCACAAGCGGCCCAGACAGGGACACTCTTCACCCAGCTGAAAACTCCCCCTCCCCAAAGCGGTTCTCCCTGCCAGCCTCCGCACGCCGTCAGGAACTGGCTTGCATCACCTGATGTATTTCTTCCTGCATCTTTTTTTTTTTTTTTAATTCTTACGTGGCATTTACTATGTACACCCAGCCAAGCATGTTATACTAATTAACTCAGTCGGTCTTATTATTCCCATTTCACAAGTGAGAAAATGAATGCTGAGACAGCTAACTCGCCCAGTGAGTTACTATTAGTGGTATCTAACTTCTAGTGAACCAGCAGAGCGCTGCACTGTTCTCAGCCTCTCTTCTGCTCGGGGATCTGAACCCAGGCACCTGGAGCCCCCATGTGCACCCTCAACAGCAGGCTGTGCTGCTCTGGGCTTGTCTGGGTGTCAGACGGGGCCTCCTCACAGGCCCCAGCAGGACAACACTTAGGGAGTGGATCCGCCTTCCCCGGGAGTGGCTCTGAAAGTAGAATCTCCCGTCCACCTATGGCCATGGTTCCTTGAAGGGTGGTCGAAAGGCAGAGGTGGGTTTATCACCCAGACAGACAGGGACGAAGCTGAGGCGGTGCCTTGCTCCCATCAGGCAGGGGGAGGAAGCATGACAAGGAAGGGGACCCACTGGGCACCCTGGGGGCAGTCATTCTCTGGCCTCACACCTGTGAGAGCCACAGATGGCACTGCGCAGTCTCGGAGGCTATCTGGGTCCAAGTAGGGTAGCTATAGGGAGCACAGGGCTTTCTAGGGCCCCAGGAGGGCCGGCTGCTCTGGTCTTCACGGTGGCACGAGAGGCTAATTTGTCTAACAGACAGGAAGGAGGGAAGGAAAGGAGCCAGCAGGCTGGTGGTGGGCAGGCAGAGCCGTGTCTGCAGGGCCCTGGACGCTGGAAGCAATTTCCTCTTCTTTCCATGCCCAGGGACAGGCCTTTCCCCGGGAGCCGGGGAGGAAGAAGTCAGCTCAGCACGCGACAGGGCTGGCATAGGGCGCAGACACCAAGACAGCAGTAGCTGGCCTCTGCCCAGGGAGGGGAAGAGCTGACGGGGCTGAGCTCCGCGTCCCGACAGCAGATGGAAAGGAGGCTGGACGCCGGCGGGGCTGAGGCTCCGGGAAGAAGGTAATGGGGAGAGAAAGCTGGGACAGCATGAGGGACTGGACCCAGGGGGTGCCGTCAGGGTGGGACAGAGGCTGGACCCCACCCACCCACCCAGTTCCAAGTGCACGGCTCGGCTCAGCTGCAGCATTCCAAATCCTCACACAGCATTGCTGACAGGCCCCAGGCAAAGGCAGCAAGTGGCACAGAGCACCCACCCTGTTGGAACAAGCAAACCCCCTTTCTAGAAATTTCTCTAAGAATCCAAGGAAGGAAAAGGTATATTCGTTTTAAAAGCCCACGTTACATTTTACCCTACTTGACAAAAGCCTTGTTAGGCAACCAGTATTGTAATTAGGATGGTGCAACACATTAAAAAGAAAAAATCTTGTGAAATCACTGTGACAAAGTAATACATAAAACAGAGCCCACGCTGTCATTACCACGACAGGAAAACGCATCCCCTAATGGACAAGAGCTCGGGAGAGGTGCAGGCTCACAGCACCGGAAGGCAGGCTCGCCTGCGTGTGAGAGGTCTTCTGTCGATAAGGAATGCTGGGACAATGTCGTTTTTCAGCAAATACAAAGAAAATGAATAAAAAAGAGAGAACTAGGAACACAAAGCAAACCCCTTATTCCTGGAGGCTTTGACAGTAAGGGCCTCTCTCACTCAAGCCACACGGGACAGGAGTGACACCTTCAAGCTGCCCACGGCCAGCACACACAGCCTGATAGGATCCCTGGCACCCAGGCATTCGGGAGGAGCTTCCCATGCCAGGCCCTACCAGGCTTGTGCAGGAAGCATTTTTAGCTCAAGTCAACCAAGCACACGCCCCATGATGCCCCTTTCCTCCGAACAGCCTCCTTTTCTTTTAGCCCAAAGAGCTCGCATCAGTCTTTCCCAAACTGGGTCCCCTGAGAAACTGATGCCCATGACTGGTAAAACAGGCCCTGCGGTCAGCGGCTGGGGAGAGACTGTGTGCCGCAGGCCTGGCAGACAGGTCCCAACTGGCCACCCCAGCCCTGCAGGTCCTCTCCCTTCCCAGACCCCCAGGCCTGCCCAGCGAAGCCCCCTCCGCAGATGCCAAGCCCAACTCCAGCTCCAGCTGCTAGCTTGAGCCCCGCTTGCAACCCCTTGTCAGCTGCAGGCAGCAGGTCTGGAGGTTTAACTGTGAAATCCTGGGCACCGGTCAGCCAGTGATACAGCTTATCTCAGGGTTGCATGCGCCACCCTGCGATGAGCCTTGAGCGCTGTCCGGCAGTTCCAAAACTACCTTTTCCTGCTGGCGGTAACTGTGCACGGTACCAGCCCCTCCACTAGGAAAGCACAGTGCTACCACTATCCCCTCCTTCCACAGCACACGCCACTCCCTGCTCCTGCCAGACTCCCGTGGCCAGAAGCCATGCCACCGACCTGAGCCTGGCGCTGGGGTTTCCATGGCTGATGGCGAGGCGCGCTGGGGCCAGGTGCCGCCCGCTGCGGGACGCTGAGCAGAGTCAGGGTATAAGCACCCTGGCTGGGGCCGGCAGGCGGGCTGGAGTGGGAGGGCTCTGCTTTGCATATCTGCTAGCAGCCTGCAGGCAGAGCAGGAAAAGCTGGGCTGGAAACTGTGCTGTGAACACCGAGTCTAAAGGCCCCAGGTAACACCGGTTCTCCAAGGCAAATGGTAGCCTGAATATGTGCCCTGCCTGGCTCTCAGCCTCAGAAGAAACCAAGTGGCTGCTGCCCCAACACAGCACCCGCTGTGCCCTGTCCAAGTGCAGAAGCCCAGCCACAGCCACCCCCCCACCACCGGAACATCCAGCCCCCGCTCCCCCCATTGCCTCAGCCACTTCCCTCTGAACCTACTTCAGGCCTGGCCTGGGGACAGACTCATCTGACCACCAGGACTCAGCTATGGCACAGCCTGCCCTGCCGTGTCTCAGAAGACCCCCACTCCCACCCCAGTGACACCTGGGGCTGGCCCAGGAGCTCTGAAACCCACCCCACCCCCAACGCCATCTCCTCTCTCCCCGCCTCCTCCCTCTCCTCTAAAAGACAGAAGTTCCTTCAACTGCTTCCTCCTTTACCAGGAAGGGACTGAGACCGGGGGGGGGGGGGGGGGTCAGCTAAGTGCAGGGGCAGCCTGCAGGAGGGGTGGCCAGGAAGCAAAGCCCACAGTCCTACCCCACTCCCTCCTCCCTTCCTTGAAGGCAGTCCCACACCACAGGTGGCTGGGCTGCCTGACCAGCTCTGCCAGCCACACACATCCCCACCTGAGCCAACCTCGCACCTTCCTGGGCTCCCAGCTCCCAGGTGAGCCCGCAGCGTCCAGCACTGTCTCCCTGGAGAAGGGGAGGCTGCCTCGAGTCTCCCACGGAAGCGTTCCTCTGAAGCCAAGCAGGTGGAGGCGGCAGCACACAGGGCAGAGCTCTGCGCCCTTTGGTCTGCCCTTTAGGAGAATGGGCAGGCTCACGACAGCCGCGCCGACTCCCAGGGACTGCCACACATCACATGGGTCTAGGGAATAACCGTGAGCAAAATGGCTATTTCTGGGGTGCTGTTGAAATCCTGGGGAGAAGAGCCCAGGAAGGATGGGTCAGCTGTTGACCGGGAGGCCAGCTGTAGCCCTAAGTTGGGCTTGAGTCACCTCCTCCTGTCCAGCCGAGAGGTGGTGCCTTGCTGAGGCCACATCCTAACTCCTGGGAGCACAGAGCAGGATTACATGGTGACACTCGATCCTCGCGCTGCCGCTGGGCTTAGCTACGCGGAGATTATGATCCACCTGTCCTCACAGCTGTTCATAAACAGTGCAATCAGCAGGCAACAAGCAACAAGAGGGGGGTAATATTAATTCATTAAATAATTAACAGACTCACAGCATGAGATAAACACACACATACACCAGCCCTTAGGAGGGGTGAATGCTTTCTCCTGCGGGTGGTCTGGGGCAGGCGAGATGAAATGGGAGCATCCCAGTTCCCGGATCGGAGACCAGGGAATTCTGTTCTGCACCTGTCAGCGGATCCTGGACAGCCTCAGTCTCAACAAAGTTTACTCTATAGAACATAAAAAGTCAGAAGGCCTGGAATGCTGCAACAGTCGCTTCTGGGGATTCAGGCACAATTTCTACTAGCAGAGGCAACACCAGTAAAGCAAGCCGCTTAACTTCGTTTAAGCAAACACTTAAACCATCCCACCACTGCTGCCTTAGGAAAAAATACCTATTAATATCCTGTGGCATGGGCTTTGGAAAATGCCTTTCACTTGGAGTCTTCATTTTCCAATCTAGCTGGGGCCCAGCTATGGGTGAGAGCCACTCCATTGGGTCCAGACAGAGAGGAACAGAAGCCCCTCTAGGGTGACACAGGCTAGAACAACCGCCTGGAGTCCTGTGGGAGCCAAAGTGGAGGATGACCCTGCAGAACAGGGCCAGGCTGTGAGAAAACACCCGCTCTGACTCAGGAGGGCAAGCTCTGCTCTGGACCCCCTGACCCCGCCTTAAGCCTGCCAGTCGCTGCCCCTTGTGGCTCGGATGGCTTCCAGCACTGGCAGCACTGGTCCCAAGCTCAAAGCCTTGCTTCCCTTTCGAACAGACATCCAGTTTATGATAACCAGACACAGGAGAGCAGACCATGCTCACCTTTTTCATTTAAGTCTTCCTTACACACTCTACAAGCCTGGAGAGGCTGCAATCAAATTATGTCTCATCAAGAAGGAGCCTACTCCCCTCCCCAAAAGCAAGGCACAGACCTGTGTCGGCGGGGCCAGGCTCCTTCTCGTTTCCAAAGTGTGTCTGACTCACCCCAAGAATTGGGCAAAGGGGCTTCCAGCTGCTCAGTCTCAGCTCCATGACAGAGTCTGCCCGCCTCATTCCGCTTATATCCCCAGGCCTACAACACGGCAGGCGTCGATAATCACTTGTTGAATGCATGCATGCATACAACGATGAATGCGTGAAAGAGCTGAGTAGATGACCACACCTATGGCAATCCCGAGAGGGAGGACAGTGTCTGGTTAAGAACACGGACCCAAGCCAGACTGCTTGGCTTTGTGCCTGCCACCATTTACTCGCATGACCTTGGCAAGTCAGTAAACTTTCCTGTGGCTCAGTTTTATCCTCTATAAAATGGGGCTCATAAAAGTACTGACCTCAGGGGTTGCCATGACAAAGTAGTTAGCAGGTAAAGTGCTTAGACTAGAACTTGGCAGAGAATATGTGCTTTATAAGTACTATCTTTCAACATCGTCATCAGCTTCACCATGAAATCAGCTATGAGAGTGCCCAACTGGGGAATGAACATGCAGCTTCAACGAAACACTGTATCCTTCTCTTCATTATTTATTGAGTACCATTATGGGCCTAGTACTCGCCCAAGCTCCCACCTGGGTGCAGGAAGAAGGGAACCTCGCTTCAATGTGAAGCCAGATCAGAAGGAAGAATGGTCGGTTCTCAGGGACTGTGTCTGGCCAGGCCTCCAGCCAGCGGGCCATGCTCCTTCGCCCTAGTCAGTTCCTTCTGTACCAGAAGCCTGAAGCCATGGTCTTTCACCCTAGATAGGCAGTCGGCACGTGGAAGGACGAGATAGACAGGTGGAGGAACGAGGAAGGCCAGGTATGTGCCTGCTCAAGCCTAGGGCAGCACTTTAGCTGCCCATGATGCTCTCAAGATCTGAGGTTGATTTCTGGGGCCATTTGAAGAGTGACTCAGCAAGTCTAGGGGCAAGAAAAACAAGCCTCAAAGAACTCCTTGGCCTGGCCGAGAATCACTCAGCCCTTATCCAGGGCCTCGGAAGGAGGGCTGAGAGTTCAGAGCCTCCCAGCCACCCACGCATGCAAGCGCCACCATGCCTAGGGAGGGCAGCACCAAACCACCATCTTCACAGCGAGCCAACTACCCCAGGCCTGCTGTCAGCAACTCTGAGACGCGGGCGCCGACACAGGTTCCGTCTGCAGGGCCCAGTGGTTCCACCACCACTCAGCATGGATGCTTGGAGCCAGGGAAGGGAATTCTCCTCCAAGGATTCCAGCCGCAGCCAGCTTTCCCTGAAGATGACCAAATGCTGGGCACCGCGTCCAGGCACGTAGCCAGCCAGGCTCAGGACCATGCTGAAATCCTCCCAGCCCTGCCAGCTCTCACCCAGCTCCTTTGATAGTTTGTCATCACCAAGTTTCCAGCCACATACAGCAGGAATCGGCAAGCCTCTCCCGCTCCAAGGCTTCCCAAAACTCCTCGGTATACCTCTGCCAGCCTTCAGGAGCCATTAGCCACTCAGCTGGCAAAGCAGCTACTAGGAAGTTCAAGTGCAGAAAGCAGACTGGCGAGCGCAGGGCTCCCACCTCCCTTGCTGCTCAGAGGCAGCCACAGCGGTCAGGATGAAGGCCTCTGGAGACCCTATCGCCTCTCCATCCTGTCCACGCCCCTGCCTTCCGGCGGAAGGCCCCCCAGCTGCTCCACAAGCACCTGAAACCTATCCAGGTGAAGAGCTGGCCCCTCCCAGGTTCCTTAATTTCTCAGAACCTTGTGAATTCAGTCCGGGCCGCTAGGGAACCAGGATGCTGCGGGCTCACCTGATGCTACTTCAGGGGCAGGGGCTCAAGCACGGGCTAGGAGGCAGGCGCCAGCGCCACCACCCCCATGAGCTAAGGTGCAGGAGGGCTAGCACTCCTCAGGGTCCTCGGGGCGCGTGCGCAAGGTCAGCAGTGCGGCATCGCGCGCACTCACCAGGCTCAGAGGACAGGGCCATGCCGCGGGCCCGAAGGGGGCGACCTCGGAGCCAGGCGCTCAGTAAGCGCCGCGAAGCTGGGCTGCGGGGCACCGGAGCCAGCCGGCGACCGGGCAGGACCAGGCCGCGCCCCCGGCCGGCGCTCTGCGGGAGCCTGCGGCGCGCCCCGCGGCAGGCGCTGAGGCTGCGGCTTCCGAGGGCGCAGCGCGGCGAGGCCGCTGCTCCAGCACCCCGCGGCCGGCCCAGCGAAAGGAGGGCGGCCGCCTCCGCAGGGAAGAAGCCGGCGCGGCACCTGAGAACGGAAACTTGTGAGCGCCCGGCGCGGCGGCCGCCCTGGGCCCGGCCGGAAGCGCGCGCGGCGCCGCCGGGTTCTGCGGGGCCCGCGCCGCGGCTGAGTCCGAAGCCCGTGGCGCCCCAAGACTCCGCGCCCTCCCGCGTGCGGGTCTGCGCGACCTCCTCCCGCCCGCGCCGGTGACTTACTCCGAGGTTGAGCCGCCCGCCGGCGTCCGTCGGGTCCCTGGGATCACCTTCTCACCCCTCCCTGCGCACCCGCCGCCTGCCCAGCCCTCTGCTCCCCGGCTTCAGTCGAGCCCGCCCCTGGAAGTCCGGAATGACCTCGCAGTTGCCAAAGCCGGAGGGTGCCTTCCAGCCTCCCTTACTCACCTCTTCCCAGCCCCGCGCCCGCCGACCGCGCCTTCCTTGTCGGAATGTGTGGGGTTCAGCCCCTCTCCCGTGTTCCACGCACCTCTCGCCCAGCCACCCCCCCCACCCCGCCAGGCTTTGCATTGCTGGGGTCCCGGCGATGCCGTCCGTACAAGCCCCCTCGCTAACCCGCCGGCCCTCTCTAGGGATCTCAGCCGCTCCCATGGTTTTAAAAACTTGCTGCCTGCTTGTCAGTCATTTTTATTTTTAGTTTGTTTTTATGTATTTGAAAAGCAGAGAGCGAGAGAGCGAAATCTTCCGTCCACTGCTTCACTCCCCAAATGCTCGCGATAGCCAGGGCTGGGCCAGGCCAAAGCCAGGAAGTTAATCCAGGTCTCCCACGTGGTTGGCAGGGACCCCAGTAGTTGAGCCAGCACCTGCTGCCTCCCAGAGTGTGCATTAGCTAGAAACTGAAGTGCAGCCGGGACTCACGCAAGCGCCGTGGCGTGGGATGCAGGCTCGCAAGCCTGCCTTAAATGCAGTCCTACACACCTGCCCCTGCTAGAGCGCTTGAACCTCCAGCTGCAGAGAGTGAATCTGATTTCCTGCCGAGCGCAAGGGCGGAGTTTCCTACCCTGCAAAGCTCTTTGCCTCCTTGGAGCACGCCAGAACCTGTTGTTTGCAGAGCTAGGGAACGTGCGACGCCACCCAGGCCACATCTGCCAGCCAGACTTGACTCCACCCCACCACCACCATCTCTCACATCACATTAGTCACCCAAGGGGGAAGGAGACTGCAGTGGTGAGCACCCTCTGTGTGTTCTCCTTGTGCGACTGCTCCCACATACTTATCTCACTGCCTGATGTTTGCAGTTTACTGCCTCTTACAAATGATACACACACGAGACTTAGTTAATATATAAAGTGCACTAAAATGTTAAGGTTGTGCTAAGATGAAACATTTTGAAACAGTGCTACAATATAACTCTCCTCTTTAAAATTATTACCTATAATCTGTTTAGTGAGAGCAACACAATTAAAATGGTCTTAATAAATCTTTACTTAATATTTTATGGGACCAGAAAGTATGCTTCTAAGTTCACCTAATGCTACTATTTGGTCCTAATGGCTAGTATTTTTAAAACATATCTCAGGGCTGACACTGTGGTGTAGAAAGTTAGGCCTCTTCCTGCAGTGTCAGCATCCCATGTGGGTGTGGTTGGAGTCCTAGATGCTCCATTTTTTTTTTTTTTTTTAATCCAGCTTCCTGCTAATTACCTGGGAAAGCCAAAGTGCTTGGGCTCCTGCATCTACGTGGGAGACCTGGAAGAAGCTCTTGGCTCCTGGCTCTGGCCTGGCCCAGACCTGGCCGTTGCAGCCATTTGGGGGCTGAGCCACTGGATGGAAAATCTCTCTTTCTCTCTCTCTCTCTCTTTCTACCTTTCAAAGAAAGAATGAAAGAAATCTTTAAAAACAAAAAGAAAAGATATCTCACAAACACAAATAGGCCCAAATAGAGAATTCTTTCACTGCACTTATTAAATGAATTCACACTGCCTACATGCCATCTACCAATTTTGCAGATGGGAAATTCCACAGGAAAACTTTGTGAAATCAGTTTTCATTAATGGTTCTTGCAAATGTTAACTAGTGGGATTTTTTTTAAAAGGCTTAAAACTGCATCTGGAAGACTGTAAAATGGATTTAAAAGCGTGCGTCTCAACTTTTGGGCTAATGCTGTGGGGGAGTAGATTAAGCCTCTGCCTGTGGCACCGACATCCCATATAGGCATCAGTTTGAGTCCTGGATCCTCCACTTCCAATCCAGCTCCCTGCTAAAAGCCTGGGAAAGCAGTGGATGATGGCCCAGTGCTTGGGCCCCTGCACTCATGTAGGAAACCCAGAAGAAGCTCCTGGCTCCTGTTGTGGCCATCTGAGGAGTGAACCAGATGATGGAAGACCTCTCTCTCCCTCTCTCTGTAACTCTGCCTCTCAAATAAATAAATGTTTTTAAAAATAAAAATAAACTTTGCAGATTGTGACTGGGAGAGTATAAATGGCACTGATATTTGATTCTAGCATGAAAATCACATGACAATAATAGAAACCATCTCAAATAACTATTCTCAAAGTTTTCCATATAGCATGATTCTTTTATGTACACTTTCTCATATCATTAAAATATCACCTTTACCTGAAAGGACAGTGTGTGTGTGTATGTGTGGGTGTGGGTGTGTGTGTGTGCATGTGCGTGTACCACGTGTACAATGTACCTGCAATGTACCACATTTGTGACAGTCACAAGCCAGCACATCAGAGATCAGAAAATTTGAAGCCCTGTCTTTTGTTAAAGAAACTCATCTTTGAATGCCACAACTTTTAAGTTCTTTGCCTTGAGATTCCTCAGTGTACCTTTTTGAGTCCTATAAAAGATTTTGTCTCATGCCACATCTCAGTAGATTCTACTACATTTTAAGTTGTATTTTTCAAGTTAACCATATTTTGGCACCCTGTAGTATTCTGTGCTTTTCTAAGTCTGACTTCTTTATTGCTGCTGTTGCAGATGAATGATGCAATGCTGTTTCATGTGCAGTCTCTGCCCATTCCTTCCTAACCCCAGTTTTATATTCCAGACAGGGCAGCCCTCCATGAGTGGTTACTCTCATATGTAAAGACAACAGCGTGTTTTGCTAAGTAAGTCATGCACTGTTGTGAACATACCTTGTTTTCTTAGACATTCACAAAAATTATTTGTGAATGTCATCATGGAAAAGTATGATAAACACAAGATGAATCACGTTACCAACTCGCATCCAGCCAGGAGCCAACCTCTTCAGCACATCCTGTGTTCTAAAACCTGTTCTCCAAACCCCCCTCACCAGCACATTCTGTGTGTCTGTCAACAGGGTGCTTTTTTTTTTTTTTTTTTTTTTGACATGTTGCTATCCTCTCCCTGTTCTAGTTCAGTCACTTTAACCATGGCAAATAGAATAGCTGTTTTTTCCAATGATACTGACCAACATTCTGCCTTTTATATTAAGTAAGAAGCCTCAAAAGAGAATTCTAAGCATTTTCATTACAGTTAGTATTTCACGAAAGTACACAACTAAGTATGGCATGACTTCAAATATCCCTGAAAATAAAACTGTAGAGGTTTACCTTCATGCTCTGGGTTATAGAATCTACACATCTGATCACATAGGCATATTTCTATTATTATTAGCTAATACCTCAAGTCTCAACGTGTAGCAATGGAAATCCATATTTCAAATACTTGGTTTTTTTTTTAGTGAATTCAACTCCCTTGTCAGAGCTGACTCCATCACTACAGCAGGCCTCGTACTAGCAGCAGCCACGTGTTAGCACTGCCGTTCATCTGAATTTCCTTTTGTTCGATCTGTACATATTATTTTCAATCCTGGGATTTATCTGCAGGACCTTTTTCAAACCATTTGTCCCTTTTGTGAGGTCACTTTAGTCACAGCCACGTCATACCTTCCCTATCCACTGCCTGCGACATGAATCAATTGTAAGGCCTCTTACCACATAGGCTTGAAAGCAACTGGAACAGTGCAGATGCCATGGTCCCCCGCAGCCCCTGTGCATCAAACCCTTTTCCCTGGTGGAAAGTGACGTGGACTCGGGATGCGTGGGCAGGGAAAGGGTGCCTGTGTCCATCTACATAGTACAGACTGGTGACTGTTGCTTTCCGAACAAAAAATAAACAGCAGTTTTATTGTATTCCACTCTGCATACCTCACTTTTTAAAAAATTGTATTTATTTACTTTATTAGAAAAGCGGGGAGGGGGTCTTTCATCTGCTGCTTTGCTCCCCAAATGCCCACAACAGTAAGGGCTGGCCCAGGCCAAAGCCAAAAGCCTAGAACTCAATCTGGGCCTCCCATGGGGGTGGCAGTGACCCCCTTCCTAGAGTCATCACCTGCCACCTCCCAGGGCGCACACCCCCCACGATAACACTGATTTACGCCTTCCCTCCCTTGCCTCAGTTCACTGTGAAGCCCTCCTAACGTCTAGCCTGTGTTGCCCCGGAACTTAGCAGGAATCCCCAGACTGGAAAGTGAAGAAGGAAGCCCCGTGTGAGAATAAAAGAGGTGATGAGAGCACTTCCCGGAGGATTCCAGCCACCGCAGAGCTGCTGAGGGCGGGTGCCCTTGCTCCTCACAAATCCTCAGGCAGCTGGGGGCCACGAATTCCTTTGTTATTTCCTTAGGAGTCGCCCCTTAGGTGTCTTGCTGGGCAGTCAGAAAGCCTCCTGATCGCGTTCAAACTTTGTGGCTGGAGAGCTGACAGATGTCAGCTTGATTCTGCAAGAGCTCCGATATGTCAAGATGGCGTCTCCATGGCTTGCTGTCACATGCTTAACTGGTCTCTGCCACCACACAGCACTGTCTCTTCCATGCTTCTGCCATTGGGGCAGACAGCAGCAACCTCAACTCCTCCCCTCCAGCCTGCCTGCCACTCCTCATTCAGACCTTGGCACACCTCGAAGAGGAGGAGACTAGGGGTGACCTGAGCCAGTTCTCTGACCCCCACCCCCACCCCGTGCATGGAACGACAGGACTGATGAAGCATTTGTAGAAATCAAGCACTCAGGAGTCTCTGTGCCCCCACCCTCGCTCACCTCTAGGTAATCACTCTGCATTGCGCACACACATGCGAGATGGGTGTGGTGGCTCCGCAGGCCCAGTTCATGAACCTCCTTTTACAGTCGCTGTGCTCCCCAGGTCACCCTCTCCCCACAGAGGGCAACTGGACAGGGTCTCCTTCTGAGCGTGTTTTAGCAAAGACTCATGGGTATAGCCAGTTTTCAAGGCCAAGGGCCCTGGAGCCTCCTGCTAATTGAGTGGACTGGAATCAGGGCATATGGTTTAACAGAGGGGCAGAAATAGGTTCCTCATGCATATGTGGTGGCTCCAGGTGGGAGGGGGCACTGCAACCCACCCTGAGGCTACTAGTGATTGTGGGGAGCAACTCGGACTAGACTGTTACTGGAATTAAGACTTATTCTATGCATCTGCTCTTCCACAATATGGTGCTGGGAGAGGAGTAAACAGCTTCTACACAGCTGCCTCTCGCCAACTTGAGTGATGACCTGCAGGAGCTGATCCTGCTCCTGATTGGAGGAGAGCAGCGTACTCGGTGTGTGGGTAGCAGAGTTGGGATTGGTGGAAGAGGACTATAAAGGAGGAGAGAGACAACATGCACCAGGAACACCTGAGGAACATCTGAGCAGCCCCCGAGAGAGCCGGCCGGCGGTGTGCCGCTCCCCCGCGGAAGTGGGGAAAGTGGCAGGGGGAACCGCCCTTCCACGGAGGTGGAAGGGTCGGTAGCCAACCCGGGAAGGACCAGCAGCAAACCCGGGGAGGGCCGAGCAGACAAAAGAACAGTGCAGGGTCCTGTGTCGTTCCTCCGCGAAGAGGGGGAGCGACAGTGATAGAAGGCAACCTTCTGCCCCTGCTGTCTCTCTCCCAGGACTTTACCTTTGTACAGTCACGCAGACCAAAGTGAGCTGGTATCCGTCAGTGGGCATCGACGTCTTCCTCTTGTTAAAAGCTGACTCCTGGGGCTGCCATTGTGGTGTAGTGAGCAAAGCCTGCAATGCTGGCAGTTCCAGTCCAGACTGCTCACTTCCAATCCAGCTCCCTGCTACGGTGTCTGGGAAAGCAGTTGAAGATGGCCCAAGTCCCTGGGCCCCTGCACCCAACAGAGAGACTCAGAAGAAGCTCCTGGCTCCTGGCCATTACAGCCATTTGGGGAAAAAACCATAGAAGGTTCTCTCTCTCTTTCTCTCTCTCTCTCTCTCTCTCTCTCCCCCATCAGTTTCTTTTTTGTTTTTTTTATGTAAACTTATTATTTTTATTAATTTTTATTTGAGAGGCAGCATTATAGACAGAAAGAGAGGTCTTCCATCTGTTGATTCACTCCCCAAATTGCCACAATGGCTGGGGCCAGGACGATCCAAAGCCAGGAACCAGGAGCTTCATCCAGGTTTCCCACTTGGGTGCAGGGGCCCAAGCATTTGGGCCATCTTCTGCTGCCAGTTTTGTCATTGTGCCTTTCAAATAAATAAAATAAATCTTAAAAATAAAAACAATATATTCCTAAAGCTATAGCTATGAAATTTGTATTTATTAAACAAAAACTTTCTAAAAAATTAAAAAAAAAAAAAAAAGCTGACTCCTTTCTGAGATGGGGTTCCAGAAAGGAGAGGGCCAAACCTGAGCACTCTGCCAGTGAGTGTGGGTGAGCGCGAAGCCCTAGTCACAGGGTCCGAGCTCTCTGGATGGTGACAGGAAGCTGGGGAGGATGTGGCAGGCACCGTGCCCAGGCCAGGAGGGGAGAGAGACAGAACTCAGCAGTGGGACCGGCTGGAGTCCCAGGGTCCTTGGGTCCCAAGGTCCCCAACTCCTGTGTGGACTACAGTGGAGGAAGGTCAAGGAGAGAGGATTTGAGACTTGGGACCCCCAACAATAGAGCAAAAAGTGCTCTCCCCCCGCCGGAGGGCTGTCCGCTGGTAGGCACACAATCTCTGTAAATAGGTTGGAGTCTGGGACTCACAGTCGCCTTTCCCACCTAAGAGCAGCCTGCGATCCCGCCTCCCTTCAGGACTGCGCAAGCCCGTCTGGGGCCTGCACAGCGGGTACGGTGGTTGTGGTTCAGGCCCACCACTAGCGGCTCCCTGCTGTGCGTCTTTGCTCCTCTCCAAACACGGGTCTCGGCCTGATCATGACACCACTTTTGGAAGCCTCTGCGGTTGAACTTGTACAGATAGGAATCGCAGCCTCAAACAGCCTCGCACACCTAGCCCATCTGAGCCCCTCAGGCCCTCCGCCCCCAACCCCCTCCATCTCTTGCCTTATAATAGGAAATCCAGTTTCAAATGCTAGCTTGGCCTTCTAAAAAATTAGAAGAATTTTTGGAAGCAGGGAGAAGAAGGGAGCTCAAGTTCCTGAATTCCTGTTATTTAAGAATGAACTTAATTATGATCCCACTGAGGATAAAATAGCTTCCGGTGAGGCAAGAGGACTGTGCTTAAGAATTTGACCCAGGAAATCAAATATCAAAACATTGGAATGGTTGTACAATGTTGCAAGTGCATTTAATGCCGCCAAACTGTACATGTTAAAATGGCAAATTTTGTGTTATATATGTTGACAAAAACTTAAAAATTGTTAAAAAGAAAGAAAGAAAGAAAGCCAAGAAATTGAAAATCAAATTTTCTTTAAATTGTCACTTCATGACATCACTGTTTCTCTGCATCATTAAGCATGACCCGGGCAGGACAGATGGCTCTTTGGCAACTACCCAGCTACCCCCAAACTCTCAGGCAAAGAAGAGCCAGGGTCCTCGCTAGAAGGGAGGGAGGAGAGAGGAGAGCTGTGGCCACAGGAAGCACGTAAGGCAGAGGCCTTGAAGGTCACCCTGACACAGAGGCTCTACTCGGCCTCAGAAATCCCGAGAAGAGCACTGGAGGCGTCCCAAACAGTTCTGCGTGGACAACAGTCCCCATAGGCCATAAATTATCCAATGCCTGAGTCTTCAGAAAGAAAAATAAATCCATTAAGTCACTGGGATCCATCAGCTGTCAAATGCTCCCCAAAGATAGGTCCTAGTCACTGCCCCATCTGCCGATTTCATGTCTGTATCACATTCCAGATAATTCCCAGTCGCTTATGGCAAAGGTCAGCACCTTTCCAAATAAACTTGGTGAAAGCTTGTGATACGCCAATAATTCAGTATTCCCAAGGACATTCATTGGAATTAAGTTCAGCAGAGAGTATCAGAGACCTAAAATAACAATGGCCTAGACAAAAGGGAAGGTTCTTCCACCCAAGTATTCTTGAGTTGGAACCCAAGGGCTGCTTCCTGAAACACCCAGATCCTCACAGCCACCAAGCTTCCATCCCCCGGGTGCAGCCCCCAGCCTTCCTTCTCCTTTGCTAAGGAAGGGCTGACAGCTGGAGCAAGAAAGAGGCAGGGTCGGAGAGTGAAAGGCAGAGGGCTCCTGCCAACCATCTTTTAGTGAGGCCCCCACATCCCGCTTCCCATTGGCCACACCAAGCAGCTCGGCAGCATCCCTGGCCAATGTCGTTGGTGTTCTCTCACACAGAACCCCACCAAGGCATAGCCAATGACAACTCCAAAGACAGCTGCTGTTGATCTTTGTGGTTAACTTGATGATCCACCAGGCCTAGAATCTTGCATCCAAGAAAGCAGAGAAAAATATCCACACAGTGCACTTGGAATCCTCACCAGCTCAGAACTTCTCATGGCCTCAGCACACCATGATATTTGTGTCATTGTAGCAGCCACTGCAAGATCCAAGACTCCTGAGATCAGTGAAGACCTGCACACGGATTCATGGGAACGAAAGGTGCGGTGTGCGAGGGCAGGATTTGCTCTGATTCAAGCCTTCGCTACCCTTCCTCATGAAGGTATCCTCATGTCAGCAGGTACCGCGCTGGGATCACACACTCCCTCCTGCCGCTCTGGTGTCAGAAAAAGGCCTTTACACAGGGGAATGCAGGCAGCACGGGTCTGAGGTCATCAGGATTATATAATACACTTTACCTTCTCTTGTTGGGAAGCCGGTCTCAACTTGATCTGCTTTAAAAGTCATCGAGGCAGTCATCCATGAAGGATCTAGTGAGCTTCTAGCCCACGTTAGGCACCAGCTCCTGCAGAAGCAAAGGCGAGCAGAATATGGTTCTTGGTTTTGTGGAGGTGGTCAGCTGGTGGGGACACAAGACGCGAATCAGATGGCTGCTTTCTTTTTTAAGATTTTGTTTATTTGAGAGGTAGAGTTACAGAAAGTGAGAGGGAGAGACAGAGAGAAAGGTCTTCCTTCCATTGGTTCACTCCCCAGGTGGCTGCAATGGCCAGAGCTGTGCCAATCTGAAGCCAGGAGCCAGATGCCTCCTCCCGGTCTCCCACGTGGGTACAGGGGCCCAAGGACTTGGGCCATCCTCTGCTGCTTTCCCAGGCCACAGCAGAGAGCTGGATTGGAAGTGGAGCAGCCGGGACTCGAACAGGTGCCCACATGGGATGCCGGCAGCGCAGGCAGAGGATTAACCAAGTGAGCCAGGGAACGGGCCCCGATGGCTGCTTTCTAACTGTGATACAGGTAGGGCAGAGAAGTGTAAGAGCTGTACCAGAGCATAGCAAGAAAACCTGAGCTCCCTCTGGGCACAAGGAAGCAGAAGAAGGCTCCAAGCGTGGGGAATGGTATGTGCCAAGGGCTTGGGAGAATTTATGGGAACAATACCTGGGTCATTTCCCCCTACTTTATTTCCCTCACATGTTTGTTATTGGACATTCTGTTGTGTTTACACAATACGAGCTCAATTTGCAATGTGTATAAATTCCTGACTTTACTAAGAGGAAGCACCACAAGGCCTGGGTAAATAAAACCAGATTTAGTGCTCTGGGGTGGGGCTGCTTTTAAATTAACATTTCAAAATCCTGTCAGTTTTCCAGCATTTATTAAATTTATAGCAAAACTGTCTTAAAATCCCTTGTGCCCAACCACCCCCGCCCCTTGTGTCTTCTGGTTGTTCCCAGATCTCTCTCAAGCATTCCTTCCGTGTGAGCAGACTCCGAAAGTCAGTGGGGAAGAATGTTCTTTTTCCCCGTAGCTGTTTTATAAGCACCTTCACTCCTCCAGCCCAAGCCTCAGGGATGCCCAGGAGAGCTACTTTCTGGACAGACGCCCCCGTGCCCCGCACCCTACCCCGCTTCAGACTTGAACTATTCATCCTGCCTTCTCCAGAGACCAAGTGCAATGGGCCTGAGGGTATCGGCCCTGGGCGGTGCTCTTACTACTACAGCTCTCCTGCCTCCCTCTACCCAGGCCTGCTGTCCAGCCATGGCAATGAGTTAAGCCTAAACGTGTTACCAGCTTCCCACCAGGGATCTATCTCTGAAGAGTGTCAATGAAGGCACAGCCCACGTCCTCACTTTTTGTGCAGTAAAAAGTGTCCACCCATTAAGCCCCTGTCCAAGGCCTCTATCTCCTGTGCTGCTTGCTGAGATCCAGGGTCCCAAGAGGGTCTCCAAGCCATCAACAGGATGCCCTTTGTATCGGTAGGGTCCCGGCAGCAAACGGATGGGATGTTCATTGGTTTAATAGATAATTCATAGAGGGGCTTTTAGGGACATCAACAGTAGCCAGTGATTTTGTAGAGGACATGTTAGAATCAATGATTTAATAGAACTGTTCACAAAGGTGTGGAAAGTGTGTAGGGAGACCCTGGGGGCTTGTGGATTACTCAAGGGCTAATAACATCAGGGCTGTTACCTCTGGGCCAGAGGGACAGGTGAAAGAGCAGCCACCCTGATTACAACACAGGCTGCCAGTCGAGCCGGGTGCTACATAATCTTCCTCATCTCATGACACGTGGCCAACTCCTGAGGCCCTGTGACAGCCCTAGCCCATATCTCCAGGCCCTCACAGGATCTCACCAAGCATGGGGACTTCAGCATGGAGTCTTCCCGTCTCCGAGCTGGCCTGCAGACCTTCCCATAAAACAGCAAGCACTGGACAAGCCTGTCTGTCCCTCCAGCCTCCCGCTTGCTCAGCAGAGGTGGGGAAGAGTGCTCAAGACCGCCATCTTTGCCCTCTGAGCCCCCTTGCCCCTTCTGTAGCAGGTGGCTGGAGCTCCGTCCAGCTGGACATGGAAGTCACGGCCAGAGCTTGCAGCCCTCAGTGCGCCCTCCTGACCCCCTCTCTCCACATCTCCGTAGTTTGGTCCAGTTCCTCGCTCTGCCAGTCATGTCCAGATGCTTCCCAGAGTTTCCCCCAAAGAGGGAAGGAACCCTCCTTGCACCCCCTCCCTGGCTCCTGTGGTCAAGGTTATAGGGAACACAAGACAGAATGGCCTCTACTCCCACGTCAGTTTCCATGAAGTGCCCCTATTTTATTTACTTTCCATTACAGTGAGGCTTCCTCCCTCTGGGGCTGGGCCAGGGTAAGCAACACTCACAGGCTGGGCCCTTTCCCAAGAGGTTTCTAGATTCTTCTGCCAACAGAGTGCTGCCTGCCCTGCTCCCCAGCTGCTCCAGATGTGTCCAAATGCACCTGAATCTGGTGCTCCTGGCGCTCAGGACACTAGGCTGTCACACAGGACTATGGCCCAGGCACAGTTTAACAAGGAACAGCTCTGTCCAAGCAGCCACTCAACAAAAATATTCAGAAATATCCTTCTTCCAACAACTGAAATCATACAGCCCAATTAGTTAAATAAACTCTGTCCCAGTGTGTGGGATGTCAGAGAATTACGTGCGCTTATCTCCCTTAGGGTTGGTTGTTGTGTTTTTAAATAGAGGAAAAATGTGAATATAACAAAAAAAAGGCATTTACCAAGATTATAGTAATGTAGTAAGCACAACAGAACATTGACTTATAAAAGTAGGACAGACACAAGAACATAATTTCAACTATATAAAAAATCAAACAGGGACAGATATTTGGCCTAGTCTGGACCCTAAGCCACTGCTTGCATCCCCTATCAGAGCACCTGCGTATGCGTCTCGTCTCTGCTCCCAATTCCAGCTTCCTGCTAATGCACAACCAGAGAGGCAGTGATGGCGCAAGCAGTTGGGTCCCTGCCACCCATGTGCGAGACCTGGATTGAGTTTCTGGCTCCCAGCTTAGCCCCAGTCCAACCTGGACCTTTGCAGGCATTTGGAGAATGAACCAGCAGATGGGAGCCCCCTCTCTCCCCCGCAGCCCCCACTGTCTCTCAATGGGGAAAACAATTGAAGCCAACAAATGAAATAAAGTTAGTAATGCTCTGAGCATCAGGGGAAATGGCAGAGAAATAAACAAAAATGTATCCCTGGGTTCTGGGGAGAACCTCCCGGCTTTGGAGGGCCTGCCCTGGCTCCTGGCTGTCCAGCAGGCAGCCCACAGCCCTGTGTGCCCAGACCTGTGTGTGTCTTAGGCAGCAGAAAAGAGATCATGAGCAGGAATCAGATCCTATCCTTTGCTCTGGAACAGGGGACTGGGGAGAAGAGAGAATATGGACTGTGAGAAGAGAGTGTCAGTGGAGAAAGCTAAAACCCTCGGCCACAGGACGGGGCCAAATCTGAAAGGCAGACAAGGAAGCATGCCCCGTGGATTGAAGAGGAGGTACATACAGTGTTAAGTTGTTTCGCGTTGTGTGCTGTGCTGTAACAGCCCTCTCTTTTTCCCACATCTTCCTGAAAAATAGCTTCTAACAAAAGTCTCATATCATTGATATTTGGGGGACTAAAGGAGAGAGAATCTTGGCCATCTGCAATATGGACTAATAAAAGCCCAGATGCAAAACAAGGTCACTTGGGTCAGCCAGGACAGGCAAGGCTAGGGCTAACCACTTAAAACACACACACACACACCTCATTCGTTCAACACATCACATGACAGTGTGCAAATCACAAGCCACTGCAGACCAGGCCATGCCCTCCACACAGAGACTCACGCAGCTTCCAGCCTGCATGTTCCCCCACTACTAGGTATGTGGGAGAAGCCAAGAACTAGGTACTAAAGTGCTACCTAGAAGGACACATACCTTTAAGTTTATATAGTAAAAAATAAGAGGAGCCGGCCTTGTGGCAAAGCTGGTAAAGTCCCACCTGCAAAGAAGACATTCCATATGGGCCCCTGTTCGAGACCTGGCTGCTCCACTTCTTGCTAAATGTGCCTGGAAAAGCGGCAGAAGATGGCCTAAGTGCTTGGGCCCCTGCACCCGTGTAGGAGACACAGAAAAAGTTCCTGGCTCCTGGCTCCTGGCTCTGGATCGACTCAGCTCCCACTGTTGCAGCCATCTGGGGAGTGAACCAGTGAATGGAAGACCTTTCTCTCTCTGCCTTTGCTCTCTGTAATTCTGCCTTTCAGATAAATAAATAAAAATCTTTTTAAAAATGTTTGTTCTTTGAATAGGTGAATAAAATTAATAAGTCCTTAGCAAGATAGATCAAGAAGAGAAAAAAAGAGACAACGTTCAAATACTGAAACCAGATTTGAAAAAACAAATATCAGGATGAGACTCTGGGGCAGCAGTTAGCACGCTGCTTGGGACACCTGTATCCCATATCTGACTACTGACTTCATGTCTCAGTTCTCCTTCCAGTTCCAGCTTCCTGCTCATGTGCACCCTGGGAAACAGGCGATGGCTCAAGGACATGTGGGAGACCTGGATTGAGTTCCTGCCTCTTGGCTTTGGCTTGGCCCAGCCCCAGCTGTTGTGGGCATTTGGGGGAGTGAACCAGCAGATGAAAGATTCTCCCTCCCTCCCTCCCTCCCTCCCTCTCCCTCTCCCTCTCTCCCCCTCCCTCCCTCTCTCTCTCTCTCTCTCTCAAATGAAAATAAATACATAAGATTTTTAAAAAGAAAAGGGGGCTATCACTACAGACCTATAGACATTAAACAAAGATAATGGGGGCTGGCATTGTGGCAAAATGGGTTAAGCTGCTACCTGCAATGCTGGCATCCCATATGAGTGCTGGTTCGAGACCCTGCTGCTCCACTTCTGATCCAGCTCCCTGCTGGCAGCCTGAGAAAACAATGGAAAATGGCCCAAGTGCTTCAGCCCCTCCAGCTTCGGCCTCTACACCCATGTGGGAGACCTGGAGTAAGCTCCTGGCTCCTGGCATCCACCTGGCTCAGCTCTAGCCATTGGCAGCCATTTGGGGAGTAAACTAGCAGATGGAAGATCTCCTCTGTGTCATCCTCTCTCTCTGTAACTCTGCCTTTCAAAAATAAAGTAAGCCTTTTAAAAAATAAAGATAATGAGAGGATATTATAAACAACTTTATGCTAATAAATTGGCATTCTTTTTTTTTTCTTTAATTTTTTGACAAGCATGGTGGACAGTGAGAGAGTGGATCAGCACCATGCTGATCCGATGGCAGGAGCCAGGTACTTCTTTCTCCTGGTCTCCCATGGGGTGCAGGGCCCAAGCACTTGGGCCATCCTCCACTGTACTCCCTGGCCACAGCAGAGAGCTGGCCTGGAAGAGGGGCAACTGGGACAGAATCCGGTGCCCTGACCGGGACTAGAACCTGGTGTGCCGGCGCCGCAAGGCAGAGGATTAGCCTAGTGAGCTGCGGCACCGGCCAATAAATTGGCATTCTATGTGCCAGTGTTTATGCAAATCAACTGGAAATTTTCAGTGAAATATACAAACTCCTTAAAAGCAATTTACCAAAATGGCCACAGGAATAAAGAAAGAATACCATTCATTTTAGATCTATCAAAGAAGTTGATTCTGAAGTTAAAACTTTCCCACTAAGAAAGCAGTAGACCCAGATGGCTTCAGAAAAATGTAAGGAAACGAATAATGCAAATATTCCCAGAAAATAGAAGACACAACACATCCAAACTCATCTTGTAAGGCTTGAAAACTCTCAATAACCGAATCTCCGAGAGACGCCAAGGGAAAGGAAAGTGGCCCGCCTCTCAGGCAGGGAAAGGGGAGGAGGACACGGAGGAATGGCCACGGTCCACACCGCAAGACGCTCTTCCGGTCCTTACCCCTCGTTCCTGCGGTGCCGCAAGTGGAACAGCTCTGCCCACTGCCCCATGGAAGTCCATCCAAGGTCCCGCTCATCCTGGCGAGTCCTAGCCCTCTCCGTCAGGAGCAGATACAACTTCTCTAGACTCAAGAGCTGTGCGCTAAGAGAGTCAAGCTGTCCGCCCCACGCGCAAACACGTGGCGACAGCACAGGAACGGGGTAACTGCAGCGGACACTCCCATCACGCCCCCCCGGGAGCCGTCACTGAGAGGCCAGTGCAGACCTAGCTCATCCCTTGTTCGTGGTGGTCCGTGGCACCCCTCTTGGCCACACAGAAGGGGAAGTTGGGGTGAGCACTCTCCCGGGGGTGTGTGCCACTTCCTGAGGCTTAACGGATGCACTGCTGCTCTTTGCGCAGCCTGTGGTTTGTTGGACACAACTCTTCCCTCCAGACTTTAATGCTTCTCACTTGCTTGCGTTTGCTTGGCTTCGCTTGCCAATGTCGATGGTCAGCATCCCTTTGGCTACAGTTTCAGCTTTGCTTTATCCGCCACCTTCTTGCTTCCGTGCCCCCTGCCTAAATCAAAACCAGGTGGAACAAAGCAAGACAGTTGTCTTCTCCACCTACAGAGTCACTGTTCAAGGTCTCGGTTAACCATGGCCAATTGAGTCAAAAATATTAAATCAGAAATATACAACTCTTACATTCTAAATGACTTCTATTATAGCACATTATTATAGTCATTCTATTTTATTATTGCTTGTCTATCACTGTGCCTTTCACATTTATGAATTAAACTTTATCCTATGTATGCATGTTTGGGATTCAAAGGTATCTGCAGTTTCTGGAATACCCCGGGAGGCGTGGTGTGTGTGCTCCTTGGGAAGGGGAGGCCTCTCCACACCTTTAATGAGAATTTTCTAGGACTTGAATCAGCTGAGACACTTGCTTGAGCCTTTGTGGCAGAAAACTTTTCAAATTCCCATCTCTTAGTCTTCGGGAACGCAAAGCAGTCAGCTTTTCCAACTCTGCAGATTCCAACTCAAGATTCTGCACACTATTCTACTCACTTACTTTCTTTTTATAACAGTACTTACAGAAAGAGTTTAAGTGTCCTAGTTTATAATTTTCTGATTTTCTTTTTACCATTTTTCCTTTACAGATACAACAAATATAAACAAATGCAAGGTCAGAGTATTGTCTGTCTTTGGAGGAAACACATATTTAACACTCTTGGGTATAGTCAACTAAACTGCAAGTTATAAACATTTAGATTTAAAGACACATAAGATTTTAGTTTGGTTTGTCTGAGAACTGACTTTGCATTTTCACTTGTTTTAATTGACAAATACAAATTGTATACATTTATGGTACACGACATGATATTTTAAGATATGTGTACATTGTGAAATGGCCAGCCAGGCTGATTAACACATATGTTACCTCACGTACTTGTCATATTTTTGTGGTGAGAACATTAAATCTACTGTCAGCAATTTTGAGGAATGCAGTATGTGGTTCTTACTACAGTCACCATGTTCTACAACAGGTCCCTTGAATTTATTCCTCCACATCCTAACCAGTGCTTATCACCTTTCCATTTGTTTGATAATAGCCATCAGCACACACAAGATGAAAACCTATTGTGGTTTTAACTTGCATTTCCCTGGTGAGTAGCTATGTTGAATAATAAGTAGTACACCCATGAACTTTTTGGCCATTTGTATGTCTTCTTTTGAGAAGTGTCTACTCATTTCGCATTGCTCATTTTTAATTCGATTATTTGCTTTCTTACTATCAAGCTGAGTTTCTGATCTATTTTGGACATAAACCAGATAGTTTGCAAATATCTTCTCCCATTCCATATGCTGTCCTTCACTCTTGATTGTTTCCTTGGCTGTACAGAGGCTTCTAGTTTGACAGAATCACATTCATCTAGTTTTGCTTTTCTTGCCTGTGCTTACGGGCTGCTATCCCCAAAAAAATCCTGGCCCAGAACAGTGTCTTGGAGTTGACAGCTTCAGTCTTACATTTAGGGCTTTAATCTGTTTTTGAGTTGATTTTATACACTGAGACATATTCTTGGGCCCTTTTCATGCAAAACCTTTTAAATTTCCATCTCTTAGTATTTGGGAATTAGAAGCTGTCAGCTTTCCCAACTCTGCTGGTCTAATATTCCAGACTTCCTTGATTCTACCTAATTCCTACTGACAAAACAGTCAATTATATTCCTTTTTAATTTTTAGAACTGAAACATAATTCACATACCACAATAGTCACTATTTTTAAAGTCCACAGCTTTGTGGTTTTTAATGTAGTCACAATGTTGTACAACCATCACCAGTATCTATTTTCAGAAGGTTTTCACAAACCCACAAAGAAATCCTGTAATTATTAGCAGTTACTGCTCATGTCCCATTGCTCTGTCCCCTGAAAACTATTAGTCTACTATTTGTCTTTATATATTTGCCTATTCCAGACATCTCAGATAAATGAAATCAAACAATACATGAATTTAAAAAAAAAAAAAAACCCTGTTTATTTATTTATTTGTAAGACAGAGTGACAGAGGTGGAGAGATATTTCCATCTGCTGGTTCGTTCCCCAAACAACCACAACAGACAGGGTTCGGCCAGGCCAAAGCCAGGAGCCATTTGAATTCAAAGCCATTTGAATCTCCCAAGTGGGCTGCAGGGACTCAAGTACTGGAGCCAGCATCTGCCACTTCCTTGGTGCTTTAGCAGAGAGCTGGACTGGAAGCGGCGTAGCTGGGACTCCACTGGCACTCTGATACGGGAAGCCAGCATTGCCACGTAGCTCACAGCCCTGCGCCACAGTGCCTACCCAATGTATTCATGACCTTTTCTGTCTGTTTTCTTTCTCTTAGCCCAGTGTTTTAGAGGTGCATCTATGTCGTAAGATGAGTTAGTACTTCATTTCTTTGTATGGCTGAGTGATGTTCTTTCGTGTGGATATACTGTATTTCATTTATTCATCCATTGATATGTGTGAGTTGTGTCTACCTTCAGCTTTTATGAACAATCCTGCATGAGCACTTGTATACAAGTTTTGATGTGGATGTATCTTTTATTGCTCTTGGATAGTTACTAGAGAGTGGACTTGATGGATCATATAGGAAATCTTTGTTTAGCACTTTGAGGAATCCTCCGCCTAGCGGCGCCGGCACACCAGGTTCTAGTCCCAGTCGGGGCGCCGGATTCTGTCCCGGTTGCCCCTCTTCCAGGCCAGCTCTCTGCTGTGGCCTGGGAGTGCAGTGGAGGATGGCCCGAGTACTTGGGCCCTGCACCCCATGGGAGACCAGGAAAAGCACCTGGCTCCTGGCTCCTGCCATCGGATCAGCGCGGTGCACCGGCCGCAGCGCACCGGCAGCGGCAGCCATTGGAGGGTGAACCAACGGCAAAGGAAGACCTTTCTCTCTGTCTCTCTCTCTCACTGTCCACTCTGCCTGTCAAAAAAAAAAAAAAAAAAAAAAAAAAAAAAAAAAAAAAAAACATTTTTCAAAGTAGTCACACCATGTGACAGAGAGTCCCACTGGCACAAAGTCTCCAGTTTCTGTATCTGCTCACCAGAACCTGTCACTTTCTCTATTTGATTACATTCATGTCAGGAAGTGGAAAGTGAAGTCTCAATAGGAGTTTGATTTGCATTCCCCAGTGAATTAGCCTGAGCATTGCGGATATGCTTGTTGTCCATTTGTGTGTCTTATTTCAAGAAATATCTATCAAATCCTTCACTTATTTAAAAATTAGAATACTTCTCTTTTTATTGCTGAGTTATAACAGCTCTTTATATATTCTGGATATTAGACATGTATCAGATGTCCAAGTATTTTCTCTTATTGAGTTGTCTTTTTGCTTTTCTCTAAAAATATTTTGAAATATTTTCTAGTGTCTTTTAATTTTGATTGAGTCAGTTTTTTTTTCTTTTCTTGCTTATATCATATGTAAGAAACCATTGCCTAATCTAAGGCAGTAAAATTTTACATCTATGTTTTCTTCCAAGAGCATCATAGTTCCAGCTCTTGAATTTAGGTCTTTGATAAATTCTGAGTTAACTTTGGTACACAATGTGAAGTTTTATTCCAATTTCCTTCTTTTGTGTGGGTATCCAGTTTTCCCAACTCCATTTGTTGAAGCAACTACTAATTCCCCCATTGAATGGTCTTGGCAGCTTTGTCGAAAATCAACTGACTATAAACATGCGGTTTTGCTTCCAGACTGTCCACGTGATCCCATTGACCTATATGTCTGTCTTCACGCCAGCGGCACACTGTCGTGATTATTGTAGCTCCGTAGAAAGTTTCGAACAGGAAATTGTGACTATTCTATTCTGAATCCCTCACATTCCCACAATTTTATCATCAGCTTGTCAATTTCTGAAAAATCAAGCTGGAATTCTGAAAGGGATTTTGTTGATATAGACTGTGTTGGTATATGGATTTTGTCGAGGAGTATTGCCATCTTAACAATATCATGTCTTCAAATTTATGAATAGGACATGTCTTTTCAATTATTTAAGTTCTTCTCTAATTTTATTCAGTAATGTTTGGTTGATTTTGGTGTACAAGTATTATGTTTAACTTGTTCAATTTATCCTGAAATATTTTGTTCTTTATGATAACGTTCTGGGTAAACTTGAGAAGGTTATAAACAAGTATACTTCAAACAGCTCAGGGAAGTGGAATTAAAAGATAAATTTACTTTGGTGCAAATCCATATATAGCTTTTTCACCATATGCATTTTTTTTTTTTTTTTTTTGACAGGCAGAGTGGATAGCGAGAGAGAGAGACAGAGAGAAAGGTCTTCCTTTGCCGTTGGGTCACCATCCAATGGCCGCCACGGCAGGCGTGCTGCGGCCGGCGCACGGTGCTGATCCGATGGCAGGAGCCAGGTGCTTCTCCTGGTCTCCCATGGGGTGCAGGGCCCAAGCACCTGGGCCATCCTCCACTGCACTCCCTGGCCACAGCAGAGAGCTGGCCTGGAAGAGGGGCAACCGGGACAGAATCCGGCGCCCCGACCTGGACTAGAACTTGGTGTGCCGGCGCCACAAGGTGGAGGATTAGCCTATTGAGCTGCGGCGCCAGCCACCATATGCATTTTCTGTGTTTTTTTTGAAGACCCCTTATAGTCTGCTCTTATTGTATGGACGGTTCTGTTGCTGTCTATTAGGTTTAGGTGCTTATATTGTTCTTGAACTATTTCATTATTGACCTTCAGTCTAGTTGTTCTACGCAATATTGGAAGTGAGATAGTGAAATCTTCAGCTATTATTCTAGAAGTTTCTATTCCTTTTTTTCAAATTTCGCTTTATGTGTGTTGGGGCTCTATTCTTAGAACGCATATATGTGTACAATTTTTATCTCTTCTCCATGGATTGTTTTATAATTATGAATATGTGTGTCATTTTTGTGAGCAAAATTTTTTGTGTTAAGTCTATTTTGCCTGATACCAGACACACCTAGCTCTTCTGAGGTTACTGTTTGCATGGTATATCCCTTTCCCTCCTCTTACTGTCCGCCTATTTCTGTCTTTGAGTCTGACATTTGTCTCTTGTATCCAGTATCCAGTTGGATCATTAAATTCGTTAAACAAATCTCCTGCTAATTCCATTCTGAGCTCATCTTTTTCTTATAACACTTGACAAATGTAGCACCAGAGCCAGCACACACTACTAATGTTCTATTTCAATCTCTTCTCCGACAGATGCCAAATAAGTAAACATGGAGTCTGTGTCCTGAGTTAGAGCAGCTGACAATGTTTTGGCACAACAGAACCCCACGTTGACTTAGTTCCAGTATGCAACATCAGTTTTCCTCTCAGGACGCCACCAGCCCCTTAAGCTGATCTGGCAGTGCCCTGCTTTGCTGTTCCAGTACCTTAGTACAAAATGTATGTTATTCAGAGTTTGCGAAGCCAGATTGTGGCAACAAATAAATCCAAAAATCTAAGTCTAACCCAGCAAAGGGTTATTTCTCACCCATGTCACCATCCAATGCAGCACAGATAAGTCTCCTGGGCAGTTCTCTCAGGGTGGTGACAGGAATAGAACCATCTTACCATTGCTCAGCTACAGAACCACGGAAAGGAGAGAGGAACAGTGGCTGACAGTACAGTGGGGTTATTTGAAGGCTCAAAAATGACACATCTCACTTCTGCCCACACCTAACGGGCCAGATATAGTTACACAGTTCCAACACCACTGCAATAGACATGGGAACTTTACAAGAACACACTGATACTTGGTGACACTGCTGTAACCTTACCCCATAAAAATACCAGAATTTCATCTTTGAAAGGAGAGAACGGTGGCTAGAGTCCACTGTTTTATGAATCCAAGCCATCCAGCGTACTGCAAGTTCTCAAGGTTAAGTGGTGCTGACTCCGGAACCAGTCTGTGGGGGTTCAAATCCTGGATGTGCCACTTACTAAACATGTCACCTGTGGCACTCTACGTAAGTCCCGTAAGCTTCAGTTTCCTCATCAGCAGTGTTGGGATTGTTTATTACCAGCCACCTCAGTTGTTGCCAAAATGAAATGAGACAGCCCCTGTATAGCCGAGCAGCACCTAGGACACAGTAAGTATACAACAGATGTCACCTGTCGTGGGCTAACGAGCAGAAAGATAACAGGACAGGAAATAAAGCCATACCAAGAAGATGATGATGATAGTGATGGTGATGATGATGAGTGATATTTTCCTGCACATCCTTGACTGGAAATGCACTTGTCCAGTAGAGGTTCCAAGACAGATGAGGCGCTAATGGGCCTATTTATGTGAGACGAACAGGCATCTGATAATGGTATTAGCTCTTATAAGTGTGTGGTAAAGGCCCGAGAAAGCTCCCCTGAGGCCTGAGAGAGGAGAGGTTTAATTGAAGAACAATTTAAGTCTCGACCATATTCCTAATCACAGCGGGGAGGAGCTGCCTGCATGGTGGAAAGACGCCGGAGCTCTCCACTGGCCACCTCTGATCACCCAAAGGCAAGGCTTCACAAACCCCAGGGAGAGAGCACAGAGGGAGGCCAGCAAGTGTGAGTCTGCACCCTCCAAGGGGGCTGGGGGAGGGCGCCTGTTGCTGCTGCAGCTGAGAGCTGATGCCACAGGGGCCAGAGAGAAAGGAGCTCACCGAGCTGGGCGCCATCTTCATCTGGGAAGTGATAGACCATGGCGGTTCAAATTTAAGCTCCAATTCTTCCCAGAACTAACTGTGTAAACCGAAAGAAGGCACTAGCTCCTCCAAACATTAGATTATACACCCAGAACTGGGATTCCTACCAATGCGCTGGCTGGGAGGCCAGGCTGTATGAACTGTGTCACAGGGCTCCTTGCCCTTGGCCTCCAGGCACGTCCCAGCAATGGGAGGGTGTGAGGAGAGTGAACTCCTGGCATTTACTTCCCTGCAGCTCACACTGCTGGGTTGCTGTGGGTTGGGGTAACCCTGTCCCACGGAACACAGGCAGCCTTCTCCTAACAGCTCTCTCCACAGTTCCAGAAACCATGCCAGCGTCTTTCCTCTCCAGGCCTGCAACAGTCACAGCTCCCACTGGCGCTAGCCCCATGATGCCACAGCATCCTGTACGGCTTTCCCTAAACTGTTTTCTTTAGTCCCTTCGCTAAGTGCTCTTCAATTTTCACTTTAGTGTTCCAAGGTCCCATGGATACAACTACGTGGTTGCAGTTATCACCCCTTGGATGACCAGCCAAAGGACAGTAATTCTGCTTGTCAGAACAGCTGTCAGATAAAGGTAAGTATCCCCATCGGCCATGCCTGTGTTCCATGACCCTTCAGCCTGATTGGGTCAGGGATATAGTGGACCCAAGATGGGTCAATCAGATGCTCCCTTCCAAGAATGTGATATTTAGAACAAAGAGAATAGGGACTAGGAAACACGAGGACCGCACCAAGTTTATGCCCAAATCTAACCTCTAGGGAGCCTAAAAAACCTGGAAAGAATGGATTGCTTTCAAAATTTTGTGTGGTGTTTAAAAGTTATTTTTATTTATTTGAGAGGCATAGGCAACGAGAAAGAAGGAGAGAGACAGAGGGAGAGAAAGAGAGATCTTCCAGCCACTGGTTCACTCCCCAAATGATAATAATGGGAAGGCTTGACCCTGCTAAAGCCAGGAGCCAGGAGCTTCTTCCAGGTCTCCCACATGAGTGCAGGGGCCCAAGGACTTGGGCCATCCTGTGCTGCTTTACCAGGCGCATTAGCTGGGAGCTCTATTGGAAGTGGATTAGTGGGGTTTCAAACTAGCACCCACATGGGATACTGGCATCACAAGTAGCAGCCATGCCATGCCACAATGCCAGTCCCCTCTCTCTTTTTTATTTATTTATTTTTGTTGTTGTTGTTTGCTTTTTTTCATTTTTGTTTGTAGAGAAGTGAAGAGACAGAAATAGAGAGCTCCTATCCACTGGTTCACTCCCCAAATGCCTGCAATGGCCTTTGGCTGTGGACAAAGTAGGAGCCGCTAACACAAACCAGGTCTGCTACATGGAAGCCAGGAATCCAATCAGCTGAGGCTGCAGTGCTTCCTCCCAGGATCTACATGAGCAAGAAATTGGAGTGAGGAGCCAGCGCCGGGATGGAACACAAGTATTCTAATCGGGATGCTTGTGTCTCAACAGACTCCCTAACCGCTGGGCTGAACGCCTGCTCCTCCTTCTGAGTTTTGATTGCTCTACCATTTTTCTAAAAGGGTATCCTATACCATTATCCTCTCAGTGTATGTCTAAGATTTCATTTACTTATTTGAGAGGTAGAGTTACAGACAGTGAGAGGGAGAGACAGAGAAAGGTCTTCCTTCCGTTGGTTCACCCCCCAAATGGCCGCCACGGCCAGCGTGCTGTGCCAATCCAAAGCCAGGAGCCAGGCACTTCCTCCTGGTCTCCCATGTGGGGGCAGGGGCCCAAGCACTTGGGCTATCTTCCACTGCTTTCCCAGGCCACAACAGAGAGCTGGATCGGAAGAGGAGCAGCCGGGACTTGAACTGGAGCCCACATGGGATGCCGGTGCCACAGGCGGAGGATTAACCTACTGCACCGTGGAACCGGCTCCCTCTCAGTATATTTCTTTTTTGCTAGCCAGAGGTGGTTTCTGTTGCTCACAATCTAAAGGACCTCAACAAACTCACCATCTCCCAGAATTTTCACGAGATATACAAGCACATGAGATGCTGAACCCAGTGCTTGGCATACAGAAAGCTCTGAGAACTTTCTAGCAGTTACTGTCTGTGAAAACGGAGCTCCTAATCGTCTCAGAGGTTCTGTGAAAATTAGATGTGTCCAGGATCTCTACTAAACCCTGCTGGGCTCCCACAGGACCCAGGGATGGAAAGTTAATTAGAGGTTCTGAGAAATCCCAGCTGGCCCCAAACTCCTTCAAGAGAGAGAAGATTCCCAGTGGCCACACTATTTGGCGTCCTTGTTTCCTCATTTGGAAGCTGTTCTGCCCCCTTTCTGAAGGTGTCTCATGGGATTCTGGCCAGGTGGGTCATTTGTCCCATTGCAAGGAAAAGTAACTCATACCCTGGATACAGAGACGGCCGAGACACACGAGCACGGGCCATTGAGAGTCCTCTAAGGAAGCGGCTGGGTTACTCGGAGTTGATCCTAAATGCCTTAAGTCTCTGGTATTCTTTCAACCTGTGAGGGAAGTGTGCTGAGAGAGAGAGAGAGAGAGAGAGAGAGAGATCTCACATAGAAGGAAGCATGCCCCCCCCAAAAAAAAATTAGAGAAAAATAAACAGATTCTTGGCAAAATATTTGGGTACCTTGAGCCAGCTTGTGCCTGAAGCTGAAACAATCCAATGCCATTTTGTCTAGGCTGATTTGAGATGGATGCCTATTATTTGCAACTAAAGTAACCCAATGCACTATAAAATCTTTCTTCTGAAAGGTTTATACAAGATCAGTGTTAATTCCATTGCTTTAATAAAAGCCTGGGGAATGAATGGACATAGAAATGTTCTCCTCAGTTTCCCAAGAGAAGCAGCAAGTATATCACGCAGCAAGTCAACTGGCATGGAGTTAACCAAGGTCAGGATCCAGCCAGGGCTCCAGGATGGCCCTCCCGAGCTCCTTCCTCCACACAGTAACCTTTAAAACTATACTTAATTAATGCATTGCAATTAAGACAAATATAACCCAGCCTGAGTTCATGGATATATATATTTTTCCTGTTTTTAAAAGAAATTAAAATTTCTTCACAGTCCCTAGGCCCTAATGTACCTAATAGATAAGTTGGCCCTGAGTCTTGTTTGCAAAAGAAAGTAAAAGAAGAAAAGTGAGGTAATAAGTGTGAACTTACTAAAATACTCTGCAGACCTTAAGTCTGGAACAACACAAAGATGATTATTGCTGAAATGGCACTCTCAGGGGGTGATGGGGTGTGACCTTCATATCTGGCCATGAGATGGTTAAAAGCCAAAGCTCCTGGGACAGGCATTTGGCCTAGCGGTGAAGATCCCACCTAGGATGCCACACCCCGCACTGGAGTTTCTGGATCAGCTACTCAGCTCTGGCTCCTGGCTCCAGTTCCTGCTCATGCACTCCCAGGAGGCAGCAGTGATGGCACAAGTAGTTGGGTTCCTGCACCCATGCAGGAAACTTGGCCCCACCTGCTCATTGTGGGCATTTGAGGGGTGAACCAGCAGATGAGCTTTTTTTTTTTTTTTTTTTTTTTTGACAGGCAGAGTGGACAGTGAGAGAGAGAGAGAGAGAGAAAGGTCTTCCTTTTTGCCGTTGGTTCACCCTCCAATGGCTGCCATGGCTGGCGCGCTGCGGCTGGTGTACCACGCTGATCCGAAGGCAGGAGCCAGGTGCTTCTCCTGGTCTCCCATGGGGTGCAGGGCCCAAGCACTTGGGCCATCCTCCACTGCACTCCCTGGCCACAGCAGAGAGCTGGCCTGGAAGAGGGGCAACCAGGAAAGAATCCGGTGCCCCGACCAGGACTAGAACCCGGTGTGCCGGCGCCGCTAGGTGGAGGATTAGCCTATTGAGCCGCGGTGCCAGCCATCTCTCTCTCTTTTTCCCTCTCTCCATCTCTCTCTTTTTCTCTCTTTCCCTGTCAAATAAACAAAGTTTTTTTTTTCCAGGGCAAAACCCCAAGGGACCACAAATGGCCATGCTCAGGGGTAGGAGAGAAGGATGGGACTTGTGACAATGATGACCTTTCGCAGGCCAGTATCCACCGCTGCTTATGGGTCCTGCTCCCATGACACAGCCCAGTGTGATGCACAGAGGGGAATCCAATCCTAGGCATAGCTAGAGGCTGGCAGAGATGCTCAGGCAGGTATAGGTCTTGTTCCTCACCCGGACAAAGCTGGTGAAGCCACCTAGGGGGTCTGGGGAAGGGCTCTGGGGACAAGGCTCCAAGTGTTTTATCCATAAGCAGAGCTGACAGCATGGACCAAATGTCAGGGGCAAAAGACAAAGCAAAGTCGAGCCTGGGAAAATGCCAGGTCATGAAGTGGAGGGATCAGGACCAAGCTGGAACGCTGTGTGTGCAGCTGTCAGGTGAGAGTCAAGTCCAAAGCTGTGAACCAAAGCATATTCGATGCCAATATTAGTGTTGGCATGGCTTTGTGGCTCAAAGGCCATCCCTGGTATCTTTCTTTTATTAAGCTTTATTTTGTATTTATTTAAATTTATTTGAAAGGCAGAAAGATAAACAGAGATCTTCCATACACTGGTTCACTCTGAAAATGCCTACAACAGCCGGGACTGGGCTGGGTGGAAACTAGGGGCTCAAAACTCAATCTAGATCTCCCATGTGAGTGCAGGGACCCAAGTCCTTGAGCCATCACCTGCTGCCTCCTGCACATTGGGAGGAAGCTGAATCCAAAGCAGAGGATCCAGGACTCAAACCAAGAGCTCTGATATGGGATGCAGGTGCCCCAGGCAGCAACTTAACCACAGTACGGAATGTCCACTCCAGTCCCCAGTATCTTAGGGACCTATGCAGAGCCAGACACACTCAAGACTAGACGAAAATAAACCCCTTCTGGGCAGGCACTTTGCCTAGTGGTTAAGACATCGGCATCCCACATCAGAGTACCTGGGTTAGATGCCTGGCACCAGCTCCCGACTCAAGCTTCCTGCTAATGCAAACCCTAAGAAGCAGTGGTGATTACAGAATAAACCAGCAGATGGGAATTCGCTTCTCTCTCTCTCTCTCTCTCTCTCTCTCCACCCCACCCCACCCCACCCCACCCCACCCCATCACACATAAAGAGTTTTTTTTTTTTTTTTAATGGAAAAGAAAGCAAACATCCTCAAAAACATAGCTGCTGAAGACTTTCTCCTTTGCTATGAACTTTGAGCAACTGCTGGTAGGGAGACAGAGAATTCTTCACTGTGGGCGGTGAAGTGTGCTTTAAGAAAGCAGATCGTTGCAACATAGACAATGTGGTATACAGAGAACTTAGGTCCAGAAGAGAATTAAGAATCAAAACCGGCCAGCACTGCGGCTCACTAGGCTAATCCTCTGCCTTGCGGTGCCAGCACACCGGGTTCTAGTCCCGGTCGGGGCGCCAGATTCTGTCCCGGTTGCCCCTCTTCCAGGCCAGCTCTCTGCTGTGGTCAGGGAGTGCAGTGGAGGATGGCCCAAGTACTTGGGCCCTGCACCCTCATGGGAGACCAGGAGAAGCACCTGGCTCCTGTCTTCGGATCAGTGCGATGCGCCAGCCGCAGCACGCCAGCCATGGCGGCCATTGGAGGGTGAACCAACAGCAAAAAGAAGACCTTTCTCTCTCTCTCTCTCTCACTGTCCACTCTGCCTGTCAAAAAAAAAAAAAAATCAAAACCAGACCAATACAGCACAAGGAGGGAGTGCCAACAGAACAGACAGGGATGGTCTCCTTGGCTGCCCTAGCTGTGGTGGCCCCAGATCCCCAGGGGAGAGCGATTAGCACCAATAATGCCCACTGTCGTCCATGAGGGCCAGCTTAGCCATTCCTGAGGACCCTCTGTGTGATCATCGTCTTGGCAGGGATCCAAGAGAAGGCCCCTCACTGGGTGTGGCAATTTGAGACACACCTATTGCTAGGGTAACACCTGGGCCAACAGGGGGTCACTGCTTAGATTCTGGAACCCATGAGCAGATTAGATAACGGCTGTCCCTGTTGCTCCAAGACTGTGGAATGAGTCAGAAAGTTAGAGAATGAAGCCTGCACCGCTTCATTGCTACGTGGGTGTGCCACATGTTACAGAAGCATGAGGACTCATTAAGAAGCGAGGTCTGGCCTCAGAATGGGATCAGGCACCAAGGGCCAAAGCGCTCCCATCACCGGAACGTGCCGTGGGAACCTGCCAACCGGCTTACAGGAGCAACAGGAGCGTGCTGCCGGGAGATGCCAACGCTCTGCGAGACGACCGTGCCTTTTCCCAGCTGCCTCCTTCTGGGTTGCAAGTGGAGTGGCAATGACAGCCCCAGGCTGCCAGGGCGTGGCTGCTGGGCCTGTCCCCATGGCAGCTGCGTCTCGCTCGGTTCACCCGGGGCCTGGGTCGTGGGCAGCAGCAGGGGATGCTGACATCTCAGAAATGGGGGCCCCCCAGCCCAGCTCAGCACTGTGCTGCCCCTGGCATCTCCCATCTCTCACAAAGGAAACACACTCAGGCTCGCACCTGCCTCTTCCCCGGCTTCAAGAGCTTCAGGTTTCAGCTCTCTGGTTTTTGTTTTGGTTTTTTTTTTTTTTTAATATATAGCTATTTTTGTGTTTGTTTTTTCCCGAAGCCAGAAACTTCAGTAACCACAGAGAAACACAAAGGAGAGGAAACTGTGATAAATAGTCATTTCCCAGACTCCTGCCCGAGATCCTGGGGAGATTTTACATCTGCTCCGAGCAGCAAGCCAGCGATCTCAGGTTTAGCCTGGAGGCAGAACCCGCTTCTCTGATGATGGAGAGGAAAAAGCGACTGGAGTTCAGTGTCTCCAATGCTCCACTCATGGCACAGACCCCTCCATGATGCCCAGATGGTTCTGCCGCTGACACCAGCTGGCATCCTCCAATTCTATTCACTCCTGGCATCGGCGACCCGGAGGAGGCGTCACGTCCCGCAGGCTGAGGGTGGCTGGCTCAGGCCCACAAGTGCACTGCCACGTCAGACACAGTGACATGCCCAGGCCTGGGGGACGCGTCACTGATCAGCTACAAAAGGAGAGGCCTTTGGCCTCGGTCACTCTGAGCGGCTCACGGGCCTCAGGGAGGCGCAGTGGCAGGTGGATGAGAAGAGGGTGTTTAATAAACATAAATGAGGGTCAGGGAGGGCGCAGACCCAGTGGGTCCCCATGGAGCTGGGCGCGTCCCTCCAGGCCCAGGGCTGAGTCCTTGTCCCCTCCTGCAGGTCTCACACGTTCAGCTCCCCAAGCTCCCCCAGCCCCGTCCTTGTCCTCGGGGTTTTGATGGAGACTCCTGGGCCTAGGGGGAACACGCAGGGCCTGTCTGGCCTCTGCACCCCTTCCTCCCAGGGAGGGGCAGGACACTGGAACCAGGGCTGTCACCATGCACTACTAGACGAGGTGGGTCTGAGGGTGTCTTCATGGCCAGCCCCACCACAGAGGCGGGGAGAGTGGGGGATGTTTCTAGTTCCTCTGACCCGCCCTGGGGAAGTGTCTCTGGTTTGACCTGGGGAGGAAAAGGAGCAGGAGGGGGGTCAGAGAGACTCTGCTTTCAGAGGCTGCTCCTGGGGCCAGAGGTGCCCAGAGTTAGGACCAAGCACTGTCTTTCACCTGTATCACCACAAAGTTGCTCTAGGAAGCAAGGACAAAAGGCCCATGCCTTATTGTTCCAGCCATTTCAGAAATAACAAGGGCTATGGAAGTTATAAGCCAGGAACCCTGACTGGAAACCAAAAACCATCTATCATGATATCACCACACTTAACCATTCTCTTTTAAAAAGAGCCACAAAGGAACATCCCGTGTGTCACGCTCCAGGCCTCTTCCCGACAGAGCAGGGCCTGAGAGTCAGGTGCAGGTGCAGATGCCACACCGTGCCCTCCCTCCCCAGGGCTCCTGGCCCTCCCAGCCATTCCAGGTCCCACCCCTCACAGGTGCGCTGGATGGAGCTGGCTGACCACGTGGACGCTTTGCCCGCAAAGCCAGGGAAAAGGGCACGTGGAAAGTGACAGAATGCTCTAGTGGAGAGGCTGTGCTGCTTGGGGCAGGGGCTCAGAGCGGCACCTTCTGTGCCTTCCCTGAGCCGCGCGGCCCCTACCCCTGCCCATGCACTCACCCTCCCCGCCATGTCTGTCTGCTCCTTTACAAAACCAGCAAGCCTCAGAACCTCTGGCAAACTCTATCTGGCATGAAGCAAAGTGTAAGGGAGGGTCCCGGCCACATGCCCTTCCCTGGGAACGGCCCCTACTCCAGGTCCTTTCAATGTAAGTGCTCACGCATTCACTTGTTGCCCAGACGCTCACTCACTGAGTGCCTACTGTATTCCAGGCACTGGGGGAGACGGAAACAGGAAACAGCGAACAAGACCTAGAAGGGCTCTTCCTCACAAAGGTAATTTTGTGACGGGGAGAGTTCGAAGATTGGCAAGCAAATGAATACATAAGATAATGTTGGCCATGGCTCTTAATTTTTAAAACACACACAGAAGCACTTTCTAGAGAACAGCTTGGGAGAAGTGGGGACTACTCTCCATGGCAGAGGCTAATGGCACCCCTGAAGAGGTAAGTAAGGGGGTGCAGAGGAGCTGGGGCTGCAGAGAACCTTCCGGGCAGAGCGAGGAACAAGGGGAAAGGTCCTAGGGCAGGAATGGGAGGGTGGGAAGAGAGGAGTTCACAGAGGAACAGGACCCTGGGAAGGAGTTTAGATTGCATTTTACAAACAATAGGAAATCAGAGCAGGTGTATGGCCTAGGGGTTAAGATGCCCGAGGGGTCGGCGCTGTGGCACAGTAGGTTAATCCTACACCTGCAGCACCAGCATTCCATATGGGCGCCGGTTCTAGTCCCAGCTGCTCCACTTCCAACCCAGCTCTCTGCTATGGCCTGGGAAAGCAGCAGAAGATGGCCCAAGTCCTTGGGCTCCTGCACCAGCATGGGAGACCGGGAAGAAGCACCTGGCTCCTGGCTTCAGATTGGCGCAGCTCTAGCTGTTGCGGCCATCTGGGGAGTGAACCAACAGAAGGAAGACCTTTCTCTCTGTCTCTCCCTCTCACTTTCTGTAACTCTAGCTCTCAAATAAACAAAATCTTTAAAAAAAAAAAAAAGATGCCCGAACCCCGCATCAAAGTGCCTGGGTTCCATACTCAGCTCTGCTCCTGACTCTAGCTGCATGCAGATGCACACCCTGGGGGGCAACAGGTGATGACTCCAGTATCTGGGTGTCTGCCACCCACGCAGGGGACTGTGGTGGAGCTCCTGGCTCCCAGCTTTGGCCCTGCCCAGTTCCAGCTATTGCAGATGTTGGGGGTGTAATCCAGTAGATCAGAGGTATCATTCTCTCTCCCTCCTTCTCTGTCTCTTTACCTCTCAAGTGAGTAAATAAATAGACAGGTATTGTGGGGCAGCAGGTTAAGCTCCACTTGGGGTGCCCACATCCATATTGCGGTGCTGCTTCAAGTCCTGGCCTCTCTACTTCCAATCCAGCCTCCAACTCTTGCACCACAGGAGGCAGCAGATGGTCACTCCAGTGCATCACCCCTGGCCACCTACATGGGAGACCCAGATGGAGCCCTGAGCCCAGCCCTGGATATTGCAGACATTTGGAAACTGGGGAGTGAACCAGCAGATCTCTCTTGCTGTCTTGGTTGCTCTTCTTTTCTAGTAAATGAAAATAAGCCAAAAACACACACACACACACACACACATACACACACACTTTTTTTAAGAATTAGAAAAAGTCTGCAGAGGTTCAGAGAAACAGCATGATATAGCCAGTTTTTAAAGAAGAAAAACAGGACGTCACTGGAACTTCTTAAGACAGCCACCTAACCCTGCAGACACTGCTAATGGAATCGCTTTGGCTGCTGTGTGGAAAGTGGATCATGGGGTGTGGGAGGTGATGACAGATGCAGGGAAACCAATCGGGAGGCAGCTGAGGTCATCCAGGCAAGACATGGCAGTGGCCTTGGCAGGAGCAGCCAGGATGTCGACGGAGAGAAGTGGACGCGCCATGACACATCACGGAGAGGCGGGTGGGGCTGGGGAGAGGTGATCAGGAGGGAGAAGGAGAGAGCAGAGTGGAGCGCCGGCCTTCAGCCCCCGCTTTACGTGCATGCTACTTTGCAGGGGAACGCTAAGAGGGAACAGAGTCACGGGATGGGAGTCAGCGGTTCCGGTCAGCCCAACTTAAGTTTGAAGAGGCCTGAGAGGCATCCAAGTGGAGATGTCCAGCGAGTGAGCGGGCGGCATTCAGGCCTGGAGACAAACATGTGGGTGTCGTTGGTAGACAGGAAGCACTCAAAGCCCCAGGATGGGAAGAGACCCAGGAGGAAAGGTGTGGAGGTGGAGCGGGGAACGGCCCATGAGAAACCCCAACAGAGGAGGACATAGCAAGAGAGGGAAGAGTAGCCAGGGAGCGCTGCAGACAAGTCAGAAGAAGGTGCCGTCAGGGGGCCAAAGCAGCAGGTTTGTCGAGAGGAAGGGAGCAGTTGGCGGCATGGAATGCTGCTGAGGGGCCGGGCACTGTGAGGACAGTGAAGTGACCGACAGATTTGTCAGCACGGAAATCGTGAGTGTTGCTGACAAGGGCCGCTTCAGAGGACCGATGGAGCCAAGGGAATGTGTTGGACGTGACTGGGACTTCTGGGCCAGTGTGGGGGTGCAATGCAAGTGATAGCCCCCTTCTCTCCTGATGCCCACTCAAGAAAAAGTAACAGGGGCAGGCATGTGGCCTCCCAGTGAAGACACGTGTGGGGATGCCTGCATCCCATATCGAAGTGTCTGGGTTCAAGTAGATTCCAAGGGGTGGGCAGCAGGTGATGGCTCAAGTAGTTGGGTTCCTGGCCTCAGGGTCCCAGCTTCAGCCTGGCCCTGCTCCAGCTGTTGCAAAGCATTGAGAGTAAACCCACAGGCAGTAGTTCTCTCTATCCGTTTCTCTCTTCCTCTTAAGTAAGTAAAATAAAGCAATACCATTTTAAATGAAAAGTACTCAATATTGTAGGGAAAGAACCATCCCCCAGAAACCAACAGGATGGCAGGGAGGTGGCAGCGGACAGGGTGTCAGTGGCTGTTGGAAGCGGTGAACGGCTGCACAGTGAGTAATTAGCAAAGCAGAGAAGCCGCTGTCAACGAGAAGCAAGCTGCTTCCTGCCACTGACCCCTCGTGAGTGGGAGCCAGCATGAGAAACAGAAGTCCGTGCACCACCGGGAGACCACACCAGTGGCCTGGCGCTGGTCTCATCTCCCGTTGAGCCAGAGCTCCAGGATAAACCATAGCTGGCACCGGGAAGAGGAAGACGAGGCAGCATCCTGCAAGCCCGATAGCCAGTAAAACACACAGACTGGATGACAGCTGCTCCACCTTCCCCAGCTTGGCGGGCAGGCAGGCATACAGCATTCTGAAGGAGGCTCCAGGCCTGTGGGTTGCACTCCCGAGCTGGTAGCCAGGGGGCAGTGAGCAGGCAGAGGAAGCAGAGAGGATGAGTGGGGAGAGAAAGCCACAGAGATGAGAGACACAGCTACCCCGGGAGATGGCAACAACTTGGGGTGCTGGCATCGGGCCAGTTCTGCAGGTCTGCAAGATTGCCCACTGCATCCTCATGGCAGGCACCCTTTCCTTGAGTAGCTTCCGGCCGCTTAGCAATACCAGCAGCGTCCACCGGAAGGCTGGTTTCCCAGACCCTGCCCATGCCCTGTGCACAGTCTCCCTCGATCCTTGGGATGCAAAAGTGGCTGGCTGAACTGCGGCTTCTCCTTCCCCAGGGACTCTGCCACGGCCAGGCAGAGCCCAACTGCTGGAGGTTCTGGAGAGGCAAGCAGCGGTCCCACGTTTTAGAAGATCAGGGTGTCCAACATGGGAAGCAGTCCACACAGCAGACTCCTAGAGTGACATTGGCTGTAAATAACACTGACCTCATAATCAACACTTAAGGCTTCCTGGTCTGGCTGAAAGACCTTGGAAAGCCAAGACTCTGGCAAAAAATATCCTACACAGAGGATCTCTGTGAGACTCCAGTGGAAAGAAAGGGCCATCAAAGAAGCATACACTCTTCTCTGAAGGGAGGAGAGAACATCCACTTTGCTTATGTGTCCAAATACCGATGGAGTCTATGGTCACAAAAGGCTTCCGTAGCCTTGGCAGCCCATGGCAAGAGCCTCGGGTGATCACTGACATCATAAATAAGAGTGTTAATTGCTAAAGGAACAACAGAAGTCACTGTGCACTTACTCCCTATGTAGGACCTCCATCCTTAATGAGTTGTGCTATGAGAATTGACTGCAAATCTTGTTCCCAAACTGTACTCTATATGTTGTGTGTGTGCATGGGTGCAAACTGCTTAAATCTATACTTAACATGGAGTTGGTCCTCTGCATATAAAATCAAACTAAAAATGAACCATAATGAAGAAGGGGATGGGAGAGGGAGAGGGAGACGGAGGTGGGATGGGAGTTGGGGTAGGAGAGTGGGTATTGGGGAAAGAACCACTATATTCCTAAAGTTGTACCTATGAAAAATGCATTCATTACATAAAAACTTAAGAAAAAAAGATTAGGGTGTTAGACAATGTGCTGTGTAGCCACCCCGCATTACAGGTAGGGAAGAGAAAGCCCAGAGGAGTTAAGCAAAGTGCCTGAAAGCACAGAGCTTTGTTATTGAAAGAGCAGGTTAAGATACAATTCAGGGGCCAGCATTTAGCATGGGGCTAAGACCCTGCTTGGGACACCCACAGCCCATATCAGATTGCCCGGGGCCAGGCTCGGCTCTTCTACTGTCTGTCCAGCAGGGAGACAGCAGGTCATAACTGAAGTACTTGGTCCCTGACACCCACATGGAAGCCCCCAGATTGAGTTCCAGGCTCCTGACTTCAGCCTGGCCCAACTGTAGCTGTTGTGGGCATTTTAGGAAGTGAACCAGCAAATGTCTTCCATTTCTGTCTGTCTCTTACTTTGTCTCTCTGCCTTTCAAATAAAATGAAGATAAATTAAAAGTCAAACACCCCCCCCCAAAAAAAAAAAAAAGACACTGGAAAAAGGATCAAAACCTGGTCTTTCAGGCTGGCGCCACGGCTCACTTGGCTAATCCCCCACCTGCAGCACTGGCACCCCAGGTTCTAGTCCCGATTGGGGCGCCAGATTCTATCCTGGTTGCTCCTCTTCCAGTCCACCTCTCTGCTGTGGCCCAGGAAGGTAGTGGGGATGGCCCAAGTCCTTGGGCCCTGTACCCACATGAGAGACCAGGAGAAGCACCTGGCTCCTGCCTTCGGATCAGCGCAGCGCGCCGGCTGTGGTGGCCATTTGTGGGGTGAACCAATGGAAGGAAGACCTTTCTCTCTGTCTCTCTCACTAACTCTGCTTGTCAAAAAAAAAAAAAAAAAAAAAAAAAAAAAAAAAAAAAAGAAGAAGAAGAAGAAGGAATGATGAAGGTGAACGCAGCAGCAGCTCAGGCCCGTGCCCTGGGGCCCCGCTGTTGTGTTCAGCCCTCCCACCCCACCTCTTCCCCTTTTCCAAGGCTTCGCCGGTGCCTTGCTCAATCCACTAACTCCTGGGCCCCAGAGAGATCCCCTTCCTGCCACCCAACATTGCCGTTTCCCACCACAGTCAGCCTGTGGAGCCCACAGTGGAGGAACCCTGAGAGCCAAGATTCCCTCTTGTGAGAACCCAGGGGAGATGAGCCTGGGCCTCTGGGGCTCGTAGTCCCCAGGGAGGCTGCAAAGCTCTCCCCAGACCCAGAACCAGCAGCCAGCTTCTCCCCCTCCTCCCCAGGAGGGGCCCATAGCAGGAAACCCAGGGCCAAGGCCCCTTGCCCTCTGCTTCTTGCACTTCCTGCGCTCGCCCCATGTCACTGTTCCAGCCCAAGTCCCCATCCCTGTGTGCTGTTAGGCATTCCAGGTCGCCCTCCTTGGGCCTCAGCCCACTCCACCCCTTAGTGATTGTGACAGGGTTCTTCAGAGAACAGTGGCAGCCTTGGGGGTGGAGAAGGGACTCGCTATGGCTCCCAGTTTCCAGCCAGGCCAGGCAGGGCAGGTCCCGCTAGGGAACTGCTGATCCAACCCCAGCCAACAAACTTTATAAAGCCCGGTGGTAAGGAGGCGGCATTTTGGTGTAGCAGGTTAAGCTGCCGCTTTGCAGTGCCATCCCATAACAGGGTGTCAGCTCGAGTCCTGGCTGCTCACTGCCAGCTTCCTGCTAATGCACCTGGGAAGGTAGCAGATGATGGCTCAAGCACTTGAGCTCCTGCAACCCATTGGGGAGACCTGGATGGAATTCTAGTCTCCCGGCTTCAGCTTGGCCCAGGCCACCCCACCCCCAAACCTGGGCCATTGCGGCCACCTGGAAAGTGAACCAACAGAACTCTCTTCTCCTCCCCATCCCCCATCATGCCGCCTGTAAAATTAAAAAAAAAAAAAAAAAAAAAAAAAAAAAGACCTGCTCTGGGCCAGCTCTGCCCCAAGTCCGGGAGGGACAGCTGTATGGCACACACAATGTGGCCCCACCCCAGGGGCAGCCAGGGCTGGGCAGTCGCAACTGCAACCTGCTGGCTGCACAGAGAAGAGACCTGGTGAATGGCCAAGGGCGAGGGAGCAAGGGGAGGAGCGGGCAGGAGTTGGGGCAGCCAGTCCTCCCGTGGCCACAGCCCCAGCTGCAGGAGTCCGAGGGCCAGCTCCCAGCAGGTCACTGTAGCGTGGCCAACCAGCAAGGAGGGGAGCAGGCGGAGGGACCCAGGTGTTCTGGAGCCGAACTGCCATTTCCCCTCCGTTCACAAGCAGCAGGCCAGGGAGAGGCTCGCCGAGACCCTTCCTTGGGTGGTGTCCGTGCCTCAACCCCCGAGAGAGAGAAGACGGTGCCGTGACAAGGAGCGTGGGGTGCGGAGCCAGCCTGAGCCGTGGGTGAGGCAGCAGAGAGCGGGGCTGGCAGAGGAGATCCGCAGGGCCGGGTGAGGCCGGAGATGCACCGGTGTTCAGCAGCACCAGGCCCAGGGCAGGCCACCTGCAGCCCTTGCCCCGGGGCTCGTTCCTCACAGAGAAAGGAGCCCCACGGCCCTGGGTCCACGTGGCCTTGGCTCCCGCCCTGGACTTCATTCAGGTTGTCACCCCCCCCAGCCCCTTATTGTATACCTCAACCCAGAATCTGAGGGCGGGGTACTCATAACCCCTGGTTCCCAACACGTTTCTATGTCCGTTCATAGCCCTCTTTTACTGCTTACTCACCTCATGCCCAGTGGATTTCTGAGAAAAACCTGAGAGCCAGTTTTAAATGACTGGAAGTCAAACAGTGCATTTGTATTATGGCTAGGGATTGTCCTCAGAAAGCGAAAATATCTGAGTTTCCTGAGGGGCTGAGCAGACTGCTGGGATCCATCCAAAACACACAGGAACTGCGAACATCCCAGACAAGCTCAAGGTCGAGTCTCCTCTAACTGTGCGGGACCCAGAAATCCAAGAGCCAGCCCCTTCGGGAAGCCGGCCTCCCTCGGAACCCCCACATCACCCACCCCCCTCCAGCCCCACCTTGTGTCTCTTGTAAGGTCCCCCAGCTGAGAATGGGCTCCATAATTTTTAATGGCTGGTAAAAAAAAAAAGTCAGAAGAATGCCAGACACTTTGTAAGCATGAAAATGAGATGAAACCGGATGCCAGCATCCATAAATCCAGCTGAATGGGAACACCACTGCGGTCACTCACTAGGTCATGTCCGTGGCAGGTTCACATGACAATGGCAGAGCTAAGTAGCTATGACAGAGGCCACTTGGCCCCTAAGGTATTTACTGCCTCCCCTTCACAGAAAATTTGCCAACACCTGCTCTATGGGGTGGCGCTGTGGCGTAATGGGCTAAGCCTCCACCCGTGGCACCAGCATCCCACATGGACGCCAGCTCGAGTCCCGGCTGCTCCACTTCTGATCCAGCTCTCTGCTATGGCCTGGGAAAGCAGTAGAAGATGGTCCACGTCCTTGGGCCCCTGCACCCACGTGGGAGACCCAGAATAAGCTCCTGGCTTCAGATTGGCCCAGTTCCAGCCACTGCAGCCATCTTGGGAGAGAACCAGCAGATGGAAGGCCTCTCTGTCTCTCCCTCTCTCTGACTCTCCCTCTCTCTGTAACTCTGCCTTTCAAATAAATGTTACCAAAAAAAAAAAAAAAAACAAAACAAAACAAAAACTGACCACATGTTTAAAAAAAAAAAAAAAAAAAAAACACCTGCTCTAGACCCAAGCTCCAAAGAGGAACCCAGCACCGGTGTCTCTGAGTGCTCTCCCTTCCCCAGCAACTAAGAAGTGGGCGTGTGTTTATCCCCTGTGGGTCAGGTCCTGCCCTTGCAGGCTCCAGGCTCCTGAGAGACAGGCATGAGCAACCTTCCAAGGCCAGAGCTTCCCCGTGGAAGTGCCTCCCAGGGGCCACAGATGTGCAGCCATGTGGTGATGCCCCAGGCCCTCGAGCAAAGGGGCCACTGGAGCTGTGGGTTGGTCAGTCCTGGAGACAGTCTCAGCTGCAGCTCCTTAGAGGGCAGCCAGGAGCGGGTCGGGCAAGCTCCAGGTCATTGACCTTCCCCCAGGTGAGGAGGGAGGCCGCCAGCACCTGGCCACATCTCTCAGCATCCGCTGTGGGCAAAGGATCCACAGAACCACTGGAGCTGTGAGTCCCAGGAGCCCAGGGAATCAGAGCACCAGCCAGGAGGGTCAGGGGCCAGGGGCAAAGGCAGACCATTCTCTGACGCTCAGAGAATCAGGTAACAGCCTGAATCTCTCTTCATGCCAGTCTGCAGAAACTGTTCTCCAAACTCACACTTAAACGCAGAGTTACAGAGAGACAGAGACATATACACATACACAGAGAGAGAGAGAGAGAGAGAGAGAGAGAGAGAGAGAGAGATCTTCCATCTGCTGGTTCACTCCCCAAATGGCTGCAACAGCCAGGGCTGGGCCAGGCCAAAGCCAGGAGCCTGGGACTCCACCCAGGTCTCGCATGGGGTTGGTGGGGGCCAAAGCACCTGTGCCATCTTCCGCTGCTTTCCCAGGTGCATTAGCAGGAAGTTCAATCAGAAGTAGAGCAGCAGGAACTAGAACCAGTCCTCAAATAGGATGCCAGCATCACAGGCAGTGGCTTAACCCACAGCACCACAAAACCAGCTCCAAACTGGCACACTTGTTAAAAAATCTACTTTAGGGGCCGGCGCTGTAGCCCTGGCCTGAAGCGCCAGCATCCCATATGGATGCCGGTTCGAGTCCCGGCCACTCCTCTTCCAATCCACCTCTCTGCTGTGGCCTGGGAAGGCAGTAGAGGATGGCCCAAGTCCTTGGGCCCCTGCACCCACATGGGAGACCTGGAAGAAGCTCCTCGCTCCTGGCTACGGATCAGCGCAGCTCTGGCCATTGCAGCCATCTGGGGAGTGAACTTGAGGATGGAAGACCTCTCTCTCTGTCTCTGCCTCTCTGTAACTCTGTCTTTCAAATTAATATAAGAAATCTTTTTTTAAAATCTACTTTAATAAGATCTAATTTCCATCCAATAAAAAGCATTCTTTTAAATATGCAATACCATGATTTTTCACAGATGGTTGTGTGTGTGATCCCCTGTGAACTACCATCACAACCAAAGACAGAAAACCTGGTCTTGACCCCCAGAAGCTCCCACGTGCCCTGTGGCATGTCTCCCCACCCCCCCTACCCCAGACAACCACTCATCTGTGTTCCATCACCACAGATTAGTGTGACCTGTTCTGAATCTCAAGTCAGTGGAATTATCCAGTGTGTCCTTGTTCCTGTCTGGCTTCTGTCACTCAGCATGATGTTTTGAGATTCGTTCACATTGTGTATATCAATACCAAGTGGGAACACTTTGTTTTTGTGCAAAAGGAGGTGCTATGAACAGTCACATCAGGTCAGAGCGTGCATCAGAACCCCTGGAAACAATCAGGTCGCTCGAGGCACAGGCTGTTTCTCTTGCACAGCCCAGCTGTTTCTAGAGGCTTCGAAGCTGGCTGCAGGGTGACTGCCCCCAAAACGCACGTGTGGGCTGCAGATCAGTGCTTCACCATTATTTTAGTACAGTTGAATTGAAAGGGTTGGGTAGTGAGCTGAAGCTGTGGCGTGGTGGGTTAAGTTGCTGCTTGCAACACTGGTATCCCATATGGACACCGGTTCAAGTCCTGGATGCTCCATTTCCCATCCAGCTCCCTGTTAATGGCCTGGGAAAAGTAGTGGAAGATGACCAAAGTGCCTGGGCCCTTGTTACCCACATGGGAGACCCCAATGATGCTCCTGGCTCCTGGCTTAGATCTGGCCCCGCCCTGGCCATCGTGGCCAACTGGGCAGTGAACCAGTGGATAGAAGATCTTTCTCTCTCTCTCTCTCTCTCTCATAAATAAATAACTCATAAATCCTTTTCTTAAAAAAAGAAAAGGTTGGGAGGGCTCTAAATCCAATGTCTATCACAAGAGATTTCAACATCCCATTTGTCAATGGAAGAAAAGGGCTTTTGTAGTCTTTAATTTCAATTGCTATATATTTTTGGGTGATTATAAGTTGTTTCTAAGTTTTTATTATCAGTTTGTACAAATAAAATTTCTTGTCAATTATTATTAAAAATGTGAAGAAATCATTAAAAACCTTCTTGGGGGATTTATTTACTTATTTGAAAGACAGAGTCACAGACATAGAGGGAGAGACACAAAGAAAGAGAAATCTCCCATCCGCTGGTTCGCTCCCCAAATGGCTGCAATAGCCAGGGCTGGGCCTTGTGAAAGCCAGGAGCCAGGAACTCCATCTGGGTTTCCCATGTGGGTACAGGGAACCAAGCACCTGAGACATTTCTGCTGCTTTTCCAGGCACATTAGCAGGAAGCTGATTCGGAAGTGGAACAGCCAAGACTCCAGCTGGCACTCCAATATGGGATGCCAGGCACTGGCTGTGGCTTACCCACTGCATCACAATGCCAGCCCCTACTTTGGAATTTATTGTAACATGTTGTTGATCTTTTCACTAAGCCCGATTTAGGTGTTCCCAGCCCCTGTAGTCCATCCCCATGTGCCACACACACACACATTCTCATTTGTGGTGTGTGCTGTGAACAGGGACATCAGTCAGTACTATCCTCAGATGCTGGGAGAAGCCACTGACGAGGCTGGGAAACCTGTTCGCTTGCTAACGAGGTCTCTCCTGCCCTCTAGTGATCATTTTTGTAGCTGGGCGTCAGCGGGCCGGCAGTGACAGGAGGGGTAATTAGATATATCAGGTTTATATTTGCAAAACTGTCATCCCTGTTACACAGGCACAGTGCCTCCCTGGGTGGTGGCCCAGGAAAGCCATCACAGTCATGCCCCTGTTCCTCCACAGGGCCTGGGAAGGGCAAGCCTGCAGCTACTCCTCTATGATGCCACCACCCCTCTGTGCCTTCACCTGCTATAGCATGGGCCAAGTGTCCACCGTCCCCAGCCAGTGAGACCACCCTTGTCATCACCTAGAACCAACCACCAGCTACTAAAGTCCCTTCCCACCCCCACCCCCAGCAGATGCAAGGACGGTAGGTGGGGAGGGAGGAGCATGGGGTGTGGGAGGAAACTTCTCCCTGTTCTGCACTTTGACTTCAACAATGCCAGGTCCCAGGCAATCAGAGGATATGGGGTCTCTGACATATCATTTCAAGGTACCAATGTATCATTACAGAAATAAAAGCTATGTCAACACTGGAACATCCAGAAGTTGAGAATCATTCATGCAGACAACAAGTGTGTTGAAGCCCACTCGACTGTCATCTGAAATGAGAACTACGGGCCATTCCTAAGCGAGGCCATTTCAGTTCTGCTCTGAGTACAAATGCGGCAAACTTCATATTGCACATAGGATGTGGCAGTGCCCAGTTCTCCCTCATCTTCATCCCAGTCTGCCACACGTGGGAACCACTGCAAGCTGGAGGACTTGGACTCCCTGTCTAGATCTCTCTTTTCCAGATGGAAACTCCAAAGTCCATTCTGGGAAGGGTTATCTAGAAAGTTAAATCATAGCCAGGAGTGGCACCTTGAACTATGATGGACGTCAAAGGGACACAGGATTTCTCTCCCGGCCCTTGTTTCTAAGCAGGACTGTCAGAAGCAGCCGCTCTCACAAGGGTGTTTGCCAAATCCTAGTCTTGGTTTCCAACTGACGGCTTTCCCTTGGACTGCGTGAGCACACACCTTGGGCTACCGCGGTTAATGGCAATCAGTTCAGTCTCCTCCCAGTCACGGAGACATGAGGCCCCGCACAGCAGGTGCACCTGTGTCCCAGTGCATGGACTCTAGCCATGCCCCTCTTGGGGTCATAGAGCAGCTGCCCTGGCTCCCCAGGATGCTGGTCTACATGACAGACAGAGAAACTCCTGGCGAGGTAGTCGAGGACCGGGGGGCCCCTCCCCACCATCTGGAGAACAGAAAACTCGAGCAACCAGCTTCTGTGCACGATGCTGATAGCATGTGCAAGTCTTTGGAATCAAGGCTGTTCTGTGCTGTAGTCACCCATTTAGGTGACGAGAATTCTGTTGGTCTGGGGGCAACGTTTCATGTGTTTTCTGCTGAGTCTCGATTGGAACCATCATCCCATTGACCAATGAAAACCATGCCTTTCCCAGTCATGAGAACGTCCCCTTCTACAGCCTATGCAACCCTAGATGATCAGCCTTGGAGCTGGCTCTCGCCTTTAGGGGCCCTTCTCGGTGCTGCTGGGAGATTTTTCTTTCACTTTTGCTTTCTTTAGGGATTCCTCTTAGCGATGTTGAGGGTTGCTGTTTTCTCCTTCACTTCTGTTTTCCTAAATAAACCTCTTCTGCTTTACACACCCTTCCTTGTCCCTGCTCCTCATTTTTCATGAACACAAGACACGAACCCAGCAGAGAAGAAAGAATGGTCAGAACTGCACACTCCTGCAGCATCGGCCGGCGGGGCCACCATTCGGTCCTGTCCAAGACACCAGGTCAGCCCCAGATGAGCTCGACTGGGCCGCTGAGGGACTGAGGTCTGTGAGCTCTTGGGGGAGCTCCCTCGACCACGTTCAGTCTTTCTGAAAACACATCTTATCATGGGTTCTGTACCGGGCAGGACTCCTTTGGTTGCAAGTGATTAAAAATAAAAATAAAAATAAAAAATTCTGGGGCCCGCGTTGTGGCCCAGGGAGTTAAGGTGCCGCTTTCACACCTGCATCCCATGTGAGAGCTAGTTCAACTCCTGGCTGCTCCGCTTCTGATCCAGCTCCCTGCTAATGCACCTGGGAAGGTAGTGGATGATGGCTCAAGTACTTGGGCCCCTGCCACCTACATGGGAGACCTGGACCAAACACCAGGCTAGATGTTGCTATGAAGGTATCTCTATAAAACATTGATTGATTGACTGATTGATTTGAAAGGCAACGTTACAGGGTGGGGGAGGGGGTCTTCCATCATGCACTGATTGATTCACTGCCCAAATCGCTGCAATGACCAAGGCTGGGCCAGCCTGAAGCCAGGAGCCAGGAGCTTCAGCCAGGCCTCCCACGCAGGTGCAGGGGTCCAAGCACTTGGGCCATCCTCCACTGCTTTCCCAGGTGCATTAGCAGGGAGCTGGATCAGAAGCAGAGCTGGATCGGAAGTGGAGCAGCCAGGACCTGAACTGGCTCCCATATGGGATGCTGGTGTCCCACGTGGTGGCTTAACCCACTATGCCACAATGCCAGCCCCAGAAGGTGTTTTTTCAAATGCAATTAACTGGGTAATCAGCAGACACTGAGTAAGGCAGCGGACTCTCTCATGTGGTGAGCCTTATCTAATCAGTTGAAGGGCCTAAAGAGCAGAGACTGAGATTTCTTGCCACAGGAGGAATTCCGCCTCAAGACTACAACACAGAAGCCGCCTGTGTTTCCAGCCTGCAAGGTTGTTCTACAAACTCAGACCTGCTGGTCTCCACAATGGCATGAGCCAAGTCCCTAAATAATACCACCAGGCGTACCCCTGTGTCTCTGTATATAGATACACAGGTGAAATGTATCCAGTGGGACAGGCAGATACCCTATTGGTTCTATTGAACCCTGGTAACACAGCCCTTGCCTCTGTGTTTCCTTCATATGCAGAGAGAGGGTTGAGCAAGTCCCAGCAGTGCCGTGCCCCCTCCTGACACCAGGGACCCAGGGCGCCAGCTGAGCTGGTTGCCTGTCCTCCCCTGCAGTCCTTCCAGGAATAGCCTGGCTCGCGGCCTGACACCGAGGAGGTCCTCTGCACTGATGAGACAATACCGTTAGAAAATGGGTTTTGTTGAGAGACCATGTTGATAAATGTGACAAACATCCTCTCTGAAGATTGCATGTCAGGCCTACAAGTCATCAGAACCTCTCCTCTCATCAGATGCAGTCACTCCACAAGCATTTATTGAATGCCTGCGTGCGCCAGACACTCTTCCAGGCACTGGGAGGGCAAGCGGCAAACAAAGCTCTTACACTCAGGCAGGGAGCGGCAGACAGTAAGCAGCTTGGTGCAGAATCCGCTGTGGTGACAAAGGGCTGAGAAGTGAACCCAGCCTGCTGAGGGGGAAGGGCAGGGGAGACTGACGAAGGAAGCGTCTGATTGGTGAAGGACGTGCAGAGAAAGCCTCACGGGGGGGGGGGGGGGGGGGGGGACAGCATTTAAATGGAGGCCAGGGGCTGGCGCTGTGACGCAGCGGGTTAACGCCCTGGCCTGAAGCACTGCATCCCATATGGGCGCCGGTTCTAGTCCCAGCTGCTCCTCTTCCAATCCAGCTTTCTGCTATGGCCTGGAAAGCAGTAGAAGATGGCCCAAGTGCTTGGGCCCTGCACCCACATGGGAGACCCAGAGGAACTTCCTGGCTCCTGGCTTCGGATCGGCGCAGTTCCGGTCATTGTAGCCATCTGGGGAGTGAACCAGCAGATGGGAGACCTCTCTTTCTCTGTCTCTACCTTTCTCTGTAACTCTTTCAAATAAATAAAATAAAATAAAATAAAATAAAATAAAATAAAATAAAATAAAATAAAAAATGCTCAGGCTGGGGCCTGAGCAGGACTTGGCCCCCCAGTCACACAGATGTTTAACCCCCAGAGTCTTCAGTCATGGTGCTCAGAAGGTGGAGCTTTGATCCAATGCGTGTATTTAGGAGACCAGCCTGGTAGGAGCGCCTTAGGTCACTGAGGGAATGCCCCTGGAAGGTACTCCCATAGGAGTGTTGGCTTTGAAAGCCAAATTGGGCCTTGTTCCCCCTCTGTGTCCTGGCTTACCATGGGGTCCCTCTGCTCACCGTCACCACTGCCATCCTCCACCCAAGCCAATTAGGTTGGCTTAACCTTGGACTGTGAACCTCCAAAACTGTCAGCCAAAATAAACCTCTTCACTTTATAAGCAGTTTCTTCTGGGCATTAGCTGGAGTGATGAAAAACTAGCAGGACCAGAACTTTGGGTTTTACCCAGAGAAAGATGGGAAGCCTTTGGTCCTTTTGTCCAGGGAAGGTACACTAACTCTATAAGATCATAAGAGCTGGAGGGGGAAGAGAGGGGCAGTGGTGGTTTTGAGCCCCCAGCATCCTGCGCCAGCCACTCTCAAGCCCCAGTGGCCCCAGAGAGGTCTCTCTGATTGAAGTCTCCACAGCTGTCGCCTTGCCTCCCCAAGTGCATCACCCGGCCCCAGGGCCAGGACCAGCCCGAACCTCAGACAGAAGGACCTGGGGACAGGCGATGGACAGTGGAGGGAGAAGGACCAGCAGGGGCCACACCTTGACCATCATCTTCACAAGTAAACCCTGTGCTTTAACAGCGTTCTCGTAATCTTCCTTCGTGTCAACGTAACACCTCTAAATCACCTTCTAGCAATCTGCCCTCTCCTGGCCCAGCAGAGTGTTGGTTCCCCCCGCCTCCTCCTTGGAACTGACAGCCACAGCCTCGTGACCCCAAGAAGGGCCCTCAGCCAACGCACCCAGAAGCCTCTCTACCTTTCTCTCTGAGCCACCCGTGTTCCCCAGCGGTCAGCAACACAATCACGCCCTGCGCACTTCACTCTATGAGGGTGGAGGAGAGTCCGGAAGTGAAGAGCGGAGCAAAGGTGAGCAACAGAAAGAAGCACAAGCCCACCAAGGACAGAGTCTGGCCAGGAAGGAAGAGCCAGGGCGCTCCCTCCCCAAAGGAGGTGACCAGGAGTCTCTGCGTCTGGTAAGAGAGATGAGCTGAACAGAAGGGACTCTGCTCCCCCGATGTGTGTCCCTGCCAGCCAACAGGAATCTCCATTCTGGTCAGAGACGCTGTCCCAGAGAGCTCGGCCGCAGAGGAATTCAGAGCTTAAGCAGGAAGCATTCCGTCTGGGAGCCAGAGGAGCACGCTGTGTTCTCCTCCTTCTCTAATTTTCCCCTTCCTGCCCAAAACATCAGGCAGGTCCCAGGCCCCCTGCGTATTGCGTGAAGCTATGCACGCACGGCTCTCTCGGGAGTGAGGAGTTGCGATGACTCAACCTGGCCACCTGCATCCACTTTCCGGCTCTTTCGCCCGTGGCACTTCCTTGGGCATGATCTCCATGCCACTGAGCAAGATGTGCCCTCTCTGCCTTTGCTTCCTCCACATCCAAAGGAATTTTTCCATGATTTGTCACTTTCTGAGAGGGCTTACATAAAGAGCTGTTGTTTCCAGGGCAAAGCAAGGAATAATGAGTGGAATTTAGAACAATGCTAAGAAAGGTCAGCCCAGCGGAGAAGAGGAAGCTCTGCTGCCCGGCTGAATCACTCCTTGTGCTGGGTTCTGGCCCTGCAGGAGCCCAGGAGCCCCATATGAGAGGGGGGATCCTAGGACCCCCGACACCTGACCTGTTTGCTCAAGGATGTTTGAAAGACCTTGGCTGTACCGCAGCAGCCCCCAGAAACGATAGGAGGGGGGCCTCCTGCCTTATCTGCCCGCCACGTGCTGACAACTCAGCTTTATTCCACTCCAGCTCAAACCTCTTCTGAGCTCAGTCTCATTTAGCCCACCACCTACCACCCACCTGATGCCCAAGTGCGCCTCCGGGTTTCCTCGTGCACACTCCCGTGCTCACCTGCTTGGCAGTCTGGCACAGCCAGAGGCTCCTCTGTCTACCCGGGGCCAGAGTCCTCCAGGAAGTCTCACTCACCACCTCACCCTCCTATGACCCCAAACATATCTGCAGGGCCAGAGATGACTCGTTCCTGGTTGGTTTCCTTCCCAGGTGTGGCCCCTCCAATCTATTCACACAGCAGCTGGAGCAATCTTTTAAATCAAATCGCCTCAATCCTGCTTCAGCTGCCCCCTTCCCAACTTCTTCACCTTGGCCCAAAATCCATGTGTTCATCTGAGAGGTCTTCAAAAAGTTTGTGGGAAATGCGTGTATGCACAAACTGTGCATGGACTTCCAAAGCTGTAGCACAAAAATAAGCGTATTGTTCAATGCCGCTTTCCACAAACGTTTTGAGCTTCTCTCCCTGGCTTCTGCCTTCCTCCCTGGTCTCACGTCACGCCTCCTTCTCGTTTGTAGCACCACAGCCACACTGAGTTCTTTTCACTTTCGGGGACATACTTCCTCTCCCGCATGGCACCCGTGGCATGCTGTGTTTCCTGCTGTCTGCACGTGTGCCTCCCTCTGCCACCTCCTCCGAGCCTCAGCTCAAGGGTCCCATCCTCAGAGTCTATGCCTAACCCCCCAGCTAAGCAGCACGCCTCCCCCGATTTCTCGTCATTCTCTTCAGCTTGTCCCATTTATTGCCAATTGCCAGTTAAGAACTAATTTTTAACAATTAACCATATACTTACTTGCTTATTGTCTCTTGTGGGCAGCAGAATTGGCCCTGCCTTGGAGGTAGGCACAGCAGTGAGTTCAGCAAACACCCTGGAAGGCAGAGGGAGGGCTCAAGGGCCTTTGTCTGACACTGTGTCCCCACTGTGAGCACAGGGTCTGGCAGAGCACCTAGCAGATGACTGGCTGGCTGGCTGGATGGATGGACAGACAGTTGGGTGGATGGGTGGATGCAGGGAGGGAGCAAGCGAGGGAATTTTAGCCTTGGGAAAAAGGCAATAGAAACCATGGCTGAGAACTGGGGTGGGGGGATTATATAGAACAGATCCTGCACCTGTAGGAGGAATCAGAGATGTAGACATCATCTCAGCGCCAGGATGAGACAGACACTGGGAAAGATTAGCCTTGAATGTGCTCAGGTAACGCCTGCCAGAAGCAAGAGAGTTAGAATTAAAACCCAAACCAGGTGAAGCTGCCGCTTGGGACGCCTGCAGCCCCATATCAGAGCACCCGTGGTATCCGGCGTCTCCGCTTCCAAGCCAGCTTCCTGCTAGTGCATCCTGAGAGGCAGCAGACGATGGCTCAAGTACCTGGGGCCCTGCCACCCATGTGGGGACCCAGACTAAGTGCCTGGCTCCTGGTTCCCGGCTCCTGGCTCGGCCCTGGCTGTTGCAGGCATTTGGGGAGTGAGCCAGAAGTTGAAAGATCTCTCTCCCTCTCGCTCGCTCTCTCCTGTTTTTCTGCCTTTCAAATAAATAAGAATAAATAAACAAACATTTCTTAAAACCAAAAGAATGAGGAACGGAGTCTGCTTTTCTCCTTCACTTTGGGCAGAGCTGCTGGGACTCACGTTAATCTAACAGTTGACGAGTCGGTGCAGGATGACCCATGATAGCTTCGGACATGTCTATGTGACAGACTTCTCAAGTCAGCAGTCCTTCCTGGCATACCTGGGGGATGGCTGCTGTCCACGGACCCCCTCCATGCCCCTTGCAACAAACAGAAAGGAGATAGGTGGAAAGGGTGGGCTCGGGGCACAGGCAGCACAACCATGCCAAGTGTCATCAGAGTAGGCTCACAGAGGCAGCATGGAGGGCAGGGATGAAAGAGCAAGAAAGAGTAGAGAACACTTCCTCGCTAACCCTGGGCCAGGGGCTCCAGCTCAGTGGACTCTGCAGCAGGCACCTCAGGTTAGCGAGCAGCAGGCAGATGGCAGAGAGGAGATGTAGTACACAGCCAAGTCTAGCCAGACTTGGTACCCGGAGTTTCCCTCGGCAGGGCCTGGAGGAATGGGCAGCGGGCACAAAGGTTATAAGTGGGCACAGAGCCCCAGGCCAACTGGCTTCAGGGAAGTATGACCCAGCCAGGAGCCCAGTCTTCTGCATGGTCCAAGGCAGGAAGAAAGGACCCAGCCTGAGGCTCCCTACCCTAGGCCTGCCAATGGGAGGAGGATTCCAAGTCCCGTATGGGCTGAGGCCCTGGAGCGGGCTCCCATGTGGAGGTGGGGATGTCACTGGAGGCATGAGGTTCTGCAGGGACAGAGCAGGGGCAGTAAGGTGTCCCAAGACTGGCAGCACCCTGGTGAACATTAGTATTGTTTCCAAGAGGGATTCCAAGGGATTCAAGAGGGCGGCGTCCCAGGTTGCAAGGTTGACCGTGAGATCCCAGACATCCTTCCCCATGGGGTTCCTCAGGCACTTGCTATCTGGTTGGGCTTGGGCCCCTCCTCTCTGCCTCTGGGAAAGGCCTCTTCCCCAAATCACTTCACCACTCCGATTCCCCGGGTTGAGCCGGGACTCAGGAGAGAGCAGCACCTCCTCCCTGCCCTGCCCGGGTCTTCCCCATGTTCTATCTTAAGAAGCAGCCTCCGGGGAAAGAAGATCAGAACAAGGGGCATCCTGCCCCCAGGACCACCCCACCACCACCCCGTGAGAGGTCGCGCTGTCCCAGCCTCGGATCCACATCTCCTGATAGCTTCCCCACGGCTCACCACAGCTGCACCACTGGTTTTGGCTCCTGGCTCCCTCCGAGGCCGCCAGCAGAACTCTTTAATCAACACAACTCTGGCTCCCAGGGGAAGCTGCACAGCCATCGTCTATTTCACAACGACTGGCAAAGGCATGGGGTGGAGTGGAAAGAGCACGGGGCTGGGAGTCAGGAGCCCCGGGGTGCAGCCCTCAGATACTCCCCAGCTGCTCTCCTCCCCAGCTCCATCTCCTGACCAAGGTAGAGGCTGTCAAAGGAGAAGCTGCCTGTGACTTGTGCCTTATTGTTGAGCACTTTCCACTAGAACGAACTGTCCGGCCTGGGACCCTGCGGGGGGCTCCCCTTAGCCCCATGCACCCATGTGACTCTGAGCCCCTGGCCACGGCTGATGGTACCCCGAGTAAGCCTCTTGCCCACCCATGCCAGTGAACATCTCTTCCTGAGGAATTTGGAACAGGGGGAGGAAGAGAGCCAAGAGTCAGGGACCAGCGAACTCAAGATCTGTGGGACAATCTGGTTTCCTGCCGTGCCACCTGCACAGCAGAGAAACCCACTCTGAGATGAGAAGGGAGATGGAGCAGAAAGGGAGGCTGGCAGATGCCAGGGCAGAGGGGACTCCCAGGAGCCCAGCTGTGCTTTTGTAAGCTGGCTCCTCTGTGACCCCAGCCTCCTGACAGCTGCACGGTGGGGAGCAGCGCGGGGCTCCTGGGGGCGGCGCCGCAGGCTGCCCTGCGCAGACGCGGCTCAGGCGCACCCGCCTCGTGCATCCATGTCCCACCCCGATCCGCTCCAGGACGCGGCCCCCGTGCTTTGGCCACGGTAGGTGCTTCGTCAACTGGTGTCAGGGAAAATCCAAAGGCATCATTCCTGCGGGAGGCGTGTCGCCCCCAGTCAGGCAGGCGGCTGCTCCGCAGCGAATGCGTGACCTGCCCAAGCCCTTCCGGCTCTGCAGTCCCTGACCCCGTGTGAGGCCAGGACTCAAGCCCTGCTGCAGCCAGCCCACAACTTCCCAAGTTTTATTTTTATTAACCCAACTGGAAAATTGGACTTCACTCAGGATTGTGCTGAAAACCAGATGCTGGAGCTGGGCTCTGGTTTCCTAGATAAACACATCGCAATAATATGCATCTACCCGTGAAATGCTCTCGTTGGCGGCACGTGGCAGCTGTCCAGAAGGAAGAAAAACAGTGTGCAAGCTTCATTTGAGGCTTCCCACTCCCCTTCCTGGCCAGGGGCTGGTCAAGATAGCCAAGATCTGTTGTTGGCCCAGTGCAGGCCAGTTCCCTCTCTGCTGGCGCCCCCTCGCCCGCTCCCTGCCTCTGGCCAGGAACTTCACAGCTTCTAGAAAGAGCTTCAGGCTTTTCCCAATCCCCCTATCCAGATCCAGGCTTTTCCTCTGAGCGTCCACCATGGCCCGTGCGGGCCCCTCGGAGCAGCTGTACTGGGATGGCTGAGGCTGTCGGGTTCCTCCAGGGCAGCTTGGATGCTCCTTCAGGAGGGGAACGGGGACTTGTACATGTCACAGCCCAGTGCCCAGCAGATGAGCACAGTTGCTGGTGTTGCTGACTGAGTCAGGCCTACTGCAGTGGCTACAGCAAGACCAGCTCCACACATGGAGAAGGCATGGGTCTCGGGAGTGTTGCTCAGGTCTCACCCTCACTCACTGCATTTACCCTGCACCAGAACCTGTGCTTGGTGTGGGGATAGGAAGGATCCTGAGGCATCTGAGCCTGGTGGGAGAGCTCTGAAGACAGGCTGAGGTTTTCTGTGGCCCTCAGCAGTCTCCTGCAGACCATGCCCCCATCCTCGTGGATGCTTCTTTTCGATGATTTTAAGACATTAAGATCTGAAGACCTCTGGGTAGGATCTGCCGCCCTTCCAAGGAGCTGGGACCTGGGAGAGGTCAAGACATGCAAAGAGGAAACAGGGGTCACGAGGAAGAGGAGGAGACCAGAGGAAACTGCCCTGCGCCTGCCCACAGCGGCTGCTTCCACCCGGACTCATGAGCGATTTGATGAGAAAATTAAATAGATCTTTCGCTGCACCCTCCTCTGGACTCCAAGGTGTACACGAGTCCCTGGCAGTAAGAGGTGTTACACAAACAGTTAAAGGGATACAGAGCTAACTGGCAATGAGACAGAGGGGGACCGGAGCGGGGTTCCTGCCTCATTCAGGAACGCGTGGCATCTGACGTGGGGGTTCCAGTCCTTGCTGACATGCGTGGCCTCTCAGGAGGAGAAGTAGAAATTCTATCCCGCTGTGGGAGGGGGCCCAGAGGTGCACCTGGGCTCGCGGAGCTGCGGGGGAATCCCAATTACAAGGCCGGCTGTTGTTGTTGTAGTCAGGGACACTTCCCTTTGCCCAACCCACAGCTCGCTGTGGGGCTTCTGCTCTGGGGCTGTGCTGCAGGGCACTCGGATTCCAGGGGCACCGAGCCGCTGCCCTTCTGCCGGCCCTGGCCGCTGAAGGGTGGGTCCCGAGGGCAGCCTGGATGAGGCCAGAGCTCCCTGGAGGAGAAGCAGGCAGACCTGATTCCTCAGTGCCTTCCAAGGCTGACGCAATAGCAAAAATACCAAAAAAGGCTTGATTCAGATAGTAAAATGGAATCTACGCAAGTGCAAATTAGGTCAGTCCCTTTCATAAGGGAGAAGAGGATGGAGCCGAAATGCAAAAGACGGAAGTAGGTTTAAGTTTTGATTTTGATTCAATTGCAAAGACAAGCACTTAACATGATTATTACACTGGCAGCTGTAAAAAGCATTTTTGATTTGCAAATGACAATGATACCATTTTACTGTCCCTCAGACGCGGGTGTTTCTTCCCTCCTAGGAATGGCAGCACTGCCTTGGGTTCTGACCATACGATGGTTCCTGGAGGGGACCTCGGGTGAGAGCCCTGAGGTGCGGGACCCCCAGCATTTGGCGAATGAGGCACTGGGTGGGGGGGTGTCCAAAGCGCCCAGCCAACACCTTTCTGTGGCTTTGAATCACCCGTATATAGCATTCCCCAGCCTTCTAACCACAGTTCTATCTGTTTTCTACATGATACATGTTTCACGGGTCTGATATTTTAAGCACTCTACACTGCTAGTCTTTCCCGTCACTCTGTTTCTGTATTGCATCTTCAGCCTCTGCATGAAATTCACTGTCTGTCCAGAACCTGTCTCCTCTTGTTGAAGACACAGATTGTGAGGCAAACTTCCAGCCAAGGGGACAAAACTCAAGGGGGAGGAGCCAAGAGGCAAGGAGGAGTCACAGAGGAGGAACTGAGTCCCAGCAACAAGCTTGGACAGGGGCTGAGGAGAGGGAGACCTCCAGGGGAAAACACCAGAGACGGGGAGGCAGAGACTCAGGGGGAGTTTCTTTTGTGGCCTGATTGTGTTTATGGTGTCTCAACTTGCACAAAAGTGTGCGGTACTCTGTAGTCACATTGACCAGCCTTTCCCTTACTGAGATGTCCAAATCTCAGTGTCTTACTAGAATGGCTTTACCCACTCCAAGACTTAAAAAGCATTTTTGTATATCTTGTTCTAAAACATTTTGGGTTACTTCTATAGTCCATTTGAAAATTTATTTTTGTGGGGCTGGTGCTGTGGTGTAGCAGGTAAAGCTGTCACCTGCAGTGCCAGCATCCTAGGTGGATGCCGGTTCAAGTCCTGGATGCTCCACTTCTGATCCAGTTCTCTTCTATGACCTGAGAAAGCACTGGAGGATGGCCCAAGTCCTTGGGCCCCTGCACCCACATGGGAGATCTGGAGGAGACTCCTGGCTCCTGGCTTCAGATTGGTGCAGCTCCTGCCATTGCGGCCAATTAGGGAGTGAACCAGCGGATGGAAGACCTCTCTCTCTCTCTTTCTCTCTCTCTCTCTTTACCTATCCTTCTCTGTGTAACTCTGACTTTCAAATAAATAAATGAATATTAAAAAAAGAAAAAAATTTATTTTTGTGTATGTGTGGGACAGTAATTCTAGCTGAACGCTTTCCCAGATGCCTTATTTAATTTACCTTTAGCCTCTCAGGTAAAAGAGCATATCCATTATGTACACTGTACCCCCACATATTGATGAATCTGCTTCTGCAGTCTCCATTCTGCTTTGAGTTATTTATCTGTTCCTGTGCCAGTCCCACAATGTTCTAATCACTGTGGCTTTATAGTGTATTTGATACCTAATAGGGCGAATTCTTCACCATTGTTCTCTTTCAAAATGTTCTTGGCTACGCTTGTGCATTTTCTCTTCCAGATGAACTCAGCAATCAGTGGTCAAGTTTCATTAAAGCTCAGAACACATCAAGTGCTTTGTTTCTGAATGTTCCTTTTCTAGTCACTGTTGTGTTTCTTCTCCTGTCCCCACCTCATTAAGCAGGACAAATTGTCATCATCAAGGTCTTTCCCAAATCCTAAGAACCAAACTATTGAAACTCACATCATAGGAGTAACTAAAATTAGAAACATGCCAGAAGCACTGATCCCAGACGACTCCTAGAGTCGCAGCAGGAAGCACAACGCCTAGATGATTTGGTTTAACAACCCTTCTTCCTGTAGAAAAACAGGGGACTGACTAGAAGCACCAAGCACCCAACCCCCAAGCCACCCTTCTTCTCCTCTCCAAAGAGCACCTTTCGAGCAGTTTACACAACAAGCACTTGCAAGCTTGGACGGCAAGAGCCTGTTTGACATGGGGCCACGCTCAGTATTGACAGAATTGTGTTTGCACACCAGCCAGGCTGAGCATCAGGCTCTTGGACAAGGACACCTCCCAGGCAAAGACTGCTTCATAAGGAGCCTGAGGAAAGAGCCTCCACCGACCCTTCCTGCCGGCAGCTTCGGACAGGTCCTGGTGGCAGTGTTCTACCTCTGTTATGGGAAGCCGTAGGCGGCTTTAGCCTTTTTCAAGTCTCTCTGCTCATTCTCAGCAGGAAAGTCTTTGCAAATCCTCAAGGACATTAGCTTCCAGGATGTCCACAATGCTAGGACTTTGGTTTCCCGGCAGATGTTTCTCTTCTACCCAAGTCATTCTAGACTGTTCGTTATGGGCATGATAATCATAATTCTGGATTCTCTGGGATGGCCCAGATTTCAATATTCTGAACTTTTGCCTTAAATCGTTAAAGTATTCTTGGAATTCTCAAGATTTCCATGTCCAACTAGCCTCTCCCATATTGCATTAACACTGGGAAATAGCCCAAAACAATTTTTGTAACATGATGTGTGCCTGATGTTGGTTTGGTTCTGAAAACCCAGTTAGAAAAGATTCCTGAGCAATGACACAAACACATCCTTGGGCTGTTTCTAATTCAATTACTCAGACCCCTGTATTTAACCAAAGGAGTCTCTTATTTGCACCAACTTAATATTCCTTTTTTATATATTATGTATCTTAAAGAATGAAACAGACTCAACTGCAGCTCCCTAATACCACAGTGATTTTTTTCTCTTAGGAAAGGGAGGAAGCACAAGAGATAGACCCGCCATCATTCACAGAACACCAGTGACCCAGTGGCCCCACCGAGATGCGAAGACTCTGGTTGCTGTGGAGCTGTCCACCAAGGAGGTGCTGACACTCTCCTGGAGTTGGACAGGGGCTGCCCTCCAGAGTTGTGAAAGAGTCCCCTCCATGTCCCTACCACCACGCAATCTCCAGAAAAATGTAAAACTCTGTGTAAACATAGGCCATGTCTCCCAATCAGAGTATGGAAGACAAGAATTGGCCACCAGCATCTTCTAAACCTTCTCTGGACTCCCTTGCTCTAAAAAGTCCAAACATTCTGTGCAGAATTTGCTTTAAATGCCTTCACAGGGTCTTGCACTCCTTACAGAAGTTATTGCATGCAAACCTAGTAGGAAAACAGGAAGAGCTGCTGGACAGGGACATGTGCGACCCCAGTTCTTTCCCCACTCCCTGATAGCCCCTTTTGTCTCCTTTTCTCACGCCAACAATAAGGACCCGATGCCCTACCACCTCTCTTGACTTGAAGCTTGCAGGAAAAGATGGATTTGCTTGGGAAGGCCTGATAAACTGCTGCTGACTCTGACCAAGTCTCTCTTCTCCTCCAGGCTTGGCCTCCTCACGTGTGAAATGACAAAAGCCAGGGACGCTGAGCCCTTCTCCTGTCTCCTTGTCCTCTGGCCACCTTTCCTCTTGCTCTGTCTTGCCTCCCTGCAGGCCTCCCACAGCCTTGCAAAGAATTTCTGCCACCCAAATTTTCCAGCACCAAGGACTCCTCTTGTGAGCACTGTGGGTTTGAGGATAATGGATGAACCTCAAAGCTGAAGCTCCAAAGTAGATGGGGGTCAGAGAGGGTGGTAAAAGCAAGGAAACCCCATGGCAGGCGCCGTGGCTCAATAGGCTAATCCTCCACCTGTGGCGCTGGCACCCCGGGTTCTAGTCCCGATCAGGGCACTGGATTCTGTCCCAGTTGCCCCTCTTCTGGTCCAGCTCTTTGCTGTGGCCAGGGAGTGCAGTGGAGGATGGCCCAAGTGCTTGGGCCCTGCACCCTCATGGGAGACCAGGAGAGGCACCTGGCTCCTGGCTTCGGATCAATGCGGTGCGCTGGCCACAGTGCACCGGCCGCAGCAGCCATTGGAGGGTGAACCAGCGGTGAAGGAGGACCTTTCTCTCTCTCTCTCTCTCACTGTCCACTCTGCCTGTCAAAAATAAAATAAAATAAAAAACAAGGAAACTCCAAATGGTGGGGTAAATAAAGTAGCATTGTCTCCTCTTTTTAAAGATAATAGTTTATAAAAATGATACATGTAGGGCCGGTGCTGTGGCATAGCAGGTAAAGCTGCCACCTGCAGTGCTGCCATCCTATATGGGTGCCAGTTCAAGTCCCAGCTGCTCCACTTCTGATCCAGCTCTCTGCTGTGGCCTGGAAAAGCAGTGGAGGATGGCCCAAGTCCTTGGGCCACTGCACCTCTGTGGGAGACCTGGAAGAAGCTCCTGGCTCCTTGCTTTGGATTGGCGCAGATCCAGCTATTGTGGCAAACTGGGGAGAGAACCAGTGGATAGAAGACCTCTCTCTCACTCTCTCTCTCTTAGTCTCTCTCTCTCTCTTAGTCTCTCTCTCTCTCTCTCTCTCTCTCTCTCTCTGCCTCTCTTCTTTGTTACTCTGACTTTCAAGTAAATAAATAAATCTTTTTAGAAATGATACATGCTTGTTATGTTAAGAATTCAAACAACATAGAAGAGCACAAAGAACATATTTTTTTGTCTTTAAAGTCCCACCATCCCCAAGTAACCATGGCTGATACTGGTGGACATCATTGCAGCTCACTGTCTCCTTATATGTACAGAGAGAGGAAGAGTTAGGAGGGTAACCAAGAAGGGAGAGTGGACGGATGGACGGACAAACAGATGGATGGATGGATGGACGGGCAGACAGCTGTATATCAAAAATGGTTTATAAAGGGATCCTACTTTACATGCTATTAATAAAAAGTCTAGCATTCAATTTTCCTTGAAGTTAACAAAAGACAAAGACACTAAAATAAAGCTAATGGAATAGCTTAATTGTTGACTCTCCACTAAAGGCATTGCCCAAAGAAACCTCTAAGGTTAAGAGATGCATGATAGAAAATAATAACACACTGGAACCCTTTGTGAAGCCTGCCTCAAGTTTTGGGCAATAACGATTGACTGGATGCCATGAAAGTAAAGGAAATTCACACTCATACTTCCTCTCATCCCCCTTCTCCCACTTCCCGAATAGTCTGAGTAATACTTCTTTTTCCCTATTTTTGTCTCTCAGTGTGAGTCATTATCAGTGCATGTGATCAGGGTTGAATGGTGCATGTAATGGAGAAATGTGATGACATGAGTATCTATTGCCAACTATCAATAAAAGAAAAAATTAGATATTTTATTTGGCTGCATAAATGCAACAATTTCAACTATCATGTACAGTTAACCTTGTGTGTCTAACTTTTTAAAAAGATTTATTTATTTATTGGGAAGTCAGAGTTACAGAGAGAAAGGTCTTCAATCCGCTGGTTCACTCCCTAATTGGCCGCAATGGCCGGAGCTGCACCAATCTGAAGCCAGGAGCCTGGAGCTTTCTCCAGGTCTCCCACTTGGGTGCAGGGGCCCAAGCACTTGGGTCATTTTCTACTGCTTTCCCAGGCCACAGCAGAGAGCTGGATCAGAAGTGGAGCAGCCAGGACTAGAACCGACACCCATATGGGATGCCGACACTGCAGGCGCTGGCCCCTGTGTGCCTAATTATTATACATTCCAAGAATAATTATCTTCCAATCAAGATATTATCTTCAAAAACCAGATTTTTTAATGATACAATGAAGTGGGTGGACTGAACCATCTCTAAGGCTGTTCATCTTCTGGAAGATCCGCAAAGGGACCACCTCTGAGTTCAGGGGAGGCCATCCTGTCTCACAGCTCAGCCAGCCTGGGTGACAGTGGCAACCATTCCTAACACTAACATCACTGGTCACTGGCTGCCAGCCAGCCACAGGGCTGTGTCCTTTGCATATATTGGCTCATTTAATTTCCCAACATTCTCAGGAGGTGAAAGCTATATTCATTTTCAAAGCCAGGAAACAGAAGCAGCTCAAGGTCCCACAGCTGGTGAGCACTGGACCTCAGTCTTCACCTTAAGTAGCAGAGCCGGAACATGACCACTGTATCTTAGGCCTCAATAACTCACTGTGTGGCCTTGGGTTAATCACGCCCCCTCTGTGAGCCACAGTGCCTTCTATAAACAAGGAACGAATAAGGACTTCCCTGCCTGTCACCCCAGGCCTCAGTGCAGATCCAGCGAGCAGTGCCTGGCAAAGAGCTTTGCAAGGCTGCATTCTTCTCTCCTTCCCCTGCAGGCCTCTCCATGGCCTGCAGCCGTCGGCCTTGGTCAAGACTCAGGCAGTAATCGGCCTCTGCTGATGAGAAAAACATCACCGCAAGACCACAAAACAAAACAGTCCTCCCGCCAGAAGATGGTTAGATGAGGAGGGAGGAGGTTCCAATGGCCGTGAACACTTTACCAAGTTCATGTTCAGGGTGAATTCCATCTAGCCAGACACTAGCTGCTTATAGGATTCACTATGAGGCCGCTGTCTGACAGTAGAAGTTGCTGAACCGGGGCAGTGTGGAAAGCGCCCTTGCTTACTGTCTCCCCCTGCACTGGGCCGGCGCTCAGCCCTCAGCCCAGAGCACCCGTCCTCTTGGCATGCTGGAGCTACCAAACTCCCTCTCCGGAAGCGGCACCTGAAAGGTGAGCGCCACAGAAATGCCCTTTTAAAACCTCAAGCAGAATAACAGAGGCAGCTGCCAGGCCAGCCGCACCGCCCTGGGGGCTCTGGCAGGCAGAAATCGCTGACTTCTGGCCCTGACTCAAAACCATGACCTTGGGCAAGTCCCTTCTCCTCTCTGGGGTTTTGTTTTCCCATCCATAATGCGAGAGCTTCTTGGATGCTCTCCCAAGGCCTTTCCAGTTCTGCCCTGACACTATTCTGGGGAGAGGTGCAGCGTGGATCTGATTGGCTGTGATTTATCTGGGAGATTTCCAGAGAGAGAGAAATCAAGCAGGGATCCGAGACCACAGACTAAGACAAACTGCAGTTTAAGAACTCGTGTCTGATGGCGTAATGCTACAAGTCATTGGTTTGCAGGAGAGGACAAGATAGTACTGGCAGGGAGAGCATCTGGGAACAGGCCTTTTGTTTTAAATAAACTTCTGTTTTAAAGACTTGTTATTTATTTGAAAGGCAGAGTGACAGAGAGAGGGAGAGACAGAGAGAGAGAGAGATCTTCCATCTGCTGGTTCACTCCTCAAATAGCCACAATAGCCAGGCTTGTGCCAGGCCAAAGCCAGGAGCCAGGAACTCCATCGGGTCTCCTACACGGGTGATGGGGCTCAAGTACTTGGGCCATCCTCTGATGCTTTCCTAGGAGTATTAGCAGGGATCTGGACCAGAAATGGAGCAGTCAGGACTCAAACCGGCACTCTGATAGGGGATCCTGGCAACTCAGGCGGCAGCTTCACCCGCTGTGCCACAACATAGGCTTTTAAACTTATCATTTAATTACATTTTTCCACAAAACTTTTGCCTTTGCTTTACTATTTATTTATTTATTTTATTTATTTCACACAGAGAAATCTCCAGTCCAATGGATCACTCCCCAAATGCCCACTAGAGTTAGAAGCCCAGCGCTCAATACCAGTCTCCCATGAGGGTGGCAGGGGCACAGCCACTTAAGCCCTTACTTGCTACCTACCAGGCTGTATATCAGCAGGAAGCTAGATTAGGAGCAGAGTTTGTACTTAAAGCCAGGCACTGTGATGTGGGATGTGAGCATCCCACATAGCATCTTACGCACTATACCAAACCCTCTTCCAGAACATGGGTTGTGAACAAAGGATCACTGGGAATTATATGCAAAGCATATGCAGAGCTGAGGGGAAGAGAAGCTACTGAAGTTCCCAGGATGGATAAGTCATGGTATCTGTCCTTATGGGGTGTACAGTGGAGGGTAAAAGACTGTTGTATTGGGTCCAGCGCTATAGTGCTGTAGGTTAAGCCGCCACCTGTGGCTCCAGTTCGAGTTCTGGCTGCTCCACTTCCAATCCAGCTCCCTGCTGATGGCCTGAGACAACAGCAGAGGATGGCCCAAGTACTTAGGCCCCTGCACCCACGTGGGAGACCCAGAAGAAACTCCTGGATCCTGGCTTCAGATCAGCCCAGCTCCAGCAGTTGCAGCCATTTGGGGAGTGAACGAACAGATGGAAAACCTTCCTTTCTATCTCTCCCTCTCTGTGTCTGTAACTCCGCCTTTCAAATAAATAAATAAATCTTTTTCTTAAAAAAAAAACTTAGCACTAAGCTAAGTGGGGAAAGGAGTGCAGGGAAGGGCTGTTTGCAGTCCCTGAGGGAGGCCACAGGATCCACAATTGTTTTATTTGAAAAGCCAAGAGAGAGACAGAGATCTTCTTCCACTGCTTCATTCCTCACATACATGCAACATCCAGGGGTGGGTCAGGCTAAAGCCTGGAACCCAGAGCTCCATGTGGGTCTCAGGAGCCACTTCTAAACCCTGTGCAAGCAGTGGCCTGGTCTGAAGTGGAGAGGTCTTGCTGTTCTGGGAGTAGGGAAGCTGGCTAGGCAAAGGGAGATCCTTAAGACACACCCCAGAGCCTTGGAAATTAGCAGATGGCCCTAAAGGCTCAGGGAATCAGATGCCATGCCAGTATCGCCCCTGTAGGTCAAGGTCAATGCCTGCTTCTCTAAAGGCCTTTCATTTGTCAGTGAGCAGCAGGGGATGCAGTGCCCCTCCCAGGCTGCCGCATCTGCAGCATCCAACGCCCCAGGCCTTAGCAAGGATGCCAGACTCGCTGCCAGGCTCGTCATTCACCTCATCACTGGCAGCACTTCTCTCTGAGAGCCAGGCGGGGCCCCACCCACCAGGGAGCCTGCTGCGGATTGTGCTGGAGCGAGAGGCAAGCTGGATCTTCCCACTAGATCCTCAGCCTCACGGGGCTGGCTCTGCCCTGCTGGCCCCCTGAGCTCTGCTGCAGGTCTGACATGTGGCCCAGGCACACAGGAACGGAGGCAGCTCGTCTGGACTTCCGTGCAGCCCAGGAATAACAACTGCAACGCTGCGGAGTCCACTCGCTCAGGGAAGCCTCCTGAACAAACCGGAAGGGCCTCTGTGACCCAGGACCTTGTACAGGGGACAGAATGACCATCTGAAACATCTGACCCCTCCTATGTTATTAACCGTGTGTCACTGTTTATTAGTTTTATATACACACATATACAGGGTACCTCCAAAAGCTTATGGAAAATGGGGTGGAACATATGTCCACGCGTGGGCTCTTTGGCCCAGCAGGTTAGGCTGCCATGCACGGTGTCTGCATCCCGAATTGGAGAGCTGGTTCAAGTCCCAGCTAGAGTCCTGACAACTCCACTTCTGGCTCAGCTTCCTGCTAATGCAACCTGGGATGCAGCAGATGATGGCTGAAGTGCTCAGGCCTCTGCCACCTACATGGGAGAACTGATGGAGTTCTAGACTCCTGGCTTCGGCTTGGTCAGGCCTTGGTGGTTGCCAGAATTTGAGGAGGGAACCAGCATATGGAAGACTTCTAGCTAGCTAGCTAGCCAGCTATCTATCACCTCCCCTTGCTCTGCCTTTCAGGTGGATGAAAATACACTTTAAAATAAACAATAAACACCCTTTTAAAAGGTCAGGACCATTTTGGGGGCCTGGGATGCGCAGTCACTCTCTGCTCACCAGAATGGAATTGACCAGAGTGAAACTTCTGTGATGTTCTTTTCCCAGCTTCCTCTGTCTGACCCGACACTACACTTGCCCACCCACTTCTCCACACAGACCACACCAAACCTTGTCAGACCAGTCACTCCTGCCTACAGATCCCATTTACTACCTGGTAATAATTCTCCATATTTTTGTTTATGTTTAATTTGAGGAACAGACATATATATGTAGAGAGAGCTCTCCCATCCATGAGTTCATCATCCCCCAAATGCCCGCAACACTCAGGGCTGAGCCAGGGCTGAAGTCAGAGGCTATGAGCTCAATCCAGATCTCCCTCATGGGTCGTAGGGACCCAACCACTTGAGTCATCAACACTGCCTCCCAGGGTCTATATCAATGAGAGGATGAAGGCAGGAGCCAGAGCCAGGCATTAAACCAGGCACTCTGACATGGGATATGAGAGTCTTAGCCCAAGTCTAAACTGCCAGGCTGAACACTCACTCCATCCCACATATGCATGTATGTATGTGTGTGTATGTATTTACATAAATATATAATGTGGTAATCACATAACCTAGGGTTTGCCCTTGTAACCAGTTTAAGTATACAGTTCAATAGTGTTAAGTGCATTCACATTGTTATTTTCCATCTCTTCTGTTGCAGTTACCCAAGAGTCTTGAAGGGGCCGAGTCTTCGTTTGTTATGATTAGCTTGCTTCTGGGAATTCCACTCCTCTTTGCTCCTGCACAGATCGGTACAGAGCTGAAGTGCAGAAGGTCCATACTTGACCTCAGATGCACTCTGCTAATGGCCATTATAAATTATCTGCACATTTTTGCTGACCCTGTGGATAAAAGCAGGTCAGTCTCCTGCAGTCAAGAGTCTTGGGCCGGGTCAGTGGCATGGGCTCCCTTCCAGGCAGCCAGTCTCAAGAAGGGCCAGCCAGATCTACATGTTTCACAGCACAGCTGGAGTTGGGTCCTCCGTGTCAGCAGGGGGCGCCAGAGTACCATGCCTTAAAGATAGTAGGCGTTTGCCTGTGTGGCCCCAGGTTGACCTTTGGAGGAGGCACTTGGAAGAAACAAATTCTGGAATGCCAGGTGTCCTCATCTGTAAAGTGAGAATGATACCTACTGTGTAAATTATTGGAAAACTTGAGAAACAGGCTGTCTGTGAACTATTTACTTTGGAGTCAGACATATGGTTAAGTGTTTTTTTCAAGTTCAATTTTTCAAGTTCATTTCTATTTTGCAATACACTATGCTTCGTAATGTATCTACTTTCAAACTTTTATTTGTTAACTGACAAAACTGTGTGATGTGCAACATGATGCTTGGTATCGGTATACACTTGGAATGATTAAATCAAGCTAATTAAGATGTGTGTTATCTCACATACTTTTTTTTTTTTTTTATGTTGGAAACACTTAAAATTTGTCTTGGTGATTTTCAAGCATGCAATATGCTGTTATTAACTACAGCCACCACGTTGTACAATAGATCTCTTGAATTTACCACCCTTGTCCAATTGAAAACTTGTATCCCTTTGACCAACATCTCACCAATCCCCCCATCTGTATGGTAAGTGCTTAGTAAGTGGAAAAACACTATTTGTTGTTGTTTTTATTATCAGTCCCCAAACTTCCCCAAGCTCTGCGAGCCTGCGAGATGAGAGAAAATGCTCTCACGGTAAGCCCTGACCTCAGCAGCTGTGATCCCCCTGGGACCTGGGGGCCGCTCCGATGGAACGCGCATCACAGGGAAAGCTTTGCTCCTGAGCAGATTCTCTCTGGGGCCCCGGTGTCTGACGCCACACCTTGCACCCAGCACCACCGCGGGTCTACACCTCCCAGGGCCACACAGGCTCTCTCCTGGTGTCACACTCAGCAGAAGTGCCCCGGAGGAGTGATGCAGCTGCTACACCAAAATCTTATGTTCCTTGTAAAATGGTTTTAGTTGTCACTTAGGATTCCCTGCTCAGCACAAAACAGCATTGGGTGAGTCCCTTGAAACTGGGTCAAGAGACATTTTTAAGGGCCAGCCACCAAGCTGTGCGCCTGTTTCCTGCCCGGCCCTCCCCTGACTGGAGTGCTGTTCTTCAGCAGCTGTGCACAGAGGCATCCGGGAAGGCTGGCCCTCCAGGTCACCGGCATTACGGTCAAGTGTATCCCAGAGGAAGGGCACAGCCCAGGCTAACGGAGCCCTTGCATCGCCATCCCACTGTGCTCCGACATCCCAGACATTCTCCTATACACCTGCTCTTACACCTGCTCTTACACCTGCTCTGTGTTAGCTATTGCTGTGTATGATTATTTCACATTTAAAACAGCAAATATTTATCAGAGGGTCAAGAATCCGGGAGTGGTTTAGCGGGGTGGTTCTAGCTCAGGGTCTCTCCCACAGCTGCCATCGAGGGAATCAGCCAGGGCTGTAGTCATCTGAGGCCACTGCATCTGGAGGCCCCGCCTCCTAGCCGCTGGCATGGTTGTTGGCTGGAGGCTTTAGTTCCTTGCCACGAGGCCCTCCGTAGCTTCTATGATGTGGTTTCTCCAGAGCAAATCATCCAAGAGGGAGTGGGTGAGTGCTCTCACTATGGAAACGACGGAACTCTGCTCCCGCCGCCATATTCCCACTAAGCCCAGTCAGAACAAGAAGGGGAGGGTCACCAGGGGCCACCCTGGAGCTGGCTACACACACCCTCTGCTCTTGCCCGAGGGGAAGCCACCTTTCTTCAGGGTCAAAGAAGGGAGTTGAGGGCCCCAAGGTCGGAGCTAAGCAATGACAGGTAGCACGGGGTCCAGGAGTATGTGCGTGGAGGACAGGGGCCAGAAGAATGAGCAGAGCAGGCAGAGGAATTCAGGGGCCAGAGCCCTGCAGGAAGGGAAAGCAGCAATGTTGCGGGCCGGTCACGCCTGGGAGTAGACAAGGGAGACGTGGGGCCTCTGAGAAGCAGGATCGCTCCCTCCCATCCTGCTTCCTAGCAGCACAAGTGCAGCTCCTGCTCCCAACGCTGTCCACGGCGGGAAGCGTGCTCACGCCTCCTGTATGGGAGCAGATGCCGCCTTGAACCCTGCCCACGCTACTCGCAGAGAGCCAGCTCTGGAGGGCCTTGTACTGGCAATGAGGTGCTCTAGCCCAGAAGGGATGCATGTCCCTTCATTCGCAACCCACTGGTCCTAAGTGGCCATAAATTGTCACTCTGGCTCCAGCCAGCCATGGAATTGAACTGTTTGGCAAACTGCACTTGCGATCCTTCAAGGTGTAAGAGAGGCACAAAGTCCTCAAAGAGAAAGGCGGGTGAGGGACGAGGGACCAGGACTGGATCCTGGCATCTACACTGGACTCTGGCAAAATGAGGCCTTGGTAGGACAGAGCTCTAAAAGCCCCAAGCCTGTTATCCCCGTACCGCTGGGCTCAGGTCAGCCTCTGCTGCCTCCCACTGCAGTCCAAAGAAGCCACAGTCTCTTGGGTTGCCTGTCTCAGGCCTGCGCCCTTCCCTAGTCCTCTCCTTAGACTTTACACTCTCACAGCAAGCCCTTTGATCGGGGCATGGAGACCTCGAAACCAGGTCGCACTCATTCGAGTTGATGCTCCAAAGCCCGGCCCAAGCCCTTGGAGGCCCTGGGGGAGCCCTGGTGCATTTCACAGGATGGGGAACCCCAGCTCTAACCTGGCCTCCTCACCTTGGCTCTTGGCACACAGAGCTCACTCAGGCAAGCTCCCATCAGCTGAGAAGTCTGGCTACAGTCTCTGTAGAGGTGAGGTCTTTCCTCCCCAGGCCCCAGGTCTCTCCCCTGCAGAAGTTAACTCCTAGTAGTTTCAAGATCTACACACTAGCTAGCCCAGCCTACCCAAGCCAATGATGCCATCTTCCCAGCAGGCCATGCACTGTGGGCGGCTATGGGACAACACGTCGTGACACCCTGTCTTGACTCTGAAGACTCCTGCACGTTTGTTCACATGCCCATGTCCAACAACTGCTTAGGTTAGAGCTGGTTTAGTGACTGACTAAGCCTCGGGCTTCCAGCTGCCTCTTTGCAGATGAGGACATATCAGCATATGTCCATCAGCATAGTCAGTGCCATCTGAGCCCAACAACTTGCCACATGCCCTGAGTCATCCCTAAAAAAGCATACAGTGGAAGTGACATCAGTGCATCCGCCATACAAAACCAGACCTCCAGCCTCCAGCCTCCCCTTGCACCAGACTGCCTCTCAGCCCCTGCAACCTAGGAACATGCGAGCCAGCGGTGCCTGTAGGATATGACGCACACAGAAGTCAACCGTCAACCGTCAGGTGCACAGCCCCTGGACTCTCAGGAAGGCCGTCAAATGAACCTTGATGTCCCTCACAGGAGCCAAGCTAGGTCCTCATTTTGCTGACAACAGAGTGACAAGGCCGTGCTCCAGGAGGAGCAGAGAGAACTGCTGCAGGGGCACCCAGGAGCTCGTCTCGGGTAGATGGTATTTGACTTGGGCCTTGACAGCTGGGAAAATTCTGTCACTGATGACAGAGAAGGGAGGAGGTTATTCTGAGTGCAGAGGGAAGAGCATAAACAAAGCAAGGCAGTGGCAGTTTGGCTGATTGATGAGACGTAAATCATAGAGTGTGTGCAGTGGAGGAGCGGGGAGAAGAGATTACAAACCGACTGTAGAGAGCTTGCCTGCCGATGTAGGCACTGCCCTTATTTGCAGGATGGATTGCAGTAACGATCAAGATAGACAAGGAGCTTAACTAACATCCACAGAATATTTACTAGGGCCGGCATTAGGCTCGGCACTTTATATGCACAACCACCAGACAAGTGTATCTGTCATCTTACTATTTTAAAGGTACAGAAGCTCAGTTCACAGATACTCAGTTACTTGTCCAAAGTTGCGGAGTTAGTAAGTTGCCTACCCAGGAATCAAACCCGAATCTTTCTGATTCTAGAGGCCATGCACACAACCACTAGGTGATGTTACAGACAATGTACTTATAAAAGTGCCCCGCATGGCCTTGGCCTTAGATGGCTTCAGGAGGAATGGCAAGAGAGGCGGCAGCCTAAACCAGACAGCTCGCTGCACAGTGTGACCTCACCGTCTGCTGCCATTCACCCGGACTAATGGCCAGAAAGGCTGGATGTGCACATCGTCACAGGTGGCAGGAAAGCAGCATGCTGGACAAAGGTGCAGGCTGCACGAGACCACTTCCGCACTCCGGGGTTTGCAGAGCAGCCCTGCCAGGCCACTCCGGGCCTCCTCAGAGTTGCCCTTGGGTAGAAATGTGATCCATGGGGCCAGCGCCATGGCGCAGGAGGTTATACCTCTGCCTGCAGCTCCAGCATCCCATATGGGCGCCGGTTCTAGTCCCGGCTGCTCCACTTCCAATCCAGCTCTTTGCTGTGGCCTGGGAAAGCAGCGGAAGATGGCTCAAATGCTCGGGCCCCTGCACCCATGTGGAAGACCTGGAAGAAGCTCCTGGCTTCGGATCGGCGTAGCTCCAGCCATTGCGGTCATCTGGGGAGTGAACCAACGGAAGGAAGACCTTTCTCTCTGTCTCTCCCTCTCACTGTCTGTAGCTCTACCTCTCAAATAAATAAATAAAAATCTTAAAAAAAAAAAAAAAAAGAAAGAAATGTGACCCATGTTTCCATGTAAAGGCAGAGACCAGGCCTTGGGTCCATTCCAGCACCCGTTCCTTCAGAGGCAGTCAGAACGCCCATTGCTTCATTGCAGCACCCCTTGCAAAGGGTCACTCTGGAGAACTCCCCAGGTGCTTAAGGACGTCTGCGAAGGCTGCACCTGCAGAATCCAGTGCCAGTCTCAATTCCTCTGGCTGCAGGCAACCATGACCAGGACAGACACGATGGTCAGAGGGCAGGCGAGGGCAGCAGAGAGCCAGAGGCTGAAGCCCAGGAAGGAGCTACTGAGTGCAGCTGGGAGAACTCCTTGAGGAAGTAGGAGAGGCGCGTGGAGAACCTCCATCTGCCAAGGAAATCCCCGGCCTTGGGTTCACGCAGAGGCCAGTTCAGGTTGAGGCTCAGATGCGAGGGGAGCACACTGGGAAGTCAGACCCAAGGAGAAGCAGGGAGATGATGCCAGACAACACAGCGAGAGGCAAGAAGCCAGCCAGGAGCTTGCGGAGGTCACCAGGGGCCCCGGAGCAGCTCTGCGCATGGGCCTGCCCGTTCACTCCAGGCCAGGAGAGCAGAGAGGAAGTTGAGCAAAAAAGCAAAGAAAGCAAAGAAAAGCAGCCCTGTTCATTTTGTGTGGTCATCAGAACCCTGGTACCCAAACCTGCCAAGAAGCACGTACACAAAATCGAACAAAGCAGTGTCACTGTTCGAAGTGGTCAGAGAAAACTGGAAACATCAGCAAACTGAATTATACACTTGAAAAGCATCCATGATAGCCAAGCAGGGTGTACTCTGTCAATGCAGGAATGCGTAGGTATTAGGAAATGTATTAAAATTACACACTATCAATAAGAAAGCAATTTACCCACACCTAGATTCTGGAAAGCATTCTAAAAAGTCCACATTGATATCTTTTGATTTTTTTTTTACATTTTTTAACTTCTAAGATTTTAGGAAGAGTACACCAATCTCTAGCATCATCAAAACTAGCATCAAAACTAGCACCATCTTACTTAAAATTGAAATACTACAGAGTTCTCCATTAAAATCAATAACCAAGAGATGCTCATTCACACCACTGTTACTTAATATTGTTCTAGAAGTTAAGGCCAAGACAACACAAGAAAGCATAAAATAAACAATATGCATTAACAAGACAAATTCAGGGGCCAGTGCTATGGCATAGTAGGCTAAGCCTCCACCTGCCCTGTGGGCATCCCACATGGGCGCCAGTTTGTGTCCTAGTTGCTCCTCTTCCAATCCAGCTCGCTGCTTATGGCCTGGGGAAGCAATAGAAGATGGCCCAAGTCTTTGGGCCCCTGAACCCATGTGGGAGGCCTAGAAGAAGCTCCTGGATCCTGGCTTCAGATTGACACAGTTCTGGCCCTTGCGGTATCTGGGGAGTGAACAGCAGATAGAAGACCTCTCTCTCTGTCTCTCCCTCTGTCTGTCTTCAACTCTACCTCTCAAGTAAATAAATAAAATCTTTAAAAAAAGACAAATTTATTATTATATATCAATGCCCTCCCTTAGTTGCCAATGGTATATATTAAAATTCCAAGAGGGAGGCAGGCTTTTGGGACAGCAGTTTAAGATGCCACTTGGGATGCGCATATCCCATACCAGAGTGCCTGAGTTTGAATCCTGGCTCCATTCCAATCCCAGTTTCCTGCTAATGTGCACCCTGGGAGGCAGCCAGAGAAGCCTCAAGTATTTGGGTCCCTGCTATCCATGGGGAGATTGGGATTGAGTTCTAGGTTCCTGGCTTTGGCCTGGCCCAGTCCCTGCTGCTGTGGGCACTGGGGAGAGCAAGCCAGTAGATGGAAGATCTCTGTCTTTTTCTATTTTTTTTAAGGTGGGAGCTAGGATCATTGATTCTTTATACCATTCTTTTCTAATATAAACATTTAAAGCTAAAATTTATTTGAAATCATCGCTTGTTCACCAATTCCGATTTGTTGTGTATGCATTATCATGCAGTTCAAAATAAAATTTCCCTTCTCTGTGAGTTGTTCAGAAAAATATCATTTAATTTCCAAATATTTGTGGATTTTCCAGTTATTTTTGTGCTACTGATTTCTAGTTTAGTTCACTTTCAGTCAGAGAACATACTCTGTGTGATTTCAATTCTTTCAAGTTTTCTGAAAGCTATCCAGTGGCCTGTGGTGAGTTCTGTCCTGGCGAGCGTCCCGCGTGCACTTGAAAAGCACCTGTGTTCTGCTGCTGTTGAGTGCTACCGCTCTGTAACTGTCAATGAGGTCCATCGGCGGATGTGAAGACTTCTTGATTCACACTGATTATCTATTTTATCAATTACTAAGAAGCGAGTGGTGACATCTCCAACTGAAATTGCGGATTAGTCCATCTCTCAGCTTTCTCAGCGTCTGACTCATCTATTTTGAAGCTCTGACACTGGCTGCACACACACGTAAAAGCTTCTTCATTAATTCATTTTTTATCATTAGGAAATGTCCCTATGAACCTTGGTACTAGTTGTTGGCCTAAAATCTACTTTGTTTGGCATTCGCATAGCCATTCCATATGCTGACAAGTGTCTGTCCTTTTCATAGAACCTTCTGTGCCTTTAAGAGGGTTTGTTGACAGCACAAAGTTGGGTCTCTGTTTCTAACTGAGAATGGGTTTCTAATGTCTTGCCCATTTATGCTTAATGTGATCATTCCCATACTTAGATTCAAGTTTATCATCTTGTTATTTGTTTTCCACTTATTTCATTTGTTCTTTCTTGTTCCTTTTTTTCCCCTTTTCCATGACTTCTGGATTACCTGATGGTTTTTTCAGTATTCCCTTTTATCTCCATTCATTTGAATTTTTTAGTTACAATTATTTGGAGGATGGTTTTTTGCCCTTGTGTTTTGTTTCTAGTGTCTGCTTCATAATTGGCTTATGCATCTTTATCCTATGACAGTTGATCTTCAAATAGCATTATACAAGTTCATGTATAAGACTTTAAGTCATCATGCTTCTGTTTTCCCACCTTGTGCTAGTGGGGTCCTACATTTTACTTCTACATGTCATCAGCACCAAAAGACATCATTACTATTTTTAAACAGTGAATTATCTTTTTTAAAGATTCATTTATTTCTTTGAAAGCCAGAGTTACAGAGAGAGAGGGAGAGACAGAGAAAGAGAGCAATCTTCCATCTACTAGTTCACTCCCCAAATGGCCACAATAGCCAGAACTGGGCCAGGCTGAAGCCAGGAGTCAGCAGCTTCATCAGGATCTTGGACCATCTTCCTATGCTTTCCCCAGGTGCATTAGCAGGGAGCTAGATTGAAAGTGGAATGGCTGGGACACAAACCGGCACCCCTATGGGATGCTGGCATCAGAGAAAGCAGCTTTACCTACTATGCCACAGCACCAGCCCCTATCTTTTAATAAGATTTCACAATGGAAAAACATCCCTTTCAAATACTCAGGTTACCCTTTCCTCTACCTGCTTTTCTTTGTGTAGCTTCAAGTTTCCATGAAGAATATTTCTTTAGTACTAAGAACTTCTTTAATATTTTTGTAGTGTAGATGATGGTCACAAGTTTTCTCAGCTTGTCTTTGTCTGAATGTACTTTAATGAATTTTTCATTTCTTAGGGATATTGTTCCTGGGTATAGAAGTCTAGGGTGATTTTTTTTTTATTTCTCAGAGGTGTTGTTATAAACAATGTCTTTGCGTGCAGTCAGTCTTATCTTTACTCCTCTGTTTGAGTTTGTGGAGGGCCCAATGATGTGCCACAGCAGGTAAAGCCACCACCTGCATCCCCTATAGACACCAGTTCAAGTCCTGGCTGCTCCACTTCTGACCCAGCTCCCTGCCAGTGGCCTGGGAAAGAAGCAGAAGATGTCCCCAAGTGCTTGGGCCCCTGTACCCATGTAGGAGACCTGGATCCTGCTTAGGCCTGGCCCAACACTGGCCTTTGCAGCATGTGTAAGTGAAACAGTAGATGGAAGATCTCTCTCCCTCTCTCTCTTTCTCCCTCCCTCCCTCGCTTCCTCCCTCTCTCCCTCCCTCCTTCCCTGTAACTCTGACTTTAACATAAATAAATCCTTAAAAAAAAGTTTGTAGAAAATAGGCTTAAAAGATAAAAAAATTTGGGGGCGTGAACCAACAGAAGGAAGACCTTTCTCTCTGTCTCTCTCTCTGACTATCTATATCTCTACTGGTCAAATAAAAAAGATAAAAAATAAAATATAAACTTTATAATGTTCATGACACCTTTTAAATTTTTTTTCCATTTCTTTTCATTCACTTACAAAGGCTGAGAGACAGAGACAGAGAGAAATCTTCCATCTGCTAACCCAGTGCCTGCTTTCACTTTCATGACTTCTGGATTACTTGATTGTTTTTTCAGTATTTCATTTTATCTCCAAATGCCCACAAGAGTCAAGGCTGGGCCAAGCCATGACCAGGAGCCAGGAATTCAATGCAGGTCTCCATGTGGGTGAAAGGGACTCAAGTAGTTGAGCCATCACCAGATGCCTCCCAGGATGTGTGCTAGCAGGAAGCTAGGATCAGAAATGCAGCCAGGACTTGAACCCAGGCCCTCTGACATGTGATATCCACTGTGCCAAATATCTGCTCAAGACACTTTGGGAAGTGATGACACCTGCTGTTTAACCCATCCCTAAAGGACTGATGGTCTTGAAAATATAACCATGTCAGTGCATGGTTTTGTTTTGTTTTGTTTTACATTATTTACTAAAGGAAAAGGGTGCCCTTTGAAGATGTTTTAAGATTAACAAAAACAAACAGAAGTCAGAAGAGCCAAATCAGGACTGCAAGGTGGCTGCTTACTGATTTCCCACAGAAACTCTCAAAAATCCTTGTTTGATGAAAGAAATGAGCAGAAACACCATTGTGGTCAAGAGGGACTGTCTTGCAAAGCTTTCCTGGATGTTTTCCTGGGAACATTTTGGCCAACTTTCTCAAAATACTCCCTTAAAAGACAGGTGTTATCATTCTTTGACACCCCCTTACCCAAGAAAGTCAAGAAACAAAATGCCGCCGGTGCTAATCCTCCACCTGCAGTGCTGGCACACCGGGTTCTAGTCCCAGTCAGGGCGCCAGATTCTGTCCCGGTTGCTCCTCTTCCAGTTCAGCTCTCTGCTGTGACCTGGGAAGGCAGTGGAGGATGTTCCAGGTCCTTGGGCCTTGCACCTGCATGGGACACCAGGAGGAAGCACCCAGCTCCTGGCTTTGGGTTGGCACAGTGCTGGCCGTAGCGGCCATTTGTGGGGTGAACCAACGGAAGGAAGACTTTTCTCTCTGTCTCTCTCTCTCTCACTGTCTAACTCTGCCTGTCAAAAAAAAAAAAAAAGGAAACAAAATGCCTTGAGCATCCAAAAAACTATTGCTGTGACCTTTGTTCTTGATCTATCCATTTCGCTTGGACTAGACCCCTTCCAGCTCTTAGTAGCCATTGCTTTGATTGTGCTTTGTCTTCTGGATCATTGGTTAAGCCACGTCTGACCTTCTGTTCCAATTCTTAGAGGGATTGCTTCAGGATCTTGATCCCACTGGGTCAGAATTTCCATTGAAATCTCTGCTCCTGCCTGCAGCTGATCTGGGTGCAACACGTTGGGCACCCATTGGGCAGAAAGTTTGCTGCACTTTCATTTCTCATTCAGGGTTGTAGAAGCTGAACCAATTGGTATTTCTATGGTTTTGGCCATTATTTCTGCTGCTAATGCTTTTCAACCAGGGTACACACATGATTAATTTTCGTCCTTGCAAACTGATATGGATGACCTGTCACCGCAGCTTCATCTTCATCACCTTACCCTTCTTAAAGCAACGTATCCATTTGTAAAATGCTGATTTACTGGGGCATTGTCCCCATAAAATTTGTATCAGTCTCAGTGATTTCACAATTCTGCCACCCAAACTTCACCATAAATTTGATGTTTGCACATTTCAGTTTTAGAAAAATTCCCATTGCTATGATCAGGGTTCTTTTCAAACTGACGTCTTATCCGTCTTAGCATTTCCAACAAAATCCTGCTAAGATGTGTTAGAAGATGTTAGTATGGGTTTCTTTTGGGGCAAAAAGATTTTGAAATCCATGCATATTTTTCATAGTCCACATTTTCCATGAACACTCTCCTCTGGCTGAGTTTAGATTATTTTCTGTGTTGTTGGTTCTCTGTATCTTGATTATGCTGTGCTTTAGTGTGGTTTACTTCATCTTATCCTGCTTGGGGTTTATTGAGCCTCCCAGGGTATGTGTAAGCCAGAAGCTGGATTGCAAGCAGAGGTAGGACTTGATCCCAAGCACTCGTTATAGGATGTGGGCATCCCACGTGGTGTCTTAACCCACTGCGCCCCATTGCCCACCCCCACTTTCTATATATTAGTTCGGATAGTTTTGAGCATTTTGTTTTCAAGTTCACTGATCTTTTCCATGGTGTACAACCTGTTACTAAGCCCATCCAATGCATTTTTCATTTTAAGGACTTTTGCTGTATTTGTCAGTTCTGGAATTTCCATTTTGTTTTTTATTGTCTGCTTCCTTATTCTGTCCATGTTACTACTTAACTGCTGGAGCATATTTATAATAACTACTTTAAAGTCCTTTTCTGCTCGTTCCATTATTTCTTTTAAAGTCTCCCTCTGTTTCTTTTGACTGATCACTTTCTTATTCATGGCCCACACTTTCTTGCTTCTTCTCATAATTAGTAATTTTTTTGTATGCTGGGCATTATGAACATTGCATTGTTAAGTGACCCTATTATTGTCATCCAATATAAGTAACTTTGGATCCTGGAACAGAAAAAGGGCATTAATGAAGAAAAAAACAGGTTAAATTCAAATAGAGGCTGTGGCTTAGTTTAATAATATTGTACAAGACCAACATCGTGGCACAGCAGGTTAAGTTGCCACTTACAAAGCCAGCAACACCAGTCTAATCTCCCCTATTCTGCTTCCAATTCAGCTCCCTGCTAATGTGCCTGGGAAGGCAGCAAAACATGGCCCAAGTACATAGCCCCTGCCATTCATGTGGGAGACCAGAATGAAGTTCCTAGCTCCTGGCTTTGGCCTGGCCCAGACATGGCTGTTATAGGTCTTGGGGGAGTGAACCAACAGATGGAAGGTCTCTCTTCTCTGTCTGTCTGTCTGTCTCTCTCTCTCTCCTCCCTCTCTCCCTCTCTGTCACTCTGCCTTTCAAATAAATAATTTTTTTATTTTTTTGTTTTTGTTTTATTTTAATTTATTCAACAGGTAGATTTACAGATAGGGAGAGAGAGAGACAGAGAGAAAGGTCTTCCTTCCGTTGGTTCACTCCCCAAATGGTCACCACAGCCAGCGCTGCGCCGATCCGAAGCCAGGAGATAGGTGCTTCTTCCTGGTCTCCCATGCAGGTGCAGGAGCCCAAGCACTGGGGCCATCTTCCACTGCCCTCCTGGGCCACAGCAGAGAGCTGGATTGGAAGAGGAGCAACCAGGACTAGAACCCAGTGCCTATATAGGATGTCAGCACCGCAGGTGGAGGATTAACCAAATGAGCCATGGCGCCAGCCCCAGAAATACTTTTTTAAAAAACATTATACAACTTTAATTTCTTGGTTTTGGCCATTGCACCATGGTTAAGGTAAGCTAGGTGAAGGTTATATGGTAGTTTTTTTTGTAGCTTTTTTATTATTATTTATTTATTTGAAAGGCAGAGTTACAGAGAGGCAGAGGCAGAGAAAGGGAGAGAGGTCTTCCATCCGCTAGCTCACTCCCCAATTGGCCGCAATATCAAGGGCTGAGATGGTCCAAAGCCAGGAGCCAGGAACTTCTGGGTCTCCCACACAGGTACAGGGGACCAATGACATCTTCTACTGTTTTCCCAGGCCATAGCAAAGAGCTGGATTGGAAGTGGAGCAGCCAGGACTCAAACCAACACCCATATGGGATGCTGGCACTACAAATGGTGACTTTACCTGCCATGCCACAGCACCGGCCTCTCTTTGTAGCTTTTTATATAAATCTAAAAATATTCTGGGATCAAAAGGTCATTTTAAAAAATTCTTGGGGCTGGTGCTGTGATGTCTCTGGGGCCAGCACTGTGGCATAGTGGGTAAAGCTGCCACCTGCAGTGCCAGCATCCCATATGGGCGCCAGTTCAAGTCCTGGCTGCTCCTCTTCCAATCCAGCTCCCTGCTATGGCCTGGGAAAGCAATGGAAGATGGTCCAAGTCCTTGGGCCCCTGCACCCATGTGAGAGGCCTGGAGGAAGCTCTTGGCTCCTGACTTCAGATTGTCTCAGCTCCAGCCTTTGCAACCATTTGGAGACTGAACCAATGGATGGAAGACCTCTCTCTCTCTCTCTCTCTCTCTCTCTCTCTGCTTCTCTGTAACCCTGCCTTTCAAATAAGTAAATAGAGATCTAAAAAAAAAAAAGAGGTACCAATTATGCCATAGCTGCTCCACTTCTGATCCAGCTCCCTGCTAATGCACTTGGGAAAGCAATGGAAAAGAACCCAAGTGCTTGGGCCCCTGCACCCACATGAGAGATTTGGAAGAAGCTCCTAGCTCCTAGCTTTGTCCTGGCTCAGCCTCAGTCTTTGTAGCCATTTGGGGAGTGAGCCAGCGACTAGAAGATTTCTCTCTCCCCCCTCCTTTCTTTCTGTATCTCTGCCTTTCAAATAAATAAATAAATGTTTTTAAAAAATAAAAATAAAAAATTCTTTCTTTTCATCTTCTATTTATTTAAGGTATTAACAGTTGTGTTTTCCCCTTGTATTTTCTCCTAATTTAGTCTTCATTTCTAAAATGACTTTTTCTCCCACTTCTAACTGTCCTCCTGTTGTTCTAATTCTGATTGATGCCGTATGGTGTGAGGCGCTTGGCTTTCCTCGCACACCTCCCTGACCTACACGCTTTCATGATCTGTTGCTGTGTGGTAACACAACTATTCCTTTTCCTCATACAAGAATTTTTTTTTTTTTTTTTTTTTTGACAGGCAGAGTGGACAGTGAGAGAGAGAGAGAAAGGTCTTCCTTTGCCGTTGGTTCACCCTCCAATGGCCGCCGCGGCCGGCGCACCGCGCTGATCCGATGGCAGGAGCCAGGCACCTGGTCTCCCACGTGGATGCAGGGCCCAAGCACTTGGGCCATCCTCCACTGCACTCCCTGGCCACAGCAGAGAGCTGGCCTGGAAGAGGGGCAACCGGGACAGAATCTGGCGCCCCGAACGGGACTAGAACCTGGTGTGCCGGCGCCGCAAGGCGGAGGATTAGCCTAGTGAGCCGCGGCGCCAGCCAATCATACAAGATCTTACATTGGCGCTTTGCTGGAGGTTATGTTAGTATGCGTTTCAGGGTTTTTTATTTTGTTCAAATAGCTTTTATAATCTCACTGAGCTCGCTCCTCTGTTGTCTTGTGCAGCATCCAGCAGCCCTGGTCTGCAGTCCAAAATAAGAAAATTGCTTGAAATCATTTTCCTGCTCTTTCCCCCTGCCCCGCTCTCACACGAGCCTCCGCTTTCTGAGGTTTCTTTGTCCTTTTCTCACTCAGTTCCGATTCCTCTCCTGGAAGCTTCTTCTCCGCGCGTGCGGATCCCGTCTTCGAACGGCACACCCAGGCGACTCCGTTCCGAGAGTTCCTGTTCAAAAAGGCTGGCGGTGCCGCAGCCCTCTAAGCCTCACCACACGCCCTGTGTCCTCATCCGCTATTGAGGCGAGCTCCCCGTAGTGAGTGTTCGCAGCTGCTCTCACGCCGAACCCCAGCTTTTCACCAGGTCGGAAGTCTCCGCCTCATTTCTCAGATCCTGCCAATGCCCTGTGCTTCTCTCTGCTCTCTCCCTCACAGATACCCACGCCGCATGGTTGGTCGCTGGGGCCCCTGGTCTGCTGTCGGTGTCGTCCCTAGGTCTTCCGTTTGATCAGTTGCTGGCCGGCAGTTCAAGCAGATTCCTGAACTGCGCTGCCCACTCCTGCCATCTTCCCCGGAATTCCAGTCTCTGTCATCTTTCAAATCAGAACAGCCATGGGCAACTTGAAACATTCTGAAGTTACTTGTGTATTCCTTGTGGAACTTAACCACACTGACAGAACTTAGAAAAAAGAACTGGTTGAGATAATGAAGCACGCCCAACATATTAGCACTAATAACGTATATAGCATTTTGTGTATTTTTTATTAAATTATTTACTGTGCATTTCCAGTGTTTAGTACCTAATCTTCACAGTGACCATTTTGCTGGCTGAAGGAATGTCCCAGTGAGTAAGCGGACCAAGATGTACTCGATCTGCCCCTTATTATTGGACACATGAGCTGTTTCCATTTTTCTGCTGCCTCGGATGATGCTGTCATAAATACCTTTGTACACTTGGCTGGTAGTGTTGTTGAATTATTTCCTTGTGATAATCCCAAGAGCAGGATGACTGGGTCAAGGGTAGGAACATCTCCCTAGCTCTGGCAATCTATAATTTGAAAATGTGCTTTGAGAATTATTTTTCTACTTGTAGGGGAAAGGTTGAGGCTCGGTGGTTAGTGGAGGAGCACGTGGAGAGAGGCCTGTTTTCAAGGGTCACTGCTAATCCACACTTTCTCCCAGTCCTCACTCTTCCCTGTCAGCTTGCATTCATTTTACCAACACTGGCTGAGGACCTACTGTGTGCCGGTCACTGTGGTTTCTCTACCACATGGTGTGAACCCCAGATGTATTTGTGTTCTGATCAAAGAACAACCCAGCACTGGTGACGTGAAGGGGCCAGTCCACGTGGGCGCTGGCCTGGTTCCTCTGAGGAGTGTGAACGGGCTATGCTTGTCCTCCCCAGGGTGCTCCCCCGCCCTCCTGCCGGGCCCGAGGCTCTGCATACCATAGGCTCTCTTCCCTGGTCTTGGCCCGGTCTTGGCTAAGGTTTAGCCTCATGCTAGCATAGGCTTGAGTAGAAAAGCGAGGACCTAAGCAAGATCATCTGCACCAGCTGAGCCGTTGCCCAACATAATCTTGTTACTTTTATCTCAGAAAACCAGTAAGCCAGAACGAATCCCCACGGGTCTCCTAGCCACAGCTTGCCAGCTGTGCTGACTCAGTGCCTGCACTTGACTTTCAGCCTCAGTCTCCTTCAGCCTGACTTCCTAGGGCCCCCTGAAAGCTGAGTCTTATCCTGAACCCAGGTCCTCTCTGCTTGGGTTCTGAGTCCCTGTCTGTACTGGTCACAGAGGGGCTGGACCCTGTTCCCCAGCCCCAGGCACCAATTGTTTGGCTTTGCACATTCAGTTGCCTGAGTATTGCAGACCCAGATGCTGTGCCTGTGCCTGTCTTTTGCCCCATGGCCACTCCTTACCACTTATGGAGCCCAGCAGTCACTCTGCCCCAGCCTGGCTGGAATCCACACCTTCACAGCCCCTGCAGAGACCAGTTGATTCCTGAGATCAGCCCATGTGGCTGAGGAGCCTGTGTAACTCATGTACACACCTGCTAAGTTCATGGTCAGTATTTGGAAGGTGAGGCAGACAAGGGCCAGAGAGTAAATAGTACCCAAAAAAGTCAAATAGTAAGTTCCTATCATATCCAAACCCAGGGCCCAAGCTCCTCACTCAGAGAAGGAAACCAGTAGACAGGAGAACAGAGGATGAACTTAGGGCTGGATTCCAAAGTGGAGGCCAACTGGGAGTCCTGAGACCCTCAGAGTGGGGGAGAAGAGAAGGCCCTAGGATCTGAGAAGAAGGAAAAAAAAAGATAAATTCCACTTCTCAACACTGGGGCATGAAGTTGGGAATGTATGAGCACTGGGATTGATTTTAGGTGGAGCCCTACCCTGTCAAGCTGGATCAACGTAAATCTCCAGCTCTTTCCAGGCACCTGGAGAAGAGCTGGGCCCTTAGGACACATGCAGAGGCCAAGGAGAGAGAAAGAGCAGGAAACTGAGGAAGGATACATGGGTCAGGAGCTAGGGCAGACCTGGCCCACATACACGCTCAGGTAACCCACAGATCGGTTGAGGCCTGTCTGCGTCAGGAGTGTTGGGTAACAGTTAAGCAGAATGCATATCACCATGGCCTGTGGAAGTCTAAACGTCCTCCAAGATTTCTGTAAATCGTCAAGGCACAGAAATCCTTATGTCCTGGCCTCTCCGAGATAAGGTTCTTTGAGTACAGTCATTGCTCTGCACTACGTCAACCTAAGTAAAAAATTTAGCCCTTTTAGGAAAAAAAATTCTTAACATACCATATCTGAGATTAGTTACTTTGCTGAAGATGTGGGGGGTGCAAGGTGCAGTCACAGGAAGTTAGTTTCCTCACTTCTCCCTGTACCATGAACCCCTAAAAACCCTCACCATACACCCCTGCTCTTCTGTATCCTGTTCGCCACCCCCTGGGGTGGCTCCCTGCACTGGCCCCAAGACCACTTCTGCCCCTACTGCACTTCACCCTCACACATCTCCTGGTTCCTGTCGTCCCTCTCCCTCTCTGTTTTTTTCCTTTCTCCCAAGTCTCTCCAAAGTCAGGCATAAATGCCTTTCCTTATCTCATGCAGTGAGGCCCTGGGTGGAGGGGACAGTCCGGCTCCCCACTGCTTCTTTATCAAACTCTCCCTTCAAACATACATTCCCTTCCCAGGGAGGACTTCAAAGGCCAGATGTGAAGGTAATTCAAAAAATTTTCCACCTCAATACACATGCACAAAAAAAGCATACAGAATTCTCCTGCAGCATGTTTCGTACCAGATCAAGCACCGTGATTGTCCTGTTCAAAATGGCCTAATGGGAAAGTTTAGAACATTCTGATTCAGGAGTGTGCCCTTGGCCAAGTCAGCTGAGCCCCAGAACCGAACATGGGAAACCTCAATTTGTCCTGTACCTCTTGAAGGCATTTTATAGATTGCTGTTCCAGGAAAGACACCCAAAACAGGTGCTGCTTTTGTCAGGGGAGCCAACAAAGTGGGACCTGTGGCAGTCAGAAAGTTCCAAGGCTGTGTGGACTCTTAAGGCAGTCTCAGGTTGCAAACTTTGGGCTGAAATGTGATATCAATCCAATTGCAGAAATTGTTCGATGGTCACTTCATGTGATCCAATCAGGTGACCAGGCGAGCACTGAAGCTTCAAGATAGGTGGCTTGTTCCAGTTACTACCTAGTGGTGTAAAACGACAAGCGGTTTATTATTCTCAAGGGTTACACGGGTCAGGAATTCAGAGAGGGCACACCAAGGACAGCTTGTACTTCTCCACAATGCCCAGAGCCTCAGGAGGGAAGTCTCCAAGGCTGAGGGTTGCTGAGTCTCTCACTCATGCGGCTGGTATTTGATGCTGGAACATTCACAGCTGGCCTCCCATCTGGGCTATCTCATGGCCTGGCAGTTCGGTTCTGTGGGAAGAAGTCTCCGAGCTCCCTACCTGCCGGTGTGCACAGCCTTGTGTAATCCCACCCCCTTGAGGAACTTGCTTCTGACCACTAGTATTTGGCAACATGGAAGGGATGTTTCTTCCATGATTAGTTTACAAAAGCTGGTGACTTCTCTTTCTCTGCCTCTCTTTGGCTTTGAGGAATAAAGCTGCCATGTGGGACAGGCTCCCATGTTCAGGAATGAAGGGTTGTCCTGGCCAACCAGGGAGGAACTGAGGACTTCGGAGGACTGAATCCCACCAAAAAGCCACTTAGGTGGCCTTGGAAGTGAATCCTCCTCCATGCAAACTTTCAGATAAGACCCCAGCCCTGGCTGAAATCTTGATGACAGCCTTGAGAGAGAGCCTGATGTAGAGAATTCAACTAAGCCACAGTTGAATTTCTAACTCAGAGAAGCTATGAAATGGATAATAAATATGTGTTGTTTTAAACTGCAAAGTTTTGGATTGGTTTGTTTCGTAGCAATAGATATCTGATACCAGTTACAGAAGCAAGCATCTCACGAGAACCCAACAAAATCTGCATCACCTTTTATGACATGGGCTCAGAAATCACGCAGCATCACTTCCCCCAAAGTCGCAAGCCTGCCCAGACCCTGGGAGTTGGGTCCAGGTGCCATCTCACTGCAGAGGGAGAGCACAGGTGTGAGCATGTCACCACAGGGAGCACGCGGGCCAGGAGAGATGTGTCCATCTTCGGAAAATGCAGTCCACCACAGGTTCTATAGCATGGCCTGATCTGCTCCTGTGTTAGTTTCAAGAAAGATTTATGTCATGCTATTTTAAGATTTATATTGTCTGTGTGCCTCCCGTAATGCCTCCTCAGCTTTTAATAAATGCCCATACAACTTTTCAGCATGTCACAATATCCCTCCTGCAACTAGGGATACTTCAGAACCATCATTTCCAAGAATATGACTATCTGAAGTACAAGATTTTCTCCACTTAAGAAAGACTTCCGATGGATTACAACATCGCACTGGCCGCGGGCTGAAACAGTCCCCCATTGCCCCACACTGTGTGCCAGTCGAAGGGAAACAGCACAGTGAGCGAGCAGAATGCAGTAGGGGAAGCAGTGAACACTCGGGCCAGGCTGACTCCAGTGCTGCTTCCAGCTGCTCCAAAACTCCGCTCCACTTCCACTGGTTCTGAGAGTCGCTGCATTTACTGAGACCTGACCTGGCTTCTATAGCAGAAGGGAGTGCTTACCAGTACCCTGACACTTCTAAAATATGTCAGAGGGCACCAGCTCGTAAATTCACACTTCTATTTAATGCCCCCACCAATGAAACCTGAGCCCCATCCTAGCCAAGAAATAGAAGCCTAGATGCTGAGACATTGAAGAAACCCAGGCTGGTATCAAGTCCCCTAGTGGGTGCATACATGGTCCACCCATTTCTCCTGTACTTTGCACCTCTGCCTGGCTCTCCACGGGAGACTTTGTCCAAACACCTGCTTCTCTCCGGTGTGACTTTCCTGAGCCTGCGCTCAGCCCCGGCATGAGCTGCACTGAAGCTGTCACCATTTCCCCTTTGTTGAAACTTCCAGCGCGACATTACTAAATGGTTGGAGAAAAGAGAGAACTGTAAAATCCAACAATTTTGCTGAGATTCCCCAGGCCCCTGGTTCAAAGTCTCCATGTCTCTCTGCTGTTGCCAGGAGCAGGGGCCGGCAGCCTCCCCGCAGTGGGTGCGAAGCTCCAGATAAAGGAGCTGGTCATTTCCCTACAATCCAATCCGAGGCCCACACCCCGAGTCCTGATTTCCTGCCTTCGGATTGATCTTGTTCCTGGTGGACCTGAGAAATAAAGCGTTCATTTCATTTTTTTAAACGATTTATTTCTTTCTTTGAAAGGCAGAATTACAGAGGGAGAGACAGAGAGACAAGAGAGAGAGGTCTTCCATCCACTAGTTCACTCCCCAGATGGCCACAAGGCTGGGACTAGGCCAAACCATAGCCAGAAGTCTGGAGCTTCATCCAGGTCTCCCACATGGGTGCAGGGGCCCAAGCACTTAAGCCACCCTCCACTGCTTTCCCAGGCCATCAGCAGGGAGCTGGATCAGAGGTGGAACAGCCAAGACTCGAACTGGTGCCCATATGAGATGCTGGCGCTGGCTTGACCCACCACACCACCACATCAGCCCCTGAAACCTCCAACTCCTAAACAATCTCAGAACAAGCACAGTGACCGCAGAATACTGCATGTACAATGCTAACAGCTGAGTCAAAGCCGATCCCCATAAATTCCAGTTCTTTCCGTCATTCCCATCTCCAACATGGGTCTATGACCAGAATTAGGCCTTCTTCCATGTCTCAGCCCCTGAGCATCTATGATTGAATAGTTAAAAAATAGGTCATCCACTAAGAAATATCTAAGAGCAAGCAACCATAAACAGACAGATGGCAGTCTAAATACATACTTGGAAAGCAAACACTGCTCCAAAAGGAACCATGCAGAGAGATCATCTCTGCGTAATGACAACATTTTACACAATTTTTCCAAGCATTTTAATTCTTGGAGCCAGGGGATCAGACACTCCCCATTCCAGAGTAAGATTTTTTTTCTCCATTTGCATAAGGCCCATACAAGGTATTTTTCTAGATGTCTCCTCTTTTTGGAGCACAAAACTATATGTGAATGATAAATGATAGTCTTTTTCAGTCTCACTTACTGAGAGATCCAAAATTCTCTGGGTCCAATCTCAGCCAGGTTCCCTTTGTTATATCCACTTTCTGGACACAGGAAACCGAGGTTCTATAAAATGGAATCGTTTGCTTGGATGACACAAGTAGAACATGGGAATGCTGAACTCAAAAACACGAGGTGCACTGGATCCTCTGGTTTTTGTCGCTGGAGCAGGCCAGACTTAAATCTGAAAGGAAATATTGCAGATCACAAAAACAGGCTTTGTGAAGACCAGCCAAGCATGCAACAAACCAGTCCCATTCAGTTTGGGATCGCAAGCAGGACAAACAACACAACAGCCTTCACAATGAACTTCCGTTTCCAGGATGAGAAGGAAACACAGGGACATCAGCTCTTAGGAGACACCTGCAGCAGGCAGGGACCCGAGCCAAAGAATGGGCGCCCAGAAGAGCCTGAGAAGAGAGGACTCAGAAGAGAACACCACAAACTTGGGCCAAGTGTGTCCAGCTGGCTTTGTGCTAAGCTGCAGGCACGTGACAATGACTAAGCCTGGGCTTCCCAAGCCGGTAGAAATGAGAAACAAGTAACTGAGAATTGCAGTCCTCTGATTCAAGTGAGAGGGAGCTCGAGACTAAAACACCCATGGCCACTCTGGCAGCATGCACACCTGAGAACAGGGAGGGCCTGAGCAGGTGGCCGTTCCTTTGTTCTGCCAGCCCCGTTTCACCTGGAGGAGCCTGGGACCAGCCCTGGCTGGGGCCCAGTGAGATCCTCCCAGGCTCCTTTTCATCCCAGGATATCTCAGCCTTTGAGGTGCAACGCATGACTCTGGCCATTGTCAACAGGCAGTGACACAAAGCACCTGTCGTCTTTGGCCAAGGCCAGCTGAGCAAATGCTTAACTCAGAAGCTTGTGGCAGTTTCTGGAAAAACAAATTACATCAGTGCTTACCCAGGAGTCTCCCAACCAGGCTAAAGAGTGTTCTCTGTGGCTCTGTGAGTATGTCCACCCTGCTTCTGCTCCCGTGGCATGAAGGCACTCAGCCGAGGGTGAAATGGTTCGAGTCTCCATTCTCAGTGTTTCTAGATGCTGTCTAGCAGAGGCCTTGGGAAACCCGGTTAGCAGGGAAGCAGACATCCTGAGAGGTCTCAGCAATGCAAATCCCTGTGCGTGGAGAAGGAGACACAGGAAACCTGTCAAGGTCATGGGCTCCCAGGCAAATAGACATTTAGTGAGTGGCTTTGCTTGGGCTGGGTCCTGGGCAGACATTTCTCTTCCTTATCTCACGCCATTGTAACCTGTGCTCCGCCCCATGCCATTGCCCTGGACTCACCTCCAGGCCAGTATTTGACAAAGCCAGCTCTAAAGCAATAGTAATGCAAGTTTACCGCAGACTCCATGGAGACACAGAAAGGACGTCTGCATTGCAGACGGCTAATCACTCAACCTTCAAGACATCCAGTGTGTGAAATGGATACCATGGTTAATAATTACTGTAGCCTCAAAAATTAGGAAGAGGGTAGATTTTAAATGTCCCCACCACACACACACAAAATAAGTATGTGAAGTAATACACTTGTTAATTAGTTCAGCTGAGCCATTCTACAATGTATACCTATTTCAAAATATATTGTATACAATGTATGCAAGTTTTATCAATTTTAATTAGAGGGCCGGCACCGTGGCTCACTAGGCTAATCCTCCGCCTTGCGTCGCCAGCACACTGGGTTCTAGTCCCGGTCGGGGCGCCGGATTCTGTCCCGGTTGCCCCTCTTCCAGGCCAGCTCTCTGCTGTGGCCAGGGAGTGCAGTGGAGGATGGCCCAAGTGCTTGGGCCCTGCACCCCATGGGAGACCAGGAGAAGCATCTGGCTCCTGCCATCGGATCAGCGCGGTGCACGGGCTGCAGCGCGCCGGTCGCAGCGGCCATTGGAGGGTGAACCAACGGCAAAGGAAGACCTTTCTCTCTCTCTCTTTCTCACTGTCCACTCTGCCTGTCAAAAAAAAAAGTAAATTAGAAAAAATATTTTAAATTTTTTTATTTGAAAAGAAGCATTACAATGAGAGAGAGAGAGATCTTCCATCTTTTAGTTCACTTCCCAAATGGCCACAATGGCCAAAGCTAGGTCAGAATGAAGCCAGGAGCCAGGAGCTACATCTGGGTCTCCCAGATGGGTGGCAGGGTTCCAAGCACTTGGGCCATCTTCTACTGCTTTCCCAGGTACATTAGCAGGGACCTGGCTTGGAAGTGGAGCAGCTAGGACTTGAACCAGGCACTCATTTGGGATGCCAGTGTCATAGGTGGTGGCTTAACCCATTGAGTCACAATGCCAGCCCCCCGAAAGAATCTTAATCCAATGCCTTATTGTCTTCTCCTTTCTCTCCTTCCCAAGTCTCCTTTCTAACTCCTGTGGCAGACCTGGGTGTGTGTGTGTGTCCCTTCCCCCACCCTGCCTTCTCTCTCTCTGCCACCCCATGTACAAAGTTTCCTGAAAGCCCCTCCACATCTCTCCCACCACTTGCCTAACCTGTCACACAAAAGCCTACTAGTTAAGGGGACAGCATTGTGACATAGTGGGTAAAACCACATATCCCATATGGCACCAGTTTGAGTCCCGGCTGCTCCCCTTCCAAACTGCTAATATGATTGGGAAAGCAGCAGAATATGGCCCAGGTGCTTGGGCTCCTGCCCTGATGTGGGAGACCTGGATGAAGCTCCTGTTCCTGGCTTTGGTCGGGCCCAGCCCTGGCTGTTGCAGACATTTGGAGAGTAAACCAGCAGATGTGACTGTGCACTTGCTCTCTCTCTCTCTGACTCTCAAATAAATTTACCTTAGACTGTGATTATATATATATATACATATGTATATATAAATGCATGCACACTCATTAAATTCTCACAACAATACTATATTGTGTTAAACACCATATATACATGAATATATGATTTCAAAAATTTTTTACACCAAGAAAAAAAGATAAACATCTTTTAATTCCATATTCCAGGAACTTTCTGAAGTACCTTCATATAGTGTCTACCATAGAATAAGTTCTATAAATATTAGTTATTATTTGTTGATTCACTTATACTTTTTATGATTATTCAGTAGAAAAAATTGTCTACTGGGGCTAGTGTTGTGGAACAGCAGGTCAAGCCACTGCTTACAATGCCAACATCCCATATTGGAATGCCCATTGAATCCAGGTGCTCTGCTTCCAATCCAGCTCCCCTGCTAATGTGCCTGGGACAGGAGCAGTTGATGGTCCAAGTGCTTGAGCCCCTGCCACCCATGTGGGATACCAGGATGGATTTTCAGGCTCCTGGCTTCAGTTTGGGCCAACCCTGGCCATTGCAGCCATTTGAGGAATGAACCAGCAGGTGGAAGATCTGTGTGTGTGTGTGTGTGTGTGTGTGTGTTTCTTTCTCTCTGTTTCACTTGCCTTTTAAATAATTTTTTTTTTTTGACAGGCAGAGTGGACAGTGAGAGAGAAAGACAGAGAGAAAGGTCTTCCTTTGCCGTTGGTTCGCCCTCCAATGGCCGCTGCGGCCGGCACACCGCGCTGATCCAATGGCAGGAGCCAGGAGCCAGGTGCTTTTCCTGGTCTCCCATGGGGTGCAGGGCCCAAGCACCTGGGCCATCCTCCACTGCACTCCCTGGCCACAGCAGAGGGCTGGCCTGGAAGAGGGGCAACCGGGACAGAATCTGGCGCCCCGACCGGGACTAGAACCCGGTGTGCCAGCGCCGCTAGGCAGAAGATTAGCCTAGTGAGCCGCGGCGCCGGCCTAAATAAATTTTTAAACAAAGAAAAAGTGGTCTACATAGTAGAAACCTCAACTTTTTCAGCCTAGCCTCCTTCTTCTGGGAATAGCCTTTGCCATGATCACTTCTCTACCCATTCCCAATCTCCTGATTTTCATGGAAGCCGTCTGTGAGTACAATATGATCACCCTCCCAAACCAACCTGAGTCATCAGAATTCTTCCCCAGGAATTCTGCAGCTGGAATGGGAAAGAGTTCAGTCTCCAGTAATAAAAGCTGCTACTACCAGCAGCCACTTGGACTGAGAAGCAGAAAAAGAGAACAAAGAATGAAACTAGTGTAGAAATAGAATACAGAGATCTGTCCAGCCTCTGAGGGTCTGATTCCTCTGCATTCCTCAGCACCAACTGCAGTCTTGCCCTTGCTTTTCAGGAGACAATTCTGCAAGTAAAGGCCTTATTTTTCTCAAGCTGGCTTGATTTGGGATTTTATTCCTTGCCATGAATGAGTGCTGACTAAATACAGGTCTAATCCAGTAGATTTGGCCTTCATAGATGGGTGGTTCAGGCCTTGAAGGGCACCTCTCAGTCATGATCAATTATCCAAGCCAGCATTAGCTTCCTCACTTTCCTGTTGACTCACTGATATGAGCCCAGAATGAATGGTCAGACAATTGCCTTCGCTTCCAGGTTAATACTGTGACTATTGCTATGTTCCCTGGTGAAAACCTTCCTGCCTTGAGAAATAAGACTTCTAGACCCACAGAGTCTACAATCATGCAGACAATCAGCAAAAAATTTATAATGTGTTGCACAATGTAATAATAAACAGAAACTCATTTTTCATTCCTTAATTTCTATGCCCATAACAACTGGGGATGGGGAAATAGCCACATGTATTGGTCACTAACTCAGAGCACATACAACATCTGCAAGGATATCGCTCCAGCTCTTCAAGGTGTTCCCACCCAGCTGGCACCACAGCTACGTCTCCAAGAGGCCATCCCACCGCTTATCAAGCCAGCTGTTTCAGGACGAACCAGGGAGTTCCAGGAGCATGAGCCCGTTGTCACAACAGCTCTGAGCTTCCTGCTGAGGAGCAATGCTCTGTGAAGAGTACGTCCTGCAGATCCCAGGACGATGACTTTGGCAGAAGCATTATGAACACGGCAGACAGGTGTGTATCTGTAGTAAGTGTCTATTTGAGTTAAAACAGTCTGTCCCTTCCCTGTTGGATGCGATCCTTGGTAATCAACCTTCTACCAAGTGGCTGGCTGGTGCTCCCAAGGTGATGGAGCCACACTGAATGTTAGTTGTTGGTCTCAGTTTTGGCGAATTGAACACTCAGCAGTGGTGCCTGGAAGTTCATTTTTCTGAGTATCTCAATAACCCTGTGGACCACTTTGTTTGGCTTCCATTCGACTAAGACAGAGATGGCTGGGGAAAGCAGTTAACAGATGCCCACAAAATAGTTCATCTCACCTACCTGCTCATTAAGATTCTCTCCTGGGGAGATTACTGTTCAGTAATCACATGAGACACGGTGTCTACACATTCTGTTCAAATTCAGAGAGTTCTACCACATTCCTCTTTCCGAGACCTCTTTGTCATCTGTTTCCCAATAGTTATCTTTCCACAAGTCTTGACTATCCAGCAAAACCATTAACTACTACTGCTGAGTCAATATAGACTCACACTGCCCACCAGGAGAACTTTTTATCACCTCTGTTTTTCAAAGCCACCCCATGGTGGGACTATGGTGCTATAACCATCTACTTTTTTTATAGATTTACAGTTACACAGAGAGAGAAGGAGAGGCAGAGAGAGAGAGAGAGAGGTCTTCCATCTGCTGGTTCACTCCCCAATTGGCCACAATGGCTGGAGCTGTGCTGATCTGAAGCCAGGAGCCAGGAGCCTCCTCCAGGTCTCCCACATGGATACAGGGGCCCAAGAACTTGGGCCACCCTCCATTGCCCTCCTAGGACATCACAGAGAGCTGGATCAGAAATGGAGCAGCCAGGACTCGAATCGGAGCCCATATGGAATGCCGGCACTTTACCCACTATGCCACAGCACCAGCCCCACAACTATTTTTGAGCAGTGCCAACATACAACACAGAACCACCTGCAAACAAGGCCTAGAATTTCTCCTTCTCAGCAAACTTGTCACAGAGAACTTATCCAGAAGCCACATATAAGTTTGGGAGAGAAGGGGCAATTTGATAGGAGCATGAGCCACAGGCATTGGTGTTATTTGCTCATGCAACTTACTTGTGCCTTCAGGACTTGCTTGAGCCTGATCTCAAATAGAACAATTCCATTTGATAATGAAATGCTGCTATGAATAGCTGGCTTTATAGCATAGGAAGTCAAACAACACCTGCTTCATGATGGCCAAGGTACCTTGGTGACTCACAATCATGCTGTCACTGTTGTTCTTCAAGATGCATCAGTCATAAGGTAGCTGATATTATTGTTATAATACACATTTACAGGTGAAAAGACAACCACAGTGGGGGCCAGAATTGTGGCATAGTGGGTAAACTGCCACCTGTGGTACCAGCAACCCATATGGGCACTGGTTCAAGTCCCAGCTACTCCACTTCCAATCCAGCTCCCTGCTAATGTGCCTGGTAAAGCAGCAGAGATGGCTTAAGTGCTTGGGCTACTGCCACGCATGTGGGAGACCTGGAAGAAGCTCCTGGCTCCTGGCTTCAGATCAGCCCAGCTCCAGCCATTGCAATCATTTGAGGAATAAACCAGAGGATGGAAAATTTCTTCCTTCTCTTTCTCCTCCTCCTCCTTCTCCTTTTTCTTCTCTCTTGCTCTCTAACTCTGCCTTAAACACACACACACACACACACACACACACAATGATGTTCACACTCTGTTAAAGAGAAGAGTTGGGATTTGAACCTAGCATCCATTGTGCTTTATCATTATCCTACCACAACCTTTAAAGCATGATTGATTGGGGCTGGTGGCTTAATGGGTTAAACTGCTACCTACAAAGCCAGCATCCCATATCAGCACTAGTTCAAGCCCAGGCTGCTCCACTTCCAATCCAACTCCCTGCTAATGCACCTGGGAAAGCAGAGGAGGATGGCCCAAGTCCTTGGGCCCCTGCACCCACATACGAGACCCAGATGAAGCTCCTGGCTCCTGGCTTCAGCCTGGCTTGCAGCCATCTGGGGAGAGAAACAGCAGATGGAAGATCTCTCTCTCTCTCTCTCCTTCTCTGTCTCTCTCTCTCCCTACCCCACCCCACCCCCGTAACTTTTTAAAAAATAAATCTTTAAAAAGAACAAAAAAAGCATGACTTCTCCAGCTTGGATCAGGTACTCTTCCTTACCCCAGAAGATGTGATAGAAGCAGATAGAGTCTGTACTGATTACACTACACACACCTTGTCTTTCTCAAGCTTTCTCTGTATGTTCCAATAGTAGGGATATCAATAAACAGTTACAATACAGTGCAAGTAAGTGGGCAGAAAGGAGCCAGGTCCTACGAGAATACACAGGAGATATGGGAGTCACATGAAGTTTCCTGGGAGGACATGATCTTGGAACCGAGGCAGCAGTTAGGCAAAGCGGGGCAGGACAAAGGGTGGTGACAAGCGGGAGGAGCTACAAGTGGGGGAACAGCCAGTACGAGGCCTTGAGATGGCACACAGCACAGTAAGTCTGGACCCGAGACTATAAAGAAGGGAAGGGCGAGAGATGAGGTTGCAGGCTAAGTATGGGTCAGATCATAAAAGGGCTTACAGACTTTGCTAAGGAATTTGTGTTTTATCCTAAGGACAACACTGGAGACACTGAAGAGTTTTAAGCAGGCAAAAACATGACAGTTTTACAGTTTTGAAATGTTACTAAAGCTACAGAGTGAAGGTTAGGGAGCAGGAGGCTACTGCAGTAGTCAAGGTAGACAACAGTGGCTACACTAGGGTTGTGGCAAAGGGGAGGGGGAGAAGTGGGAAGATCCAAGACACAACCGATAAGACCGCTTAACAGATGGGAGAGGGAGGAGTCAAAGGATCTCACCAGGCCTGAGATCACTGGATGTGAACAACAGTGCCATTCCCTGCAAACAGGGGGCACACGGGTTTAGGGGATAAAATGTTACGGGCGTATAAATGGCTGTGTCCTGAAGGCCACAGGAATGTGTGTAAACAAGGTTGAGACTGAGATCCAGCTGCGGGAGTCATTCAGCCAACGGTGACAACTGCATGTCAAGGAAGAGTGTGCAGAGGAGGACAGAAGGGACATGAGATGCTCACGGTAAGATCTCAACAAGGAATTCAGCAGAAATCAAGGGGGCGAGAGGAAATGCCACGCCAGCTGATGGTCTGGGGGGAAAGGAGGAACTCATATAAAGGAAATTAACTTTGGAGCAGAGGGAATCAGGATTATGTATCCAAATGAATATAATCATAATAGCTATAATATTTAACTGATATTTAATGTGTACCAGACAAAATTCTAAATATTTTACATGTGTTATCTTCTAATTCTCACAATAATATCCCAATTTTATAGATGAGAAAATTGAAATACAAAGATTTAGTGATCTGGCCCAAGTCACACTGCCATTAGGTAGAAGAGTTGGAATTTAGACCCACGTCTTTTCATTCTAGAACCTGTCATGCAATTCTGCCTCCCATGGGCAACAAATCAGCATAAGTTTTTAGGTTGCATTGTAAACTCACAAAATTAATGCTCTGTTGCTCCAGAAATCCTAATCCTGGGCCTAAATCTTTTCTACAGAGGATTATTTTTATGCACATTTTCAGATATGCTATCAGGCACACTAGGGCGGCTGAAAACATTATCATGTATCACTTTCAACCTCTCCTGGAGCTCAAAGGGATTTGTGGATTTGCAGCTTAAAATGAAACAAAACAACAAGGTCACACATTTAGCCAAGTGGTTAAGATACTAGTTAAGAGGCTGTTGTCCCACATTGGAGGATCTGGGTTCAATAACCCACTCTGGCTCTTACCTCCAGCTTCCTGCCAGTGTAGATCCTGCAGGCAGCAGTGATGGCTCCGGTGATTGGGTTCCTGCTACCCTCTTAGGAGACCTGGAGAGAGCTCCCTCCCAGCTCAGCCTAGTCCCAGTTGTTACAGGCATTTGGGGAGTAAACCAGCAGACTGTTTACTGAGTTACTGTCTCTGTCTGTTTCTCTTGTCTCTCTTCCTCTTAAATTTTGTTTTAAGATTTATTTAATTATTTGAAAGGCAGAGTTACAGAGAGGCAGAGGCAGAGAGAGAGGGAGAGAGAGAGAGGTCTTCCATCTGCTGGTTTACTCCCCAGATGGCCACAATGGCCAGAGCTGCACTGATTTGAAGCCAGGAGCCAGAGCTTCTTCCAGGTCTCCCATACAGGGGACTTGAACCAGCGCCCAAAGGGGTTGCTGGCTCTGCAGGCAGCAGCTCTACCCACCACACACTGGCCTCTCAAATAATTTTTTTTAAATATAATGCTTCTTCTTTAATGTTTTCTCAACAGAATCTACCCTCAAACCACTGAAACTTGAGGCAAGAACTCAAAGATGGGGCTCGTATTGTGGCATAGTGGGTAAAGCCAGTGCCTGTGATGCCGGCATCCTCTGTGGGCACCAGTTCGTGTCCTGGCTGCTCCACTTCTAATCTAGCTCCCTTCTAATGGCCTGGGAAAAGCAGTGGAGATGGCCAACTACGACCCATGTAGGAGACCCAGATGAAACCCTTGGCTCCTGGCTTTGACCCGGCTCAGCCCTGGCTATTGTGGCCACCTGGGAAGTGATGGAAGATTTTCTCTCCCTCCCTCTCTCTCTGTCTCTCTCTCTCTCTCCCCAACATCTTCTGTGTCTCATAAATTATTAATCATAGACAAAAATGTTATATATAATTTTTAAACATTTGAAACAAAATACTAAATGGTATCAGTGAAGCATATTTCTGCTATTTCCAAGTACAAAAGGCAGGCTTGGAGGTATAGTGTGGATGCTAAAATATTGACAACTTCCAGGTACACTAGTGGTTTGTGGAGACAGAAAAGCTGAAGTCAACATTGTCATGGTTCTTCCAAGCTATGTGGCAATGTCACTTCTCTGGTCTCACTTGTGTAGCCCCTGGAAGAACTTTAATCATTGAAAAGTAATATACATTTATATGTGCTAGAGGACATTTTGAAAGGGGATCAAGGGGCTGGTGCTGTAGCATAGAGGGAAAAGTCACCATCTGCAGTGCTGGCATCCTATATGGATGCTGGTTCGAGTCCACTTCCAATCCAGCTCTCTGCTATGGCCTGGGAAAGCAGTAGAAGATGGCCCAAGTGAGTGGGCCCCTGCACCCACATGGGAGACCAGGAAGAAGCACCTGGCTCCTGGCTTTGGATCAGCACAGCTCCAGCCATTGCAGCCATCTGGGGAGTGAATCAACAGAAGAAAGACCTTTCTCTCTGTCTTTCCCTCTCACTGTCTGTAACTCTGCCTTTCAAATAAATAAATAAAATCTTAAATAATAAAAAAAGAAGATGGTCCAAGTCCTTGGTCCCCTGCACCCACATGGGAGACCCGGAAGAAGCTCCTGGCTCCTGGCTTTGGATCAGCACAGCTCCAGCCATTGCAACCACTTGGGGAGTGAACTAGCAGATGGAAGATCTCTCTCTGCCTCTGCATCTCTGTAACTCTGCCTTCCAAATAAATAAATAAGTCTAAAAAGAAGAAAAGAAAGGAGGGAAGGAAAGAAGGAAAGAAGGAAAGAAGGAAGGAAGGAAGGAAGGAAGGAAGGAAGGAAGGAAGGAAGGAAGGAAGGAAGGAAGGAAGGAAAGAAGGAAAGAAGGGCTCAGCACTCTGAGGGGTGTGATTTCCCCAGGTGGGGCTGGTTGGAAATGGAAGAACTTGTATGCTTTGTTCGACTACAGTTTGCAGACAAGTATGCCCAGCTGGGAGTAACCAAAAGCAGTAACAGCAAACTGGCTCAGGCCACTGGCTCTCTTTCTGGGTTACACATTGGGATCAACTGGGAAGCTTTAAATCATTGAAGCCACTGCCAGAAATTCCTATGCTATCCAACTTACAGGCCCATCTCAGCACTGGGACCTTGAAAACGCCACAGGCGATCCCCACGGGCAGCTAAGCTGGAGAGCCAGTTTTCCTCTCTCCCTTCCTTACTTTCCTCCTTCCCTCCCTCCCTCTTTCTTTCCTTCCTTTTTATGACATAACACAAAACCCAGAAGGGGGTGGACCAACACCTGCGCCCCTGCTGAGGGTGACCTCAGACAGTGGAGATCGCTGTCTCCTTCTGTCCTTCTCGCCCTCGGTTCCCAGCTTTCAATCTCATTCTCTCAGCAACGTAGTGGCTGCTGCCATAGGCACTGAATCTAAGCTCCGTGATGGAAGACGGTAGGCAGAGGGGGAAAGGCTTCTCCTCACCCATCTTTGCCTTTTTCTTCAGACATTGAAGCGGACCTCAGGGAGGTCTAAGAGCCCGAGTGGCATTGCATGGCCATGGGATCAGCACGTGTTACTTGGCAGCCTCTGTAGCAGAAGGCAGGCGACAAGGCAGTTGCAACGATTGCTGAGTGAACCGAGCTACAGCGTCTGCTGAGAATCAAAGTACTACTTTTCTAAGTTTTCAAAATGTAAACATAGTGCTATGAAGACATACCTGGGAGCAATTTCATCATACCCTGGCCTGCCCACCACTCAATTTTCCACTCATGCTATCCAAGCCCCAGATAGCTCTGCTACCTTTTCAGAGGCTTCAGTAATTGGTGAATACGCAGCCTTTTCAAGTCCCAAAGTTTCGGACCAGCGGAAAAGAGGATTAGCTTAAGCTCGGAGTGTGGGATGACCACAAAATCCTCCCCAAAGTCCTGGCCTCCTTTTGCCTGAGAGTCTCCAAAATAAATTTAATTTCTGTGCTGACCTGAACTTCACATTAAACTATTTACTGCCAAGGGTTTGAATTACTGCAAATATGTCCCTTGGGTCTATCCCAGTTGAATTAATAATCAGAGCCCCCGCTACAATCTCTTGTTTGGCAGTTATTTGTATTCCAATCTTCCTCCTGAACTTAAGACTCATGATTTCCAACTTCCTTCTGGAAAAGAACACCTCCGCGTCCCACGGGCAAGTCCAACTCAGTATGTCACAGTGATCTCATGATGTTCCCCTCCTAACGCCTGTGTCCCCCATCCCAGTGAACGGAATGACCACTGATCAAGTTGTTTGAACTACAACACTCAGAGCTGTGCTCTAATCTTCTTTCATTGCATACCTCCAGTCACAATCACATCAATTCTATCACACATAGCTTGTCAATCTGTCCCCTCCTCCTCCAGTTCAAACCTAGCTCATCTTCTCCCTGGATCCACAGAGCAAAAAGGATGGCAATGCCCTGGAGGTAACCAACCTCTCACCTTCAAGAAGTGGAAACAAAAGCCAGTAGGGCTGGAAACGAAAGAGCAAGGAAGAAAGTGTCAAGCGGAGCAGTCAGAGTCAGGCTGGGTCCAGGCTGCAGTACGCAGTGAGTTGTTCTGTGCTGTTGGTGATTGTGATGATAAAGCCACAGCGGTGCTTGCGCATGGAAAGTCGTTGACTTAATAAGCTTAGTCTGGTTGACGCTCCACGTTGGCTCCTATCCCTTTTGTAAAAAAAAAAAAAAAAAAAATTAAAATTAAAAAAAAAATTACACTTAAAACCCAATAATACCCACAACCTCCAGCATCATGTGAAAAACATCAGAAAAAAATTCCAATCAAAGGGCATCCTACAATATACCTGATGAGTACATCTCAAAACCTGTCAAGATTATCAAAGAAAGAGAAATAGAGACTGGGAGGGAGGGAAGGAAGGAGGGGAAAGTGTTAAGAAGCTGTCTTGTCAGCCAAGAGCCAGAAGAGACATGAGGATTTAATTAACGTGGCATTTCAAATGAGATCCTCAAGCAGAAAAAAGACATTAGGTAAAAACTAAAAACCATGGACCTTAGTTACTATCAACGTAGATAATATCAATGTATCAATGTATGTCCATTAATTGTAACAAATGTGCTAAGTTATTGTAAGATATTAGTAACAGGGAAAACTGTAGGGACTGTATGGGAACTCTGTTCTGTCTGCCCAGTTTTTCTATATATTCAAAACTGCTGTAAGAAATAAAAATTTGGGGCTGGTGCTGTGGCTTAGCAAGTAAAGCATCCACCTACAGTGCTGGCATTCCATATGGGTGCCAGTTCGAGTCTCAGCTGCTCCACTTCTGATCCAGCTCCCTGATAATACTCCTTGGAAAGCAGCAGAAGATGGCCCAAGTGCTTGGGCCCTTGCACACACATGGGAGACCCAGAAGAAGCTCCTGACTCCTGGCTTCCAAATGGCCTAGCCCCAGCCATTGTAGCCATTTGGGGAGTGAACCAGAGGATGGAAGATCTCTTTCTTTCTCCTCTTTCTGTATTTCTGCCTTTCAAATAAATAAATAAATATTTAAAAATAAAGAAATGAAATGAAAGTGTGAGGCCGGCGCCGCAGCTCACTAGGCTAATCCTCTGCCTAGCGGCGCCGGCACACCGGGTTCTAGTCCCGGTTGGGGCGCCGGATTCTGTCCCGGTTGCCCCTCTTCCAGGCCAGCTCTCTGCTGTGGCCCGGGAGTGCAGTGGAGGATGGCCCAAGTGCTTGGGCCCTGCACCCCATGGGAGACCAGGAAAAGCACCTGGCTCCTGGCTCCTGCCATCGGATCAGCGCGGTGCGCCAGCTGCAGCGCGCCGGCCGCGGCGGCCATTGGAGGGTGAACCAACGGCAAAGGAAGACCTTTCTCTCTGCCTCTCTCTCTCACTGTTCACTCTGCCTGTCAAAAAAAAAAAAAAAAAAAATGAAATGAAAGTGTGAGCACAGGTGTTTGGCCTAACATTTAAGATGCCACTGGGGGGGGCGGGGGTGCTTTGTGGCACAGCAGGTTAAACCTTCACTCGCAACACTGGCATCCCATATTGGAGTGAAAATTCAAGTCCCAGCTGCTCTGCTTCCAATCCAGCTCCCTGCTAATGTGCCAAGGAAAGCAATGGAAGATGGCCCAGGTGCACCCACGTGGGAGACCTGGATGGAAGTCTGAGCTCCTGGCTAATGCCTGGCCCAGCCCCAGCTTGTTGCAGCCATTTCAGGAGTAGCAGTGGATTGGAAGGTGTCATGCTGCAGCCATTTTTTGCTGGCCCTCGGTGTCATGGCCTGACCTCAGCTCCCGGTGCCTGCTCACCTGAGTATTGAGAGGCAGGGGGATGGTCAGGAGACAGCCAACTAAAGAGGCCTCTGCTGCACATCCCGGCCTCAGGTCCCAGCCCCAGCAGTGCCTCCTCGCACACTTTTGTGCTGGTGGCAGCCCCCACCTCCAACCTCTGCTCCACCTCCCATGTTGATTTTGAAAGAGTTCCTCTCGCTGGGAGTCTGCTGGGCTGCCATAACACAATAGGCAAACAAGGCTTACACTGCAAGAAGCTGATGTTCTCCTAGCTCTGAGCCTGGGAGCCCAAGGTCAAGTTTGGTTTCTCCCCTTGGCTCGCACGGCCACCTTCCTCCTGCGTCCTCACTTGGCCTCTCCTTGGAACGCACATCCCTGGGGTCTCTCTGAACGTGCTAATCTCCTTTACTCAGAAGGACACCAGTCAGGTTGGACGAGGGCCTGCCCTAAGGACCTCACTCTAACTCAGTTAACTTCATTTCCTCTTTGAGAGCCTTGTCTCCAAATACAGTCGTGCTCTGAGGTCCTGGGGGTTAGAGCGTCAACGTGAGTTGGCGGGCGGGAAGGGAGAGCAGAGCTCAGCCTGCAGCAACATCCTTTCCTGGAACCTGCCGGATAATGTGCCTGCAGGGGTCTGTCTACTTCCAGCTGTGTCTTTAACGCATGCATGGATGGGTGAACACAGTGACCTTCACATAGTCACTTGTTCCTCTCCATAGACGCTGCGGAGGTTCCCGTCCAGCCTCTTGCCCCTGTGGCCATCTTTTTCTCCTGCAGCTCATATGGAAGGCAGAAGACTAAGCATCGGTGCATTAGTTATTCCATTGCTGCACATTTCGACACACAGTTATGATCTCAGCTTAAGTGGTTTACCAGTTCAGGCCCAACGTAGCTGGACCTCGTGCTGAGCGTCTCACAGGGCTGTAATCGAGGTGTGGGCCAGGGCTGCGGTCTCCTCTGAGGCTTCAGACGCACCCGGAAGCTAGCTGGCAGAGTCCAGCTCCTTGGGGTTGTAGGGCTCCGGGCTTTGGTTTTGTGGTACCCTCAGTTTTTAGAAGCTGCCCACAACCCCTGGGCACATGGGGCTCACCAAACGGCCATTTGCGTCCTCCAAGCTAAGAGAACAGTCGAGATGCCAGGACTAGGATCACACACAACATGAACTGTGGGGAGCAACTCGGACTAGACTAAGTTACTGGAATTAAGACTTATTCTATGCATCTGCTCTCCCACAGTATGGCGCTGAGAAGGGAGAAACAGCTTCTACACAGCTGCCTGCAGTTCAACCAATAAACTGTAGGACCTACTCCTGATTGGAGGAGAGCAGCGTACTCGGCGTGTGGGTAGCAGAGTTGGGATTGGTGGATGAGGACTATAAAGGAGGAGAGAGACAACATGCACCAGGAACATCTATCTGAAGAAACACCTGTGCAGCCCCCGAGAGAGCCGGCCGGCGGTGTGCCGCTCCCCTGCGCAAGTGGGGAAAGTGGCCAGGGGGAACCGCCCTTCCACAGAGGTGGAAGGGACAGTAGCCAACCCGGGAAGAACCAGCAGCAAACCCGGGGAGGGCCGAGCAGACAAAAGAACAGCGCAGGGTCCTGTGTCATTCCTCCACGAAGAGGGGGAGCGACATAATGGTGCCGTGACTCGGATATGAAGCCTAGGCAGGGTTTAGTGTCGTTCCTCCATGAAGAGGGGGAGCGACAACGAACAAAACCACACACCTTCTCTGACCTTAACTGCATCCTGCCGGTTAGAAATAAGTCACAGGCCACAGCCACACTCAAGAGGAGGACACTAGACAAAGGAGTGAACGCCAGAGAGAGTACCCTTTCTCCCACACTGCTCATGTGGGAGCTGCCTGAAGGTAGAGAGCCCATCCGTCTTAGTGTCCTAGGTCTAAGAGTAGAAGAACTTGAGCTGTGCTGAGAGCCTCAGCTGCCTGAAACCTCTTGGTTAGCCAAGCTCTGGGGAGCCTCAGAGAAAGAGAGAGAGAGAGAAAGAAATATTGCCATCCTTTGCATTTAACCAGGTCCCAGAGCACATGGCACACTCCTCTGTAGCAGTCCCTAATACACAGAGCCTGCCCCCTTAGATAAATGTGCTCATTCATGATATCTATTAGGATCCAAGCCTCTGATAGGAACCAGGGCTTTGACCAATTTTTTTTTTTAATTCCTCACTGTTCTGACCCAAGATCTAGCATGTGGTAAATGTTCAATATGTATTACGAAGAATATATCACTACCATAATTTGAAAACAAGTGACTGTGCTGTCAGTACCTACAGAATTGAAACAGGTTTTTGGGGCCGTCACTGTTGCGTAGTGGGGGAAGCTGCCGCCTGTGACACTGGCATCCCATATGGATGTCGGTTTGGGCCCCAGCTGCTCCATTTCTGATCTAGCTCCCTGCTAATGTGCTTGGGAAAGCAGTGGAAGATGGACCAAGTGCTTGGGCTTCTGCGCCCATGTGGGAGATCTGGAAGAGGTTCCTGGCTGCTGGCTTCAAACTGGCCCAGCTCTGGCAATTGCAGCCATTTGGGGAGTGAACCAGCAGATGGAAAATCAATCTCTCACTCTCTTTATTTCTCTCTCTCTCTCACTCTCTCTCTGTAACTCTGCCTTTCAAATAAGTAAAGTATTTAAAAAAAAAAAAAAGAATTTAAACAGTTTGTTAAAACACTTAGGAGAGATTGCGGTCCATACAACTGAATAGAAAGGCATTTGTCATAAAAAGGCAGCCAAAGTAGATTAAACAAAAGCAACCTACAATTGTTTTTTGTAAAAGAAACAATTACAACAGTAGGTATCAACAATGATAATAATTGCCGTAATATTGTCTGTCATAGTCTACATTTGTTTTCCCATAATGTGTAACATTTCACATTTTAATTAAAAACAACCAAAAGGACTGGAAAGAGCACTAGGAACCCACAGGGCTCCTTGTGAATCATAAATCGCTTCCTTTTTTGAAAATATATGGTTATGGTGTGATGATTCACAGTATCCAATTTAATTCAACACACATTTATTGAGGGCCTACAACGCACAAGGCACTGGGATGGTGCCAGATGGCCAGGGGCGGAAATGCCAAGGCCATGGAACTTGGTTTCTTTGGGGCGTCAGACAATGCACCTCATGCCCCCGCCTCCCCCGGGATAGATAAGGGGAGGAGGGTCAGAGGTGGCAAGGTGTTGTGAGGTGGTTTTGCAGCTGACTGCGTGACCAGACCCACAGAGGGTTGATCAATCATTGGGTGTCCAACAGCAGGAAGCTTCCCACGTGAGTCATAAGCACCCCTTTAATTCCCTTCCCTGGTCAGCTTGTTTACATATGACTTGAATGAGGGAGATAAGCCAAAGTCGAGAGTAAAACGTTGTAAGTAAAAGACACAAGACACAAAAGAAACTAAACTGCATGAAATTCAGCTAGAATCCTTGTAAAGTTCTGTAATCCACCCCACCCCCCGCCCCGCCAAAAAAATATCAACAATACAAATTCATAGGGATTCCTGGCTTGGCAGCAGTTCATGTAAAACACAACTGGGTTTTTAATTGACCATGGATTCATTATGAGGCATTAATGGAATGTGACTGATAAAAACAAAGGCCAGGCAATTCTTGACCACAGCCATAAATCTCGCGTCCAGATAAGAGGGTGGCAGTTCAATCCTGTTCCAGGCAGACCACACTAGAATTCTATTTTTCACATCGAGGCGTCCATTTCACTGTCAGAACATGGCACCCTTGACCCATTTCGGTGAAGTCATGTTTTCTCAGACTCCCTTCCTATCCTACGTGCTAGCAAACTCACAGAAGCAGTGTGCAAAAACGGGTCACATGAGCTCCACCCTTCTTATGCTGGGTAGATTGAATGGATATTGAAAGCAGTAACGTCATAAGAACCAGGTTCCCTACTGAGATTTCAATCTCATCAGCTTTTTTTTATTTATTTTTTAACTTATGCCTTTATTGCTATCTCCTCCCCCTGGGGACCTGGACCTAAATCTGGGAATCATGAAATGACCAGAAATCTACGTGCACTCCAAATGATTCCTCTTTCCCACTGGTCACAATACAACCCTTTGTCCTTGAACCAGGCCGCCCTGCCTAGATTCCTGTTCTTCATGGCAAAGGCTCCAAGGAATCAGCTTGCCCAACTGCCTATAGGAGCCTAAATCCACCAGTAGTCTGAAAACCGAGATCCCGGCTACACTAAAGTGCAAGGAAGTCATCGGAGTTAACTCACAGAAGTTCCCCTTTCTTCCTTGCCAGGGATCCATCCCAAATCTGACTTCCCCTTTGTCTTTAGCCCAAGTAAGAATCAGGAATGAGGAAATATATATGGAGGAGAGGAGACAAATGAGGAAAGGAAAGCAGTAACCCTGATCCCAAAGGCGGGTCCTTTTGGTATTGCTCCAGCAAATCTGCATTCTCTTCTTCATTCCATCTTTGCCCTACAACACTCTTCACTGCATAGCCTGCCCAGGAGCTAGCAAAACCCCAGGTTTACAAGGCCCATTCCCTCCAAAGGGGCTGACCCTAAAAACTAGAAGTGGTCTGGAGGGGTCACCTCCCCACCTAGGCAAGAAGCCGAAGCCCCAAACCAGACTACAGTTCAGTCAGGGTCTACAGGTCTACATACACACACACACACACACACACCCTCACCAGAAAGGCCTGAGAAACAGGCTACTTCCACTGAGACTCTGGGACTGGAAGGGTAGGGGCTACACCTGTTAGCCCAGCTCTGGGCTGAACACTGTGCGACTAGGTAACAGCCACAGTCAACTGTGTGTTAAGATGCCTGCCAAAGCAGGGAGCTCACTCTGATGGCATACACAGTGAGAGGAATGATTGGCTTAAAATCCTGGAGACAGCAAAGGTAGAATGGGCATCAGGATGGGCTGACGAAGAAGTTAAACTGCTTTAGCAAAGAATCCTCTGCTTTCCATCTCTCCACTCTGCCACCCAACAGACGAGATCTGCCACCTAGGGCTGGCCCCAAGTCTAGTCTCTGGGGAAGCTTCCTTTGCTACTGGGACCACATAGATCCCTTTTCTTATCTAGCAGGAGGGAGGGAACTCTTCTTTCTGGAAGCAACCAATGAACTTCTGCAACCTCGTTGGCCTGAATTAGGCCAGCACCCATTATTGGATCTACAATAATGGCCTGGAAGGAGACTTGCACTAGGTCTGAGGCTCAGGGGTAAAATGGTCCATGGTGGGGAAGATGTGGGTACCCCAGCCAAAGTTATGGTAGTTCACAAGAGAAGGAGAACACACAGGTAGGAGACACCCCCAAGGCTCTTGCAGCTGTGTGTTTTCCCAATTTTGCAGAGGGAAAACCAAGCTAAGAGAGGCTACAAATCTATGTAATAGTGAAGCCAGGATTCTCACCTTGCCCTAGAACAGGATATCTTGAGGAACCAAAGTAAAGCCAGAATAGTCATCTCACCACCTTCAACCTCAAGCATGTAGATATGAAAGGGAAGCAGGCATTGCCTGAGGCTGGGAAGATCCATTCCCTTTATTGGTATCCAGGAGCCAGTGAATCCACCCACCCCACACAGTGACGGCATCACCTGGTACCATGCCTAGCTCAGCACTTGCCTGTGAACTAGAGACAAGACTGCTATTACCAATCATTATCATTGTCAGTGAGTTCCAGGGCACAGCTTTCCAAATCCATTCTGGATTAAATCAGTGATGTGGGCTAGCCTGGGAACCTTGCCACAGGCATAACATCGCTCTTCCTGGGGAATGTCTTCCAGGTTCCAAAGGACAGATTTGCGAATAGACTTCTGGAGCTCGGCCCCATCCACTGCTGGGAACTGCCTTTGTTTGACTTGTTTATTTGGGAGAGCTGCTCTGGACTTTCACCCAGCAGCTGCCTGGCAGGAGGTGACCTGGCTTTAGCCAACAGAGGTGGGGCTAGAGGAGAGTGAGGCTGATAACCACAGCTTGGTGCTAACTGGGCACCAAGCTGCACCATAGGAGGAGGAAGGGCAGAGTATCCAGAGGCCATAGTCCAGCTGCTCCCCAACAGGGGACTTCCTGTTCCACTTCCACTTAGTGGAAGAAAGCAAGAGAGGGACATGATACAAAAGGCTTCTGCAATTGTTGAGGTTCCTTGAGTGTGAATTTTCCTATAAGCAGCTGCCATCTCTCATCCCACTGAGGTCTCGCCCAAGGCAAGTGGCAGGTTTGAGGGTCACGGCCTGCCCCAGCCACACCGGCCTTGCAGAGTTCTGTGATCTATTTTGAGCAGTTTCACTGTTCACAGTGCTGGCAAACTTATCCATTTTCTGACAATATTTGGAGTGTGATGTAAGTGTGAACTAGATAATGACCTTTCAAGTCAAGGCACAATGCTCCGTTTAAAGCTTGGATTTCTTCCTTGGAGCATCTACAAGGTCCGTTTGACCCTTCTGCATCACTTGCTCAAGATTCCCCCCCAGCTTGTCCATCTGCACGGGTGGGTGATGGGCAGAGTCTTCACGTGTACGGGGTCGTGAGGCGAGCCTGGGCCCATAGAGGCTGCCCCTTTTGCTACTGGAGCGCTCACAGCCTGTTCTGAGCTGCAGGATGCTGGCCGGCCTGCCTGCGGCATTTCTTTCCCTCTGGACCCTTGAGATCCTCCCCCAGACCCCAGTGATAGCATACCACCAGCTCCCCCAATGAGCAGTTACAGACTTGGCTAACGTTTCAAGCCTGACATGGCTAAAACAATACCATATCTGCAGCTTTACTTCAGTGACTCACTAGAAGAGCTATTTTAAAGAGAATTTGCAGTGACTAAGATTACATCTGTTCTAGGAAAAAAACAGACAAAAGGGACAAAAGGCTAATGTAATATTTTTGAGATGCTCTTTCTAAGCTCATGGAACTACTGCTGTATCTTCTTGTCAGCATTTTCATTACCAGGCACAAAAGGAGGAGCAAGAACCAGTATCTAAAACACTCCAGAAACATCCGTGTCTGGGCACCATGCAGGAGTGTGTGTCCATCAGAAGACAGGGCTGCAGGAATAGTGATGGTCTTCTTCATCCTATCACCCAAGAGCCTAATCCACAGCCGTGTGAGCTCTTTGTTAGCCTGGAACTCTGGCAGCCTCCTAAGGGGTTCACCAGTCACCTGTCCCGCCTGTGGTCATCTTCAGTCCTGTCGGCCCCTCCTATACTTTTCTTCCCCATGTGGAGTGCAGAAACAGATTGGGGGCTCCTAGTTCTGTCTTTTGGGTGAGAATAGGGTTTTTAGTGGGAGCAAGGAATCAACAGATGCACCCTACTCAAAAGTCAAACACACAAGTAAGCACCTACCTCATTATTCTCCCAAAAACGTGCTTCCCTTCCTGGGAAAAAAAGGAACCAATGAACCCACAACCTTCAAGGCCTGAGAACTATGGAGAGAGTCTCCAGGAGGGGAAGAGAAGCTGGAACCCCTACACCAGCCCAGCGCTCCTGAGCCATCCTTCCTGCTCAGGGTCGCCCATTGACTTCCCACTGCTGCCATCCCATCAGCGCCCACACCCAGCACTGGAAGATATCCATATGTCCTTAGTACGCCACCAACCCCCTCCTTGAACTCTTCCTCACACAAGCAGACAGACTGGAGCTTCTCCAGCGCCTTTACGAAAGCCGAAGGGACAACAACGGGGACATAAACAAGAAAATGAGCATAAACATAGGCAAACTTGTGCAATGCATTAACAATGGGAAGATTTAGGAAAGGAGACATGAAAGAGGGGAATTTTCTTCATTATAATCTTCTTGTTCAATTATTTTTCAAGAGTGATACTTACTTTGTAAGTCATGCACATTTATTGAGAAGCTCATGTACTATTAGTTTGGGTCCTACCATAACGTTCTAGCTCCTGGGGCTCACTGTACATACCAGCTCCCCACCTGGTCAACTCTGAGGTTTCCTTATGCTGCTTCCCACCCATCCCTTCCCCCCGAGGGCTTCCCAGGCCTTCCTGGGAGAACAAGGAGTGATGGTCTCTTTCAACAAACAGCCTCCCATGTACCATCCTTGACGTCGGGCCCTGAGGAATGACCCATCACATACCTGCAGTGCTTATCGGTGCCACTCAGGTGCTTTCTCTCTGATAGAAGAAAAGATCAAGGGTCATTTCCTCTACACTTCATCATCCACCCAGAAAGTCCCCAGTTCTTACATTTTTTAAACACAAAAAGCACTTAGAATTATATAAAACACTTAATAAACTCATTAATCTCTGCCAATAAAAAGGTCATCATTTAAGGAATTCTCAAATACAACAATGACAACAATGGAAAGGAACTCATTTACATACAGATGAATCTTCCCGAAGATGGCAAAGGGAAATCCCAAGGTTTGGAATTATTGGAGCAGCAATAAGACCCTAACATAGCCAGGACAAGGAGGCCTCAGCCAGATGACGAAGGGACCCTACCTGCTTCTCTAAACTTCTGACCTTCCCTCCGCCCATACCCTTGACCTGTGCTGCAGGAGCCACTATTTCCCTCATCCCTTTCATGATCTAACCTGAGCTCCAGTATTCCTTCATAACAGTGATTCAAGTTGGGCTAGCCTTTCCCTTCCTGGGGACTCCTCTTCCTTAATCTGCCTCAGTTTCCCCAAGGAAAGCAAAGCTTAAAAAAAATGTGGAGACACCAGAAATCAACCTTATCCCAAGGTCACAGCCACATCTACTGAAAAGAGCGCTTCCAGGGGCACTGGCAAGGACACTGCGCACGGACACACCCTGCAGAGAACAGGCTGTACTTGGGGAATTTACCTGCGCTTAGGTTGTTCCTGACGTCATTGGCCCATGAGGAAAAGATACCCAGCTGCAAGGCTACCAGACTTTGCTCAGGGATCTCATGGGGCACAGCCTTTAAGCGTTCCCTGGGAAGATCTGGGGTCAGGGCGTCTAGCCTGCCCCCCCCCCCCCCCCCCCGGTCACAGCAAGCTTATACCAAGAGATGGGGCAGGCTGGCCTTAAAGAGTTGAAAGAAAGAAACCACCTGCGTGGTCTAGCTGTTCCCCTAGGACATGACAGGCCAGCTGGTATACGACTATATAAACATGTTTTGCAAAACCCCCCAAATTCTTCAAGACACTTGGCTAAGATTAACCAATACACAGCCATCCTAGAGTCATTTCAGGAATTTATTTTGAAGGAAACAGCAGGTGGCAGCAAAGGTTTACATTTTTTACCCTTAGGCTTGGAATGAAAACAAGAGTGTTGGGGAGTAATCTCACCTCTGAAGCAGCCAGTTGCCTTGTAATGGAGGTGGAGGACAGCGGCTCCTTAGGGTGAGCTCCATGCATTCGGATGAGCGAATCCACCAAAAAAGAAAAGAAAAGAAAAACAAATCCTCTCATGCTTCAAGCCAGAGACCCACCTGGGTCTGCAGGCCAGGCAGGACAATCACTGCCCCGGGTGGCCAGATCACAGGAGGCTGCAGCTGAGGCTCCTGTGCAATTGCTGAACGTCACGGTGTTGCTCATTCACAATGGCAAGGCCCTCAAAAAACCCGAGTGTGATTAAGTGGAAGTTCGCCTAGAAACTAAGTCTACACCTCACAGCATGTTCCCCACCTACTTGAATGCCATACGTGGCAGAAATACAGGGGCAGAGAAAGCTGACACAGAGAAAGGGGTCCGTCATAGCAGATTTCTGGGGAACCTCAAGATTTAGAGCCATAACCGCGCTACACACATACACACACACAGTTGCTGTGGCTCTGTGCTCAGGAGCAGTCAGTGCCAAGACCACTTTGGCCTCAAACGTCTTCCCTACCCTCGTGTTGTGTGTGGCTCTCAACTTGGGCGTTGTGTCTGGAAAGTCTCCATTGTCACAGCATAGCTCTTACTGAATCGTTTGGCAAAGCCAAGCCAGTTCTGCCTTTAAGAAGCGATTGATCCGTTTATTTCAGACTAGAATGGTGCTCCAGAACATTCTCAGGCACACTTTCAACAAGGGCTGAGCAATTGCCATCAAGGAGGAAGCTCTCTTTTCCTCTGCTGCAAGGAGTGGAAGGGGTGAGGGCCGGTCTGCAGCATTTGGTACTGTTATTTCAAAAGGTACAAACTTGTTAAGGGGGGAAAAAAAAGACAAAATGGGAGACCTTGTTTCCAAGATCCTAAACGACTCTTGCAAACAGATGTACTTGTAAGTTTTCCTTTTGGACGTGGAGTTGACAGAAAAGTGAGAAGCTTTGGCCTTTTGTCAATTGCATAATTGAATCTACAGCATTAGCAGCTGCTGGAGATCAAGCAGGACATTCCTGAAAGGTGCAGCCCACTTGGAGGTAGAAGTTCATTTATTTACATAATGTTGGGCTTCAGTCCCCAAATGTTTGACTTTTTCTCTCCTGCAGAAAATATGATCTTATTCTGATGATTTAAGGATGACCTTCACAGTTCTTTGCATGAAAAGAATCCTTTAAAATTATCTACTAAGAAAAACATTCTATAATTCCTCTGAATGTTATAAACAATATCTTTTGGGGCAACTCACAGCACATGTTCCAGCATTCATATCAACATTTAATTTCCCCTCTGTGTGTATGTATGTTCTACACTCCTCAAATCTGATGTTAAATCATTTAATAGAGAGAATTGACAGCACCAGGAAAATATTTGGATGGACTGTCTGGAGTTGCCATTATTGGCTTTAATTATGACCTACTGGCTCTTGGGTTTTGAAGCAGCCAGAAAATGAGATATGTGCGCCAAAATATTCATTAGAATTCCCTTCTCAGTCATTGTTCAGAAAGAAAAAGTTTCCTCCTGGCTCTCTTCTTCGGTGTTTTAAGTGGAGTCATTAATGTGCCAGATTTTTTAAAGGATTCATCAGAAAACAAGATTATGTGCATACCTTGTATTTTGCATTAAAAACTATCTTGAAAAGGTCAAATGCCCCTTTGCTCGGATTCTATTTCCCTGGAGACAGAAGTGGTTTTGCAGCCATGAAGTTAACTGGCCTTCTCTTCCCAGGGCTGCTCCTCCGACCCTGCTCTCTTGCATAGACTCGAGCCTATCAGTGTTGGAACTAGAAGCACTGGGCCAGCACGGCTAGGTCTCCAAAGAAACTAATCCGAAAAGGTGGCGTCATTTTTTCTGTCCTTGCATGCTCATTTCCCTGGAATGTAAAATCTCAGAACCCTAGAGTAGGAAAGGGGTGGAGAGGAGGAGTCTCAGAAATCTGATTCTATGTTCTCTTAAAAAAAAAAAAAAAAAACTCATTTATTTATTAGAAAGGTAGAGCTACAGAGAGAGTGGGAGAGAGACACACAAAACGATCTTCCAGCCGTTGGTTCACGCCTCAAATGGCCACAACAGCTGGGCCAGGCTAAAGTTAGTAGCCAGGAACTTCTGGGTCTCCCACATGGGTGGCAGCAGCCCAAGCACTCAGGCCAGCCTCCACCATCTTCCCGGATTCATTAGCAGGGAGCTGCATGGGAAGTGGAGCAGCCGGGACATGAACTGGTACCCATATGGGATGCTGGCATTGCACACAATGGTTTTATCCACTACACCAAAATGCTGGCCCCTCTATGTTCTCTTCTAAGAATGATTACTCCAAGGTGAAGTGATACACCCACTACTTCAACTTTGTGTTCTGGCGTGGGGCAAGAGAAAGTGCCTTAAAAAGAAAAGCCAGGAGGACCATGTTGTGGCTCAGTGGGTTAAGCTGCTGCCTGAGACACCCACATCCCATACAAGAGTGCAGGTTTGAGTCCCTGCTCCTCTGCTTCAGATCCAGCTTCTTCCTTTTGCACATCCTGGGAGGTGGCAGGTGATTGCTCGAGTACTTGGGTTCCTGCTACTCGAATGGGATATCGGGATGGAATTCCTGGCTCCTCGCTTCAGCATTGCACAACCCTGTCTACTGAAGATTGATCTCTCTCTCTCTCTCTCTCTCTATCACTCTGGTCTTTCAAATAAATAAGTCTTTTGTAAAAGTCAGAGCATCCAGGGCCGGCGCCGTGGCTCACGTGGTTAATCCTCTGCCTGCCGCACCGGCGTCCCATGTGGCGCCGGGTTCTAGTCCCAGCTGCTCCTCTTCCAGGCCAGCTCTCTGCTGTGGCCCAGGAGTGCAGTGGAGGATGGCCCAAGTGCTTGGGCCCCGCACCCCATGGGAGACCAGGAGGAAGCACCTGGCTTCGGATCGGCACAGCGCGGACCGTGGCAGCCATTTGGGCAGTGAACCAACAGAAGGAAGACCTTTCTCTCTCTCTCTCTCTCTCTCTCTCTCTCTCACTGTCTGTAACTCTGTCAAATAAATAAATATTTTTTAAAAAAGAGCATCCTTAGTTGCTACTATGAAACAGAGCTGCTATTTAATGAGCTTTTGATTGCACTGCATGCTGTGGTTGATGCTTTCATGCAGGTCTCATCTGCATCATGACAAGCCTATAAGGTGAAGATTATTATTCCCACTTTACAGCTAATGAGACTGAGGTTAAGGTGATTAGCCCACAATTACAGGACTAGGAGGAGAGAGGGAATCCAAGGGCAAACTCAGGGTTGTCTGACTTCAAAGCCTGGCTGCCTTATTATCCCCCCCTCACCCCATGCTGTTTGCCACATGAAACAGGTGTGAATCAGCTGAGCTATCGTGGACTCTTACGTCACTTTAATTTTCAAATAATAGGGTGAGGAAAGAGTCCTCTGCAGTGATAAAGTGGAGAGAGATGCTGCCTGTGTCCAAACAGCGTCTACTGACCAGAACTTGGTGACAGTTCAAGAGGGCTCATATAGACACAGCTATTTCCCAGGACCTCCTTGTCATTCTTAACATGACAGTTTGCCCTGCTAGCTTTTAAGAGACTTCCCGGCTTTTAGTGAGAGTTGGCTGATTCGGTGTTGACAATTTGTCTTTCGTTTAATAGAAAATTGGTGGGGGGAATTTGGGACAGATGTTCATTTGGGGAAAAAAATAATTTGGAGTTTTGTTGTTGTTTTTTATGCTCAAGGTCATCTAGGGCTGGAAGAACAGATGTGGTATGAATTAGGGAAGTTTATCTGATGATTGTCTACAGTGGCACAGATGATGGGGTGATTGCCTGGAAATGATTGAGTTTTCCATTGAGACATGGTTTGGGAAAGTGACTTCATGCTTCAGAAGAGCTAATAAAGTTATGACAAAGTGGAACATGACATGTTAAAGGTTCGCACATGACATGGAGACATGCAGGGGAACATCTACGTTTGGTAACCTGGGTGCCAGAGAAGACCGTGGAAACTGAAAATTTACTTCCTTCCAAAGAGAAAATCTGTATCCTCGGGACTCCTTAGGGATAACCAGGCTGATGCCTTCTCCCGGGGCACCAAGTCCTCTGCCAGGAGGTGCCTGCCTGGCCAGGGAGACACAGGGGCATCACCTCCACCTTGAGTTGTTTCGGAGCAGATCAACTCATCCACCGACACCTTCTGCCGCCCAGGCTCCTGCAATAGCCTGGAACGCACGCCTGGAACACAGCCCAGCAGACAGTGGGTTGGTTGATCTACTGCGATGGAATGAGAGAATGAAAGGCCCTAAATCAGGGACTCCAGCCTGACTTCTCACCCGGGTCAGGTTCTGGTGCTGTGACCCAGCCACATCTCCATAATCCCTTTGACAGATGTGTGTAAGCTTGTTGGGACCACCATAAAACAAACAAACAAACAAACAAAACCCCACAGCTCGGGTGGCTTCATAAACAGAAGTGTAGTTTTCACAGCTCTGGAAGCTGCAGGTCCAATGTCAAGGTGACGCAGGCTGGGGTCTTTTGAGGCCTTTCCCCTTGGCTTGCAGACGGGCACCTTCTGCTGTGTCCTCACAAGGCCTTCGTGTCCAGACACCAGTCAGATTAGATTAGGGACCACACGTAGGACTTATTTAATCCCAACTTCTTTTTTTTTTTCTTTTTTAAAGATTTGTTTTTATTTATTTGAAAGGCAGAACTACAGAGAGGCAGAGAGAGAGAGAGAGAGAGAACTTCCATTGCTGGTTCACTCCCCAACTGGCTGCAACGGCCAGAGCTACACCAATCTGGAGCCAGGAGCCAGGAGCTTCTTCCAGGTCTCTCATGTGGGTGCAGGGGCCGAAGGACTTGGGCCATCTTCCACGGCTTTCTCAGGCCATAGCAGAGAGCTGGATCAGAATTGGAGCAGCCGGGACTCAAACTGGTGTCCATATGGGATGCTGGCGCTGTAGGCAGCAGCTTTACCAGCTATGCCACAACGCCAGCCTCCCCAATTTCTTCTTTAAAGGTCCTATTTCCAAGGGGCCAGCATTGTGGCACAGTGAGTTAGACTGCCATGTACAACACCAGCATCTCATCCAGGTGCCTGTTCAAGTCCTGTCTGTTCCACTTCTGATCTAACTCTCTGTTAATGGCCTGGGAAAGCAGTAGAGGAGGAACCAGGTGTTTGACACCTGCCACCCACAAGGGACACCCCAATGGAGTGCCAGGTTCTTGGCTTACAGCCATTTGGGACTGAATCAGCAGGTGGAAGATTGCTTGCTTGCTCACTCTCTCGTGCTCTCTCTCTCTCTCTCTCTCTCTGTCCTCTGCCTCTCCCTCTCTCTGTAACTCTGCCTTTCAAGGAAATAAATACATTTTTTAAAGGAAAAATGGCCTAGTTTCCAAATACAGTCACATTCTGAGTTCCTAGGGGTTAGGAGTTTAACATATAAATTGAGGGGGTAGGCACCATGCAGCCCAAAATAAGTGACCCCAGTGGTCCATCTGCCCCCCACAGCTGGACTTTCTGGGGTTGCCTGTAAGACAACCCGGAGCACACTGCGCCTCGCTCCCCACCGTAGCCATTCTCTATCCGAGGTCAATTCCTGCTTCTCCTAATGCCACCGCCCCCCAGTGGAGCCACCTGCTGTCTGCCACTCACCCAGGCTGGCATTTTTCCCATCACCTGCAGGGCTCTGCTCTCCAAACACCTGCCCCTCTGGCTGCAGTTAACCCTTCAACTCTGGCTGTTTTATTGGATACAACCCTAAAGCATAAAAACTCTTGTTCTTAGTGCATTATGACAACCAAGGTGCATTTTGAAGTAGCTGAAGGGTGACAATGAGTGGGCCGAACAAAGCTGAGTGACTTCACAAAGATAAAATTGAACCCACAATCACACAATGACATTATGCGCCACCCACAAGACCTAGCTCAATTGGTTTGAATAAGGCTTGTGTCAGTATTTTTTAAAAGCCCTGTCCAAGGGCCAGGCACTGTGGTGTAACAGATTAAACCACTGCCTGCCGTGCCTGTATCCCATAAGTGTGCCGGTTCGAGTCCCAGATGCTTCACTTCTGAAATCTAAAAAAAAAAAAAAAAAAAAATCCCTCCATGCACACACGTGATTTTTTTAAAAAATTTTTATTCATAGTTTAAACTACATTTTAAAAAACATATATTTTATTTATTTGAAAGGCAGAGTTACAGAGAGAGAAGAGGAGAGAGAGGTCATCCATCCTCTGGTTCACTCTCCAAATGGCCGCAATGGCTGGAGCTGGGACAGGCCAAAGCTGGGAGCCAGGAGCTTCTGCCAGGTCTCCCAGACACAGGAGATTTTAAAGGCAGAGAAGGGGAAGGACCCCTGCTCTAACAGGTGAAATGATTTCATCAAGCTGAGACAAAACATTATCAACCAGATCCTAACACAGGAGCAAAAAGAGGCGGGGAGGCCCTGTGCCAGGTGTCACCTTGGACGTGGAGTGGAGCCCTCCGCCCTGGAGTCCAGGCTCACCCTAATATAGAGGTGGGTGACTCTCCTTTCAGCTCTACCAGCCCTTTAGTGTTAAGCACCTGCTCTTTGGTCTAACAATTTGGGGGTGGGCCGGTGCTGTGGCGTAGCCGGTTAAGCTTCCACCTGCAGCACCAGCATCCATTTTCTGATCTTCTCCCTGTTAACGTGCCTGGGAAAGCAGAGAAAGATGGCCCAAGTGCTTGGGCCCCTGCACCCATGTGGAGGACCTGGAAGAAGCTCCTGGCTCCTGGCTGCCGGCCTCAGCCTGACCTAGCCTGGTTGTTGCAGGCATTTAGGAAGTAAACCAGCGGATTGAAGATTTTCTCTCTCTCTCTCTCTCCTCTCTCTCTCTTTCTCTCTCTCTTTCTGTACTCTGCCTTTCAAATAAATAAATGAATATTTTTAAAAAATTTGGGGGTGGCTTACTAGTGTCTTCTGTTGCATAGGGCAACCTGGATGAGGCTCAGCAACATTTCTGGGCACACACACGCATCACTCTTGCCAGGCCCTCTGAGCATGGCCGGCAGGCTGTGGAGGTGAAAGGCCCCAGCAGAGGTGAAACCGACAACCAACCGGCTTTTCAGCTCAGGCAACAGTGCTACTCTTTAGATGGCAGCAGGTAAGCGCCAAGCATTGGGTTGGCCTCTGCAGGCTTGCTGGGACTGGCCTGCAGCCTCTCCAGGGGGACGCCCTGCCGGCTGTGGGACTCTGTCCCCAGGCCTCCTACCAGCTCCCCAGCTCCCGGGTCCCTGCTCTGTGGGGAGGGGGTCTGGTCCAGCTCTCCCCGCAGCCTTTCCAACACGGGTAAAGCCCAATCCTGGGCTTCCGGGACTTGGGACTTGCCTTTTGATTCTCAAGAGCCTTTTCTCCTCGCAACAAAACCCTCTTCTCTGCAAATAAAAGGCTTTGGCTTCCAAAACTATTGTTTTTGATGTGGCTTCAAGAGGCTATTTTAAAAGTCAGAAAACTGAACATTGACTGTTTTATTCTGACTCCTTTCTCTTCCCATTCCGGTTGTACCAATCTGAATTCTCCTTAAGGCAAAGCCTCTGACTTACTAGGGAAAAGGTCAAGTGGAAAAAGTGTCGCAAAGAAAAGCAGGAAGAACAACACTGGGAGTTTCTGTGTGTGAGAGAAACACTGCGACAGGGACCACGCTGCAGTCCCTGCACCCGAACCCAGCAAGGGAGCGGAGCGGGTGTTCCAGCTGAGTCTACACAGGCAGCAGGAAGAACAGGAGCAAGATTTCTCTCCATAATGCAAGTCCTAAGCCATAACCATTAAAACATTGTTTTTTTCAACAAGTCAACAGCATGAAGACAAAAGGGCGGGGGTTGCTCTAGATTAAAGAAATGTTCAAGATACAACAATTTTGTTTGCTCTCTGTTCTGAGCAAACCATTGTCAACGACATTTTTGAGACACTTGGGCAAATTTGATTATGGACTGTGTATAAGATGATACCGCAGAATTATTGTTAACATTAAGTTTGACAATAGCACTTTGGTTATGTAAGGAAACATTTTTTTTAAAACAGATACATACTGAAGAATGTGTGGGTAAAATGATGTCAGGGCAAAAAAAAGGAAGGAAAAAAAACAAGTATTTCATCCAAAGAAACAAACCAAAATAAACAGAAAATAAAAAGGGGTAGGTGATCAAGTGAAGCAAAATCATGATAATTATTGGATTTTAATGATAGGCACATGGGGATTCATTGTATTATTACCTCTGTTTTTTGCATAAGCTTGCAAAGTTTCGTAATAATTTTTTTAATTGTTAAACTGGTCCAGGAAAAGACAGACTGGGCAACGCAAGGGAATTAAAAGGAGTAGAAACAGATTCAAATATTTACTGCTAAGAATTTATTGTGTTACTGATTTGTGGGCAGATGAACTCTTCTTCAAATAAAATCTGATATGGAGACCCAACATACAAAACAAAAAAGGATGGAAATGTTCCATGAGAAGCTGGAGAAAGAATCTAACTTTTTTCCTTCCCCCTTTTTGCCCAGGAAACTTCAAAAGAAACTCAGGAGAGCTCTGTGTCTTCGGAACACAGCTTGAAAAACTCAGTTTACATACTAGACAACTGGTTACCTATTTGGAGGAAAACTAAAGTTAATCCCTACCTCACATCATATACCAAAATAATCCCATTTGCACTAAAATGTTTAAAGTACAAAGCCAAATCATAAAAAATGTTAGAAAAAAATAAATGGTTATGTAAAATATTCAATCAGAGGACTATTTAAGCAAGCCATCAGTTAGAGAAATTACAAGGAAAAAAATTGAAACTTGATTACATGTGTATTTATAAGCTGGGTTTGACAAAATATAAGCCATATTTCACAAAAAGGAAAGAAATAATGTATGTATATATGTGGCAAACTTTAATATTCTTAATAAGGAATATTTCAAATCAATGATCCTATTGAATAAATGAATCAGGAACTCTATGTATATGTGTATATATATATAAATATATATACATGGAAATATAAGATCCTATGGTCATGAAAAACAATCTCACTAATGATCAAAGAAATATTATGAGTGAAAGTAATAAAGAGATGAATTCATGCTGACTCCTATTTCTGGAGAGGCAAGATAAGCTGAAAATTCCACTAATATAACATGTCTAGAAATACCCAGGAAAATAACTTAAACATTCTTTTAAGTGCATAGCTGAACTCCTATGAAAATATGGCAATTCCACAGGAGGCCAAACGAAGGTAAGGACAAAGCTGAGTAGATAGCTTGAGCTGAAAGGCAGTTGCTTGGACTTTGGAGAGGGATTTCCTCTGCTTGGTAACCGAGAGACTTGCCGAGGACCAGAAGAAAAGGAAATCAGGTACTCAAGTAAACCCAGGACCCAAAAAGCCTGGGCATTGTGGTACAGTGGATCAAGCCATTGCTTGGAATGCCCATATGCCATGCTGGAATGTCAGCTCAAGTCCCAGCTTCCAATCCAGTTTCCTGTTAATGCATCCTGGAAGGCAGCAGATGATGGCTCAAGTACTTGGGTCCCTCCCCCCATGTGGGGGACCCAGATGGAGTTCCTGGCTTCTGGCTTTGGCCTGGCCCAGCCCTGGCTGTTGTTGACTTTTGGAGAGTGAGCCAGCAGATGGAATATCTCTCTCTTTCTCTCATTCTGCCTTTCAAATAAACAAGTAAATAAATTTGTTTTAAAAATGCCATGCTTCATGTCTCCAGCACAGACGCACTTGTGCATGGTTTATGAATATCAAATCAATAAATTAATATAAAAATGCTCCTCATCTGGTAATAATACTGGAATAGTCTGAAAAAGTGCATGTAAACCTTTCTGGAAAGTAGCTGATAAAGGTAATAGAGTTATCAGAATAAACTAGAAACCAAATATGTTTAAAGTTATTAAAAAGACAAAATGTAATCTCAAGCACTTGAGAAAAGAACAAAGCTTTTTCTTTTTAAAGATTTATTTTATATTTGAAAGACAGAGTTACAGAGAGAGGTACAGAGAGAGAGAGAGAGAGGTCTTCCACCTGCTGGTTCACTCCCAAAATGGCCACTACGGCTGGAGTTGAGCTGATCCAAAAGCAGGAGCTTCTTCCAGGTCTCTCACATGGGGTGCAGGGGCCCAACGACTTGTGTCAGCCCCAAGAATAAATCTTTTTAAAAAGCCATAAAAAATAATGTGTTTACCAATCAGCTGATACAATATTAGCAAAGAAGGCTACTGCTCAATGTTATTAAGGATATAGGAGATTGCTATTGATATACTGTTGGTCTAAGTGAAAAATGATCCTTCCAGAGGGCAATTTGACAATATGTGGCAAATGCTTTAATAACAACAAAAAAGAGGAATATCTATTGACCCCATAAGCTCACTTATAATAAATTATCCTTAAAAATGTCATGAAATTACCCAAAGAGGAATGCAAAGATTGGCAGGGGGAGGCATTTTTGATAGAATATAGGGGGAAAACATTATGTCCAATAGCAGAAGAATGGTCCAAAAAATTATGATAGTTTCATATGATGAAATACTGTATAGGAAATAAAAGCCATGTGGTATACTGGGGCCAGTGTTGTGGTGCAGTAGGTAAAAATGCTGCTTGCGATACCAGCATTCCTATATCACAGTACCAGTTTGAGTCCCAGCTGCTCCACTTCCTATCCAGCTCCCTGCTAAAGTATCTGGGAAAGCAGCAGAAGATGGCCCAAGTGCTTGAGCCCTACCACCTATGTGGAAGACCCGGATGGAGTTCCTGGCTCCTGGCTTCAGCATGGACCAGTCCCAGCAGTTGTGGACATTTGGGGAATGAACTAGTGGTTGGAAGATGTCTCTCTCTCTCTCTCTCTCTCTCTCTCCCCCTTCTCTCCCTCTCTCCCTCTCATTCTTCTTTTTCTACCTCTCCCTATCTCTGTCACTCTGCCTTTCAAATAAATCTTTAAGAAAAAAAATGATGTGATATAGATCTATTTGCTGACATTGAAAGATGTGCCAAATATACTGATAAGTAAAAGAGAAGTAAGTTATAGACAAACACAGTCCTCCTTCTTTTAAATTGTGTGACCCAGAGGCTGGAGCTGTGGCATAGCAGGTTAAGTTGCTGCCTGCAGCACCAGCATCCCATATGGACACTGGTTTGAGTCCCAGTTGTTCTACTTCCAATTCAGTCCCCTGCTAATGTGCCTGGGAAAGCAGTGTAATATGGCCCAAGTCTTTGGGCCCCTGCACTCATGTGGGAGACCTGGAAGAAGCTCCTGCCTTCAGATCGGCTCAACTCCAGCCATAGCAGCCATTTGGGGAGTGAATCTGTAACACTACTTTTCAAACAAATACATCTTTCTTTTTGACAGGCAGAGTTAGACAGTGAGAGAGAGAGAGACAGAGAGAAAGGTATTCCTTCCATGGGTTCACTCCCCAAACGGCCGCTACGGCCGGCGCTGCGCCAATCCGAAGCCAGGAGCCAGGTGCTTCCTCCTGGTCTCCCATGCGGGTGCAGGGCCCAAGCACTGGGCCATCCTCCACTGCCTTTCCGGCCACAGCAGAGAGCTGGACTGGAAGAGGAGCAACTGGGACAGAATCCAGCGCCCCAACCGGGACTGGAATCCGGTGTGCCAGCACCGCAGGCGGAGGATTAGCCTAGTAAGTCGTGGCATCGGCCCAAACAAATATATCTTTAAAAAAATTTTTTAATGGTATAACCATTTAGGGAAAGTTCAAATAACCAAAAAAAAAAAAAAAAAAAAGTCTCCCAAAAATTTACTAGTGACTGGTAATGTAAATTACAGCAATGTTATTTTTTATACCCATCCCATCAGCACAGGAAACATCAGAAAAGGGGACCCCATGCACTGTTGGTCAGGGCTCTCTGGGGCAACAGAGCTAACAGCCACAGGCACACACGGACGGAGGTTAATCGTGAGAAGTGACTCATGCAATTATGGGTGCAGAGAAGACCAGAGAAGCACTGTCTGAAGCAGGAGCACCAGGAAAGCTGGTGGTCCTTCAGTGGGCAGGGAGTCCAAAGGCCTCCACACTCCCAGACTGAGGGGGCGGGGTTGCTGCTGGTCTAAGTCCCAGAGTCTGAAGGTCCGGGAAGCAGGAAGTTCAATGTCTTTCCCAGCTCAACAACGGAGCGAGAATTCATCTTTCGCTCTTAGCACAGATGATGCCAGGAGGCCACACAGGGTAAGGGAGAATCTTCCTTCCTCAGCCTGCTGATTCCAATGCTAATGTCCTCCATGCATCCTTCCAGACACACCCAGAAACACTGCCTTACCAGCTACCTGGACATCCCTTAGCCCAGACACGTTGACACAAAAAATGAGCCACCACACTGAAGATGGCAAGGACACAGGCGGTGGGGCCTCTCCTGTGGTGCTGTTGGGAATACCGGCCTTTGGGAAAGCAATTCCACACAATGTGGCATCATCCAGGTGTAGATGCTTTTTTACCAAATGATGAGATTTCTGCACTTACGTCACCAAGAAACTCTCATTCAGATCCACTGGGGGACATGTGGTAGAAAGGTGCTGAAAGCAGGCCAGGTGTCCCTCGTTAAAAGACAAGAAAAGTAAAATGCTGTGGATGCATCACACAGACTAAGATGCACTCATAAGAAGAAACTTGGATATTTTTTGTGTGTTGAGTGAAAAACTTAGCAATCAACAAAATTTTTTAAGGTTATTTTGTTTATCTGAAAGGCAGAGTTACAGAGAGAGGGAGAGAGAGAGAGAGAGAGAGAGAGAGAGAGAGAGAAGAAAGAAAGAAAGAAAGAAAGAAAGAAAGAAAGAAAGAAAGAAAGAAAGAAAGAAAGAAAGAAAGAAAGAAAGAAAGATCTTCCATCTGCTGGTTCACTCCCCAAATGGCCACACTGGCCAGGGCTGAGCCAGGTTGAAGCCAGGAGCCAGGATCTTCATCCAGGTCTTCCACATGGGTGCAGAGGCCCAAGGACTCAGGCTGTCTTCTGCTGCTTTCCCAGGCCACAGCAGGGAGCTGGACTGGGAGTGGAGCAGCTGGGGCTCGAACTGGAGTCCATATGGATGCCAGTACTGCAGGCAGGGGTTTAACCTGCTACACCACAAGGTGGGCCCCAACAAAAGTTTTAACACAATATGGGTGTACACTAAAAACCTGTAGTTGCAAAATAGTAACACATTTTATAAGATTATATACATATATTAAGTACAGATATCAAACATTCTACAAAGGGTTCCTATAAAGGAAATAGGGAGGAGTGAAAGTTAAAGCACAAAAAATAATTAACATAAGAGAAGAAGCTGTGCAGACTGGGGATGACAATTTGCCTTAAACTGAAGGATATGTTTAATTCAGCTCTCTGCACCTACATTCCATTTTATAAAATGTTGCATTTATTTTTTCTATTTGAGAGGCAGAGTTACAAAAAGAGAGATCGTCCACCTACTGTTTCACTCCTCAAATGGCTGTAGTGGCCAGGGCTGGGCCAGGCTGAAGCCAGGAGCCAGGAGCTTCATCTGGGTCTCCCACGTGGGTGCAGGGGCCCAGGCACTTGGGCCATCTCCCACTGCTTTCCCAGGTGCATCTGCAGGGAACTGGATTGGAAGCAGAGTAGACAGGACTTGAGCTGACACTCTGAAATGAGATGCCAGCGTAGCAAGCAGAGACTTAACCCACTGCACCACCACACCACACCTCCGGAGTTCCCTTTTTAAAAGTCTGTATTTGTATACATACAATGCTTTATAAAACGATCTAAAAGGATTATATAATAAAATATGAGTAGTTGCTATCTTTGGGAGTGATATTAAATGTGAATCTTCCCTTTTTTTCTACATTGAGTAAATATTGTGTAATAAGTAAAAATGCATTTCTTATGCTTTAAAAATTCATCTTGACACTCAGAACGACTTCCCTGCTGTTGGATAAATGTCCAATAGCCTACTAAATTCAGCTGCCTGTGTGGCCACAGTCATTTTATTGTTTTTCCAGAATGTTCCAAAATAGTCCTGGAACAACACCAGTGGGACCACCAGATAGCTATCCAGCCTCACCCTTCTTCCCATGCAAATGAAGATCAAGCCTCCAATCTGGCTTTGGCAGAGACGTAGGTGGGAGGCGGGACACGATAAGGAGGCTCTCCCCTGGGCTGGGAGCTGGAGGGGCGGACCTCGTGACTCTCTCTCCAGCTCAAGTCCGACTGAACATCCTCTGAAAAGCTGCCTTGAGCAGCAGTTGCCAACACGAAAGGTCCACTTCATGGGTGGAAACTATTTGCAGCTTTGTAGACACAGGTGTTCTTCCAGGCGACTGAAGACCCACAATGTGGGACACTACGTGGCCAGGAATAGCCCGGGATGCCTTCCCCTGCGAAGCCAGCTCGGGAGGCTGTCAGTGTATAGTCTCACTATATTTGGCAATGCAAACCGAAGAGGTCAGTGGCTTAGCTCAGGGGGAAGAGGCTATTCCTAATTTATAATCCCTGCTGCAAACCAGGACCAAGAATTTCAAACTCACTTCATTTGTTTATTTTGTGCCCATTGAGCTTACTGCCGAACCAGCTCTCCCGCCCGGTCCCACTAGCCCTCCTGTTAATCTTTCTGAACCGCAGGTGTAATTCACCTACCCAAGCCATCCCTGTATTAGAGGACATTTGGGGACAGCTGGCTTGAGGGCCTCACTGTTAAAATTATCCTTCTTTACTCCGTATGTCTTCATAGCATCAAAATAGCCTACAGCCCTTGGGTGCAAATCCAGGCTCCACTTACTGCTCACTGTGTGACCTTGCCTAAGTTACTTTGCCTCTCTGAGGTCCAGCTTCCTTATCTACAGAGATAATATCACCTCCTTCACAAGGTTGTTGTAAGAATTAAATGAGATAAGGTATATAAAGTGGCTAGGAGGTAAGAGGATATCTGACACCAGACAGGCACTAAAAAAAAAAAAAAAAAAAAAAAAATCCATTTCCATTCTTCTCCCATCACACCCTCTCCCTTCTGAGTCCGTCAGCCCAGGTGCTGGCTTTCCAAGAACTGGCCTGGTACCCGTGTTTGATTACAGATGGAGGGTACCGTTCCCACAGCCAGCAACAGTAGCTGAAGATAAAAGCTGTGACTACTTCTCAGCTGCGGACAGGTCGAGTGAGCTCACAAATGACTCAGTGCTGTTGACAAATGATGTGTTCTTGGCATTCAGGGCCCTGTGCTGATAAGCTCAGCACCTTATGGAAAAAAAAAAAAAAAAAGGCCAGAAGGCTGGTGGAACAGCTTACAGGGCAGGGCCCAGGGCCCAGTGGTGACCTTCAGTTAATCCTGAACTCAGACCATACTGGTCACAGGAGGGTCTCTTGTCTCCTCGGCGATGTCTCCAAGTCACAGGATTTTTAGCGGGAAGGGCTCCAGCTGAGCAGCTGCCTCTTTCGCTGTCAGAGCCGAAGCATCTCCCTCACTTGCCTTGGATTCCCTGAAGTCATAAGACTGCCCGGGCAAAAGGCTAGATGCCTGCTCCCTGCCCACCAGAGCCTGGAGCTAGTGCCCAACCTGCCCTTGGCAGCTCCAGCTGCTGGCTGAAACTCTGCCAGGGTGAGGGTTGGCCCGAGTGCCCGGTGGCTCAGGGACAAAGCCTGGCCCGAGAAGAAGGGTGAGTGTGTCGTCTGGAGCCACTGTCTGCGGGTCCCAGGAGTTTGTGGCACGCTGTATTTCTGTGGCCCCTTGGAGACCACCCAGCACCCACTCAGTGGCATGGGAAGTCTGTACTGGGTGCTGCAGTCACGTTTCATTCATCCGGGTGCCTGGCGCAGAGCTCCCTCCAAGTGAGTATCCAGAGGCCCCTGGCTGCATCTGCGACCCCCTCCATTCTGATTGTGAAGATCAAACAGGACGACGACCTGTAGGAGGCCTGATCCTGTCGCCGCCTGCACCCCACACTTAGGCCGTCTTGGGGAAATTCCACGCGTGCTGGAGTCCACTCTCTTCAAGACAAACTGCTTCCGAGTCAGGCCAGCTGCCTCTGAACGCCCGACCTGGCACCTGTCTCTTGCAGTGTGCAGGAGAAGGAGCTACCCATCCCCACCCCGGCTCAGGGAGCCCGGCGAAAGCTGCAGTAGGAGGTAGGCCGCTCTCCAGGCTCACCTTCAGGCCTTCTTCACCAGGGAGGTGTCTGAGAGCCCCTGGGAATTCCGACGTTTCAGCCCTGCGTGTTAGCGGAAAGGCCAGGGAAAAAGTGCAGCAGGCATTGGTCTCCATGTTGGATCCTAGGATACTGGTTGGACAGGGAAGTCAAAACCAGAGGTGCCTGCTCCTTAGGCGGGGACACAGCCTCCCCTGTCCTCCCCTGCCCCTCCACTCTCACTGTCCCGTGTCCCCGGCCCTCGGCCCTGCTGCACACTCCGTGGGGGCTCAGTGCCCAGCATCTCCCGTAGGAGCCGGGGGCAACTTTCGGAGACGATAAGGCACGAAGGAAGCACGGGGAGGGAGGACGGCTGGAACGAAGTGGAGAAAAAACCGAAAACGGCTTGGGAAAGAGGAAGGAAGGAAGGGGAGAGCGGCCACGGGAGGCGGAACAATGAAGGTCTCGGCTGTCGGCGGCGCACGGTTCCGGCGGCACGTCCGTCCCGCCCGCCTCGGCCGGCAGCTGCTCGCGGCGCAGCGTGTGGGCGCTGAGTCACCGGCCCCAGCGGGGAGCCGCCGCGCAGGTCTGGGGGGGCAGCCCTGGCTGGCATCTGCAGACTGTTTTTTTCTTTCCTCTTTCATTAAGGCTGTGTGCCGACTCCCACGTAGGAGAACTTATTAAACCGCACGTACAGCCGCCGGGCTCCGGGGCCCCCCCGCGGCGGCCGGCAGGGGGCGCCGCCACCCCGCAGATGAGCCCGCCGCCCTGCCGTCCCCGTGCCTGGGGGCGCGCAGTCCGCAGGCTACCGAACCTCCAGCCGCGGGGCGGCTTCTCACTTGCACGCGCGCGGCCGCTGAGCGAGCTCCGCGCTCGCAAGGCTTCGGAGACCGCCGCAACTTTCCGATGCGCGATACGCGCAGGGTTCGGTAAACCTGGATTTGCCGCAAGTCTGCTGAAGCCATTGCGCAACCCGAGGAGTCCGGGCGCGCCTCGCGGTGGGGCTCACCCTACCCGGCCCGCCCTGGCCGCCACGCGAGGCAGTGACCTCCCGCGTCTCCTCGGAGCCCCGACTCACACCCAGGACCCGCGCTCTGGGCTCCCCACGTGGAGAACAGAGCCCGCGACAGCACACCCGGCATGGAGAGATGCCAGGTCGGCCCCCCGCCGCGCCTCCCCAAGCCTGGAGTCGGGACCCCGAGGCTCCCGGGCGCACCACTGCGAGAGGCAGCCGCCCTCGCTCGACGCGTGAGCGAGAATGAATCAGCATCGAGACAGTTTATTGGTTTGCTGTTTGCATATCACCCATTTTATGTAAATAGATTATACTGAGACATGGTGTTTCCTTCTTCCACAAGAGGTAATCAGTCTCTCTCTCTCTCTCTCTCTCTCTCTCTCTCTCACACACACACACACACACTCCAACAACCGTCTTGCATCTCACTGAGACATTCACACCTTAAAATAAAGGGGAGGGGGACAATACAATTGCTTTAAAATGCCCTTAATACAATATATAACGTACAAAAATATCTCTATATTTGAAGTTACAAAAAAATCTCGACAGCAACAGACTTAAATATTGATAATTACCTCTGTATATACATAGCGCATTGCACTTTTCCTCTCTAGGTTTTGTAAAGTTCAAGTAATAGGAGGCTCGCGCCCCGTGGGGTGCCACCCGTGAGAAGTCGGTCTGGGGGCGGGCCAGGCAGTGGCTCAGACCCTTGCCCTTGGAGTCCAAGCGTGTAATTCTCAGTTTCTCCTCTCTGTGAACCTGGCAAACACTCCCTCGGATTCCTCTGCCCCCTTGGGGCGCCCAGGCCTGATCAGGGCCAAGGCGGCGCTTCCCGGAGGAGGAGGAGGAGGGGAAGGAGGAGGAAGAGCTGCTGCAAAGACAGGGCTGGCTGCCCGGCGCTGCCTCCCGGACGTGGGGTCTGTGCAGGGCTGTCTCAGTCCGGTCCCCATCCGGCTCGCGAAGCCCTCGGCCCCGGGAGGCGCCAGCGGGATGCGCGCCCAACCGCTCGCTGCTGCCACGAGCGCCTAAATCCTAAGGAGGGTGGCGAGCACTCGGTGCTCCCGGGAGCTCGGAGCCCAGCGCGCCTGTGGCTCGGAAGACACCAGAGTCCGATCCCGGCCGGCCTCGGGCAGGGAGCGCCGGCGCCGGCGGCCGTAGCCTTGAGGGCTGATCTTGTTCCGGGGGGCCGTGTCGTCCTTGTCCTTGTCGGTGAACTGGTAGATCTGGTGCGCCAGGTTCTGCACCGTGCACGTCCCGAAGCGGCAGCCGAAGCTGCGGGAGCCTTGGAAATTTTTCATGCTTTGGCGGTAACGCTTGACTCGGATGCGGGCGGCGTCCGCACTGCTGGGGAGCGAAAGGGAGGCAACTTGAGACCCCATCCAGCAGGGCTGTGGCCCCAGACACCGCGGACGGGAGCCATTCTAAGATCAGAGGCAGAGAGAATGTTCCCCGGCGCTCTGAGCTGCAATCCAGCCCTGCCAATGCCCAGGACCGGAATGGTGGGGAGAGAGAGCGCCCCCCCCCGCCCCGCTTGCACCCCAGTCTCCAGCTGCGTGCGGCGGTTACCTGGCCTGCGGGCTGCGCGAGGCGCTTCTCACGTCCTGCGGCCGAATGAGGGTCTGGGCAGGCCCTGCCTTCACTGAAGCGAGCGCGCTGGGATAGCTGCTGGAGTCCCGCAGCTCCCTCTTCCCACGACTTAGAGCCCACTTACTCCACCTGGAAGACAGAAGCAGACCAGATTCGCGTGCGTCCAGGCGACCGCCCGGCCCTGCCCGGCCCATTCACTTCTAACCCCTGGGGACCAGCGGTCCATTTCCCTCGTCTGCCAGGTACCAGGACAGGGCAAGGCGCTGCCAGGGACTCACTTCTTTCGGAACTCCGACGCCACGTCGAGCCGTGCGGCGTCCGAGCCTAGGAAGGCCAGTGAGCCTAGGAACATCAGGGCGACAGAGACCAACTTCATCCCGACGACGATGCGCAGACCCTGGCAAAAGACAGAAGAGGAGTGGAACGTGAGCACCCAGGCCATCTGCAAGGCCCGGGCGGGGCGCGCAGGGCGGGAGGGGACCCTGGCGCGGGCGAGCTCAGCGCGCGCTCTGCCTGGTTCGGGCGCTTATCTCCTCGGGGCGCAGAGAGGCCGCCAGAGGCGTCTGCACCCTTGGGGGCGGGTGACAGGCTCTGCAGGGGAGGCCGTTGCACAGCGCCAGGTTCCCAGAGGTTCCCTGCTCAACTTCGTGGAACTTAGCGGACGGAACGGAGGGGAGCTGGTCTTTGGCGCTCCTACTGTGTCTACGAGCTGCGCCCGGGATCTGAGGTGTTCCCCGCCAAGGACCCCTCTCCCCTCCCCCAAGTGGATTGTTCCCAGCGCTCCCAGCTTCGGGCCTCAGCAAGGGCCGGCTGTACCCCGCTGATCGTGCGGCACCTACCTGCTGAAAGGGTGATGTGACAAGTTCTGAGAGCAGCAAGTCCGAGGCGTCCCTCTAGCAGCGGCAAAACCCCCAAGTCCAAGCGCGACTGCGGTGAGAAGCCAGAAGTGGCCAGGCTCGAGCTGTTCCGCCTAGTGTCACCAAGAAACCACTGAGTAGCCAGCTCGGGTTCCCGTGCTTTTATAAGCGCTCAGGGGGCGGGGCCTGGACTGCCCTCGAGCCCTCCCTCTTGTTCCTCCGGCGCGCGCGCTTCTGCTCTCGGGCGCGCGCGTTCTTTGCCTGTAGGTGTGGGGTTGGTGGGGGGAGAGCGCGAGTCCCTCGAGCTCAGAGACTCAAGAGGAGAGCTCCAGGTTGGTGCAGAAACTGCCATAGCCCTAACTCGCTGGGCGCAGGGTTCACATGGCAAGTCCGGCGGAAAAGAGGGTAAGCACAGCCCCTTGGGGTCCTTATCCCGGGATCTATGCAGCCTTGGAAGAGGGGGGTCTCCCAGCAGGGAGCTGAAAGAACTAGTGGGGGATCCGGAGCGGATGGCTGGGACTGGGGAGCTGCAGTCTCAGGCGCACCGCGCCCCCTGCCGGCTCAGCGTCTGACCTGGCCCCGACCCCAGGCTCCCGCGGAGTCGCGGGGGGCAGGGTCCAGGAGCAGAGCAGAGCCGAGCAGCGAGGAGCCAGGGCTCCTGGGCTCCCAAGAGACGACCAGACCTCGGGGGTTTGGGATAAGCTAGTTAAGATTTCACAATACACGCAAAGCTCGCAGCGGCTGAATCGATAATTGGATTTGGAGGGGAGGGGGTAAATATGTGAAGTTTCAGAATTGACGTGCCTCTTTGGAAATACAGGAATAGCCGATGTTTCCCCGCGTGTCATCCAATTATGCCTTATAAGGTGATAACCTGAGAGTGCCCTGCCGCTTCGATTCGCCCATTGCAAACGTGAGGCTCGGCTGCCACGGCGCGCGCTAATGCCTCGTTTATGGTTTAGGAACAGACAGGGCCCTCTCTCCTTTGATCTCCACGTGAAACCTGAGCGAGGGGAGGAGGGTGACAGCGCGTTCCCCATTTGCCCCCGTGGACGACTGAAATTCAGATGAAATAAGTCCCTTGCCCAAAGTCACGGGAAAGGTGGGAAGCGGAGGAGCCCTACCCCGGCCCCGCCAGCGAGTAGGGCAAATTGGGGCGCGGCGTGGATTCTTCTAGGCTGGGGTCACCATCCCGTCGAGGCGGGGAGAAGCGTCCCAGCCCCCGCCCGAGGGTATGCCTGATCACGATGAATCGGCCCAAACACGTTTGTCCCCCTGCCTTGCGCTTCCGCCACAGCTTCTTGACTCGCTGTCTTTCTCTTCTAGAGGCAGAATGGAAGGCAAAAGTTCAGCGCCTTGCACGCAGGTGTCTGGCGTTCGCGTTGCAATTGTCCCGAAGCCCACCGACAAGCGGGAAAGACCCCTGGCCAGACTGGCGGCTTGTCCTCGCCGCCTAGCTAGCTGCCGCGCGAACGCGGGCGGGTCACGTTGCTGCCTAGCGTCCCGGTCGAGAACGTGGGCTCTCAGGGACGTACCTGCTCTGCCGCACGCTTCTGAGACCCAGGGCCAAGCTGCTGGGCGCTGGGCTCCGGGAACTCGGCCACGGTGCGCTGCTGGCTTGGCCGCCTTTTTCTTGGGAAAGGGACCCTGGGCATTTGCACCGAAATGAGAAGTGACTGCCCCGAGGTTATTTATTCTGAGGACTCTTCCCCGAGGGAGTCACCTGAGCGGCCCTGACTTGCAGCGGAGGGCGAAGTGCAGACGCCACTCTCTGACTTTGAGAGGGCTTGGGACGCAGAAGGGCAGAGGGGTGCCGCGCGGCGAACCGGGCAGCATCTGGTCGGTGCGCACCGAAGACCGCAGGTACTACGGCGAGTCTACCCCTTCCGGAAGCCTGCCCGGACTCACTGCTGTTTTTCACGCTCCCCTCTCCTGTCTTGTCTCTTCCCTTCACTTTGTCCCCTGTAGGGCGGGCTCTTCGCACCGATCCCGGCCAGGACTGGCTGTGTGTCGGTCCTCGGAGGATGTCACCTACCTGTGGCCAGCTTCCCTCTGGGTCTGCGCCAGGTCGGGTTTTACTTTCATTTCTCCGGCGCGCGCCTCAGACTGCCGGGGAGGTCAAGGGCAGCTGGGCGTCGGCCCACAGCCAAGGAAGGTCCCGTGGTCTGGACTCGTTCCTTCCCGTCCGCACCAGCCCTGGGGGACTGCGCCTGCGGAGCGAGCGGCCCGCGGTTGCACCTGGTTGCCTGCTCGCTGTGCCCTTCAGGAAAGCCCGGGATCCGGTGAGGGCAGCTGAGCTCTCGGTCCGGGGGAAGGCTCGCGAAGTGTGTTACTGGTTCAGACTTCTGGAGTGCAGGCGACGTCGGAGAGAAAAGCAGACCCAGGAGTGGAGAGAGGCTCCGCTGCTCAGCGCCGCTCGGCTTCGGTGCAATGGCCAGCGCTGTCGCGGCTGACCCGGGAACTGCCCCCTGAGAGCTTTGGGGTGAGCCTTCCCAGCCTGGGTGCGCTTCGTCGCTCTGGCACTTAGAAAGAACCAAACCAAGTCTTTCTTTAAGTAATGGCCTGGGTTGACGGCTCAGAGCATTTTGCTGGGAAACCCTCAGTGTTGGGGTATGTGTGTGTGTGTTTGTATTTGTATTTACATGGGTGGGCCGCAGAGGCCAGAGCGCCCCCCCCAAATCACCCCCCAAAGCGCCAGGAGTTTGAGTAGAAAAAAAATGAGGAATTTGCCAAAGCTGAGCTTCTTTTTTTATTATTATTATTGTCTTCGTGGAATCTCAAATTGCATTACTTAAGCATGGTTAAAGACAAACAACCTTCCCTCTCAATGCCCCCCCCCAAAAAAAAACACCCCTCACTAGACTGCCTTGTCGGTTCACTGGTCCTATCTAGAAGGAAACACCCCAGTCCCAGGGCTGCTCCCTGGTGATTTGTTAACAGTTTCATCCATTCAAGTTTGCAGAGATTGTAGATTCACATTGAGCACGGACAGTACAAGGAAGGAAGGAAGGAAGTGGAGGAAGAAACATCTTTAAAATTTCCCTGCAAGAAAAAACACAAAAGAAAAAAGAAAAGAAAAGCAATCCTGGTAAATGAAGGTCTGCTTTTTTTGTCAGAAGACAAACCCCCAAAGCCCTGTGATAAATATGTATCTCCTGACATCCTATATCCAGACATAAGTATGCATATGCTGGAGGCCTGTTGCGTAATGATGTTTCAATTTCTTCTTCACATTCCAATTGAATTATTTTTAGGCCCTAAATCCAAGCCTTATTCTTAGTAATGTTCTGAGTTTAAAAAAATGTGTGGTGGCGGTTTTTCAGCTAACACTGTGGACACAGTCGCTAAAGCCAGTGACTGAGTGACCCACACTCAGCTCTTTCAGAAAAGCCGTAAGAGAAACAGTAAATAACATTAACTGATAGTAATAAGAATAACTGAAATGTGAATAGCTAAGTGCATTACGTAAGTATCTCAGATGCCCCTTTTTGCAAACAGGAAATTTTATGATGTTTTTATTGTTCATATAGTTCAAAATGCCTGTGAAACTGAGGGCTTGTTTACAAAGTTCTCCTGAAAACAAAGTTCAAGATGCATCCTGGGGTCATAGCACAAAATGGTCTGCAGAAATACTGCAGTCAGCCTTGGTCCCTTGCAGGACAAGCAAAGCAGGATGCAAAGGCCAGGGCGCTCTCTTTTGAATCTTGGACTATTCTAAAGAGCTAATAAAAGATAGAAATTTTTTTCCAAAAAATGAGCACGTACACAAACCCACTAAAGTGTAACATAAGCATACAATTGCAGTTCAAAACTCTGACTGCTTTATATATAATTTTTAAAAATGTTTCTTTGTCTTTGATTTCTATCTGGTTTGGAGTGGTGGGGACAGGGAGGATAGTTAACCTTCCTCTAGGGCATAATATTTTAGAGAGGTGGGCAAAAGGGTTAAGCCACTACTTGGGACTTCCGCATCCCATATCCGAGTGCCAGTTCCAGTCCCTGCTCCTCTGTTTCCGATCCTGCTTCCTGAGAAGGCGGTGGAGAATGGCCCAAGTACTTGGGTCGCTGACATTCATGTGGGAGACCAGGATGGCATTTCTGGCTCCTGGCATAGGCCTGGCCCAGAACTGGCTGTTGTGGACATTTGGGGAGTGAAACAGTAGATGGGAGATAGTTCTCTCTCTACCTCCGCCCCTCTCTCTCTGTCACTCTGCCTTTTAAATAAATGAATAAACTTTTTCTAAAAAAAATTTGCAGAGAATCAGCATAAAGAAGAGTCATGCTTTTGCTGCCTCATTTTTGCAGTCATGCACAAAACAGAAAACAATCGGTGCCTGTATACCATAAAGCCAGAAAGCAAACCTCCCTTAAAGAAGCTAAGTTGCTTCAGAACCTGTGAAAGAGAACACAGAGAAGTGGGGGTAAACATAAAGAAGCACTACTTCAAGAGAACTTTACTACTGATAGCACAATGAAGGAAGGAGACTGGAGATAAGCAGATAATTTGAGGTCATTCCTAGTTAAAGAGACTGGTGTTAACTATAGCAATCAACCTGATGTTACCTCCAGGCAGGGATCCTGTACCATTGGATTAGAATTACTGGAAGGGTAGTGATATGGCACAGCAGGATAAGCTGCCACTTGGAACACCCACATCCCTTGTTGGAGTGCCTGGTATCAAGTCCCACCTCTGCTTCCAACCCAGTTTCTTGCTAATGAGCATGGGAAGCAGCAGATGATAGTCCAGTGTTGGATTCCTGCCACCTGCGTGGGAGACCCAGATGAAGTGCCCGGCTCCTGGTTTTGGAGTGGCCCAGCCCAAGCTGTTGCAGACATTTGGAGCATGAACCAGCAGATGGAAAGAGATGCAAAATTTCTCTCTGTCTCTCTCTCTCTCACCCTACCTTTCAAATAATTAAATACAATTTTTTTTAATGAAAGAAAAAGAAAAAGCAATTTTTGCGTGGGCTTTGAGTCATGCAGGATGTGAAATTTCATTCATTCTTTCAAAAACTGTTAACTGATTACATACTATAGGCCTAGCATTGTGCTAATACAATAATACAATAATAATCATCAAGGCAGACATCATTCTTACCCTCAATGAGCTTGTAGTTTAATGAAGTAATCAGGTGTGAATAAATTCTCATAGGAATAAATAGTAATTGTAAACAGTGGTAAGCGTCCTGAAGAAAAAAAAACAAGATTAAGAAGGACCTAATGTTCCAATGGATGACTCAGGGATGGCAAGGGATTTGGTATGTTAGAGAAAATGAGAGGAGGTGCATTTCATTGGGATGTAGTGATTGGCGATGGAATGAGATTAAAGAAGTTGTCAGAGTTAATAGCATTCTTTGGGACACATTGAAAATTTTGTACTTTATTCTTGGTGACATGGGAGGGTATTGACAGGTTTGGAGACAGGAGAGATATGATCTGATATATATTTATTTAGAAGATTGTTTTGGTTAATTGAATGTTGTAGACGGATTAGAGAGGAATAAGACGAGAGACAGTACACTGGAGGCAGAGATAAGAGAGGGCCTAGACCCCTGTGCCCCATACATTCTGTTCTCCTCGTCTCCTCCACAAACTCAGCCCACCCTAAACCACACCCACAGAGCAAATTTCATGAACACGCACCCTGTTCACCAGCACAGGACCTGAACTCAGAAGAGCCTGCACTTGGTTTCATGCTCTGCTGAAGTTGTTTTCAAATTCTTTTTCTTTTGTTTAAGATTTATTTATTTATTTGAAAGGCAGAGGGAGGGAGGGAGGGGAGAGAGAGAGAGAGAGAGAGAGAGAGAGAGGAGAGAGAGAGAATCTTGCATTTGCTTGTTAATTCCCCCAAATGCCTGCAATGCCAGGGCTGGGCCAGGAGCCTGGAGCTTCTTCTGGGTCTCCCACATAGATGGGTCTAGGGGCCCAAGCAACTGGGCCGTCCTCTGCTGCCTTCCCAGGCGCATCAGTTGAACTTCTTAATAATTTTTTAACATGAGATCCTGAATTTTCATTTTGCACTAAGCTCTGCAAATTACATAGCCAGTCTGCTCACCAAACATGCAATCGAAATAAAAGCAGCCTACAGAGTCTTACAGTACCTATTTATGCCGGAGCTGCTAATGTCCAGATGCAGCCATTCATCCACCACAGACGTCAGAGCCACCACGGGACATTTCCCATCAGCCAGCTTCGAAGCCTCTTGCCTGCTCAAGGTGGAAGTAGCATGTTTGCTCTACTAATTTAATTTTCAGACAGGGTCTATAGCCTTAAGTTTTACCTGTGTAGAAAGCCTGGAACCAAGGAAGTAGGGACACTGTTATGAAGCTATTACTATAATCAAAGTGGGAGGTGACAATGGCTCGGACTAGTGGGGTGGCATGAGGGTGGAGCAGAGTGGATGTATTTGGGAAGTAGGAGCTGCAGAACTGGATGATGAATGTGAGGCCGAGAGAGAGGCAGGTGTCAAGGGTAAAAATCATGAGGTTTCTTGCTTAGGCAGTTGAGTAGCTGGAGATCTGGCCGTAAATCAGGGAATTTTCCACCACAGCTACTTGGCTTCCTCTGTTAAGTGCTGGGAGAGGCAATCTCAAGAAGCCCCAGGCCTGCCTGCCGACGTTTGGTCAAGTCTAACTCTCATCCTGCCACTCTGAACCGTAGTGGCTAACCACAGGAAGCACTAGAAATGACTGTGCACACAACCGCTTACCTCACAACAGCCCACTGTAGGAGCAGCAGGCCGATAAGCCTCGCTTGGGGGATAATCAGTTCCGTTTTGTCTTCTGGAGACAAAAAGAAGGCATTTGTTGCATATGCTTTATTGTGCTGCATGGCCTTCCTCCCTCCCCGCCCCTGCCAGCCTTCGGTAAAACAAATCTGGGCTGGCTGCACTCCCTCACTCTTGGGTGAAAGGTGCTGGTGGTTAGCAAGGGGATGGACTGGCCCTCTGCCAACCTCAGTGATTAGGCTGCTTGGTCAGGGCTTATCAGTTTCAGTAGTCTGGCAGCTGTGCTGAGAAGCAAAGCATGTGAGTGTGTGTCAAACATTTTCCCATGCGTGTACATACACACAGTGCCTTTGTGCTATGACTAGGACGTGTAAAACTCCCTATGCCATGAAACACCCCTTCACAGTCGACGGGCAATCTACTATTTTTTTAAATATATGTATTTATACACATAAAGCTTTTTATTTATTTATTTGAGAGGTACAATTACAGACAGAAAGAGGGAGACACAGAGAGAAAGGTCTTTCTTCCACTGATTTACTCCCCAAATGGCTACAATGGTCAGAGCTGAGCTGACCCAAAGTCAGGAGCCAGGAGCTTCTTCCAGGTCTCCCACGCTGCTGCAGGGGCCCAAGCACTTGGGCCATCTTCTGCTGCTTTCCCAGGCCCTAAGCAGAGAGCTGGATTGGAAGCGGAGCAGCTGGGACATGAACCAGTACCCATATGGGATGCCGGCACTGTAGGCAGAGGCTTAGCTTACTTAGTACTACACAGTGCCAGCCCCAGGCCATCTACTTTTCTTAATAGCTGACCTACAACTAAAGGCAGACATTTGATTCTAGACTTGAAAACAAACTAATTTACAAAAAATTTAAAAAGGGGTGGGCATTGTGGTGCAGTGGGTTAAGCGCACACTTGGGATGCCCTAGCCCATATTGGAGTGCTTGGGTTCGAGTCCCAGCTCTGCTTCTGATCCAGTTTCCTGCTAATGTGCATCCTGAGAGGCAGCAGATGATGACTTGAATACTCGGGTCCTGTCACCCACGAGAGAGATCTGGATGGAGTTCCCGGCTCTTGGCTTTGGGCTGGCCTAGTCCCAGCTATTGTGGGTATTTGGGGACTAACCCAGTGGATTCCCCCACTACGCCCTTGTCACCCTGACTTTCAAATAATATAAATAAATAAAACTTGGGAAAAAACCCTACTTATGTCAAGTAATTCCATCACTAAAATTATAACCCAAAGAAATGAAAACAGATGCTCAAAGAGTTGTGTGTGCATGTTCACAACAGCACTATTCACAATGCCAAAAGGTGGAAAGAACGCTAAATTGGCCATCAGTAGAGAAACAAAATAAGGTCTATGCATACAATGGAATCCTATCCATCCATAAAAAGAAGGAAGTATTGATACTTCAATATGATGGCACAAGGAAATACTGATCCTGCAACATGGATGAAACTTGGAAACAATATAGTAAATGAAACAATCCAGACACAAAGAGTTACATATTGCATTATTTTATGTATACACAACATCAAAAATAGGTAAATCCACAGAGACAAAAACCAAATTGGTGTTTGGCAGGGGTTGTGGGAGGGAGGAATGGGAGTGGCTGCATAATAGGTATGGGGCTTTCCTTTGGGTGATGAAATGTTTTGGTCGATACATAGACATGATATTTGCGCAACATTGTGGGTGTACACTTCAAAATGGTCAGGGGTGGATGTTTGGCACAATGGTTAAGTCACCACTGGGTTGTCAGAGTGTCTGGTTTGAGTCCTGGCTCCCAGGGTTTGGATCCTGCTTCTTGCTGATGTACATCCTTGGAGGCAACAGGTTATGGTTTGAGTAGTTGGGTTCCTGCCACCAATGTGGGAGACCCACAATTTCATTTCAGAATCCTGGCTTTGACCTAACCCAGTCCTGGTTGTTGTGGTCATTTGGGTAGTGAACCATTTATTTATTTGAAATGCAGTTACAGAGAGAGAGAGAGAATGAGAGAGAGAGAGAGAGAGAGAGATCCATTGGTTCACTCCCCAAATGCTGCAATGGTTTGAGTGGGGCCAGGAGCCTGGAATTCCATCTGGATTTCTCGAGGGGCCAAGTACTTGGGTCATCTTCGCAGCTTTCCCAGGCACATTAGCAGAGAGCTGGATCAGAAGTGGAGCAGCCAGGACTTTAACTGGTGCTTATATGGGATGCTGGTGTTGCAAGTGACAGCTTAACCTGCCCTGCCACGATGCTGGCTCCTTTCTTTCAAATGAATAAAAATTTTAAAAAATTAAGTGATATGTGAATTTTCTTTTAATTTTTTTAAAAAAAAGGTAAAACTGGGAAGGATTATGACAGTTGTACTAAAAACCATTATACAATGGCTGTCATACAAAGATCTAATAAGTACAAAGATATGGGGAAAAAGTTAATGGAAAATGTGTATTCTAAAAAAGGATGTGCATTCTTATTTTTATTTTTTAAAGATTTATTTATTTATTTCAGAGGCAGAAATATAGACAGAGAGTGAGGTCTTCCACCTGCTGGTTCACTCCCCAAATGGCCGCAAATGCAGCCAGCCAGAGGCCTGAAACTCCTTCTGGGTCACCCAAGTGCTTGGGTGTTGCGCTTTCAGGTGCATCAGCAGGGAGCCGGATCAGAAGCCAGCACTTAAAGCAGCACTCTGAGATAGGATGCCAGTGTTCCTGTTGTGCCACAACACCAGCTCTCCTTTATTTTTAATGTAATTCCATGATATTTTGGAAGTACTTTTGTACATTTTCTTTCTTTCTGAGAAGCTCTGGGGAGCAGAGGGAGCTCTGGGGAAAGTTAACACTAAGACAACTCTGACATAATAAGGAAGGACTTCCTAACAATAGGGCCATTAAACAGTGGAACAGGCTGCCTCCCAGGGAAGTCAAACCTTGTCCTGAAAGTGATCAAGTTGGACGGTGAGTTCCTAGAGAAGTTATGGAGGGGATTTCTACATGGGACATGACGGGAATTGGTCAGTTATTTTCAAGAACAATTTCTCCTCTCTCCACCCCTGCGAATAAGCTGACTGCCTGATCATTAGCAACGCACAAACGAGGCTGTAGAAAGTACTTGCTCAGTTTCAGTTTCAGCACATTCAGTGGGTAGATGAAGAAAAGTGTGACACAGGGAAATATATTCGTTGTCAAGCAGAGTCAGTCTTCAGGAGCTGGAACCCCAACCCTTTGGGTTCTGAGTTCAGAATTCCAGCCTCTGCAGCTTCTGGCTGGCAGCTGGGGGAACCTGCGCAGGTACTCATCACACTTTGTTACACACCCACTCTGTCCCAGATAGGTTACTGAGCGTTTTGATATGCAGATGTCAATTTGTAGTGGTTAGTGAGCGTCCAAAAACTTCAGTCTACCCTTTGTTCGCTCTCTACTACTGAAACTTCACAGGGTATTAACAAATGACAAAGTAAGCTCATCTGAGCGTCGCACCAGCCAAATTCGAAATGATTAACAGAAGGCGCAGCAAGAACAAAAAACGAAGCGACCCGAATGACCCTTAGGCTGCATGCTGGGGCAAATTAATTCGCTTTATTCCGCGTTTGCGCTGGGAAACCTGAAGCCAGCACCCGCAGGCGTCCAGGGATCGTCGCAGGGGAAGCGGGCCGCGGCGGGCGGGGCTCCCCAGGGAGCGGCCAGCTTCTGGCGGGAGGATCCCGGGGATGCCGCGTTCCTCGGTGGAATCCGGCTCCCCCGCGCGCCCCGGGGGAAGCCCGGGCCTGCCGCCCCGCGCTGAAACCCGCGGCGCCGCAGGGTTGCTCAGCGGCCTGCCCTCCCCCGCCCGCTCGGCGGCAGTCCCTGACATTCCGGTCCGCACAACATAAACAGGAAACGCGCCGCGAAAGCTCCGGCGGTGCAGATTCCTTGCTTCCAGTTCAGGGCAGAAGAATCTCTAGTTTTGTGGTGGTGGTGGTGATGGTGAGCGGCGGAAACAGCAAACTTTCCAAGTGACCCCTCAGTCCTCCCAGGCCCTTCTCCCAAATCCAGAAAGAGAGAATAGAGAAGCGGAAGGAAGGACCCCTGCTTTGAGAAACACAGGGGAGGGGGCCCGCGAGGCAGCAGCCAGGACTCAGAGACCAGCGCCTCCAGGAACTTCGGTGGCCGCGCGCGTGGCGGGAACACTCCTGGCCGCCCACCCGGCCACGGGAGACCGCCCACGCTGCCCGCAGCCCAGGGTGTGTGTGTGTGCAGGGGCCCGGGGCCACGGGGCCGCGCGGGAGGGGGCGGGGAGGAGCTGGCGCGCGGCGCCGCGCAGGCGCACAGCGCGCCTGGGTTGTCAAACATGGCTGAAGCGCCGCCGCTGCCGCTAGTGCCGCTGCAGGGAAAATGCTGAGCCCTGCCGGCCGGGTGGGCGGCGGCGGCGAGAGCGGCGACGGGCACTCGCGTCCCGGGCGCGGCGGCGGCGGCGGCCATGGCCCGGCTGGCCGACTACTTTATTGTGGTAGGCTACGACCACGACAAGCCAGGTAAGGGTGCGGGGAGGGCGCCGCCCCCGGGCCTCTCGCCTCCGCCCCCCGGCTGCTGTCCAGTGGGCTCCGCGGGGCCGGGCGTCCGGGCCCGGAGGCGTGGAGCGGGGAGGCGGGGAGGGCCAGGTCGCGCCGCGAAGGAGCGGTCGAACGAGCGGGCGGCGGGCGGCGGGCGGCGGGCGGCGGGCGGCCGCCGGCCGCCGGCCGGCGTAGGGCCTTCTAGGCGGCGCCGAGCCTCGCGGTGGGCGTGGGGGACCCGCGCGGCGGGAGACGGCGGCGGAGGCCAAGGCCGCCGGGGCCGGGCGGGCCAGCCGGGGAGGGTCCCAGACCGCGACCCCCGTCCTGGAGGCGGCTGGGTCCCGGGGCAGCGCCGTCGTGCCGGCGGGACTGGGCCCAGGACCGCTGGGCTGGGAGGGTGGGAGCCCACTGTGCTGAGTTCCTCGGGGCCAAACTTGTGCCCCGCATCCTGAGTGAGTAATGAGTGACGCAGGGGGCCGTCCTCTGCAGAAGGAAGTGCTCAGCGTCCAGGGCCACCTCGCCCCTGAGCCGCTGGGGGCCTGGCGACCGTCCCCGTGAACGCGGGGTACCGGGCCAGAGAAAGGATCCTCGCGCTTGCAGGCATTTCTAGGAAATAGGAAATACTCTGTGTGTTTCAGGACAAACGGGACGGTCGTTTCAGTAATGAAATGCTGTCTTTTCGTTAAGGACAGCCCCTGACCGCCGAAGGTGATCTTGTTTCACAAGTTTATTGGTCGGAAATTTTCTTCACAAGGAACAGTTTGGCAGATGCTTTGCATTTTGCATTGTAACGGACGCACTTTCACAGCTGAAGAGAATTCAGAGTTCACGCACGTTTCTTTTTGTGTTCCTTTGTATTACTGTATGTAGCTCAGCATAACAACAAACTGCGCTACGGAAGCACTTTTATTTCAGAGCAATTCTGGTCTCACACTTGCAAGGAATTTTCGATAAGCAACTCTTCACCCCCTTCGTTTTTCAGAGGAGATGCTGAGATTGTGCTTTGCTGGTGACTACAGCCATTGGTAGCTGCAGAACACCATTGTTCTACCCACTCTTGGTCTGCTGCCCTTTCCTTATTCCTCTTCCAAGAACTGCCCCCTCTCTTTTAGCACAAACCTTTCCTATGTCGTCTATCACCACTCAGGACCTGGTTGGGGTCAGTTGTTACAGAGAAGGAGTTGGGCTGTATTTAAAATACCTTCTGGCCCCCCAATTTTTTATTTCCCAGTAATTTTGCATAGTCTGGGACCACTTTACACCAAGATCAACAGTGTGGGGAAATACTGTGTTTAACCTTGATTAGTCTTTATCGACAGTAAACAATTTTGAAACAACTGCAAACTTAGAGAAAAGTTACCAGTCTGATACAAAGAATGTTTTCCCTGAACAATTTAAGAGGACGTTTCTGACCTGATGCCTTATCATCCCAGAGCACTTTGGTGTGCATTTTCTGTGAACAAGAACACTCAACCTACATAATCAGCACAATCATCAAGATAGGAAATTCACACTGATACAATAGCCCATGTACTTCTCAGATGGTTAAGAGCTTTGTTGATGCTTTTAATGTCTTCACTAGTGGAAGGATTCAGTTCAGTGTTGTGTGTTGACTTCATTTGTCAGGACTCTTTAGTGTCCTTCAGTTTGGAGCAGTTCCTTTATCTTCCCCTGACTTGGATGACCTTGATTCTTTTGACAATTACAAGTCAGTTACTTTATAGAATGTTCTTCAGCTTGGGATTGTCTGTTCTCTCATGGTCAGTGTACAGGTTGTACACTATGGAAGGAATGTCACAGACATGATGCTCATTTCTTCCAATCAGGTGGTGCGCCTTTTTACCTTGTCTCATTACTGGAGATTTTCACTCTATGTGATATAACCAGCGTCTGCCAGGCTTTTCCACCATAAAGTTAACATAATTAATAGTTTTATGAGGAGTACTTTGAAACAGTGTAAATATCTTGTTCTCACTGAGCTCATAGTGCATTCACTTACAGACATCTACATGTATTCGTGGTTTTTTGTTTTCTTAGGAAATTATATCTTGTTAGGATTTATCTTAGTCTGTGCTGCTATAACAAAAATACCTTAAACTGGCTGGATTCTAAACAGCGGAAATTTATTTCTGGTAGTTCTGGTGGTTAGGAACTCTCAAAATCAAGGCTCCAACAGATTGGGTGTGTCTGATGAAAGCCAGCTTTCGTATAGCACATTCTTTCTTTAACCTCACATGGCCTAATGGGCAAATGAGCTATATGGGGTATTCTTAATACATGAATTAATCCTAATCATGAGGCTTCCACCCCCATGACCTCATCACCTCCCAAAGCCCCATCTCCTAATACCATCACACTATATGGTTAGGTCTTAAGCATATGAATTTTGGGGGATACAATATTCAGACCGTAGCACCATATTTGTGCATTTTAAAATCATTTGAGGGGCCAGCTATATGGTGTAGCAGGTAAAGCTGCTGCCTGCAGTGCCGGCATCCCATATGGGTGCCAGTTCTAGTGCCCTCTGCTCCACTTCTGATCCAGCGCTCTGCTATGGCCTGGGAATGCAGTGGAAGATGGTCCAAGTCCTTGGGCCCCTGCTCCCACATGGGAGACCCAGAGGAAGCTCCTGGCTCCTGGCTTTGGATCGGCACAGCCCCGGCTTTTGCGGCCATCTGGAAAGTGAACCAGCAGAAGGAAGACCTCTTCTCTCTCTCTCCCTGTCTCTCTCTAAGCTTCTGCTCTCTGTAACTCTGCCTTTCAAATAAATAAATAAATCTTAAAAAAAAATCATCTGAGAGCCGGCGCCGCGGCTCACCAGGCTAATCCTCCGCCTAGTGGCGCCGGCACACCGGGTTCTAGTCCCGGTCGGGGCGCCGGATTCTGTCCCGGTTGCCTCTCTTCCAGGCCAGCCCTCTGCTGTGGCCCGGGAGTGCAGTGGAGGATGGCCCAGGTGCTTGGGCCCTGCACCCCATGGGAGACCAGGAAAAGCACCTGGCTCCTGGCTCCTGCCATCGGATCAGCACGGTGCGCCGGCTGCAGCGCGCCGGCCGCGGCGGCCATTGGAGGGTGAACCAACGGCAAAAGGAAGACCTTTCTCTCTGTCTCTCTCTCTCACTGTCCACTCTGCCTGTCAAAAAAAAAAAAAAAATCATCTGAGGGGAAGAGAGAGAGTTTCCATTGGCTGGTTCACTCACCACATGTCCATAGTGGCCAGGGCTGTGGTAGGGCCAGAGCCAGGAACTGGCAACTGAATCCAGGTCTCCCAAGAGAAGCTACTTACTTGACCCATCACCACTGCCTCCTAGGTCTGCATTGGCAGGGGGCTGCAGTCAGGAGCTAGGAATTGAAGTTTAGGAATAGAGCTGGGAATAGAAGTCTGATGTGGGATTCCAGCATCTTATTAACCTGCTAGGCTAATCACTTGCTCTGGACCATTTATTTTGATGTTTGTCCTGTTTCTTGTTTGGTCAGTGGGAGCCCATTCAAGCTGGTTTTCTTGTCCTTAGGACATGTCCCCATCCTCCTTTGAACACATCTTTACTTTTTGGCACAAGAAGATGTTCATGGGTCATTTTGTATTTTTCCTGCCTTGGCTCTGGAATCAGCCATTTTTGTAGGGAACTCTGATTTCTTTTGCTGCATAAGGCCATTTAGAAGCTGAGACTTTAGTGCTAGTGATTATTGCTGTTGTATTGTTACTGTTCCTATGCCCTGTTAATCGTTGGAGCTGAAGATTATGTATGTGTATATGTATCTATGCACACACATTTACATATATGTTTATTTTTCTGTATATATTGAAAAGTATGAATTCATACCAGCATCTCTGATTTCAATCCAACATGCCAGTATCCATTCTAGTTTTTCTCCGTATTATTGTAAACTCTACTCTGACAGTGAGAAATCTGGTTTCTGTTGCCCTTAATATATTTACTTATTTGTTCAGTCATCTTATACATAACCAGTCATTCATCTTTACTACCACTCTTGCCTCTGTCTGTGGTTTAGAATTTTCATGGTTTTACTCCACTTTCAGGATCTAAGAGCTTACCCATATCAGGATGACTCAATACAGTGACACCCTCACCACTCTGCTCTGATTCCCCAAGTTGGTCTCCCCACTCTCTGTGGACACACCTCTCACTTCACTCAGGCTCTGATTCCCCACCCTGGGTTGCTGTCATGCAAAGACATCCTCTTCTCTGCCCTTGTACCCCAGTGCCCCAAGCATTTGTCCTTCCTGCTGTGACCCTTGGCCTCTGACATGTATTTGACTATTCCCCTATAACGTGGATCTTCCCATCCCTGACTCTGACTCACTTTGGTTCCTACAAGTGCCACCTGTTCGCAAAGGGTACAGTGCTACACTCCTCTGTCCCTGGTAAGGAAAAGGAAGATTTTTTTTTTAAAGATTTATTTTTGAAACTTGGAGTTTGAGACAGAGAGAGACAGACAGAGAAATTGATCTTCGATCTGCTGGTTTACTTCCCCGATGGCCTCAATGGCCAGTGCTGGGTCAGGCCAAAGCCAGGAGTTTCTTCCTGGTCTCCCATGTGGGTGCAGGGGCCCAAGCACTTAAACCATCTTCTGCTGCTTTCCCCAAGCCATCAGCAGGGAGCTGGATCAAAAGCGGAGCAGCTGGGACTTGAACTGGTACTCATAAGGGATGCTGGGGTTGCAGGTGTTGACTTTACCTACTGTGTCACAACGCCAGCCCCCTGAAAGATTTTTTAAGTTATAAAATCTAGAAACATACCAATTGTGGATTTTTTTTAAGAGGGACACACAACTCCCATTTATTGGTTTACTTCCCAAATGCCTGCAGTGGCTGCCAGACCTAGATTCAGGGAAGGGGCCATGCAGAGTTGAGCATGAAGCCTGGATGCCAGAACGTAATCCAGAGTGGCAGGAACCCAGTTACTTCACCCATCATCTGGTGCCTTCCAATGCCAGCATTGGTGGGAAATTGGAATCAGGAATTAGCTAAGAAGTGAACCCAGACACTCTGACATGGGACATGAGTGTCTTAAGTGCTTGGCTAAATGCCTGCCCTAATTTGTAGACTCTTGATAGTGAGATATATGCGTGTTTCCTTATTTGGAATACTTTTTTGTCCTATTTCTTGAAGTATAATTTACATGAAATAAGATTGAGTGTAGATAATATTCTATGGAAAAAATGAGTTTTTTTTTTTTTAAAGAAAGATTATTTATTTATTTGAAAGTCAGAGTTAGAGGGAAAGACAGAGAAAGAGATCTTTAGTCCACTAGTTCACTCCACAAATAGCTGCAACTGCTGGGACTGGGCCAGGCTGAAGCCAGGAGCTTCTTCCTGGTTTCCCACATGGCTGTAGGGGCATAAGCACTTGGGCCATCCTCCTGTGCTTTCCCAGGTTGTTAGCAGGGAGCTGGATTGGAAATGGAGCAGCTACGAACCAGTGCCCATATGGGATGCTGGCATCCCAGATAGCAGGTTTTTTTTTTTTTTTTTTTTGACAGGCAGAGTGGACAGTGAGAGAGAGAGACAGAGAGAAAGGTCTTCCTTTGCCGTTGGTTCACCCTCCAATGGCCGCCGCGGCTGGCGCACCGCGCTGATCCGATGGCAGGAGCCAGGAGCCAGGTGCTTTTCCTGGTCTCCCATGGGGTGCAGGACTCAAGCACCTGGGCCATCCTCCACTGCACTCCCTGGCCACAACAGAGGGCTGGCCTGGAAGAGGGGCAACCGGGACAGAATCCGGCGCCCCGACCGGGACTAGAACCCGTGTGCCGGCGCCGCAAGGCGGAGGATTAGCCTAGTGAGCCGCGGCGCCGGCCCCCAGCTAGCAGTTTTACACACTATGCCACAACACTGGCCCCAAGAATTCTTGAAAGTCAGCATCAGCACAGAAATGTGACTCAAATGGCAGTGAACAATAGGAATAAGGACCAGTTTGGGAAAACTCCAGAGCTTTTACAGTAGAAATGGAAAGGAAGGTATGGGTGCTAGAGAAATTTAAAAGCTCAGATTGACAAAATTTATTAGTGAATGAATGTGAAGGGTACAGTAGAAGGAGTAGTTGAGGGCCTCAGAGTGTCTAGCTTGAATAATTCCATGGGTGGAGTTGCTATGAATGCAGATAGAGAATTCAGGAGAAGAATTGAACTTAGATGAAGGAAGGAAATGCCTAGCTTGGCTTTTTTTTATAGATTTATTATTTTTATTTATTTGAAATACAAAGTTACAGATAGAGGTAGAGCCGGAGAAAGAAAGAGAGGCCTTCCATCCGATGGTTCACTCCCAAGATGACTGCAGTGGCCAGAGCTGAGCTTCCTCCAGGTCTCCCCACACGGATGTCGGAGCCCAAGACTTAGGCTGCTTCCACTGCTTTCCCAGGGCATATCAGAGAGCCGGATTGGAAGTGGAGCAGCCGGGACTCGAACTGGCACCCAATAGGATGCTGGTGCTTCAGGCTGGGGCTTTAACCTGCTGTGCCCCCCCCCCCCATCTTGGTTTTTACACTTGTTAAAGGAAAGCATATAATCAAGGTAGAGATGTCACTTACTATGCACTACATAATGAGGTTTTTATCATTAAGGGATTATATATACAACTATGGTCCCATAAGATTATAATGAAACTGAAAAATTCCTATGACCTCATGATGTTAAAGGGCAACACATTACTTACATGTTTGTGCTGATACACAGCAAACTTGTCACATTGCCAATTGTATTAAAGTATAGCAGGTACAGTTATGTATGGTATATACTATTTGATAATGGTAATAAATGACTGTTAGTTTTTATGTCTTGCTAGTCTGTACTTTTTATTGTTATTTTAGACTTTGTATTCTTTCTTATAAAAGTATACTATAAAACATAATGCTGTGTTTTGCCGGCAGCAGCCTCATATATCTGGTGTTTGCCATGTCTTTTGATTGTATTATTTTCTTTTGTGCTTGATTTAAACCCCTGTTGTTTTGATCATCATGCCCTAGGAGCAATAGGCAATATCATATATTCATGTCATAGTCAAGGTGTATAGTGTACACCTATACCATCTGTGTTAAGTATGCTGTCTCACATTTGCACAGTGTTGAAATCACCCATTGAAACGTTTCTCAGAACTTTCAGCATTGATAAACAAGGAATGGTTGCATATGGGTCAGGAGATTAGGCAGAGGTGAGGATTAGAGTTTTAATTTTGCAGTTACTCCTAGAATCAGCCCTTAAAGCTTCCAGGTCTGGCTGAAAAGCCCGTGAGAACATTTCAGGCATGGAAAGCCAAGACGCTGGCAAAAAAATGTTCTACATGAAGGATCTCTATGAATGAGACCCCAGTGGAAAGAAGTGGCCATCAAAGAAGTATATACTTTTCTCTAAAGGGAGGAGAGAACTTCCACTTTGCTTATGGTCTTGTCTAAATACTGATGGAATTTGTGGACTCAAAAGGCTTCTATTGCGTAGGTATCTCATGTCAGGTGCCTTGGCTGGTCACTGGCTTCATACTTAAAAACAGGAGTCGCTGTGCACTAACTCCCTGTGTAGGACCTCTGTCCTCAATGAGTTGTATTATGAGAGTTAACTGTAAAACTAGTTCTCAGTTTTTTTTGTGTGTGTGCATGTGTGTGCAAATTATTGAAATCTTTACTTAATATAGAGTTGGTCTTCTGTGTACAAAGTTAATTGAAAATGCATAATGCATCCTTTTGCCGTTGGTTCACCCTCCAATGGCTGCCACAGCTGGCACGCTGCGGCTGGCGCACCGCGCTGATCCGATGGCAGGAGCCAGGTGCTTCTCCTGGTCTCCCATGGGGTGCAGGGCCCAAGCACTTGGGCCATCCTCCACTGCCTTCCCGGGCCACAGCAGAGAGCTGGCCTGGAAGAGGGGCAACCGGGACAGAATTCGGTGCCCCAACCGGGACCAGAACCCGGTGTGCCGGTGCCGCTAGGTGGAGGGATTAGCCCATTGAGCCACGGTGCCGGCTGAAAATGCATCTTAATGGAGAATGGAACTGGGAAAGGGAGAGGGAGGAGAAGGAGGGTTGGGAGTGTGGGTGGGAGGGCAGGTATGGTGGCAAGAATAACTATATTCCTAAAATTGTACTTATGAAATTTGTATTCCTTAAAAATAAATTAAAAAAAAGTTTTGCAGTTACCAATACCTAGCTGATTGTCAGATATGAAAAGAATGAGATTGCTCAGAGAATGTGTAGAGAGTGAACAGAGAAGGGGAAGCATTGAACCCAGAGAAAAATCAATAGTCAAGCAGTAGATAGAGCAGCAGCCAGGAATTGGAGTAGGATTATCGAGGGTATTTTAAGAGAACAAAGGTGGTTTGAAAATGCTAGGTTTGGAGAATTTTGATGAGAAGGAAATGGAATTAGTATCAGATACTCTGAATATGTCATGTGAGAACTAAACATAGACCCATGAGTTTGATAATAAGGATAATGATTTTTAGAACAGTGTGGTAGAGCTGTGGAGACCAAAATCAGTTTAATGAATGCATGTTCCACTCCATATGATGTGCAGACATTGTGTCCAATTCCAATTCTTTTTCAGAGCTTAGTGTGACCTGCAGCTCATGACTGTGGAAAGTAAAAAGAGTAGTTCAAGATGACTTTATTTATTTTTTTCAAGATGACTTTAAAATTGCAAATTGGAAGGTCTGAGATACCTGTTATACTGTAATTTAAATAGAAAGATTGAAAATATTTTTATTTATTTTTTGAAGATTTATTTATTTGAAAGTCAGAGTTAACACACAGAGAGAAGGAGAGGCAGAGAGAGAGCGAGCGAGTGGTCTTCCATCCGCTGGTTCACTCTCCAGATGACCGCAACAGCTGGAGCTGCACTGATCCTAAGCCAGGAGCCAGGAGCCTTCTCTGGGTCTTCCCACACTGGTGCAGGGGCCCAAGGACTTGGGCCTTCTTCTGCTTTCCCAGGCCATAGCAGAGAGTTGGATGGGAAGTGGAGCAGCTGGGTCTCAAACTGGTGCCCATATGGGATGCCAGCACTGCAGGCAGTGGCTTTACCCGCTACGCCACAGTGCCCGCCCCGAAAATATTTTATTTTAAAATTATTTATATGTCTAGCCGGCCTTGTGGTGCCGGCACACCGGGTTCTAGTCCAGGTCGGTGCGCTGGATTCTGTCCCGGTTGCCCCTTTTCCAGGCCAGCTCTCTGCTGTGGCCAGGGAAGTGCAGTGGAGGATGGCCCAGGTACTTGGGCCCTGCACCCCATGGGAGACCAGGATAAGTACCTCGCTCCTGCCTTCGGATCAGCACGGTGCGCTGGCCGCAGCGCGCAGGCCACGGCGGCCATTGGAGGGTGAACCAACGGCAAAGGAAGACCTTTCTCTCTGTCTCTCTCTCTCACTGTCCACTCTGCCTGTCAAAAAAAATTATTTATATGTCTTTGTGGACATACAAGAAAATGAATTTTATTTTGTGACCATTCCAATCGAGACTTTAGAAGTAGGGACAAATTGAGACTCTTCACAAAGACTGGAAAATCATTATAGTAGCTAGAACTGTGACATTGTGTAGGTTCCCTCAGGGAGTTGACATAAAGACGAAAGAATGGAGGACTGTGTTAGTCTACTTTCTGTTGCTATAACAAAATTTCTAAGGCTGGGTACTTTATTAGGAAGTTTATTAAGGTCACAGTTTTCAAGATCCAAGAGCATGGTGCTGGCTTCTGCTTGGCTTTGGTGAGGATCTTCTGGCTACATCACAGTGTGATGGGCGGCTTCATGGTTGGAGTGTATGCATGAGAGAGATCACATGGCAAGTCTGGAAGCCAAAGAGTGGGGAGGGGCCCCATGTTGCTCTCTTTGTAACCACCCATTGTTATGGGAACTAACTCACTCTGAGGCTAGCATAATCCTTCCTCAGGGCAGTGCTCCAGTGATGCAGATACTGCGCACTAGGGCTCACTTCTAAAGGTTCCCTCACCTCAAGACCTTCATATTAAGCATATGAACCCTTGGAGAATAAACCACATGCAAACTTAGGAAGAATCAAGGACCAATCTTTGGGGAACACCATTGCTAAGGGATTGAAAAAGAAAAGGAACCACAAAAAACAGTTTGGAGAGTTTAGGAGAAACATTTATTTCTCCCTAGCAGCCATTCTTGATGGGATAGGTCCCCTGATTTATGGTTAGTATGTAGCTGTGCAGATTGTTGCATCCACTCGTCAGCTAAAACAAAATGTTAACAAAAACTAGGAACAGTCACACATGAAATTTATTGAAAATGAGAAGCAAATGAGAGACAAATGAATGGCAAGGTAACCGATTGGGACCGGCCACCAATCGGGACCAACACTCCTTACCAGAGTGCGGCCCCCAAGAGCGGATTACACAGCTTTTTATAGTATTCTGTCCACTAGGGCTCACAATTTCAAATGGGACCCCTGGTATGCAGTGAACAATAAAGAGGAAAACCAGAATATGGTTGTAAGATAACAACAACAAACCCAATAAAACAGATCCAAGATATGGTTGTAGGATAACAGTGAAGGACACATCCTGGTCAACCTAGTTCCTGGGAATTTGGGCCCACATAGTTTCACAAGATACATCCTTAGCCGTTAGCGAGCAAAGCTAATATGTACAGAAGCAGGAGATCTGCAATTAGCTTTTAGCCACACTCACTCTGTTTTGATTCTGATTCTACAAGGTGAGGGACTGTTCTCAAGTTTCTAACAGGTATAAACATGTGAATAAGTTCTGGCCATTTGTGTGTAAGTAGAAGTGATGAATGCAATATCCCAAAAGTATTCTTCATGGATGAGGGGATGCCTTCCAAGCTTTTCTCTTTTGTAAGATGGAGCTCTAGAAGCCATCTTGGAGAAAATAGGCAAGGACCCATACTCTGAGGATGTCAGAATAAAAAGCTAGAAGGAACCTGCATGCCTAGTGACTTATAGTGGGGTTGTTACAGCAGACCCGTTTAGGTGCCCTTGGCTTTTTTTTTTTAACACGAAGCTGTCATCTTGTTGTCCTTAAGACTTTTAATATAGGTTTTCTGTTTTATGTAGCCCATCTTAATCTAGATTCACAGATACATCAAAATCCACAAATATAAGGGTAGACATTGTGGCACAGTGGGTTAAGCTGCCACTTGGCACACCCACATCTTTTATCAGAGTATAGTTTTGAGTCTGGGCTACTCTCTACTTCTAATCTAGCTTCCTGCTAATGTGCCTGGGAGGTAGCAAATGATGGCCTAAGTTCTTGGGTTCTTGCCATACTTGTGGGAGACCTGCATGGAGTTCCTGATTCTTGGCTTAGGCCTACCCCTGGCTATTGCAGGCATTTGAATGGTGAACCAGCACGTGGAACATACTTCTCTCCCTCCCTCCCAACCCTCCCTCCCTCCCTCCCTCTCCCTCTCTCTCTCTTTCTCTCCCTTTCAAATAAGTAGATTTTTTTTTCTTTTTAAAGATTTATTTATTTATTTGAAAGGCAGAGATGCAGAGAAAGAAGGAGCAAGTGAGAGAGATAGTCTCCATCTGCTGGTTCACTTCCCAAATGGCCGCAAGGACCAGGCCTGGGCCAAGGCTAGAGCCAGGAGCCAGGAGCTTCTGGGTCTCCCACGTGGGTGCAGGAGCCCAAGCACTTGGGCCATCTTCTTTTGTTTTCTCTGATGCATTAACGGGGAGCTGGATTGGAAGTGGAGCAGCTGGGAGTCGAACTGGCACTTATATGGGATGCTGGCATTGCAGGTAGTAGTTTAACCTTGTATGCCACAGTACTGGCCTTTTTTTTTTTTTTTTTTTTTTTTTTAGGATTTATTTATTCACTTGCAAGAGTTACTGAGAGAAGTAGAGACAGAGTGAGAGCTCTTCTATCTGCTGATTCACTTCTCAAATGGTCACAAGAACTGGGACTTGACCAGGCCAAAGCCAGGAATTAGGAGCTGCTTCCAGGTCTCTCACATGTGTGGCAGGTATCCAAGGACTTGAGTCATTATTCAGTGCTTTTCCAGGCACATTAGCAGGGAACTGAGTTGGAAGTGGAGCAGCCAGGACTTGAACCAGCACCCATATGAAATGTCAGTGTTGTAAGAGGCAGCCCCTCAAATAAATAATTTTTTTTTTTAATCAGAGTTGTAGAATGTGAAGGGAGTATTTCACAGTTTTAAGTGTGGCAGATAGAAATCAGTTGAGAGCTTTGTATTTCGTTAAAGTTTAGAGTTGAAAGTTAACCAAGCAGATAACTATTTCTATTGCAGGTTCTGGATAAGAAGGAACTATTGAAGTCTCCTCCTTCCGCCCACTAATCCCCATTTTTTTTTTAATATTTATTTATTTATGTGAAATATTTATATGCAGAGAGGGAGAGACAGAAAAAGAGAGATCTTCTGTCCTCTCATTCATTCCCCAGATGACTGCAGTGGCCAGGGCTGGGCCAGGTAGAACCCAGGAGCATCTTCCAGGTCTTTGATATGGGTAGCAGGGGCCCAAGCACTTGGGCTGTCTTAGCTGCTTTTCCCAGGCCATTAACAGGGAGCTGTATTGGAAGTGGATGCATCAGGAACACGAACTGGTGCCAGTATGGGATGCTCATCTTGAAGGTTAGCAGCTTTACCTGCTCTGCCACAGTGCTGGTCCTTCAACCCCCAGTTTTTTGTGAATACTTATATAGCTATTGAGTTGAAAATCCTGGACTGGGAGTTTCCTGTTGGACAAAAAGCAGTATACCATACTGTCTTTTGAGAATTTACATCAAGAATAGTCGTACCCATAAATTGTTTTCAGCTGACTATTGTGTTGTAAACTTGCAAAACTTTAGTTGGGGGGAGGGATGGGAATTCAAAGCAATAGATGAAGACTATTTCTTTGAGTTGTCTGATTTAGAAAGGTAAGAAAGCTTTGGTTAAAAAACTTCGAATGCTTTCTCTTCAGGATACAAGGACTTCTTATATCCTAGAGTTATTTGGCTTGTTAGTGCTCAGTAAGACATGTTTGTTGAATTGCAGAAATGATAAAGTCTAATGAGAGTTTCAAAAATTACATAAGACAGGGGCTGGCGTTGTGGTATAGTGGGTAAAGCCTCAGCTGATTGAGCTGGCATCCCATGTGGGTGCTTGTTCGAGTTCTAGCTGCTCCCCTTCTTCTTTTTTTTTTTTTTTTTTTTTTTAAGATTTTATTTATTTATTTGAGAGGTAGAGTTACAGACAGTGAGAGGGAGAGACAGAAAGGTCTTCCTTCCATTGGTTCACTCCACAGATGGCCGCAACGGCTAGACCTGCGCCGGTCCGAAGCCAGGAGCCTCTTCTGGGTCTTCCACTCGGGTGCAGGGGCCCAAGGACTTGGGCCATTTTCTATGCTTTCCCAGGCCATAGCAGAGAGCTGGATTGGAAGAGGGGCAGCCAGGACTAGCACCGGTGCCCATATGGGATGCCGGTGCCGCAGGCGGAGGATTAACCTACTGCTGGCCCCTATTGGTCTTAGAATCTAGGAATATTGCCACCAAAGACTTTAAGAACCATGTTGTGCTTTTACATTTACTAGGACAAACAGAGTAACACTTTGGGAAAAGTGTCTGCTTTCATAAGAAGCAGGGCTAGTGCCTTTGATTTCAGTCTAGTGATCTGATCTTTTCTTGTTCACTTTTCATAACAAATTGCATGTCCTGTTTAACTCACATCTTGAATTTACCTTTTTGTGGATTCCATTTATGACTGATTTCTTTCTGCCTTGCCTTGAGTTCTTGTGTCCATGTGATTTAGAATTTCTTTTTACCTAATTTTCTACCCAGCTTTGACTTGTGACTGTTGCGGTTCTCTACCACATTCCTGCTACATGTTTCTGCATATTCCTTTGCCTAGTACTTCTGCTGACCTGTTTTTCTATTTTATGTAAATCATTATTATTGTAATAGATAATATCAAAATTTCAAACATTATAGAAAGTTGCAGACTCTTGACTGTATATCTGTCTCTTCAGACCTTGTCATGGTGAATTTGCTTCCAGGTACTTTGTACAGAAACTTTTTAGTTCTCTTAATAGAATGAAACTTCGGACTTCCAAAGTTATCAGTGAAAGGAAAGCCTCCACCTGGGAAGGGTTGGTTTGTGCTTAGAACACCAATTTTTTTTCTCCAGTGGTCTCATGAAGTAGGTTTTTTCTTAACATTCTGGCCAAACTAACTCCCCCTCCCAAATTGTTTTCCCTTTATTTGCTGAGACACAGCTGAAACAAAGGTGGATCATTGATCAACTTTTCTAGAGGTTAAAAACAAAGCAAGAGGGCAGTGAAGCCGGAGAATTAACTTTTAAGTTCAGTTGTCTGGTTTGTGAGTTATAGTTTTACTTCATTTCGGTCTGTGGACTCTTAAAATAGATACTGTTCTGTTTAGTTTTAGCCCTGCCATTGTATGATAAAGGTCATCTTTCCTTTCTACATGCCTCTTCAAGTCTAGGTCCCCTAGAGGAGGCCAGACAGATAATCCATTCCTGAATGTCTATTGAAGCTCCACTTTCTTCATTCTGGTTTTCTGGATAATTGATATCAGGACTGTGCCTTAGGAGATCCTCTTCTTCTTAGTCATTGCTTATATAATAATATAGCACTGATTGCTGTATCAGTGTTCAGCTCAAGAAGAGGTAAACAGATACAGCCATGTGGAAGGGACATCTGGTTTTTGTACCTGTTCGCCCCCCGTGGCCACAGCATTGACAACACTTTGATGTTACCTAGAAATGTGGTCGTAACATTTATGTAGAGTTCAGAGCACAGCTAAACAAGCGCTGTGTTTTCTGTCACTTTTGAAAGAAAAATAAGCTCTGTAGAACTATGTATTCCTAAGTATTTTTAATTGATACATTATAATCTTCCCTGTTTGATTTTAATCTGAACAAATAATGATACCATTACTCAGTAAGCATGAATGTCAGTTGACGTGATTTCAGAAAATGATAGTTTTGAGTCCAAAAACACCTAGATTCTGGACTGTTTTAATTTGTACAATTATGTTGAAGTAATGACTTCTGAAAGTTCTGTCCTTTTAATTTTACTCCTGTGTTTGGATCTGTTTTTATCTACTAATGATTAAGCAGGATAATTAGTTAGCATCTAATTAAAAAAAACAAAAGCCTTTTCTGTACATACTGCATAGAGGCTTACACTAGGGATTGTTGATTTTTAATGAATAATTCTAAAGATATGATGAAATCACCATGTTTACCAAGAGTTGTTTGCATTTGTGGGTTGTGAGGTTTGAAGCTATTGAAGAAATTGTTGCAAGACTTATGGAAATTCTGTGAGTCGCTGATAATTGGCAAATAAGTAAGCCTCAGTTACAGTGGATTACTTACTATTCTCCTAAGGAATCAAGATTGCTTGTCTTGTTTTTGCTTTTGCCACTCCCTTGTTATTCTCTGTGTTTTTGATCATAGCCACCCCAGTGGTTGCAGAGGGGTATATTGCTGACATTTTAAAATGTGTCTTTCCAGATAATTTTTTGTACATCCATATATGTGTTTATGTATTACTATTATTATTTTACTTTCTTTTTTTATAAAAGATTTATTTATTTATTTGAGAAGGAGAGACAGAGAGGTCTTCCATCCACTGATTCACTCCCCAAATGGCTGAAACAGCTGCAGATGGGCTGATCTGAAGCTAGGAGCCAGGAACTTCTTCCAGGTCTCTCACCTGGGTGCAGGAGCTCAAGTACCCGGGCTATCCTCCGCTGCTTTCTCAGGCCATTAGCAGGGAGCTGGATCAGAGGTGAAGCAGCTGTGACTCTTACTGGTGCCCATATGGGATGCTAGTGCTGCAGACAGAGTTTTTTTTTTTTTTTTTTTTTAAGATTTATTTATTTATTTATTTATTTATTTATTTATTTATTTATTTATTTTGACAGGCAGAGTGGACAGTGAGAGAGAGAGACAGAGAGAAAGGTCTTCCTTTGCCGTTGGTTCACCCTCCAATGGCCGCCGCGGCAGGCGCGCTGCGGCCTGCGCACCGCGCTGATCCGATGGCAGGAGCCAGGAGCCAGGTGCTTTTCCTGGTCTCCCATGGGGTGCAGGGCCCAAGCACCTGGGCCATCCTCCACTGCACTCCCTGGCCACAGCAGAGGGCTGGCCTGGAAGAGGGGCAACCGGGACAGAATCCGGCGCCCCGACCGGGACTAGAACCCAGTGTGCCGGCGCCGCTAGGCGGAGGATTAGCTTAGTGAGCCGCGGCGCCGGCTAAGATTTATTTATTTTACTTGAAAGTCAGAGTTACATAGAGGAGAGGCAGAGAGAAAGAGAGGTCTTTCGTCTGCTGGTTCACTCCCCAGTTGGCTGCAATGGCTGGAGCTGCACTGATCTGAAGCCAGGTGCCTGGAGCTGCTTCTGGGTCTCCCAAGTGGGTGCAGGGGCCCAAGGACATGGGCCATCTTCTACTGCTTTCCCAGGTCATAGCAGAGAGCTGCATCCGAAGTGGAGCAGCCAGGACTTGAATTGCCACCCACATAGGATGCTGGCACTGCAGGGGGTGGCTTTACCTGCTAAGCCATAGTGCTGGCTCCTAGGCAGAGGTTTAACCTGCTGCACCATGGTGCCAGACCCATTATTTTACTTCTTACAAAATAAGTTTATAGCTTCAGTTCATTTATGCAGTCTGTTTTTTCAACTTAACTGTGTGTTTTAACGACAGCTTTCTCTCTCTCTCTCTCTATATATATATATAAAACATATAGCATTAACTTTTATTAGCTAGAAAGTGTTTTATTATTTTACTATATTACTTAATGTACTTAATGTTAAAAGTATGCTCTGGGGCCAGGTGGATTGGGTTTGATTCCTGGTTTTGACTCCTCGTAGTTCTGACCTTAGACAAGTTATTTTTCTGTGTCTCAGTTTCTATAATTGTAAAATGGAATAATAAATAATACTGTCTACCTCATGGAGTTGTGAAGATTAAATGAATTAATTCTTAAAAGTACTTAAAAATAGTGCCTGGCACACAAAAATAATGGTTTTTTTTTTTTTTTTTTAGATTTATTATTTTATTTATTCGGAAGAGTCACAGAGAGAGGTAGAGCCAGAGAGAGAGAGGAGTCTTCGATCCACTGGTTCATTCCCCAAATGACCCTGATAGGCGTAGCTGAGCTGATCTGAAGCCAGGAGCGGGAAGCCTCCTCCAGGTCTCCCATGCAGGTGCAGGGGCCCAAGGACTGCGGCCATTTTCCATTGCTTTCTCAAGCCATAGCAGAGAGCCGGATCAGAAGTAGAGCAGGTGGGACTCAAACCTGGTGCCCATATGGTGCACCACAGAGCCGGCCCCAAAAATAATGTTTTAATTCCTAGAAGTAGAACTCCTTGGTCAAAGGAGATGTGTATGCTTATGTGGAGATATGTTAATTTTCTGGCCAGCAGCCTTTCCTTTGGGTGCCATGCCTTCTGTTCCCTGTGGTTTCAGGGAAAGTGTCAGTCTAGGTTACCCCTACCCCACCTTAAGCTTGGCTGATTAGAGCCAGTCTTGGGTCTTTTCTTTTGGAACAAACAAGAAAGCCTATTTCTTTCTACTGAGATGACTAAGGATACTGTGACTAAGTTGAGGCTGCCAATGTGTGTTTTTCCTGCTATGTTTAGGAAGTCTGTCTGAATATTGAACATAGGCTGAGGCAAAAAAAAAAAAAAAAAAAAAAAAAACACACCAGAAAATGAAGAGAGAAAGAGACCTTTGAATCATCATTTAAACTTCTGGGTCCAGTTGTTTCTGAAAGTCCAAAGAGCATTTGTAATAGTTTTGAGGTATATTGCTAAATTGTCTTCCAGAAAAATTGTGTAAGTTTATACTGTCATTTGCAATATAGGGTATGTGCCCATTTCCTCCTGGGAGATCTTAATTAGGAAAAACATTATCATTTAGATTTATTGCTGAAGAAAGAACAGAGGAAACTATAGTGTTGTGAAGATGGGAATGTTGAGGGGCTGGTTCAGGGAGATTAGACTTTATCCATAATAGAGATCATGACTGTGAAACATTACAAATTGATACTTGTCCTTTATTGTGTCCTAGGAATATTTGAACTCAGAAATCTGAGTTCTGATACTCCAAGGTCTTTTCCTTGTTATGAGGGCACCTTAAAAAGTTAATGGAAAATGTGAATTATGAAAAAATCATGCATGATTTTCAAAAATTTTTTTGCATCAAAGTAAACTTACTTTAAATTCTGTTTTTGAACTTTTTTCAAGTCCTTTCACGTTTGTCTGTTTTATCTTGACTGAAATGATTCTTTGAGGGCATAGTTCATATGGATTCTAGTATTCTGAGAGAGCAGAGAAACTCTTCAAAGTGGGGAAAAAAGTCTTCAGCAAAGATACCATTATTTTAGCAGAATAAATGATAAATGATTATTTATTATGTGGACAGTCATAGGGCTTTCTATTCCGTGATTTCCCTAAAAGACTGAGTTGGGATAAAGATGTTTTTTATCTTCCCTGCTGGTAAGAAATGTCCATTTTCACAAATGAGATCATTCTGTAGTTGTTATCTTCCTCCTTGATCCATTGAGCTCTGTGTGTACTTTATTAATTTATAAGATCAAATAGTGCCATGATTTAAAGAAAATAATTGACTTATTTTGAACTTGGCATCACAAATTATTTTCTTCTTCAAGCAAATATTCTATCATAGTTCATTTAAAATGCAGGTTTAAAAATTTAAAATTAACCATTCTTGTTTAAAGAAAATAACTAGTTTCGGGGAAAGTTTTTAAGTGAAAAAAAGTTCGCATTTATTGACATGTGATTGTAGGTACAAATATATCTGTCACTTTTCCCAGCTTCAGCTAACTCTGGTAACATTCAGAGAGAAATCAACTATCAAAACAAAGTTGGAAAACACTAATACGAAAATTAATTTGCAATGGAAAGTAGCAGGACTGGAGTGAATTCTACAAATGCTTTATATAGTTGTCCCACACAATCTTCTAGGGAATTTGAAAAGAATGTTTCTTCTTTTTTCTTTTGAGACAACTGTTTTACCAAATGATTTTAGCTTGAGTAAACCAAATCCATTCATGATTAGAGTTAATAGAACTATTTTTTAAAAGAAGAAACAGGAGAGAACAACAGAATAAAAATTGTTTTAACGTAGTGAAATACTGAAGACTTTTGAAAATACAGAGTACTTGTTGCCCAAAAACTGTATTACTCTCCTGCCCCTCTTCCCGATTCCCATTAATTGCTATCTGTTTTTTTTTTTTAACTTTTATTTAATGAATATAGATTTCCAAAGTACAGCTTATGGATTACATTGGCTCCCCACCCATGACTTCCCTCCCACCCGCAACCCTCCCCTTTCCCGCTCTCTCTCCCCTTCCATTCTTATCAAGATTTATTTTCAATTTTCTTTATATACAGAAGATCAGTTTAGTATACATTAAGTAAAGATTTCAACGGTTTGCACCCACATAGAAACACAAAGTGAAAAATACTGTTTGAGTACTCATAGCCATTAATTGCTAGGTTTTGTGTTTGAGGAGTTTGGTTTTTAAAAAAATGAAAAAAAAATTGAAAAGTCTGTAACACTTGATAACGTTATCACAATATGAATTAGAAAATTATGTGAACAGTCTCTGGCTTTTTCAATTATGTGAAAGATGGAACACGTAGTTCCTATTAATAATGGCTATTTATCAAATATAACATGCCAGACTTTGTTCAGTTTTATTACTTTCTCACAGCTACTTGATGAGGTAGGTAAGATTACTAAATCTTGAGGACATTAAATAATTGCTTGCGGTTATATAGATGGTACTATATGTAGCTGTATTTGTCTTAGTCTTTTTTTTTAAGATTTTATTTATTTATTTGAGAAGTAGAGTTAACTGACAGAGAGAGGGAGAGACAGAGAGAAAGGTCTTCCATCTGCTGGTTCACTTCCAAAATAGCTGCAATGGCCAGAGCTGAGCTGATCTCTAGCCAGGAGCTAGGAGCTTCTTCTGGGTCTCCCAAGGGGGTACTGGGACCCAAGCACTTTGGCCATCTTCTGCTGCTTTCCCAGGCCATTTCCATTTTTTTAAAAGAATTATTTTATTTATTTGAAAGAGTTACAGAGAGAGGTAGAGTCAGAGAGAGAGAGAGAGAGAGGTCTTCCATCTGCTGGTTCACTCTCCAGATGACTGCAATGGCCAGAGCTGAGCTCATCTGAAGCTAGGAGTCAAGAGCTTCTTCCAGGTCTCCCATGCAGATGCAGGGACCCAAGGACTTGGGCCATCTTCTGCTGCTTTCCCAGGCCATAGCAGAAGCTGGATCATAAGAGGAGCAGCCGGGATTTGATCCGGCGCCCATATGGGATGCCGGCGCTACGTGGCTTTAACCTACTGTGCCATAGGGCCGGCCTCACCATTTCCATTTCTGTTTCCCAATCCAGAGAGCTGGATTGAAAGAAGTACAGTGGAGACTTGAACTGGCACCCATATGGGATATTGGCACTACAGGCAGAGGCTTAGCCCACTACACTGCAGCACCCGTCCTAGTCTGACAGTTTTTAAAAAATATTTATTTATGAGAGAGAGAGATTGAGATTATAGGTGTTCTCCCATCCACCGAATCACTCCCCAAATGCCCACAATGGCCAGTACTGAAGCAGGGAGCCAGGACTTCAGTCCAAGTCTCCTCTATGGGTGGCAGGGACCCAATTATTTGATTTGTCATCTGTCAGGAACCAGAGCTGGGTATTGAACTCAAGCACATGATGTGCAACACAGATGTCTCAACTGCCAGGCTAAATGCCTGTCCCCAAGGTTTATACTTATTTATATGAGTACTTACATATATTTCCCCAGATAAATATATTATTTAGTTATTTGTTCATTCAAGAAATGTTTATTTACTGTTAGGTGCCAAGCATGATGACACAAAATAAAGTGAGTCAGATACAGAATGTGTACTCTTGCAGATTAGATGACAAAGAAATAGAACATTTGGGGAAAAGCTAAGGTGTCCTCCTTTAAATAAGAGTGACCTTTTGTAAGTAGAGTATCTTTTTTTTTTTTTTTTGACAGGCAGAGTGGACAGTGAGAGAGAGAGACAGAGAGAAAGGTCTTCCTTTGCCGTTGGTTCACCCTCCAATGGCCGCCGCGGCTGGCACGCTGCGGCCTGCGCACCGCACTGATCCGATGGCAGGAGCCAGGAGCCAGGTGCTTCTCCTGGTCTCCCATGGGGTGCAGGGCCCAAGTACTTGGGCCATCCTCCACTGCACTCCCGGGCCACAACAGAGAGCTGGCCTGGAAGAGGGGCAACCAGGACTAGAACCCGGTGTGCCGGCGCCGCAAGGCGGAGGATTAGCCTAGTGAGCCGTGGCACCGGCCAAGTAGAGCATCTTCAGTCTCACTTTTCGCCATTAAGTCAAGTATCTGTTGAGTGATGGGAATATTGCTTTTGTTTTTAAGGAATTTGTGTAATATTTCTGGGCTTAATTAGCAGAGTAATGGAAAATGCATCTTTTAAAAGGTTCATTTTCATATCAGAATTAAAACTACGCAATTTGTAATGGACAGCCGTAAGGCATTATGAAAATACCAGTAAGAGTTGGCAAAGTAGGTGGGGACTAGGAGGTGAAACTGTCTATAGAAAACAAAACAAAAAAAGAGACAACAACACAAAACCCCAAACCACCTCAGTGTCTCATAACAGCTGGAAATTCAGCATATTCATGCAAACATCACAACTTTTCCAAACCTCTATCTCTTGGTGATTTCATCCTTGCTGCTCTCCTCCCTTTCTCCCTCACTTTCAAATTCAAAATTATTTTTTTAAATGTTTATTATTTTTACTTCCTTCAAAGGCAGAGTTACAGAGAGAGAGAGAGAGAGAGAGACAGACAGACAGACAGACAGACAGATGGACACAGAGAGTAAGAAATCTTACATCCATTGGTTCTTTCCTAAGTGTCCTGCAGCAGTCAGGGCTAGAACAGATTGATATCAGGAACCTGGAACTCCATGGTCTCCCACAAGAGTGTCAGATACTCAAATACTTCGGTCATCATCTGCTGCTTCCTAGGATGCACATTAGCAGAAAGTTGTATCAGAAGCAGAGCAGCCAGGACTGAACCAGGTGCTCTGATATGGGATGTGGGTGTCCCAAGTGGAGACTTAACCTGCTGTGCTGCAATACTCATCCCATTATGAGCTTGTTTCTCCACCCCCACCCCCCGATTCTCTCTCTCTCTCCTCTTTAGATTTATGTATTTATTTGAAAGAGAATTGTACAGAGGGGGAGAGGGAGATCTTAGCATTGCTGTTTCACTCCCCAAATGGCCATAACAGCCCTAGTTGGACAAGGCAGGTGCTAGGAGGCTGCAACCCCCATCTAAGTCTCCCACTTGGGAGACAGGGGCCCAAGTACTTGCACTATTTTCTGCTGCTTTCCCAGGTACATTAACAGGGAACTGAATCAGAAGCAGAGTACCTGAGACTCGAACCTGCACTCACATGGGATGCTGGCGTCTGAAGTAGTGGCTTAACCTGTTGCGCCACAATGCTGGCCCTTGATGAGCTCTTGTTAATGTATTTTCCACATACTTTGGTTGCACTCTTGATCACAGAGCCCTTTTATTATATGCTATATTTCTATAGATAAATCTTTTTTTTTTGAGATTTATTTATTTATTTATTTGAAAGAGTTATACAGAGAGAAGAGCAGCAGAGAGAGAGAGAGGTCTTCCATCCGATGGTTTACTCTCCAGTTGACCACAATGGCTGGAGCTGCGCCGATCCGAAGCCAGGAGCCAGGAACAACTTCTGGGTCTTCCACGTGGTTGCAGGGGCCCAAGGACTTGGGCCATCCTCCACTGCCCTCCCAGGCCACAGCAGAGAGCTGGATTGGAAGTGGAGCAACTGGGTCTTGAACTGGCATCCATATGGGATGCTGGCGCTTCAGGCCAGGGCGTTAACCCACTGTGCCACAGTGCCAGCCCATATATGCTATATGATTAAGCAGTGTTTTGGGATACTTGCATTAGAGTGTGGTAGAGTTTTGTGGGGAGAGGGGTAGGATTAGTTAAAGTTAAAATATAATTGGTAGGGCTAACACTGTGGTGTAGTGGATAAAGCCGCCACCTGCAGTGCCGGCATCCCATATGGGCACCTGGCTGCTCCATTTCTGATCCAGCTTTCTGCTATGGCCTGGGAAAGCAGTGGAGGATGGTCCAAGTCCTTGGGCCCTGCACCTATATGGGAGACCTGGAAGAAGCTCCTGGTTCCTGGCTTTGGATTGGTGCAGTTCTGGCTGTTCTGGCCCTCTGGGGAGTGAACCAGCAGGTTTGAAGACTCCCTCTCCCACTCCCACTCCCTCTCCCACTCCCTGTCTCTCTGTCTCTCTGTCTCCCTGTCTCCCCCTCTCTCCCTCTCCCCCTCTGCCTCTCTGTAACTCTGCCTTTCAAATACAATAAATAAATAATCTTTAAAAAAATGGTGATTCTACTTGACAATCATTTACGATATAGGATGGACTTTGACATCACACTGGTAGTGTTTAAATTTCACCTGCACTGTTTGTTAACACCTGATCATGGCTTCGAACTTCACCTTTCTGAGCCTGTTTGCTGATCTTAATATTTTCTATTAAATAGTTCAGTGCTTGACATGGTAAATAATTATTAAATGATGATCTTTAAAATTGCCCAGGTGTTTGCTAGAAAATATTTAGATGTACCAGTTAGGACAGTCATATTCATGTAATTGGAAATAATTATATATAATTTTTTTTTGTTTTATTTATTTGAAAGGGAAAGGGAGAGAGAGCTGCCATCCACTGATTCACTCCCAAATGCCTACAACATCCAGGGCTGGGCCAGGCTAAATCAAGGAACCTGGAACTCAATCCAGGTCTCCCAAGTGGGTGGCAGGGACCCAAGAACTTGAGCCATCACTTGCTACCTCCCAGGTGCACATTAGTCAGTTGGATCAAAAACAGAGCAGGAATTCAAATCCAGATACTCCAATATGCAATGTATATATCCCAAGTAGCATCTTAACTGCTGTGCCTGCCCTGTAAATGAATAGTTTTATCTAGCATAATTTGTTCAAGCTTCATTTTAAGATAATATGGAGGGGCTGGCACTGTGGCATAATGGACTAAGCCTCCGCCTGCCATTCTTAAATCCCATTTGGGCAGCCAGGTTCTAATCCTATCTCCTCCTCTTCTAATCTTGCTCTCTGCTATGCCCTGGGAGAGCAGCAGAGGATGGTGCAAGTGCTTGGGCCTCTGTACTTGTATGGGGGGCCCAAAAGAAGCTCCTGGCTTTTGGCTTCTGGCTTCTGGCTTCTGGCTTCAGCTTTAGCCGTTGCAGCCATTTGGGGAGTGAACCAGTGGGTGGAAGACCTTTCTCTCTGTCTCTCCCTCTCTCTGTAACTCTACCTCTCAAATAAATAATAAAATATTTTAAAAATTATGGAAAAATGTAGGCCATATGAGAATCTCAATTCAGACAAAATATTTTGATGGGAGAGGTGTTATTAAATTTCCCTGGTAAATGAGCCAGGGAAAGCAGCAGATGACGGCTCAGGTAATTGTGTCCCTGCCGTTCACATGGGAGACCTGTACGACTCCTGGCTTCAACCTGATTCAGTCCTGGCTATTGCAGCCGTTTAGGGAGTGAACCAGTGGATGGAATGTCTTTCTTTCTCTCTCAGCCTATTTCTCTCTAATTCTCCCTTTCAAATAAATAAATAAATCTTAAAAAATTATGGAGGAAAGTATGATATAGCTGAGACTCACTGTGTAAGAGTATGTAGGGTATGACAGTATGAGACTATGCTCTGGAGAGGGTGCACAAGATTTTTAAGAATGAATTTACCTGATGATGTTTTGGTTTATACACCAAATGTATATGGACAAACATAATGTTCTGAGTACAGCCTCAGCTCATATCTGAAAAATGGCAGGTACAAAGGCTTGTATCAGTTGTTAAGTCTTTTATGCTGAGTCCCCTCTACTTTGTTACAATTACATAGACCAAGTGTTGGAATAGGTAGGCTAGTGACTTCTAAATGGTCTGCCCCAAGAACTCTGTGGAAGTGTTTCTTGTGCTTCCATACATCTCCACATTGAACTAAATTATCTTCTAAAGTAACTCATAGGGATCTGCATATGTATATTTCTGGCAATCAGAAAGAGCTTCTCTTGCATAATACTGTTACCCACATGCTTTAGGTAAAGCTCAATAATTCTCTGGGTTTATGTGAATGACGCTAACTGATTAGACAGGTGAGGAGAACAGTTCTTTGCTTATGGCATTATTGACGAAGGAACATGTTTGAATTTGTGCTTCTCTCCCGTTGTGACAGTTTCCTGGTATTGAGGTGATGATACCAGATACCAGTGGCTCTGCCACTCATTAGCTATGTATGATCTTAGCTCTCTTAATTTTATAGACTTTTTTTTTTCTTTCTATAATTTGAAGTAGCCAAAATGCTCTTATGATTCAGAAAAGTAGGTCTTAGCAAAATGTGTCGTTGTTCACAAGCACTTAGAAATGATCAGAGATTGTAATAAATGAGAAATGAGAGGAAATACATGTCTGTGTAATTTAATATGTAAACATTAAAATATTAAGGCAGCTGAACTAGGAAAGCCTAATCTGGTGCTTCTCTACCTTTTTGTTTATAAAAACAGAATGACGATATATCTTCACAGATGTGATATTGTTATCTATTTTTGTTATAATGTGTTTCTACCGCTGTTTCCCTTTTCTTTTCTTTGTCTTTTTTGAAGGGTGGAGAGGTGTTTTATATCCACTGGTTCACTCCTCAAATGCCCACAAGAGCTCAAGCTGGGCCAGGCTGAAGTCAGGACCCTAGACTGCCATTGGGGTCTCCCATATGGGTGGAAAGGGAGCCAAGTACTTGCACCATTATCTGCTACCTTTCAGAGTATACGTTAGTAGGCAGCTAGAATTACAGTCTGGACTTGAACCCAGGCATTCTGGGATGTAGGCACCCAAACAGTGTCTTTTTTTTTTCTTTTTCTTTTTTTTTTTAATTTATTTGAAAGAGTTACAGAGAGAGGTAGAGACAGAGAGAGAAAGGTTTTCCATCCGCTGGTTCACTCCCCAAGTGGCTGCAGTGGCTGGAGCTGAGCTAATCTGAAGCCAGGAGCCAGGGGTTCCTGCTCAAGTATGGGTCCAAGGACTTGGGCCATCCTCTACTGCTTTCTAGGCTATAGCAGAGAGCTGGATCAGAAGTGGATCATCCGGAACTTGAACAGGGATGCTGGCGCTGTAGGTGGTGGCTTCACCTGCTGCGCCACAATGCCGGCCCCTGATCTTTTTTTTTAAACTGATTTTTAATCTTTACTTTTATTTTTAAAGAATTATTTTATTTATTTGAAAAGAGTTAACAGAAAGAGGGAGAGACAGAGGGAGGGAGACAGATCTCTCTGCTGGTTCACTCCCCAAATGGCTGTAACAGCTTGGGACCAGGCCAGGCCAAAACAGGGAGCCAGGAGCTTTATTTGGGTCTTCCATATAGCTACAGGGGCCCAGGTACTTGGACCATCCTCCACTGTTTTCCCTGGTGTGTTAGCAGGAAGCTAGATATGAGTAGAGCAGCCAGGACTCAAACTGGTATCCATATGGAATGCTGGAGTTGGAGGTGGCAGCTTTACGCATTAGGCCACAATGCTGCCCTCCCCTTTTTTTCATCTTAAAGATTTATTTATTTAAAAGAAGATCAACAGAGAGGGGTTAGAGAGAGATCTTCCATCCACTGATTCATTCTCTGAATGGCCACAGTAGCCAGGGCTGGCCAGGGCAAAGCCTGGAGCCAGGGAATACATCAGGATGTCTCTTGTGGTTGGCAGGGATCCAAGTTCTTTGGTCATCTGCCTTCCCCGGCACATTAGCAGGAAGCCGGGTTGGAAGTGAAGGAGCCAGCACTCAAATCAGTTCTCTGATATGGGATGCAAGTGTTTGAAGTGGTAGCCTAACCTGCACCACAATGCCTGCCCCTTATTACTAGTTTTAATATTATGTTTAATGTTTGATAGAATTCACCTATGAAGTCATCTGGTCTTGGCCTTTTCTTTTTTGGGAGGTTTATGATTATTGATTTAGTCTCTTTATTTGTTATTAGTCTTTTTAGGATTTCTGTTTCTCTTTGATTCAGTTGTGGTAGATTGTACATTTCTACGCATTTGTTTCTTTTAGGTTTTCCAATTTGTTGGCGTATAATTGATCACAGTAGTTCCTTATGCTTTTTTAAAAATTTCTGTAGCATTAATAATAATATCTCCTCTTCCATTTCTGATTTTATTTATGTTGGTCCCTTTACTTTTTCTCTCCTGATCAGTTTAGCTAAGGGTTCGTTGATTTTATCTTTTTAAAAAAGTCTTGTCAATTAGTATTGTTTTTTTTTTTTTCCGCTTTAATTTATTTTGACTCTAATCTTAATTATTTACTTCCTTGTGCTGATTTTGGGTTTAGTATGTTCTTTTTCTAGATCCTTAACATGTAGCACTAGATTGTTTGAGACTTTGTGTTTTTAAATGTAGGTGTTTGGGTCAGTGCTGTGGTGTAGTGGGTAAAACTGCCGGCAGCAGTGCTGGCATCCCATATGGGCGCTGTTTTGAGATCTGGCTGCTCCACTTCCAATCCAGCTCTCTGTTATGGCCTGGAAAAACAGTGGAAGATGGCCCAAGTGCTTGGGCCCCTGCACCCTGATGGGAGACCTGGAAGAGGCTCCTAGAGTCTGGCTTCGTATTGGCTCAGCTCCAGCCTCTGCCTCTACCTCTGCCTCTGCCTCTGCCTCTGCCTCTCTAACTCTGACTTTCAAATGAATAAACTTTTTTTTTTAAAGAATTGCAGGCGGTGGTTTCACCTGCTGTGCCAAAGCACCAGTCCCTAAATACATCTTTAAAAAAAAAAGTAGATGTTTACCAGTATAAAATTCCATCTCAGTACTACTATTCTTGCATCTCATGTGTTTTGATATGTTGTGTTGTGTTGTGTTTCTTGTTTGAGATATTTTCAAATTTTACTTTTGGTTTATTCATTCTTTAACTTTCTGGTTGTTCAAGAGTGTTTTTAATTTCCATGTATTTGTTGCAAATTTTTCAAATTTTCTTTTGTTATTAATCTTTAGTTTCAATTCCACTGTGGTTGAAAAAGATGCCTGGAATGATTTCCATATTCTTCAATTTGATAAGGATTTTTTTTTGGGGTGAACTCAAATGTGGTCTGTCCTTGAAAATTTGAGAATGTGTATTCTGCTGCTGTTTGGCGGAATGTTCTGTGTATGTGTGTTAGGTCAGTTTGGTCTATGGTATTGTTCAAGTTTTCTGTTTTCTTTCTTTTAAAAAATTATTTTATTTATTTGAAAGGCAGACAGAAATCTCCATCCACTCCTCAAATGCCCACGACAGCTGAAGCTGGGCTAGGCTGAGGCCTGCAACTGGGAACTCAGTTTGGGTCTCTCACGTAGGTAGCAGGGATCCAACTGCTGCCTGTCAGGTATGCACTAGTTGGAAGTTAGAATTAGGAACGGAGCTAGGACTCAAACCTAGGCACTCTGATATGGGTAAGGGCATCCTAAGTGGTGTCTTAACTACTATGCCAAAACCTCATCCCAATTTTTCTATTTTCTTTCTTTACTTTTATTTTATTTGAAAGGCAGAAGAAGAGATATATTTCATTGAGTTGTTTATTCCCCAAATTCCTACAACAGTTGGGGTGGGGCTAGGCCAAAGTCAGGAGCTCAGATCTGAATCTCCCTTGTGGGTACAGGGACCTAAGTATTTGAGCATCATTTGCTGCTTCTCAGAGTACGCAATATAAGGAAGCTAGAATTAAACTCTGAACTGGAATCCAGGCACTTTGATGTAGAATGTTGGTTTCCCACGCAGTCTATTAACTCTTGAACCAAATACCTGCCCCAAACTTGCCATTTTGTTTGTTATTTTCTGTTTGGAAGATTTGTCCATTATTTTCAGTGATGATTCAAGTCTCTTACTGTTTTTATGTGTCTGCCTATTTCCTCTGTCAGACCTGTCAGTGTTATCTTAATATACTTATGTACTTTGATTATGGGTACAAAGAGATTTATAATTGTTATATATTCCTGTTGAATTTCATAATTCAACATTATCATTAAGTAATGATCTTCATTTTTTATGACAGTTTTAGATTTAAGATCTGTTTTGTCTAAGTATAGCCATTCTACTCTCTTTTGGTTGCTATTTGCATGGGATGTCTTTTTCTGTCCCTTCACTTTTAGCCTATGTATATCCTAAATATAAAATATATCTTCTCAGTCTGGCTTTGTGGTGTAGTGGGTTAAGCTCACCCCTGTAAGCATCCCATGTAGACCCTGATTCAAATTCTGGCTGCTCCACTTCTGATCCAGCTTCCTTCCAATGCACCTGGGAAAGTAGTGAAAGATAGCTGAAGTGCTTGGTCCCTTACACCCACATGGAAGACCAGGAAGAAGTTCTTGGTTTCTGGCTTCAGTCTGGCCCAGCCCCAGCTGTTGTGGCCATTTGGGGAGTGAACCAGCAGATGGAAGACCTTCCTCTCTCTCTTCCCCTCAACGCCTGAGCCCTGTAACTCTTTCAAGTAAATAAAACAAATCTTTAAAAAATGTATATTGTCTTCTAGATGGTTTATAGTTGGATGCTTTTTTTTTTCTTTTCTAAGATTTGTTTATTTTAAAGAGTTACAAAAGAGAGAGACAGAGATCTTTTATCTGCTGGTTCACTCCCCAGAGGCCCCAATAGCCAGGGCTGTACTGGGCTGAAGCCAGGAGCCAGGAACTTCTTCTGGGTCTCTCATGTGGATGCAGGGGCACAAACACTTGGGCCATCTTCCTTGTGCTTTCCTAGACACAGTAGCAGAGAGCCGGGTCAGAAGTGGAGTGTTCACAACACATATTGGTACCCATATGGAATGCTGGCATCTCAAGAGGTGGCTTTACCTGCTAGGCCACAATGCTGGCAACAGATGCTGTTTTTTAAAAAATTTTTTCAGCCCTGGGGGCTGGCGCTGTGGTACAGCAGGTTAAAGCCCTGGCCTGAAGCGCCGGCATCCCATAGGGGCACCGGTTGAAGTCCCAGCTGCTCCTCTTCCGATCCAGCTCTCTGCTATGGCCTGGGAAAGCAGTAGAAGATGGTCCAAGTTCTTGGGCCCTTGCACCCACATGGGAGACTCGGAAGAAGCTCCCAGCTCCTGGCTTCGGATCAGCACTGCTTCGGCCATTGCAGCCAATTGGGGAGTGAACTAGTGGACGGAAGACCTCTCTCTGTCTCTACCTCTCTCTGTAACTTTGTCTTTCAAATAAATAAAATAAATCTTTAAAAAAATTTTTTTCAGCCTCTCTACTTCTTTTGATTGATGAATTAATCCATTCACATTAAAAGTGATTGTTTGGGCCAGTGCTGTGGTGCAGCTCGTAAAACTGCCACTTGCTTTGCCTCAACCGTTATGGGCTCTGGTTTGAGTCTTGGCTGTTCCATTACTGATCCAGCTCTCTGCTGTGGCCTGGGAAAGCAGTAGAAGATGGCCCAAGTACTTGGGCCCCTGCACCCATGTGGGAGACCTAGAAGAAGCTCTGAGCTACTAGCTTTGGATCTGCCCAGCTCTGGGTGTTGTAGCCATTTGGGGAGTGAACCAGTGGATGGAGGACCTCTCTCTTTGTGTTTCTCTCTCTCTCTTTGCCTCTGCCTCTGTAATTCTACCTTTCAACTAAATAAATAAATCTTTATAAAAAAAGTGATTATTCGATCAATTTCAGTTCACAATTGATCATAATGAAAGGACTAAGAGTCAAAGGGAGCACATAAACAAGTCTAGTATCTGCTAACACTAACCGATAGAATAAATAAAGGGGAGAGTGATCCAACATGGGAAGTGAGATACTCAGCAGACTCATAGAATGGCGGATGTCCTAAATAGCACTCTGGCCTCAGAATCAGCCCTAAAGGCACTCGGATCTGGCTGAAAAGCCCATGAGAGTATTTCAGGCATGGAAAGCCAAGACACTCTGGCAAAAAGATCTCTGTGAGTGAGATCCCAGTGGAAAGAACAGGTCTTCAAAGAGGGAGGTGCCTTTCTCTGAAGGGAGGAGAGAACCTCCACTTTGACTATGACCGTGTCTAAACAAGATAAGAGTCGGAGAACTCAAGGGGCTTCCATAGCCTTGGAAACTCATGACTGGTGCATAGGGAGATTACTGATGCCATAAACAGGAGTGTCAGTTTGTAAAGTCAACAACAGGAGTCACTGTGCACTTACTCCTCATGTAGGATCTCTGTCCTTAATGTGCTGTACACTGAGGCTTAATGCTATAACGAGTACTCAAACAATATATTTCACTTTGTGTTTCTATGGGGGTGCAAACGATTGAAATCTTTACTTAATGTACACTAAACTGATCTTGATCTTCTGTAAAAAAAAAAAAAAATTATCAATTCCCAACTTGACTCTCACTGGGATTAAACATGACAATAGGTCTGATCTGATTTCATCATCATTTAAAAAAAATCATCTATTATTTTTCACTTTATGTTTCTGTGTGGGAGCAAACTGTTGAAATCCTTACTTAAGGTATACTAAGCTGATCTTCTGTATATTAAGATAATCGAAAATGAATCTTGATGTGAATGGAAGGGGAGAGGGAGTGGGAAAGGGGAGGGTTGTGGGTGGGAGGGACGGTATGGGGGGGAAGCCATTGTAACCCATGAGTCGTACTTTGGAAATTTATATTCATTAAATAAAAGATAAAAAAAAAGTGATTATTCATAGTTAAGGATTTACTGTTACCATTGTTCATTTTTAAAATTTGTTTGTAGTTCTTCCATTCTTTCTCATCCTTTCTTGCTGTCTTTGTGATTTGATGATTTTTCATAGGGATATACTTTATTTTCTTTTCATCTTTTTTTCTGTCTATTGTAGGTGTTTTTTCATTATGGTTAACATGAGTCATGCATAAAATCTCTCTTTTTCTAAAAAGATTTATTTGTTTATTTGAAAGGCAGAGTTACATAGAGAGCAAAGGAGAGGCAGAGAGAGAGAGAGATAGAGGTCTTCCATCCACTGGTTCACTCTCCAATTGGCCACAATGGCCGGAGCTGTGCTGATCCGAAGTCAGGAGCCAGGAGCTTCTTCCGGGTCTCCTACATGGGTGCAGGGGCACAAGGGTTTGGGCCATCCTCTACTGCTTTCCCAGGCCATAGCAGAGAGCTGGATCAGAAGTAGAGCAGCTGAGTCTCGAACCAGTGCCCATATGAAATGCCAGCACTGCAGGCGGCGGCTTACCCTGCTACGCCACAGTGCAGGCCCCAGTAAAATTTCTTAATGATGACAGGTAATTTTAAACTGATAAAAACCTAACTTAAATCACATACAAACTGTACTTTTACCCCCTCTCCACTGCATACTTTATGTTGCGGATGCCAGAAGTTCACTTTTTATTACCAGTAAATTTTTTAAAAGATTTATTTTATTTATTTATTTGAAAGAGTTACAGAGAGAGAGATAGAAAGACAGAGAGAGAGAGAGTGAACCATCCCCTGGTTCACTCCCCAAATAGCAGCAACAGCCAGAGCTGAGCCAATCCGGAGCCAGGAGCCAGGAGCCAGGAGCCAGGACCTTCTTCTGGGTCTCTGTTCTACATATTTTTTTTTTTTTTTTTTTTGACAGGCAGAGTGGATAGTGAGAGAGAGAGAGAGAAAGGTCTTCCTTTGCCATTGGTTCACCCTCCAATGGCCGCCACGGCTGGTGCGCTGCGGCTGGCGCACTGTGCTGATCCGAAGGCAGGAGCCAGGTACTTCTCCTGGTCTCCCATGGGGTGCAGGGCCCAAGCACTTGGGCAATCCTCCACTGCACTCCCTGGTCACAACAGAGAGCTGGCCTGGAAGAGGGGCAACTGGGAAAGAATCCAGCGCCCCGACCGGGACTAGAACCCAGTGTGCCGGTGCCGCTAGGTGGAGGATTAGCCTATTGAGCCGCAGCGCCAGCCTTCTACATACTTTTTTCTATGTGAGTGCAGGGGCCCAAGGACTTGGGTCTTCCTCCACTGCTTTCAGAGGTAACTCAGTAGGGCTGGGTTGGAAGTGGAGCAGCCAGGCCTCGAACTGGTGACCATATGGGATGCTGGCGCTGCAGACTGGGGCTTTAACCCACTGCATCACAGCACTAGCTCCCCCAGTAAATATTCATGCCTATAGTTTTTATTTTTAAATCTTTTGACTTTGATGCTTAGGGTTCAGAGTAATGTATGTAACACAATTACAGTATTATTGTTTGTCAGTAAATTTACCTTTACCAGTGTGATTTATATTTTCACATATTTTAGTGTTGCTGTTTAACATCCTTTCACTTCTCTTTAGCATTTCTCCTAAGATAAGTCTAGTAATGATGAACTCTTTCCATTTTTGTTTAGGGAAAATCATTCTCTATTTTTTTTTTAACTTTTATTTAATGAATATAAATTTCCAAAGTACGGCTTATGGATTACAATGGCTTCCCCCCCATAACATCTCTCCCACCCGCATCCCTCCCCTTTCCCACTCCCTCTCCCCTTCCATTCACATGAGGATTCATTTTCGATTCTCTTTATATACAGAAGATCAGTTTAGCATACATTAAGTAAAGATTTCAACAGTTAGCTCCCACACAAACATAAAGTGAAAAATAATAGATGATTTTTTAAATGATGATGAAATCAAATCAGACCTATTGTCATGTTTAATCCCAGCGAGAGTCAAGTTGGGAATTGATAATTTCTTCTTCTTCTTTTTTTTTTTTTTTACAGAAGATCAGTTTAGTATACATTAAGTAAAGATTTCAACAGTTTGCACCCCCATAGAAACACAAAGCGAAATATACTGTTTGAGTACTCATTATAGCATTAAGTCTCAATGTACAGCACATTAAGGACAGAGATCCTACATGAGGAGTAAGTGCACAGTGACTCCTGTTGTTGACTTTACAAACTGACACTCCTGTTTATGGCATCAGTAATCTCCCTATGCACCAGTCATGAGTTTCCAAGGCTATGGAAGCCTTTTGAGTTCACCAACTCTTATCTTGTTTAGACAAGGTCATAGTCAAAGTGGAGGTTCTCTCCTCCCTTCAGAGAAAGGTACCTCCTTCTTTGAAGACCTGTTCTTTCCACTGGGATCTTATTTTTAAAGGACAGTTTTGTCAGGCATAGTAGTCTTGATTGGAAGTTTTTTTCTTTCAGCATTTTGAATGTATTGTTCCTCTGTCCCTCAGCCTGCAAGATTTCTGCCAAGAAATTTGCTGACAGTTTTATGGGAATGTTCCTTTGTATGTGATGAGTTGCTGTTCTCTTGCTGATTTCAGAATTCTCTATTTGTCTGTGACTTGACAATTTAATTACAATGTGTTTTGGTGTAGACCTCTTTAGGTTCTGCTTATTTGAGGGCTCAGTGGACTTCATGAATCTGGATTATCATTTCCTTCTCTATATTTTGGAAATTTTCAGCTATCTTTTTTATTTTTTAGAATTATTTTTATTTATTTGAAAGAGTTACAGAGAAAAGTAAACCAGAGAGAGAGAGAGAGCGAGTGAGCGATCGATCGATCAATCGATCAATCCTCCATTCTGCTGGTTCATTCTCCAAATGACTGCAGCAGCCAGAGCTGAGTTGATCCAAAGCCAGAAGCCAGGAGCTTCTTCCAGGTCTCCCATGTGGGTGCAGGGGCCCAAGGGCTTGGGCCATCTTCTACTGCCTTTCCAGGCCATAGCAGAGAGCTGGATCGGAAGTGGAGCAGCCAGGTCTCGAACCACCCATATGATGCTGGTGCCACCAGCTGGGGCTTTAACCCACTGCACCACAGCCTCAGCCTTGGCCTCTGAGCCATCATTTTTTACAAAGAGCTTTCTCTTTTCATTCTCTGACCCCCTATGTGGGTACTGGTTTACAGACCTACTAGTAGGAGGGCAGACCCAGTGCTGAAATCTTTGAGCAGGTGTATCCAGTACTAGAGCCTACAGGCAGGCGGCAGTAGGACCCTATACTGTGGTCTGCTAGGGGTGAGGTTGGATGTTGCTTGGGGAGCTGGTGCCAGATCTGTGGTGAAGCTGAATACTCATTAAACTCTGTCCTCTTTGGGACTACTTGTGGGCCAAGGGTATCTCTTAGCACTGCTGGATTAGTACTTTCTAACAGTATTTCTCTTATGTTGTATGGTTATTAAATTGTGTTTCTGTGGGGAGGTTGTCTAATGCTGGAACCTCTTAGACCATAAATTCTCTTCAGCTCTGGAGGCTTAAGACAGGGAGAAAGAAAGAGAGAGAGATTGAGAATGAATGAATGAATGAATATAAATCTTCCACCCACTGGTTCACTCCCCAGATGGCTTTAACATCCAGCAGTGGACCAGGCCAAAGTCAGTAGCTAGGAGCTTCATCCAGGTCTCTCACGTGGGTACAGGAACCCAAACCCTTGGACCATCTTCCCCTGTTTTCCCCCAGGCTATTGGCAGGGAGCTGGATCACAAGTGGAGCAGCTGGGACATGATCCACACTCATACGGGATGCTGGTGTTACAAGTGGTGGCTTTACCCTCTATACCACAATGCCAGCCCTGGCTTTCCTAGTTCTTTGTCATTTTTGTTTTCTTTTTTCTTCCCTAAATAATTTCATGTGACCTGTCTCCAAGTTTGTTAAGTTTTTCTTGTGCTTGATTGAATCTCATGCTGAAGCTCTCTCTTCTGGTTTTTATTTTAGTTATTATTATTTTTTTTAAAGATTTATTTATTTATTTGAAAGAGTTACACACAGAGAGGAGAGGCAGAGACAGAGAGAGAGGTCTTCTGTCTGATGGTTCACTCCCCAGATGGCTGCAACGGCCGGAGCTGCGCCGATCCGAAGCCAGGAGCCAGGAGCTTCTTCTGGGTCTCCCATGCGGGTGCAGGGGCCCAAGGACTTGGGCCATTCTCTACCGCTTTCCCAGGCCACAGCAGAGAGCTGGATTGGAAGAGGAACAGCTGGGACTTGAACTGGCGGCCACATGGGATGCTGGCGCTTCAGGCCAGGGCGTTAACACGCAGCGCCACAGCACTGGCCCCTTTAGTTATTATTTTCTTCAGCTTCTGAATCTCTCTTTGGTTACTATCTGTGTATTGAACTTATTTTAGTCATATGTTATTTTCCTGATTTCATTTAGTTGTGTACCTGTGTACACCTACTAGGTTACTAAATTGTTTTCTGATTTTGTTTAGTTTGTTTTTTCTTATGGCACATAGAAATTTTTTTCCTAAATTTTGGAATCTTTATTTTAAAGACTATTTTATTTGAAAGTCATTTACACAGACAGAGAAAGAGAGGCAGAGAGGCAGAGAGGCAGAGAGAGAGAGAGAGAGAGAGATCTTCCATCTGCTGGTTCACTCCCCAATTGGCTACAATGGCTGGAGCTGTGCCCATCTGAAGCCAGGAGCCAGGAGCATCTGCTGGGTTTCCCACACAGGTTGAAGGGCCCAAGGACTTGGGCCATCTTCTGCTGCTTTCCCAGGCCATAGCAGACGCTGGATCAGAAGTGGAGCAGCTGGGATTCGAACCAGCACCCATATGGGATGCCAGCACTGCAGGATGTGGCCTTACCTGTTATGCCACAGCACCGGCCCCTCATTGAACTTTGAGACAATTGTTTTGTGTACTTTTTTGGTAGCTCATAGATCTCTGTTTCTTTAGGGTCTGTTACTGGAGCTTAATTTTTTTTCTACTAGTGGTATCTGCGTCTCTAGTTCTTTTTATAAACAAGTTTTATTTATTTTTTTAAAGCTTAACTGGCTATATAATAGGAACAATAAATTCATCAAAGCCCTTGCCTGAATTACAGTGGTTTTGTTTCTGCCTTTTTTTTTTTTTTTTTTTTTTTTTTTTGAGAGAGAGAAAAAAACCCAGATAACTCTAGACTTGCGGACCAAATTAGTTCATTTTCTCAAAGGGCATCCCCTGTGCATTATGTGGCTGATGATTAGCCATATTAATTGCATGTCAAATATACATTAGCTTGAACTTAGGTGTGTTAAATGTTAGTTATTATTACCAGCATTTGTCCTTTTGTGAAATCAGTATCGGAATACTTGCACTCATTAACACATTCTTTATAAAATGTGTAAATTCTTCAATACTATTTAAAAAGGAGTGTTATTGCATGCAGCTAATCATAATTTTGAGTTTGCCTCTGTAGATGACTAAAGCAAATTCTTTCATTTATTTTTTTAAATGCCCTTTGATATTTAAAACAAAAAACCCTCTAATTTGATTGACTGATTTTAAGATCAGCCATAGTTTATCAGCAATCTTCAAAAGCACTTTCAACAGATCCATCATGTGGGTTCTAAAGGGAAGAGTCTGTGCCGTTGACTGTTTGAAATGCAGCACTCAAACCTTCCCAACATCCTATGACTCTGTTTAGAATAATCAAATTGATGAAATCATATTTCATGGTTGAGTTTCAGAAAAAGATATTCATTGTACATTAACCATTTAGAGGTCATTTAAATAACAAAATATTGTATTGTAGAAGATCTGAACAATTTTAAAACAATAAAGATTTGAACCTGTAAATGTGTGTGCCTTTTAAAGGAGGATACATTTTTAATATATTTGAGTGATTGCTGGGGAGTATGAAGAAATTGTTCTGAATAATATCAAAGAGAAACTTGTTTATTATGGAAATGTTTAACTGTATACCATGTAACAGGGTAAAACAGTGTTGTGTAGAATAGAAATGTGTAAACTAGATATTCAGAGACATTGTCATTGAACAAAGGTATTTAAATGGGTTTATTGAATTGGATAAGACTTGTTTCAGTTTTGTTGCTAGCAAATAATAAAGTGATTCAAAAATATTTAATTTCTTCATAATAATAAGTTAAATATTTTTTTAAATATATGTATCTAGTACAAAAATGGAATAAACATAGTGTATAGAAAACTGAATTTGACAACATATTAATGAATAAATGAACAAATGATTCCACATGTTTCTATTCAGTCCTTCTATGGCATTTTTATGCAGTGAATATTAAGATAATAAATTACTTTATATAAGCAGAAAAAAAAAATAAAGCTGAAAGTGACAGAGATCTTCCATTTCTTGGTTCACTCCATAAATGGCTACAACTTCCAGGGTTGGTCCAGGCTAAAGCTAGGATCCCAGAACTCCATAGAGGTCTCCCACATGAGTGTCAGAGGCCTAAGTTGTATGGTTATTAAATTGTGTTTCTGTTACAGATGAGTGCTAGAACCTATTAGGCTGTTTTGTGGCATTGCATCTCTGCTTTTAAGAATTTCAGTTTCTTTTCTTTCTTTCTTTTTTTTAATTATTAGAAGTGGGAGAGGAGAAAGAGTGAGTGAAAATATCTCCTATCTGCTGGTTACTCTACAAATGGTTAAGCCATAAAACACAACTACTTGTGCCATCACCTGCTGCCTCCTAGGGTGTGCATTAGCTGTAAGCTGGAGTCAGGAGTGGAGCTGGGACTTGAATCCAGATGTGATACGGCCTTCTCAAGTGGCATCTTTTTTTTTTGACAGGCAGAGTTAGTGAGAGAGACAGACAGAAAGGTCTTCCTTCCATTGTTTCACTCCCCAAATGGCTTCCACGGCCCGTGCACTGCGCTGATCTGAAGCCAGGAGCCAGGCACTTCCTCCTGGTCCCATGGGGTGCAGGGCCCAAGGACTTGGGCCATCCTCCACTGCTTCCCAGGCCACAGCAGAGAGCTGGCCTGGAAGAGGAGCAACCGGGACAGAATCCAGCGCCCCAACCAGGACTAGAACCCGGTGTGCTGGCGCCGCAGGCAGAGGATTAGCCTAGTGAGCCACGGCGCTGGCTCAAGTGGCATCTTAACTGCTGCACCACAACACTCACCCCAAATGTGAGATAATTGATTTTTAACTTTCATTTCTTTGTCTTTTTAAAAATATTTTTATTTATTTGAATGGCAGTGTTAGAGAGTGAGACAGAGAGAGAAAGAGCAAGTGAGAGAGCTCTTCCATCCAGTGGTTCACTCCCCAAATGGCTGCATGGCCATCTGAAACTGGGAGCCAGGAGCTTTATCAAGGCCTCCCACGTGAGTGCAGAGGCCCAGGCACTTGGGTATCTTTCATTGATTTCCCAGGCCATAGTAGATAGCTGGATTGGTAGTGGAACAGCCAGGATGATTTGGCGCCCATATGGGATGCCAGAATCACAGCAGTGGCCCCATTTTTTTTCCTAATATTTTCTTCTATTAAAAAAAAAACACAAAAATTCAGTGTACAAGATCTATTCAATTAAACTAATAATTTAATAATTTAGGTCTATCTTTGTGGATAACATTTACTTTTTTTTTTTTTTTTTTGACAGGCAGAGTGGACAGTGAGAAAGAGAGAGACAGAGAGAAAGGTCTTCCTTTGCCGTTGGTTCACCCTCCAATGGCCGCTGTGGCCGGCGCATCACGCTGATCCGAAGGCAGGAGCCAGGTGCTTCTCCTGGTCTCCCATGGGTTGCAGGGCCCAAGCACCTGGGCCATCCTCCACTGCACTCCTGGGCCACAGCAGAGAGCTGGCCTGGAAGAGGGGCAGCCGGGACAGAATCTGGAGCCCTGACCAGGACTAGAACCCGGTGTGCCAGTGCCACAAGGCGGAGGATTAGCCTAGTGAGCCGTGACACCAGCCTGTATATGTTTTAAAGACTATACATTTTCTTTTAAGCACAATCTAATCTTAGAATCTTGTTTGATAGTCCAAGTTATTAGTGCTAGCTTATCAGACAATTAAATTTCCTCAAATGTTAAAAACATCATTTCTCAGTATTCTCATATTAATTATATGAAAAAGTCAAACTTAAGGATTTAACAAATAAAATTTCTCAGATATTTAAAATTTACTTTTGCAAACTGAAATACCTTGAGACATTGAAGTCACATATAATACACATAATTTTTTAAATTAGTGTAAGGAGCATGAAGGGCTGCATTGTGTTCCCTCAGCTTCCTGTATGGAATTCTGATCCTCAGGACCTAAAGTGCTGCTGTGTTAAATAAAGAGAATTTTTTTGGGCCGGCGCCGCGGCTCACTAGGCTAATCCTCCACCTTGCGGCGTTGGCACACCAGGTTCTAGTCTCGGTCGGGGCGCCGGATTCTGTCCCGGTTGCCCCTCTTCCAGGCCAGCTCTCTGCTGTGGCCCAGGAGTGCAGTGGAGGATGGCCCAAGTCCTTGGGCGCTCCTGCCTTTGGATCAGCGCGGTGTGCCGGCCGCAGTGCCATTGGAGGGCGAACCAACGGCAAAGGAAGACCTTTCTCTCTGTCTCTCTCTCTCATGGTCCACTCTGCCTGTCAAATAAATAAATAAATAATAAAAAATAAAGAGAATTTTTTAAAAAGATGTATTTGTTTATTTGAAAGGGAGAGAGATATAGATAGGTAGATGGATGGGTAGATCTTCTGCCTGCTGATTCCCTCCCCAAATGACCACAAGGACCGGGGCTGGCCCAGGCCGAATCTAGGAGCCAGGAGCTTCTTCTGGGTCTTCCATGTGTGTGCAGGAGTCCATACGTTTGTGCCATCCTCCGCTGTTTGCCCAGACGCCATCCATAGGGAGCCAGTTTGGAAGTAGAGCAGCCAGGACTTGGACTGGCACCCATAAGGGATGCCAGCACTGCAGGTGATGTATTAACACTCTATTCCATGGAGCTGGCCCCAAAGTCATAAAATTTTATGATCAGTGTTCTTTTAAATCATTTTAAAAGCAGACAAAAAGGTATCTAAATGATTTCACCAAACCAGTTGTATTTTTAAATGCCATAAATTTAACTGCTTACCCTTATCAAAATATATTACTATTCTGGTTTTTCTTCTTTCCAAGGTGCTATTCATTCATATGCAATTATATTTTGGTTTTATCTTCTCTGGGTTTTAGTAGTGTTGCCACTCTAAAATGTGAAAAGTATATAGTATAATCTGCAAAGAGTGCAGGTTCTGTGTCACTAGTTAATGTTTGTGTTGGACATTAAAATTGATGATGATGATTCAAATTTTAGTTCTCCAGGCCAGCTCTGTTTATTTCAGGTTTTATGTATTGTATCATGGTGCTGTTATATTCTCATCTTTTCTACAAATTGGCATTTATTTTGAAAATTTATTGTCTTTCTCAGAAATAAGACAGTCTTTAATTTTTTTTCTAACCAGCTAAACCTAATACATTATCCTGTTATTTTGTCTTAATGATTTTATGCTTATCTCTTGATATTATGAGAAACTGATGCTTTTCCCTGCTTAAAATTATTATGTTCATGTAAGGTGTCACCTCTGAGATAGGAAGTTTTGAATCTGTATAGTTAGCTTAATTTGGGGCACTCTTATCTAATATGCTTTCTGTGGACACATTGCAGAATTTCTTTTAATTGGTTATTGGGTGTGACTATCAAATTTAATTAACTGAAGGACCCACTTTATATTTGCTTACTGTAGGGGATCCTCCCCCACTCCCTTTTTATTTTGAGAGTACTGCTGTTTCACTACTAATTTTATGCAGCCTCCTGTGTTTACAAAGATAAAAACAGACACATATTTATGTTTTATAAATGAATACATACTCAAAAAATTCAAAATATCCAAAACCATGTATATCAGTATTTTTCTTTCTTTTTTTTTAAAGATTTATTTTATTTATTTGGAAGAGTTACAGAGAGAGGTAGAGAGAGAGAGACAGAGGTCTTCTGTCTACTGGTTCACTTCCCAATTGGTTGCAACGGCCAGAGCTGTGTCGATCCAAAGCCAGGAGCCAGGAGCTTCTTCTGGGTCTCCCACATGGGTGCAAGGGCCCAAGGTCTTGGACCATCTTCTACTGCTTTCCCAGGCCATAGCAGAGAGCTGAATTGGAAGAGGAGCAGCTGAGACTCAAACCGGCGCCCATATGGGATGCTGGCACTTCAGGCCAGGGTTTTAACCTGCTGAGCCACTGCACCGGCCCCAGTATTTTTCTATATATTAAAATCCATTGTATATATCCTTTTTTTAAAAAAGATTTATTTTATTTATTTGAAAGAAAGAGTTACATAGAGAAGGAGAGGCAGAGTAAGAGAGAGGGAGAGGGAGAGGGAGAGAGAGAGAGAGAGAGAGGTCTTCCATCCACAGGCCACAATGGCTGGAGCTGAGCTGATCTGAAGGCAGGAGCCAAGAGCTTCTTCCAGGTCTCCCATGCGAGTGCAGGAGTCCAAGGACTTGGGCCATCTCCTACTGCTTTCCCAGGCCATAGCAGAGAGCTGGATCAGAAGTAGAGCAGCCGGGACTTGAACTGGCGCCCATATGGGATGCTGGCACTGCAGGAAGCAGCTTTACCTGCTGCACCACAGCGCCAGCCCCCTGTTCGACTTCTTATCCGCTTCCTGCTAATGGCCAGGGAAAGGCAGTGGAAGATAGCCTAAGTATTTGGGTCCCTGCCACTACATGGGAGACCTGGATGAAGCTCCTGGCTTCAGCTTGCCCAGAGCTGGCCATTGTGGCCATCTGGGGAGTGAACCAGTGAACAGAAGATCTCTCATTCTCTGTTGCTCTCTTTCTCTCTGTTACTCTGACTCAAAATAAATAAATCTTAAAGAAGAGCAATAAAATATAAATCAGTTGTGACTGTATACTAACAAATGTTGACAGTTAACTGGTATCTTGTTTTTGTTTGTTTATTTTTGAAGCTTTTGTTTTTATTTGAAAGGCAAAGTGACAGAGCTCTTCTATCCAGTAGTTCACTCTCCAAATGGTCGCAATGCCCAGTACTGGTCCACAACCCTGATTCTGATATTATCTTGCTTTAATCTTTGTAGGTACTACAAAAAAGGTATTTGTGGTAGAGGTTGTCAGTGCTCACCTATACCTGTTTCTCCTTCCTTTCATACATAGTTCTTGTACATAGGAAGGGCCACATGAGTAATTTTAGATAATGATGTGTAACCAGATTGCTGTTACCTAGACTGAGGCATTTAGAAAATACTGTACCACTTACTTTTTTCCTTTTCCCAAGCTGTGGACATGCAGCCAATAATTCCCAAATCCGTGGTTGGTGTGTTGTTTAGAATGAACTCAAAGTGTGGAAATGTATCCCCACAAGCTTGTTCATGGGGCTGGACTAGGCCAAGATGTCAAGTGCTGGAATCACCAATGCCATGATGGTAGATTGCATATGAATTCTATTGTCTACCAAGAACAGTGTAGTCTGGGAGTAAGACCAAAGAACCCATCCTACCATGGTCTGTCTGCTGTTGAAGTGGACTTACTGCCTTATGCTGACCTTGATAGGCTGCTAGTAATGCTGCCTGGAGTCTATGACTGATCAGCTAAGGCCACGAAACTCCATTTGGCACTGAAGCAGGTCCAGAGGCTCCATCTGCAGGCAGTGGCTTGGAGATGGGGACAGGGACTAATAATGATCTGCTCAGTGTTGGATTTTACTTGCTCATATTGATTTCCCAAACAGTCTTCTGGTTCTTTTCTGTCTGCCCAAGATTGTAGGAGGGATGTTAGAGGCAGCTCCTTAGCATCCCAGGCAGGCACTAGATGGATCACACCTGGTTCTTAGTTATTAGTCCCTGTGCAGTATTGGGGTGCTTCCTACCCATTTGAAGCTGGTGATGATATATACAAAAAGAAGTCCATTCCACCAGAGTCCAGGTCTCTACCTGATACTCAGACAAGACTGGAGAGTCCCTTTCTAGGAACTGTCTTGAGGTTTCTTGGTGTCTGCCCAAGGTTGGAGATCTTTAGCTGTTGAGACTTGACACTAGGGTGGGTCACACTTGAGTCTCATAGTCACTATGCCTCTTGGAGTCTAGACAAATCATGCCAGATCCACCCGAGACTGACAGTGACAGACACTGAAATGAGCCTGTCCCACTGGAGCTTTGAGTAGTATGAACATCTTAATAATATTAGATTTTTTAATCCAGGAAGACAAGATATCTTTCCATTTCTGTGTGTCCTCTTCAGTTTCTTTTATCAGAGTTTTAAAATTTTCAGTGGTTGAATTTATTTGAGGTATCTTATTTTTTTGTTAACTATTGTAAATGGAGTTGTCCTCTTATTTTTTTTTTTTTTTCAGACAGTTCACTACAAGGGAGCTTCACAGTTTGTGGAAACGTGGAATGAGGCAATAATGTACTTTTTTTATAAAGCTTTTAAAGCCCCCTCAAATTTGTGTATCAAAATAGCTAATTTTTATATAGTAATTTTTGTAATTACAAATTTACTGATTATTAGTTCTGATGTGTTTTTGGTGGGATCTTTTATGTTTTTCTCTGTATAAAATCATGGTATCAGGACTGACGTGTGGTATAATGGATTGAGCTACTGCCTTTGACTCTGACATCCCATGTAGGTGCCAGTTTGAGACCCAGCTGCTCCACTTCTGATCCAGCTCCCTGCTAATGCATCTGGGAAAGCATCAGAAGATGGTTCAAGTTCTTGGACCCCGGCATCCACATGGGAGATGAGGATGAATCTCCTGGCTCTTGGCTGTGTGGCCTGGCCCAGCCCCTGCTGTTGTGATATAATGTATCACATTTATTAATTTGCATATGTTGAACCATCTTTGCATTCTTGGAGTGAATTCCACTTGAATAGTGAATGACCTTTCTGATGTGCTGTTAAATTTGGTTTTCCAGTATTTTGTTGAGAGTTTACCAAAAGTTTTTGATTCTGCTATTTGGTGGAAGCAACACAACTGAAATCTAACGGCTGCAACTTCCTTTGGAATAGCTTATTGTTGACTAAAATATAGTAGGAACAAAATCTTGACAAAATGAATTTTAATTTTTTTTCATTTTCAAAATAACATTTTCAATTTACATTCTAGTGAAAGGTTTAATGCTTCACTAAATAAAGAGTTCAACAAATAAAAAGCAAAAAGATCATAGTTCAGTAGGAACACAGTCAAAGACCATAAACAACAATCAAGTGAAAAGATGTCAACTTCCCCCATTATAAACTTTAAAATAGTCTTAGATAATCAAAACTATTGAAGTGTATAGTTCTTTTTTTTTTTTTTTTTTTTTTTTTTTTGACAGGCAGAGTGGACAGTGAGAGAGAGAGACAGAGAGAAAGGTCTTCCTTTGCCGTTGGTTCACCCTCCAATGGCCGCCGCGGCCGGCGCGCTGCGGCCGGCGCACCGCGCTGATCCGATGGCAGGAGCCAGGAGCCAGGTGCTTTTCCTGGTCTCCCATGGGGTGCAGGGCCCAAGCACCTGGGCCATCCTCCACTGCACTCCCTGGCCACAGCAGAGAGCTGGCCTGGAAGAGGGGCAACCGGGACAGAATCCGGTGCCCCGACCGGGACTAGAACCCGGTGTGCCAGCGCCGCTAGGCGGAGGATTAGCCTAGTGAGCCGCGGCGCCGGCCTAAAGTGTATAGTTCTTAACAATTTGCCTGACAAAGATTCAAAACGAAGTTTGACAAAACACTATTTGTAGCAAAACTGATACATAGGTATTTCTTTCTGATTTTTTTTTTTTAAAGATTTATTTATTTATTTGAAAGTCAAAGTTACACAGAGAGGAGAGGCAGAGAGAGAGAGAGGTCTTCCATCCGATGTTGGTTCACTTTCCAATTGTCTGCAACAACCGGAGCTGAGCTGATCCGAAGCTGAGAGCCTGGAACTTCCTCTGGGTCTTCCCACGTGGGTGCAGTGGTCCAAGAACTTGGGCTATCTTGTACTGCCTTCCCAGGCCACAGCAGAGAGCTGGATTAGAAGTAGAGCAGCTGGGTGTCGAACTAGCGCCCATATGGGATGCTGGCGCTTCAGGTTAGGGCGTTAACCACTGTGCCACAGCGCCGGCCCCCTGATTTTTTTTTTAAGCTCTCACATATGAGAGAGAACATGCAGGATTTGTTTTCCTGTGTCTGGCTTATTTCATGCAACATGATCCTCTTGACAAAATTTAAAACTGTAAATTTGACTTGGGAAAAATAGACTGGGTTAGGAAAAGGAAGCTAATATAGCAGAAATTTTGTCTTCTCCCCAAAATGCTCTAAGATAAAAGTTTACGAATTTAACATTTCATATGGGTATAGCATAAAGTAAAATTGTTAAAAATGAACATGTTGAGGAATTGCTCTAGCAATTCAGCAAAATGAACTTTCTTAAAGCAAAAGAAATGGTCTAACTGCCATACAGAAATATTATCAAGGTAGGACATTGGGTCAGTGGAATAATCAGAAAAAAATACATTGTTGTTATCAGAAGAAAACATTTACAGCATTAAATGGAGAGGATAAAAACAACTACCTCAACCACGATGTCAAATACAATGTAAACTTCTTCTACAGTAACTATTTTTCCTAAATCTCATCTCATGAGTACCTGTGGAAGAATCTGTTGAGGTATATAAATGAGAGAAATAGATGTGTTGAGATACTATTATTTATTTAAAGACATTTATTTATTTGAGAAAGAGAGAGGTCTTCCATATATTGGTTAACTTTCCAGATGTCCACAACAACCAGGGCTGGGCAAGTTTCTTACGGTTCTCCCACATGGGTGCAGGGACCCAAGCATTAGTGCCATCATCCGTTGCTTCCCAGGCACCTTAGCCGGAACTGGATTGGATCACAAGGGAAACAGCCAGGAATTGAACTTGCACCCATAGGGGATGCTGACATCGCAGGCTGCAGCTTCGTTCACTATGCAACAACAAGGGCCCTAGAATTCTAATTTTAAATCTACGTCTTTGATGAATAACAATGATGTGTAAGGATTCAGTCATTATGTCTGTTTGGTCCTTTGGGAAGAAGATGCACAAGTGGAGTTGAGATTGCAAAGGATTTATTGGAAATCATCGTAGGATAGGATTAATGAAAGCAGGAGAGTTTCCTCACCATGCTGCCAATCTGACAGTTTCTCAGGCAAACCAATAGGGAGCTCTAGAGCATGGAATATTTGTTGGAGGAGTCCCATATTTAGCAGAAATGGCCAGGCCCTTGTACCCAAGCTATGCTTAGCCTTTGGGGGAATTGTTGGGAAGATTCTGGTTTTAGCTAGAAAGCTGAGATAGGGCCCAAGGGCTCTATCAATAACTTAGCTTCCTTGCTGAATCCCAAATTCTTTCTTGAAAGGAATCTGAATGACTCATCTCTTTGGTTGATACACTAATCAATAATTTCTTTTTGGAGTATTACTACAAATAATACAGAATTCTTCTAAAACTTTTTTTGACTAGGTGATACACTAAAAAGTTAGACAAAATGAACTAAATAAATACTTCTTAGTTTATTAAATCTCATTATTGGTATGAGATTATGAGATGATTACTCGAAATAAGCACATCTGGCTGGGGAAAATTTTAGGGGGAAGAGAGAGCTGGATGAATAGTTCTCATGCTTTATGATAGGAATAAAATAGCTTTTCCTAATACAGTTTTGATGGTGATTGTAACAATGCTTATCATATATGGAGAGTCTTCGCAAAATATAAAAATGAGAATCAACTGCAATGACAAGGTAACTATTTTAAAAAAGATTTATTTATTTAGTTATTTGAAAGGTAGAGTTACAGAGAGAATTGACAGGAGACAAAAAGAGAGAGAGAGATGGAACTCTTCCTATTTGCTGGTTCACTTCCCAGATGGCTACAATGGTCAGGGCTGGGCCAGGCCAAAGCCAGGAGCCTGGAACTCCAACCAGGTATCCCTCATGGATGGCAGGGGATTTTCTGCTGCTTTCCTAGGCACTTTAGTAGGGAGCTGGATCAGAAGTAGAGTATATGAGACTCAAACCGGTGCTCATATGGGATGCCCGTGTCAGAGACAGTTGCTTAGGTAGCTACTTTGTAAAGAAAATTTAAGATTGAAGTTAGTCTATCAATGTGAAATTTTCAGAGAGAAGACCCGATAGATTAAATGGAAAGTAAAATGAAAATCAGTGGTAAAAATAGCATTTCATATACAGCCAATTTGCTCATTTTGTTGAAAATATTTGCTTAAAGGGGCTATATGGACCACATATGTTTTCAGTATTTTATATGAGAGTCCACACTCTCTAAACTCAGGAAACTAGGGCTACTAAGATGGGAAAATTGTATTCTTGGTCACCCTGGGGCTGGAGAGGGTGTGACTAAAATGGCAAATTCATCATGACCTTCAGTGAAAACAAATTCTAAGTGTAAGGGGGATGATATGTCTGAAGGACTCATTATAGAAGTGACAGGTTTTAAGTTTGGGGAGATTTAGAAGTATGCTTGATATTTGGGAAATAAACTTTTTCTCAAATGAAAGCCTTCCTCCCACCTCCAATAATAAAATTTGTAAATACTTATTTTAAAAATTCAGATAAAATAAAAACAAGCAAATCCTACCAATTAAATATAATTCTGTTAACATTTTTAGTTTATATACGTCTCAATTGCTTAAACATATGTTTTGGTATTTAAATGTTGACTTTACTATAATGGTGTTTTGTAAATTTTTTTCAATTACTGTTGTTTAGATATGCCAGTAACTAAAGGTACATGCTGTTTTTAATAGCTGTATACTGACTTTAAAACAAAATTGAGGGGCCGGCGCTATGGTGCAGTGGATTAAAGCCCTGGCCTGAAGCGCCAGCATCCCTTATGGGCGCCAGTTCTAGTCCTGGCTGCTCCTCTTCCAATCCAGCTCTCTGCTATTGCCTGGGAAAGCAGTAGAAGATGGCCCAAGTCCTTGGGCTCCTGCACTCGTGTGGGAGACCCGGAAGAAGCTCCTGGCTCCTGGCTTTGGACTGGTGCAGCTCCAGCTGTTGCGGCCATTTGGGTAGTGAACCAACGGATGGAAGACCTCTCTCTCTCTCTCTCTCTCTCTCTCTCTCTGCCTCTCCTCTCTCTGTGTAACTCTGACTTTCAAATAAATAAAATAAATCTTTAAAAAAAATTGAATAGTCACTATTATGATTGGACTGACCCATGAATACACCATAATTAATTTAATCAATTGTCAGTGTCAAATATCCAAATAATATGTAGGTCTTTTTTTTTTTTTTTTCCAATGCTATCTTACAGGCTTCTATATCTCTCCTGACTGCTTAATTCTGTTTGCTAGAATTTTAGGCATGAAAATCCTGGTTTAAAAGGAATTAATTTTTTAGACTTCTGAAACATGTTACTATAGACCTCTGCAAATTTTGCCAATTTATACTTTTAGCAGCAAGGTATATGAGTACCCTTAAAAAAATTCTCATCAATGCGTGGGTATTGCCAGGCTGTTTAACTTGTTGCCAGCCTAATGACACCATGTTTTAGTTTACTACAAATGTTTGAATCTTGAATGTTGAAATGTTACTGGTAAGCATAAAATAGTTTCCCTTGGGATAGTTAAAAGTAATCCACTCAGGATGTTATTTCACAGCAGGATGGATAAATTGAGGACTGATTTTGATAGAATTAAATAAATGAAGCCAAAAACCCAGCTCTGTACTCTTTTTAAAAATGATAGTCGTTGTCATCTAAAACTCCTGTAGAGATAATAAAAGAAATAAAAATAGAACACATATTAAGAAATACATTTCTATTTATAATACCACAAATACAAGCTTTTTGACTAATCCTTAGGAACAGAGAGTACTCCTTGTCTAGGATTTAGATGTTTACTATTTTTCTCGAGAACATTCTTATACCACTTAGACAACTGTTTTTTTGATAGAGAATTTAGTTTTTAAATGGCTACACATCTGTTAGAAAATGTTCTTCACTTCTTTGGCATAATTTCATGTTCCATTTGGGTCTTCTAAAAATAGAAATGAAAATGTTTTTATTTATTTATTGAAATTGTTAAATGTTAGTAATATTCTCAAATTGATTTAAGGCATTGATATGTTTTTGCAAGATTGCCAATGATTTACTTAAGTTTAAATATTTGCCATCCTAATTCTAAGTAACTTCGATTCTCAGGGCTAATACAGAAAATACTTTTATGTTATCTTTATTGTTAATAAAAATTTGTGTCTGCAAATTTGTCAGATCAGTCTCCTTGTACCTCCCCACCTTTAAGAAGATCAACTAAGATGTCATATAAACTATTTAAAATGAAACAGTATTTGGGATGTGGAAAACCTTGAATCCGTTTTAGGTTTTTAGTTAAAAAATTTAAAAAATTGCTCAGCATCATCAGTGGTTTTATTGTGTTGTCCATTAAGTCTCCCAGTAAACAGTGCTGATGTGGTTCATGTTCTCATGGAGCTAGGATCCTGTAGGGATCTCAGACAATAAAAGTAAAGCAAAACAAAAAAAATATAATTATTTTGTGTGACAGGTTCTAAGAAGGGAAAAATAGTGCACTATTAGAGAACAATGGTAAGACCTATTTTTTTTAGAAGGCTTTTATTTGATGAATACAGATTTCATATGTGCAGCTTTTAGGAATATGGTGGTTCTTTCCCCCATTTCTGCCCTCCCACTCTCAATCCCATCCCACCTCCTACTCCCTCTCCCATCCCATTCTTCATTAAGGTTTGTTTTTAATTAACTTTATATACAGAGGACCAGCTCTATCCTAAGTAAAGATTTCAATAGTTTGCACCTACCCACACACATACCAGGTATAAAGTACAGATTGAGAGCAAGTTTTACAGTTATTTCTCATAGTACAGCTCATTCAGGGCAGAGGTCCTACATGGGGAGCAAGTGCACAGTGACTCCTGTTGTTGATTTAATAATTAACACTTTTATGTATGACATCAGTGACCATCCAGGCTCTTGACATGAGCTGCCAAGGCTATGGAAGCCTTTTGAGTCCACAAATTCCATCAGTATTTAGACAGGGCCATATGCAAAGTGAAAGTTCTCTCCTCCCTTCAGAGAAAAGTATGTCCTTCTTTGATGACCCCTTTGGAAAGACATGTTTTCAATAAAGTGGTCAGAATAGGCACTCTGAAGAGATGACATATAAACTAACATTTGGAGGATTGGAGGGAACCAGCCATGTGTGTAACTGAGTGATGGGTGGGGCAGAACAGTAAACCAGTTTGAGGGAACAGTTTGTACAGAAAGCTTTAGGTATAAAAGACCTTGGCATATTCAAGGAGTGGAAAGGAGTTCTGTATCATTGGAATTTATAATCAGTAAGGTTGAGATTAGAATGGAATGAAGGAGGTTGTGGAGGTAGGAGCCAGATTGTACCCATCTTGTAGGCTTAGCAAGGAGTTTAGATTTTATTCAAAGTGCGGTGGGAAACCAATGAAAAAGAGTGATGTGACCCAATTTGTTCTAACAGTTGTGAGAATAATACATGGAGAAGGGAGAGACTAGTAATCTGGGTAGAAATTACGGTGGCTTGATCTAGAGTCAAAGCAATAGAGATGAAGAAAAAAATGGATAGATTCAAGATGTATTTAGAGATAGAAATGATAAGACTTATTGAGGAATGAATATGGAACAGAGGAAAAATAATTGATATCTGAATTTCTAACTTGTCAGATTTTATAATGAGTAAATAAAGTAAGTTATCATAAACCTATTATATTACTTTTTATTTGTAGTACACACAGTTTCAGAGGTAAAGACTTATGGTTAGAATATATAAACCTAGGGCAGCGCCACTGCTCACTAGGCTAATCCTCCGCCTGCGGCACCGGTACTCCAGGTTCTAGTCCCGGTTGGGGCGCCGGGTCTGTCATGGTTGCTCCTCTTCTAGTCCAGCTTTGTTGTGGCCCGGGAAGGCAGTGGAGGATGACCGAAGTGCTTGGACCCTGCACCCACATGGGAGAGCAGGAGGAAGCACCTGGCTCCTGGCTTCGGATTGGTGCAGTGTGCTGGCCGTAGTGGCCATTTGAGGGGTGAACCAACGGAAGGAAGACCTTTCTCTCTCTGTCTCTCTCTCCCTCACTGTCTAACTCTGCCTGTCAAAAAAAAAAAAAAAAAAAAAAGAATATATAAACCTATTGATAAACATCCCTGAAAATACAAAACAAATTAATAAAAGGGATTTATATATAATATAATGAAACACACTTACTACCTAAAGGACATTTTGTATCTAGGCTCTTACTAAATATTTGTTGAATTAATGTGTCTCAAGATATTTCTGAGGCTCTTTACCCCTTATGAAGCTCTGAGTTTCTGTCTAAAGTCATTTTCCTTTAGCGTAAAGAAATTCTTCTAGCGTTCTTTGTGAAGAATTTCCTTGAGGCTCTGTTCCTTTTATTTTTCCCCTAAATCATTTTTTCTCTCATTTCTTCAGATTCAACAATTATATTGGCCTATATTCAAATATACAGCTTTTTCTGTTGTCTTTATTATATTAGGCAGTGAATTTTTTTTTTTAAGATTTATTTATTTGTAAGAGTTAGAGGGGAGAGACAGAGACAGAGAGAAAGATCAAGATCAGTCTTCCATCTGCTGGTTCACTCCCCAGATGGCTGCAATGGCCAAGGCTGGGCCAGAGCTAAGCTAGGAGCCAGGAGCTTCATCCAGACATCCTATATGTGTGGCTGGTGCCCAAACAGTTGGACCACCTTTTGCTGCTTTTCTCAGACCATTAGCAGGCAGTTGGATTGAAAGTGGAGTAACCAGAACACAAACTAGTGGCTATAAGGGATGCTGGGATTGCAGGCCATGGCTTTACCCACTATGCTACAATGCTGGCCCCAGGCAGTGAATCTTTAAGTTTCACATATTGTATTTTTCAGTTCTAGTATTTTATTTTGTTATCTTTTTAGTTGCTGTTTTTCTGTTAAAGTTTCCTTTAATTTCGTTTTTAAAAATTTTAAATTTATTATTTTTTTAAAGATTTATTTACTGTTTTATTTGAAAGGCAGAGTTACAGAGAGGCAGAGGTCAGGGCAGGGGGAGAAAAGGGTCTTCTGTCCACTGGTTCACTACCCAAATGGCTGCAATGGCCAGAGCTGTGCTGATCTGAAGTTAGGAGCTGCTTCTGGGTCTCCCAAGTGTGTGTGCAGGGGCCAAAGGACTTGGGCCATCTTCTACTACTTTCCCAGGCTATAGTAGAGAGCTGGGTCAGAAGTGGAGCAGCTGGGACTCAAACTGGCATCCATGTGGGGTGCTGCACTGCAGGTGGTGCCTTTACCTGCTACACTACAGCACCAGCCCCCTTTTAATTTCTTAAGAACTATGTAACAATTGCTTGAAAATCTTTGCAAATTCCAACATCAGGATCATCTTGGAATTAGTCTCTATTTTTTCTCTTGAAAATGGATCACATTTTTTTCCATCCTTTTTTTTTTTTTAAATGTCATGGAATTTTGGATTATGTCCTAGACATTGTGAAAATGAAATTGTGGAGACTCTGATTTCTGTTGTATTCTTCCAAAGATTATTTATGCTCATGATTAGCAAACAGTTAACATGATTGGATTCAAACTATGAGCTGTCTCTTGGGTGGTATAGCACTTAGTTCAGTTCTTTTATCCTTAACCGAGCTGCTTAGAGTCTGTTCTTTTGCATTTGTGATTCAGGAATCAGCCTCAGATTTGTACAATCCGTTCCTGGATTTTGTGTCTCTTCCTTTCTCACTCTCTTCTTTCTTAGGTTCTTCTCTGACTTTCTTGCATCTGTGGATTCCCTGAACTCTATCTTCTGGTGTTCAAGATAGGCTGTGGAATTTATCTTGGTGTTTTAGATATTCCTATGATGCCAAGTGGACAGGCTCTCAAGTCAAAAGCTGTAGGTGGGAAATTCACCTAATACCACTGTTACCTTTGTTTAGGGATTAGGGACCCCAAAATCAGATCCTTTGTTCAGTGTCATAAAGCTAACAGCAAAACTAAAGTTGAGCATTAATGGCACAAGATGTGTTCAGTGGCCATAGAATGGAGTATCAGGAGCTTAGCTCACAAATCTACTCCTTCATCTTCTAGGGCCTGAGAAGTCTTGGATATAGGGCAATAGGAATGAAGGAGGGGAGTTTGTTAGTTAGTGGGAAAAATATTCATGACTTTTCTGGGGAAGGGGTGGCATAATTCTAGGAATTTGGGAACCACCTTTTTGTCATCTTATGGTCTCTTTGCCTAGTGCTGGTTGTTATGATGAGTGGCAACTGTCATGGCAACAGTGAGAGTTATAGTGAGGTTTGAGGTTTCCTTGAATTCATGTTGGCAGCAATCTTGGATCTCACCAATTTAAGCCAGTTGTCCTGGGGAGGAACTTCTTCCCTTAAATTATGCTGTTCTCTAAGGCAAGCAGTTTTAAGCGGGGGCTAGAAACTTAGGCCTTGCCCTAGATAATACCAGTGTCTTCTAAGTATTGATTTCCTCCAGTATTAGTTTGCTTTTGGTCACTTTTCAATGTCTTTAGATCTAATTTTTGTATTTATTCAAAATTTATAGTTATCTGTGGGAAGATTAATCTAGTGGGTGTTTGTTCAGCCAAAGCAGAGAAGTGGACCCTCTCTTATTCCTTTTTGTGTGAGGATATTCCCTTCATGATTGTAGTCCTTCATGTTCATACCAGCTTTATAGATACATCATGTGCAAATCAGTTAAGAAATTGTCATTTGAATATTGCCTTTGTAAATTGTTTAATTCAGAGAATAGCCACATTTCCTCATCTTAAAAGAAGTAACAGTCTTGTGGGGAAGACAACCAGGAAGAAGATAGTAATATAAGTGAAAGGAGCCATGATAGAGGGATAAACAGGCTACTGTGGAGAGCCCAGAGAAAGGGATCTTAACCCAGTCTGGTAGGGAAGAGAGAAGATGAAAGAAGACTTTGTGGAGGAGGTGATTTCTGTGTTTTACCCATGAGAAATAAGGGTGTGCCTGATGAAGAATGGAATCAAGGGCTTTCTAGGAAGAAGAGAGAAGAGCATAAATAAAATTTATGGGGACCTAAGAATGACTGGCTTTGTAGATGAATTGCAGATACTAGTTTTGGTGTGACCACAGTAGAGGATATATATGGGGAGGTGTTAAAATATGAAGCAAGGGGAAAAAAAAAAAAAAAAGCCCGGCGCCGCGGCTCACTAGGCTAATCCTCTGCCTTGTGGCGCCGGCACACTGGGTTCTAGTCCCGGTCGGGGTGCCGGATTCTGTCCCGGTTGCCCCTCTTCCAGGCCAGCCCTCTGCTGTGGCCAGGGAGTGCAGTGGAGGATGGCCCAAGTCCTTGGGCCCTGCACCCCATGGGAGACCAGGATAAGTACCTGGCTCCTGCCATCGGATTGGCGCGGTGCACTGGTTGCAGCGCTCCAGCCGCAGCGGCCATCGGAGGGTGAACCAATGGCAAAGGAAGACCTTTCTCTCTCTCTCACTGTCCACTCCTGCCTGTCAAAAAAAATAAAAATTAAAAAAAAAATATGAAACAAGGGTGGGCATTCTGCTTAGTGATTAAGGTACTGCGTGGGGTTCCTGCATTCCATATCAGAGTGCCTGGGTTTGGGTCCTGGCTGTGCCCTGGATTCCAACTTCCTTCTTTTTTTTTTCTTAAAGATTTATTTATTTATTTGAAAGTCTGAGTTATACAGAGGGAGAAGGAAAAGCGGGGGGTGGGGGGAGTCTTCCATCTGCTGGTCCACTCCCCAATTGGCTACAACAGCCAGAGCTGCACCGATCCAAAGCCAGGAGCCAGGAACTTCCTTTGTGTCTTACCATACGGGTGCAGGGGCCCAAGGACCTGGGCCATCTTCTACTGCTTTCCCAGGACATAGTAGAGAGCTGGATCAGAAGTGGAGCAGCTGGGACTGGAACCAGCGCCCATATGGGATGCTGGCACTGCAGGTGGCACCTTTACCTGCTACGCCACAGCACCAGCCCCCCAACTTTCTTCTAATGTGTGCCTGGTGAGGTTGCAGAGATGTCTCAAGTAGTTGTGTCCCTGACACCGATGTGGGATACCTTGAGTGAGTTCATGGCTCTTAGATTTTGTCTGGTCCATCTTTAACTGTTGTGGTCATTTGGGGAGTGAATCAGCAGATGGAAAAATTCCTACCTCACTTTGTTCCTCCCTCCCTGTCTGTCTCTCTCTTGCTCTTCCATTTGCTGCCTCTCAAATAAGTAAAATCAATAATTGTTTTTCAAAAGTAAAGAAATATGAGACCAGAGAAGTTGGGTTGGGGATACTTCATTAAAGGTTTTGGGTGTCATGCCAAGGAGTTTGCATTTTAAATTATAGATAGTGGGAACCCATTGACATGTCCTCCCCAAGATTGAATGATTTATTTGAAAGGCAAAGTTACAGAGAGGGAGAGACAGAGATCTTCTGATTCAGCTCTCTGCTATGGCCTGGGATAGCAGTAGAAGATGGCCCAAGTCCTTGGGCCCCTGCACCCACGTGGGAGACCCAGAAGGAGCTCCTGGCTCCTGGCTTCGGATCTCCCCTCCTCTCCCCTCCTCCTCTCTCCGTCTCTCCTCTCTTTTTGCCTCTCCTCTCTCTCTGTAACTCTGACTTTCAAATAAAAGAAAATAAATCTTAAAAAAAAATACACCTTTACCCCCTTATTCCAGGTTAGTTGAATTGATAAGAGAACTTGGAGAGGATTTTTAACTATATAAGAAAAAACAAAGGTTTAAAACAATTTATATCTTTCTAACATTACAGTGAAATATTCTTTCAGCCCCCTCTAAGTAGTATTTTCAGTTTTTAAGAATATTTTGTTTCAGAGGGGCCAGTGCTGTGGTGTAGTGGGTAAAGCTACCACCTGAAGTGCCAGCATCCGTTATGGGTGCCAATTTGAGACCCAGCTGCCCCTTTCTGATTCAGCTCTCTACTATGGCCTAGGAAAGCAGAAGATGGTCTAAGTCCTTGGGCTCCTGTACACGTGTGGTAGACCCTGAAGAAGTTCCAGGCCCTTGGCTTTGGGTCTGCCCAGCTTTGGCTATTGTGGCCATTTGGGGAGTGAACCAATGGATGGAAGATCTCTCTGTCTCTGCCTGTCTGTAACTCTGCCTTTCAAATAAATAAATAAATCTTAAAAAATTTTGTTTTAGGGGCTGGCGCTGTAGCACAGTGGGTTAATGCCCTGCCTGAAGTGTCAGCATCCCATATGGGTGCCGGTTTGAGACCCGGCTGCTCCACTTCCTGTCCAGCTCTCTGCTATGGCCAGGGAAAGCAGTGGAAGATGGCCCACGTCCTTGGGCCCCTGCACCCACATGGGAGACCTGGAAGAAGCTCCTGGCTCCTGGCTTCAGATCAGCAGAGCTCCGGCCGTTGCTGCCATCTGGGGAGTGAACCATCAGAGGGAAGACCTCTCTCGCTCGCTCTCTCTGCCTCTCCTCTCTCTGTGTAACTATTTCAAATAAATAAATCTTTAAAAAAGTTTTTTGGTTATAGAGCTGCTAAGTTCTGCTGGTTCATACACCTAAGAGTTTGAATTTCCCCTCTTACCAGTAATGCTGGCTCAGGAAATTGTATTATTGATAGTTTAAAATTCAATATGCCTCCTGGGGAATACCCATTTTTAAAATGACTGTGAGAAACTTAACTTTCAGAATGAGAATGCTTCATAGTCTTCCTGACCAGTATATTCTTTCCCTATAGGCTATTTTGTTCCTAGACATATTTAGGTTCTGCCTGTCAGATGTGTTTTGATTTGGAACTGAGCCACCTGGAGAGGGAGAGAGGGTAGCAAGAGAGGTGGAGTGATTCTGAGCTAGTAGTTTGTGTAGTTTCTTAATTTAGCAGTGACTTTCCAATTGTGCAGTTTCTAAGGTGGCTTCTTTGTTTACCAGCTTCCTGCAGTGATGGTGCCAGCTTTTGTGACTGTGGCAGAGGTAACGTGGTTCTGTGGTCTAAGAGTTGTTACTGGAAGTTTAGTTGCGAGAGCCTGCTTTTTCACTTTTCCCAATGATTTTGTGAGCATCTTGATTTTTGTATTAAGACTTTTTACTTAAACTACTTGGAGTAGATTCTGATCTCAGACCACTACAGTAAAGTGCTAAAACTGTTAACACCAACAAATCCTCAAGGAATGTGGGAAGGTCACTGATAATCAGTCCATGGCACCTAGTAGTGAAAGGTACTTAAGTTTTCATCTGTGGTCACCAGAAATGAAATGTTTTATTGTTGTTTTTAAGATTTATTTTATTTATTTGAAAGAAAGAGTTAGAGGGAGGGAGAAAGGGAGGGAGGGAGACATCTTCGATCTGCTGGTTCACTCTCCAAATGGCTGCAGTGGCTGGAGTGGAGCTGATCCGAAATCAGGAGCCAGGAGCCTCTTCTGGGTTTCCCACGTGGTGCAGGGGCCCAAGGACATGGGCTATTTTCTGCTGCTTTTCCAGGTGCATTAGCAGGGAGCTGGATTGGAAATGGAGCACTGGGACTGGAATGAGAGCCCATATGGGATGCTGATACTTCAGGCCGGGTCTTAACCTGCTGTGCCACAACGCCAGCCCCTTGTTGTTGTTTTTAAGATTCATTTTTATTTATTTAAAAGAGAGAGAGCCAGCGCTGCGGCTCACTAGGCTAATCCTCCACCTTGCACCGCTGGCACACCGGGTTCTAGTCCCATTCGGGGCGCCGGATTCTGTCCCGGTTGCCCCTCTTCCAGGCCAGCTCTCTGCTGTGGCCAGGGAATGCAGTGGAGGATGGCCCAAGGACTTGGGCCCTGCACCCCATGGGAGACCAGGAGAAGCACCTGGCTCCTTCTTCGGATCAGCGCGGTGCACTGTCTGCAGTGCGCCAGCTGCGGCAGCCATTGGAGGGTGGACCAACGGCAAAAGGAAGACCTTTCTCTCTGTCTCTCTCTCTCACTGTCCACTCTGCCTGTCCAAAAAAAAAAAAAAAAAAAAGAGAGCGAGAGCCAGAGAGCGCATGGGTGCTTAGTTTTACTGGTTTACTCCCCAGATGGCTGCAACTGCTGGAGCTGGGCCAGCCTGAGAACTAGGAGCTTCATCCAGGTCTGCCACATGGGTGCAGGGACCCAAGGACTTGGGTTGTCTTCCACTGCTTTCCCAAGCATATCAGCAGAGAGCTAGAAAGGAAGTAGAACAGCTGGGACATGAACTAGTGCCCATATGAGATGCTGGCATTGCAGGCAGTGGCTATACCTGCTATGCCACAATGCTTTCCCTAAATATCTTGTTTTAGAGAAAGCTTTGGTGGGCTGAGTGGTGATGCATTTTAGGAGATATGGGACACTGAAGATTATGAGTGAATTGACTGTTTTTAAATCCTCTGCCTAGTTTATTTATTTAAATAAAAATTTATTTACTTGCAAGGCACTTAGAAGATATCTCTCTTTCTCTTTCTATATCTACTGGTTCACTCCCCAAATGTCTACAATAATGGGCTAGGCCAGACCAAAGCCAGAAATATGAAACTCCATTTGGTTTCCCACTTGGGGGTAGGGGCCCAAGTATTCGAACCATAATCCACTACTCTCCCAAGTGCATTGGCAAAGAGCTGGATATGGGATGCTGGCACTTCAGGCCAGGGCATTAACCCGCTGCGCCACAGCACCAGCCCCTAGAAGTTCAATTTTTGAGAAGAGTTGCGCAAAAAACAAAAGACTTGGACTATCCAGATTGTAGTTTTCTCTAAGATAAACTTGTAGTTAGAACGTGGAAGGGGAGAGCATTGTAGACAGAGAATGTATTTAAAATGCAATTTGGAAAAAGAAATTTGCCATCTATATTTTTTAAAAAGATTGATTTATTTTAATGACAGTTACAGATTGAGAGGGAGAGACAGAGAAAGATTTTCCATTCATTCGATGGTTCACTCCCCAAATAGCCGCATTGGCTGGGGCTGAGCAAGACTGATGCTACAAGCCAGGAACTCCATCCAGGTCTCCCACATGGATGGCAGGGGCCCAACCACTTGGGCCATCTTCTACTGCTTTCTCAGGCCATTAACAGGGAGCTAGACCAGAAGTGGAACAGCTGAGACTTGAAATGGGATGCTGGTGGTACAAACAGTGGTGCTGTTTGAAAGGCACAGAGAGAGGGTGAGATCGATCTCTCTTCCGTTCACTGGTTCACTCCCCAAATGGCTGCAACAGCTGAGGTTGGACCAGGCTGAAGCCCGGAGCCTAGAACTCCATCTGGGTCTCTCATATGGGTGGCAGGGACCCAAGTATTTGGGCTATCTTCTTTTGCTTTCCCAGGTATATTATCAGGGAGCTGGATCAAAAGTGGAGTAGCCAGAATTGGAACCAGTGTTGTAGGCTATGGCCTACCCTGTTGTACCACAATGCTGACCCAGTAGACTTTTTAAAATAGAGAAATATTCAGAATATAGTCACCCTATTATTCAACAGAGTTCCAGAACTTCTTACTCCTGTCTCGCTACTAGTACCTGTCAGTCAACCTTTTCCCATTTCTCTCTTCCCCTTTCCCTTGCCAGCATCTGGTCACCACCATTACCTTTTTTCACTTCTTTGAGATCACCTGTTTTTTTAAAGATTCTACTAATGAGTGAGATCATATGATGTTTGTTTTCCTGTGCTTAGCTTATTTCGCTTATCATAATGACCTCTAGTTCCTTCCATGTTGTTGCAAATGTGTATATGTACCACATTTTCCTTATCCATTCATTGTTTACATTTCTTGGCTATTAATGATTTTAAAGCTGTTTCTAAGAAATGTGTCTGATAATTTAACATGGAAATGTTTCCCAGCTGAGTTATGAGGAGAGGCTAACTATTCTGCATTATAATGGTAATGCATTTCTGTAATACCTCAATAGACACATACATACTATGACACAAAAAAATTCCCCAAAAGTGGTTGCTTCTGTTTTGCTCCTCCTGTTCCTCTGTCACATTTTTCTGTCCTATTTCTTCTCCCTCTTCATTTGCAAAATTATTGATTTCTCAATATTATACAATAAGCATGTCTTTGTAGTATTCAATGTGGTTTAGGATAAATTTAGTTCAGAAAAAGGTTTGTTATTCTGTATCATACAAAATAACAGTGTTAGGCAGTAGCCTGAGAGTTCCTTGCCAGCAGATATTGAGACTTTGTTCATTAAACTGTTAATAATTTTCCTTGGGAGATCATCTATATAGGGGAAATTTTAGTCTACTTTTCAGATCAGCAGCCATTGTTTTATGCCCTCTAGTGGTAGGTGTTTGGATTTCACATTTTTGGGAGGTTTAAACATGCATAGAATTTTAGAGGCAGAAGGGATTTAAGATCCCTCACTGTATAGGTAGACAGACCAAGGCTCAGAGAAGTTAGCAGATTTGCCTAAGGTCACTAGTTACAGACAAAGATAAAACAAGCCTCAGATATCCTGATTATTATTTGGTTGTTTACTTTCTGTTGCTATAGTTGAATACCATAGACTGGATAATTTATAAAGAATAGAGGTTTATTTAGCTCATGGTTCTGGAGATTGGTAAGTCCAAGAGTGTGGCTCTGGCATCTGATGAGAACCTTCTTGCTGTATCATAACTTGGCTAGACAAAACATTAATCATGAATTTTTTTAAAAATTTTTGAAAAATTTTATTTTTTTACAGGCAGAGTTAGAGAGAGAGAAAAAGAGAGAGTTATAGACAGTGTGAGAGAGAGAGAGAAAGGTCTTCCTTCCGTTGGTTCACTCCCCTAATGGCCGCTACGGCCAGTGCTGCGCCGATCTGAAGCCAGGAGCTGGGTACTTCCTCCCAGTCTCCCATGCGGGTGCAGGGACTCAAGCACTTGGGCCATCCTCCACTGCCTTCCCGGGCCACAACAGAGAGCTGGACTGGAAGAGGAGCAACCGGGATTAGTACCTGGCACCCCAACCGGGAGTAGAACCTGGGGTGCCGGAGCTGCAGGCGGAAGATTAGCCAAGTGAGCCACAGTGCTGGCCAGTCATGAATGGTTTAATATATTCATGAGGGCTATGCCCTCATGACCCAGTCACCTCCCAGAGGTTCTACTTAACATTGCTGTACTGGGGACCAAGTTTCCATCACATGAACTTTTCAGGGATTCATTCAAGTTGTAGCGATGTATTTCCTTGAAGACTTTCTCAGATTAATTTAAAGATATCAACTTTAGGGGAGTATTTATATTTTAGGTTATATCTATTTATTATAATTAATGTTGATATTTTTAATGTACTGATGTTTGAGAAAAAGACCCTTGTACTTGGAAGAGTGAACAATATGTTAAGGGAAATGTAGATCATATAACCTTTGAGAACACATAGTAGCTGTCTTTAAGTACGGCGTGGCTCATGGGAGTAGGTTGAGTTTGTTTTTACCTGTGAGAATAGCAAATATCAATTGATAGTTTCTGGGTGTGACCTAGAATGGCCTAATTTTTCAGTAGAATGGGAAGAATAGGAGAGGGTCAGTGTCCTAGAACTAGACTTATCTGTTCAGCTTGTATTTAGATTAAGTTCTGTGTTGAAAGGAGAATGTCGTTGTCCCCACCCATTCCCTCCTGCCACAGTATGGCAGCTGAAGATTGTAGTTCAGGCAAGCAGTAAGCTTCAAAGATACAGGAGTTTTGAGCAATCCCAAAAGTTGTAGGAATAGGTTGGAAGATGAAGAATATTGCCCTGAGAAGAGGTATGGAGCCAGTTGACATAAGTAACTCAGCTGTTGAACAAGAGAAGCATTTGTGATAGAGTTAGGATTATTTTGATTTTCTTTCTTTTTTATCTTCAAATAACCATTTATTTAATGAGTACAACTTCAGAAATATAGTGATTCTGTCCATCATACCCACCATCCCACCCCCATTCTCACCCACCTCCTCCTCCCTCTCCCATTCCCAGTCCCATTCTACATTAAGAAAAAAAAAAAAAACACAAACTGTTCCTCAACAGTCAAGACAAGGGCTGTTTAAGTCATTGCTTCTCAAAAGTATCAATTTCACTGCACTGTATTTTGTTTTGGGTGCTCTATTGGTTCTCACAAATCAGGGAGATCATATGGTATTTGTCCCTTTGGAACTGTTTTTTTTTTTTTTTATTAAGTAAGGTTTTATAAGCCTTGTTAATGATTTGCTGTGTATTTTTATTTATTTGACAGGTAGAGTTATAGACAGTGAGAGACAGAAAAAAAGGTCTTCCTTCTGTTGGTTCATTCCCCAAACGGCCACTACAGCCGGCACTGCACTGATCCGAAGCCAGGAGCCAGGTGCTTCTTCCTGGTCTCCCATGCGGGTGCAGGACCCAAGCACTTGGGCCATCCTCCACTGCTTTTCCAGGCCACAGCAGAGAGCTGGACTGGAAGAGGAGCATCCCAAGAGTGGGATGGCTGGGTCATATGGTAGGTCTATATTCAGATTTCTGAGGATTCTCCATATTGTCCTCCATAGTGGTTTTACCAGTCTACAGTCCCACAAATAGTGGATTAGGGTACCTTTTTCCTCATATCCTTGCCAGCATTCGTTGTTTGTTGATTTCTGTATGAAAGCCATTCTAACTAGGATGAGGTGAAACTCATTGTGGTTTTGATTTGTATTTCTCTGACAGCTAGTGATCCTGAACATTTTTTCATGTGTCTGTTGACCATTTCCTCTTTTGAAAAATATGTTTAAGTCCTTTGCCCATCTCTCTCTCTTTTTTATAGAAAGCTTTTATTTAATAAATATAAATTTCATAAGTACAACTTTTGGACTATAGCAGTTCTTCCTCCCATACCCGCCTTCCCACCCCCACTCCCATCCCACCTCCTACTCCCTCTCCTATCCCACCTCCTACTCCCTCTCCTATCCCATTTTTCATTAAGATCCATTTTTAATTATATTTATATACAGAAGATCAATTCTATACTAAGTAAAGATTTCAACAGTTTGTACACACACAGACACACAAAGTACAAAGTACTGTTTGAAGGCTAGTTTTACCGTTGATTCTCATAGTACAACACATTAAGGACAGAGCTCCTACATGGGGAGCAAGTGCACAGTGACTCTTGTTGTTGATTTAACAATTGACACTCTTATTTATGATGTCAGTGACCACCCAAGGCTCTTGGCATGAGCTGCCAAGGCTATGGAAGCCTCTTGAGTCCACAAACTCTGACATTATTTAGACAAGGCCATAATCGAAGTGTGAGTTCTCTCCTCCATTTAGAGAAAATACCTCCTTCTTTGATGGCTGCTTCTTTCTACCAGGATCTCACTCAAAGAGATCTTTCATGTAGGTTATTTTTTGCCAAAGTGTCTTGGCTTTCCATGGCTAAAATGCCCTCATGGACTTTTTAGCCAGATCTGAATGCCTTAAGGGCTGATTCTGAGGCCAGAGTGGTGTTTAGGGCATTTGTCATTCCCTGAGTTTGCTGTGTGGCCTGCTTCCCATGTTGAATCTGTCTCTCTTTTAATTCTATTATTAGCAAACATTTGTTCTTATTTAAAATGTGATCCCTTTGACACTTAATCCTATTTTTATGATCAGTTATGAACTTAAACTGATCACTTGAACTACTAAGATAACATTGAGGGGCCCGGCGCCATGGCTCCCTTGGTTAATCCTCCACTTGGGCGCCGGCATCCCATATGGGCATTGGGTTCTAGTCCTGGTTGCTCCTATTTCAGTCCAGCTCTTTGCTGTGGCCCGGGAGTGCAGTGGAGGGTGGTCCAAGTGCTTGGGCGCCTGCACCTGCATGGGAGACCAGGAGGAAGCACCTGGCTCCTGGCTTCGGATTAGCACAGCATGCTGGCTGTAGCAGTGAACCAACGGAAGGAAGACTTTTCTTTCTGTCTCTCTCTCTCACTGTCTAACTCTGCCTGTTAAATTTAAAGAAAAAAAAAAAAAGATGACATTGGTACATGCCAACTTAATGGGATTTGGAGTCCCATGGCAAGTTTTCAGCCTTACCCTTAGGGGTAAATCCAACGGAACATGTGCCGAACTGTACATTTCCTCCTTCTCTTATTGGCAGTCTTATTTTTAACAGGGATCAACTTTCTTTTTTCTTTTTTCTTTCTTTCTTTCTTTTTTTTTTTTTTTTTTGACAGAACAGGGATCACCTTTCAATTGGGTTTAAACACCTAAGAATAATTCTCTGTTAAGTAAAGTGTTCAACCAATGGTGTTAATTGGGTTGTTTGTTTTGTTGTGGAATTTCTTGATCACTTTGTAGATTCTGGTTATTAATCCTTTATCCATTGCATAGTTTGCAAATAGTTTCTCCCATTCTGTCAGTTGCCTCTTCACTTTCCTGAGTGTTTCTTTTGCAGTACAGAAACTTCTCAATTTGATTTAATCCCAGTTGCTAATTTTGGCTTTGACTGCCTGTTCCTCTAGAGTCTTTTCCAAGAACTCTTTGTGCCAATATCTTGCAGGTTTTCCCCATGTTCTCTATTAATTTAATGGTGTCATGGTGTAGATTTAGCTCTTTAATCCATTTTGAATGGATTTTTGTGTAAAGTATGAGGTAGGGGTCTTGCTGTATATTTCTGCATGTGGAAATCCAGTTTTCCCAGCTCCATTGGTTGAAGAGACTGTCCTTGCTCCAGGGATTAGTTTTAGCTCCTTGGTCAAATGTAAGTTGGTTGTAGATGCTTAGAATGATTTCTGGCAATTCTATTCTATTCCATTGGTCTGTCCATCTGTTTTTGTACCAGTGCCAGGCTGTTTTGATTATTACTGCTTTGTAATATGTCTTGCAATCTGGTATTGTGATGCCTCTGGCTTTGTTTCTGTTGTAAAAAATTGCTTTAGTATTCAGGGTCTCCTGTGTTTCCATATGAATTTCAGCATCATTTTTTTCTATATCTGAGAAGAATGTACTTGGTATATTGATTGGTATTGCATTGAATCTGTAAATTGCTTTTGGGAGAATGGGCATTTTGATGATACTCTTCCAGTGCATGAACATGGAAGATTTTTCCATTTTTTGTATCTTCTTCTATTTCTTTGTTTAATGTTTTATAATTCTCATCACAGAGATCTTTGACATCCTTGGTTAAAATTATTCCAAAGTATTTGATTTTTTTTTGTAACTATTGTGAATGGGATTGATCTTAGAAGTTTAGTCTCCGCTTTGGCATTGTCTGTGTATACAAAGGCTGTTGATTTTTGTGTATTGATTTTATATGCTGCTACTTTACCAAATTCTTCTATGAGTTGTAATAGTTTCTTGGTGGAGTGTTTTAGATCCCCTGTATATAGAATCATGTCATCTGCAAATAGGGATAGTTTGACTTCTTCCTTCCCAATTTGTATGCCTTTGATTTCTGTTTCTTGCCTAATGGCTTTGGCTAATACTTCCAGGATTATATTGAATAGCAGTGTTAAGAGTGGGCATTCTTGTCTGGTTCCAGATCTCAGTGGAAATTGGGGTTTTGCATTTGGTTTGCTGTTGTTTTTCTGTATACTTGAGTTACATTGATAGCTCATTTATTTGGTGCCTTTCCAATTCTTGATGCAGGTACCCATTGCTATAAACTTTCCTCTTAATGCTGCTTTTGCTATATCCCATAAGTTTTAATATGTTGTATTGTCTTCTTCATTTGTTTCCAGACATTTTTTGAATTCTTTTTTGATTTCTTGTATGACCCATTGTTCATCCAGTAGCATGCTGTTCAGTCTCCATGTGTTTGCATATGTTCTAAAGATTCATGAGTTGCTGATTTCCAGTTCATTGTATTTTGGTTCAAGAAGATGTATAGTATGATTTCGATTTTTTTGAATTTACAGATACTTGCTTTTTGGCCTAGCATGTCGTCAGTTCTAGAGAAAGTTCCATGTACTGCTGAGAAGAATTTGTATTCTGCAGCTTTAGGGATGTAAAGTTCTGTAGATGTCTGTTAAGTCCATTTGGTTTATAGTGTCAATTAACTCTGCTGTTTCCTTGTTAATTTTCTGTCTGGTTGTTCTGTCCATTGCTGAAAGTGAGGTATTGAAATCCCCTATTACTATTGTCTTTGAGTCTATGTCTCCCTTTAGATCCCTTAACATTTCTTTTTTTTTTTTTTTTTTTTTTTTTTTTTTTTTTTTTTGATAGGCAGAGTGGACAGTGAGAGAGAGAGACAGAGAGAGAAAGGTCTTCCTTTGCCGTTGATTCACCCTCCAATGGCCGCCGCTGCAGCCGGCGCACCGTGCTGATCCGATGGCAGGAGCCAGGATCCAGGTGCTTTTCCTGGTCTCCCATGGGGTGCAGGGCCCAAGCACCTGGGCCATCCTCCACTGCACTCCCTGGCCATAGCAGAGAGCTGGCCTGGAAGAGGGGCAACCGGGACAGAATCCGGCGCCCCGACCGGGACTAGAACCCGGTGTGCCGGCGCCGCAAGGTGGAGGATTAGCCTATTGAGCCACGGCGCCAGCTAACATTTCTTTTAAATAGCCAGGTGTCCTGTAATTAGGTGCATATGCATTTATAATAGTCACATTTTCCTGTTGAATTGATCCCTTAATCATTATATAGTGTCCTTCTTTCTCTCTTTTAACAGTTTTTGTGTTACAGTCATTTTGTCTGATATTAGGATGGCTAAACTATCTCTTTTTTGGCTTCTGTTAGCAGAGAATACCTTTTTCCATTCTTTTACTTTCAGTCTGCATGCACCTTTGTTTATGAGTTGTGTTTCTTGTAGGTAGCAAATAGATGGGTTTTGTTTTTAATCCATTCATCCATTTTGTGTTTGAACTGGAGACATAAGGCCATTTACATTCAAGGTGATTATTGATAAGTAGTGACTTTGCCCTGCCATTTTTCCATGAATATTCCCAATTTTTGCTTTGGATTTCCTTTATACTTTTACTGAGAGATTTCTTTCCTTTACCTTCTTCCATAGTAATGACCATGTTTCTGTATTTTTGTGTGCAGCACCTCCTTAAGCATCTTCTGCAGGGCTGGACAGTTGGTGAACTAATTATTTCAATTTCTGTTTGTCATGGAAGGTCTTTCTTTCACCTTCGTTCATAAGTGAGAGCTTGACAGGGTTTTATATTCTTGGTTGATAGTTCCTTCTCTTAAGACGTGGAATATATCTTGCCATTCTCTCTGAGCCTGTAGAGTTTTTGATGAGAAGTACACTGAGAGTCTAATTGGAGATCCTCTGAAAGTAATGTGGCATTTCTCTCATGCGCATTTTAGCACCTTTTCTTTATGTTTTACTGTGAAGAGTTTGATTACAATGTGTCGTGGTGAAGATCTTTCCTGGTCATGTCTGTTAGGAGTTCTACGTGCTTCCTTACTTGTGTGTCCCTTTCTTTCTCCAAATTGGGGAAATTTTATCTTTTTATTTCACTAAAAAGGCCTTCTAATGCTTTCTGTTTCTGTGCCTTTAGCAACTCCTAGAACCTGTATGTTGGGTCGTTTGTTAGTATTCTGTAGATTCCCAACAGTGTTTTTTAGTTTTCTAATTTCTTCTTCTTCTTGTTTTTGGTCTGACTGTATAATTTCCTGTGCTTTGTCTTCTAAGTCGGCTGTTTTTTCTTCTGCTTCACTGATTCTGTTAAGGCTTTCCACTGTATTTTTTATTTGTTCTACTGAAATCTTCATTGCCAAGATATCATTTTCATTTCTTTTTAAGATCTCAATTTCATGGGAGAAATTTTCTTTCAGTTCTTTCATTAGTTCATGCATTTTCGTGTGATTACTTCCAAGTAATCCTATGATCAATTTTTTGAATTCCATTTCTGGCATTTCTTCAGTCTTATCATATTCACAATCTGGTATTGAAGTATTGTTCTTTTCAGGGTGTCATGTTGAATTGGTGTGTTTGTTATTCAGCATTTGTGGTTTCTTTTTTGTTTTTCCACTGTTGTGGCTTTTATCTTTGGACTTTGAGTGGGTTAGTGAAGTGTCTTCTTTCAGGGAATACAAGGGGCATGTGATGGCTGTGGCCAGAGAGCTCTGATCCAGTGTTCCAGGGTGAAGTGTGTGTTGTGAGGTGATACACCCAGGTTTGGTGTGGTAAATCTCTGTATTTTTTTAATTGGAGGGGAACTTTCTTCTTGTCTGTTGGCGTAGACTCAGCTGAGCTCCTTTCCTTGAGCCTGGGTGCTAGCCCCAGTGAGTATATTATTCATCCTCTGCCACAAGGACCACACAAAGGATGTGTACAGTCTTCAGTGTAAGCTCAGATTTCCCAGCAATGTCCCTCACCCAGGTAACTAGGGAGCATTGATCCTGTGGAGCCTCCCACAGTGACAGCCCAGTGTCCCAGCCATACTGAGTCCTCCCACGCAGCCTCAGTGTTTTCACAGTCCTGGCACACAAACCTCTCACAGTCACGAGCACCCAGCCCCCTGTCTCTTCTCCCCACCATTCTCAGGAGTCTCTGTTTTGCTGGTTGCTGGGCACAGACACAAGCTGGAGCAGCTGTTATGTATGTCAAAAATGGTGCCTGCTGTCTGTCAGCTTGTTACAGGACATCTTTGCTGGATGATAGGGGAGAGAGAAAATATTCACCCCCTTTGTTTTTTCTCTTCTAGTTTGGCAGGTACACTATACCCCATGAGACTCCAAGCCAGATTCCTCTATGCTTTTCCTGTAGCTTTTTTTTTTTTTTTTTTTTTTTTTTTTCAGTGACTGGGGATGCTGTAGTCTGGTCTTACCTCACTCTCCAATTCTGGTGTGGAGGCGTTCAGATGCTGGGGTCCTAAATTGTGCGTGTCCTTGCCCTCCATATATGTCCACTGTATTCCTCCAATTTGGGTAGTTTCCTCTGCTGTTTTCTCCCTAACTCTTCCTTGTGCACATTTTAGAATCTTCTCTGTTTTACTGTGGTGAGTTTAACTGCAGTGTGTCATAGTGAAGATCTTTTCTGGTCATGTCTATTAGGAATTGTATGTGCTTCCTGTATTTGGACATCCGTTTCTTCAAATTAGAGAAATTTTCTGTAATTTTTTCACTAAAAAGGCTTTCTAATCCGTTCTCTCTTTCCATGCCCTCAGGAACTCCTAAGACTGTCTGCTGGATTATTTAATAGGATACCATAAATCTCAAACACATTTTTTAGTTTTCTAATTTCTTCTTCTTTTTTTTTTTTTGCTCTGACTGAAAAATTTCCAGAGATTTGTCTTCTAACTTAGTCTTTCTTCTACTTCACTAGAACTGTTGTTAAGACTTTCCACTGCATTTTGTATTTAATCTATTGAATTGTTCCTTTCTAATATTTCATTTTGATTTCTCTTTAAAATCTCAATTTACGGGAAGAATTTTCATTCATGTCATGTATGGATTTCTTTATTTGTGGATTACTTCTGAGTAATAAAAAAATAAATTTTTTTATTCCATTTCTGGCATTTTTTTCCACTCTCTTCATCTTCACATTCTTTTTTTTTTTTTAAGATTTTATTTGACAGGTAGAGTTACAGACAGTGAGAGAGAGAGACAGAGAGAAAGGTCTTCCTTCCATTGGTTCACCCCTCAAATGGCCACTATGGCTGGAACTATGCCGATCCGAAGCCAGGAGCCAGGTGCTTCCTCCTGGTTTCCCACGCGGGTGCAGGTGCCCAAGCGCTTGGGTCATCCTCCACTGCCTTCCCAGGCCACAGCAGAGAGCTGGACTGGAAGAGGAGCAACTGGGACTAGAACCCGGCGCCCATATGGGATGCTGGCACCTCAGGCGGAGAATTAGCCAAGTGAGCCACAGCACTGGCCCCTTCACATTCTAATATTGAAGTGTGGTTTTGTTCCTTTGGATGTGTCATGTTGTCTTCTTTATTCTTGTTTCTTGAATTGCTGCATTTATTTTTAGGCTTTTGTGGAGATACTACTTGGTTGCTGTTTTTTCTTTTGTTTTGTTTTTAAGCCCTGTGATGCCTTTTATCTTCGGACTGTGTCTCTGTGGCTTAGTGGAGTGTCTGCTCTTTCAGTGAATATCCAGAGGCATGTACTGGGTGTGGCCAGGCAGATCTGCTCAGTGCTCCAGGGTAAAGAGAGTGTCCAAGGTGACACCTAAGTTGGGTGTGTTAAATCTCTTCTCCCCCTACCCCATTAGGGAGGTTTGTTTTGCTCTGTTGACATTGCCTCATGCTTACCTCTTCTTCTCCAAGGAGACCAATGCGTGGTTGCTAGCTCCTGTGAGTATAATTTTCACTTACACTGCCACAAGAACCATACAAAGGATCTGGGCAGTCCTTGGTGTGAACACAAATCCTGCAGCAATGACCCTCACCAGGGAATCTGGAGCCCTGAGCATGTAGAGCCACCCAGAGTGACTACCCAAAGTTCCAGCCACACCTTAAATCCTCTCATGCAGTCTTGGCACACAAGACTCCCACAGTCAGATTGTATCCAGCCCCTGTCAATTCTCCCAGTCAGACTCAGGCATCTGCTCTCAGTTGGTTGCTGGGTGCCGGACATGAGCTGGTTCAGCTGTTAACATATGTCCAAAATGGCAACCCCCCCCCCCTCCCCGGCTACTTACAAGATGCTGGTACCAGTTGGTTGAGGAGAGAGAAATGTGTTCCCCTTTTTTTCCTTCTAGGTTGACAGTTACACTGTCCCCCACAGGGGTCCAAGCTGGGCCCACACCAGGCTGTTCACACAGCTTTATCACCAATGGCTTGGGCTACTGCAGTCTGGTCTCATCTCACTCCAAAGCTGGTGCTGAGGCTCTTGGCTGCTGAGGTCCCAAGCTGTGTGCATTCACACCGTCCATTAAGGTCCACAATATCCCCACAGGTTGTGTGGAGTTTCTTCTGCCATTTTCTCTCTAACCCTTCCCTGAAATTGCACTCTATCCACTTTTTTTTTTTTAAACTATCCTCCCCTAAACTAGAGCAGTAAGCTCCCTCCCTGTGCCACCATCTTGAAAAACCACTCATATGTTTAGTTTTATTTTTTTATTTTTTACTTAATTAATTTATTTTTGACAGGCAGAGTTAGACAGTGAGAGAGAGACAGAGAGAAAAGCCTTCCTTTTCCATTGGTTCACCCCCCAAGTGGCTGCTACGGCTGGCGCGTTGGGGCCAGCACGCTGTGCTGATCCGAAGCCAGGAGCCAGGTGCCTCCTCCTGGTCTGTGGGTGCAGGGCCCAAGCACTTGGGCCATCCTCCACTGCCCTCCTGGGCCACAGCAGAGAGCTGGCCTGTAAGAGGAGCAACCGGGACAGAATCCGGCACCCCAACTGGGACTAGAACCCGGGGTGCCAGTGCCACAGGTGGAGGATTAGCATAGTGAGCCGTGTAATTCCAGTTTTCACTTTTTTTCACCATTCCTCTTAGTTGTTAAATTCTCTAAGTTGTTAGGTTTATATATTATCAGTAAATTGTAAATTTATGGAAACTAAAGTTATATAGCTGAAGTTTGATTTATAATGGTGTATCTGTACTATATGTATCTGGTTCAGTTTTAAAATTCATTCTTATTCACATCTGTGAAAGTCTATGAACCCTTTACTAAGTTTGTAAACAATAATTATATGTGTTCCAAATGAACCTTTTGAATAATGGAAAATCATATTAGAAACTTAGAAAGTCATATTACATTTCCACCTACATTTTTGAATATCCACAAGGTGGCTTGTTTCAGTTTAAATTAACATGCTTCTTTCATTAAATGTGAAATGGATCAAAAATAGGAAGCCTTTTGTAGAATGATTTCCTGTGTGCTTTCTTTTTAGTGAGTGAAAAGTTTTTATTTTCTGTATCCTTTGAAAGTTGGTCACATTCAGATCTACTTCAGTGAGCTTTGATTTTTTTGTGTATTTTGGCATTATAATAAATCTTCTGGTGAATAAGAACATAACACTTGAGAAAAATGTCATTTGCTGAAATCTGCTTTTAAAAAAGTGGGATGGGAAACTTGGAACTTGCAGGTTGAATATGGAACTCATCTTAATTTTGTTTATAAATAGATAATAATAAATTTTGTTCTTAAAAAGAGATTGAAGAGGGGCCAGTGCTGTGGCTTAGCGGATAAAGCCACCGGCTGCAGTGCTGGCATCCCATATGGGCGCTGGTTCAAGTCCTGGCTGCTCCACTTCCGATCCAGCTCTCTGCTATGGCCTGGGAAAGCAGTAGAAGAGGACCCAAGCGTTTGGGCCCCTGCAGTTGCGTGGGAGACCTGGAAGAAGCTCCTTGCTCCTTACTGCTGGCTTCGGATTGGTGCAGCTACAGCTGTTGCAGCCGATAGGGGACCAGTGAATGGAAGATCCCCCACCCCACCCCCGTGTAACTCCGACTTTCAAATAAATAAATATTATTTTTTTAAAAAAAGAGATTGAGGGGCAGATGACAGGACTGTTGGGGTGGGGAAAGTGGAGAAAAAGAGACAGAGACAGAGAGATGTTTCTATCACAGCTTCATTGCCTCAGTGGCTACAAGAGCTGAGGCTGGGCCAAACTAAAGCAATGAGCCAGGAACTGCATCTGGGTCTCCCACATGGGTGGTAGGAACTCAAGTAATTGAGATACCATTTGGTGCTTCCAAGTGCATTAGCAGGAATCTGGATCAGAAGTAGAGTAGCTAGGGTTTGAACTGGCACTCCAGTATCAGATGTGGGAGTCCCAAGTGGTAGCTTAGCATGCCTCTGCCAAAGTGTCTGCTCCTTGGATTTCTTTGATTAGTCTCTGTTTCCTTAAGACACACAATCAGTTTTATGTGCCCAAATGATTAGAAGGTGATTGTCTAGCATTGTGCTTTTTCTTCCGCCATTTCCTCTGAGATGATACTCTTAATGAAGTAGAGAAGAACAGGTTGTAGACGTCAGGCTGAAATCCCAAGCAGATTGTTTTGGGTAGGATAGGACAGAAAGACTGGTGCTAATGCCGGTAATATATAAATACGTTATTTTTTCTTTTTAATTTATTTTATTTATTTGAAAATCAGAGTTACAGGGTGGGGGGCAGGGAGGGAGAGCAAGAGATGTAATGATTTTCCATTTGCTAGTTCACTCCCCAGATGGCCACAGTGGCTGGGGCTGGGCCAGGCTAAAACCAGGAGCCTGGAACTCCATTTTGGTCTCACACATGGGTGGAGGACCCCAAAGACTTGGACCATCTTCCACTGCTTTCGCAGTCACATTAACAGTGAGCTGTGTCTGTGTCTGAGCATCCAGGATTTGAACAGATGGCCATATGTGATGCCAATGTTGCAGGCAGCAGCTTAACCTGCTATGCCACAATGCTGGCCCAAATACCATGTTTAAATAAAATCTTTTCCTTGTGGGAATTTTGATTCCAGTTGCAAAAATAAAAAATTTTTAATCAGAATTAAACTAATATTGATAGAGGCTTTTTGGAAAATATTTTCTGGAGTAACTTCTTGTGATATTTTAGTATAACATAGTTTCCATTTTTCCAATTTTTGTTTTTATTTTACTGAAATAGTTTTCATGAGTGTCAATACCTATCAGATCATTAATTTAAAATAATTTCTTTTTTAAAAAATATTTATTTCAAAGGCAGAGTAAGAGAGAGAGGAAGGGAGAGAGGAAGAGGGAGAGACAGAGCAGAAGATCTATCTACCGGTTCACTTACCAGATGGCTAAAACAGCCAGAGCTGGGCAAATCCAAGAGCCAGGAGCTTCTTCTGGGCTCCCATGTGGGTGCAGGAGCCCAAAAACTTGGACCATCTTCCGCTGCTTTCCCGGTTGTATTAGCAGGAAGCTGAATAGGAGGTGGAGCAGCCTAGACTCCCACCAGTGCCATATGAAATGCTGCCTTTACCAGCTGTGCCACAGTGCCGGCCCAAAATAATTTCTTTTTAAGGCACATATGCCTTAAATAAAAATATTAAATTAATAAAAAAATTTCGATATGCAAATATAAATGCAGTATGTAGCACACAAAAGACTTAAAAAGTGAGTGTATTGAGCTAACTAAAGAAATTTAAAAGATGGCAGTATAACCCAGCCTGAAATACCTTTTGAATAAATACAGGAGAGTATCGGTTTTTTTGTTTTTAGATTTATTTATTTATTTGAAAGGCAGAGAAAGAGAGAGATAGAGATGTTCCATTTGCTGGTTCACAAATGGCTGCAACAGCTGGTCCTGGGCCAGGCTGAAGCCAGGAGCCAGTGGCTTCATCTGGATCTCCCATTTAGGTGGCAGTGGCGCAAACACTTGAGACATCTCCTGCTTTCCTGGGCCTGTTAGCAGAACACTGGATCAGAAGTGGAGCAGCCAGGACTTGAATCAGTGTCCATTCGGGATGGTGTGTTGCAGGCTGTGTCTTAACCTGTGACGCCACAGAGTTAGCTCCCAAACTTTTTTTTTTTTAAAGAGTTGTACATATTGTGTTCAGAAACAATTATAATAAATTGAAGAGTCTTGTCACCAAAAGACCAAGCTTCACTATTGTAGTGTAGTTATATAGAGCAATAGTTCTCTTGTCTATACTGTGCCAGTCATACCAACTTAATAATTTCAAGTATTATTTTCAGCTCTGAGTGCTACTGTGACAAATAGCACATGCTCATACTGGCATATGGTATACAAGAACTCTGATAGGCAGTAGAACCTCCATTTTACATGTGGGGGAAAATGAAGCCCAGAGTAGTAATGTCATTCTCTCAGGCTTACATAGAAAGTAAGTGGTAGAAATGGGTTAAAATATAAGTAGGTAGTTTGAATCCTGAACCTAGGTTCTGAACTATACAAAAATTAGGACCTATGACACAAATTGAAATATTTAAAATTGAAAAACAGATGATTGAGAGATTGAGGAGAGGTATGGCGGAGGAGGCAGTAGAAAAGATTTTTGTTAACTGTATTTAAATGTGTGAAGTGGAGGTGGGGAATGTTTAGTGCAGTGGTTGTCTTTATTGGGACTCCTGCATCCTGTATCAGAGTCAGAGTGCCTGGTTTGAATCCTGGCTACTCCAACTTCCAGTCCAGCTTCCTGCAAATGCACACCCTGGGAGACAATGGATGATGGCTCAAGTGCTTGGATGCCTGCCCCTCCATGTGGAGACCGGATGGAGTTAAAAGTTCCTAGCTTGAGCTTGACCCAGCCCTGCTGTTCCAGGAATTTGGGGAGAGAACCAATGGATGGAAGATCTATGTGTGTGTGTGTGTGTGTATCTTTGCCTTTCAAATAAAATGAACATAAACAAATTTCTTTAAATGTTTGAAGGATTATCATGTTAGAATGGTAGTAAGTTTATCCTGTGTAACTCCAAGAAGAGGGGTGTGACCAACTGGTGGATATTATAACATGGTAATTTTTTTCCCCCTTGGGCTTTTCTTCTGATGAAATCAAATACCAAATTAATCTTCAAAAAATATGATATATTTATTATCAAATGTTTAGCCTTCTTTGTGGTCTTTTTTTTTTTTTCCCTCAAGATTTATTTATGGAGCCACTGCTGTGGCAGAGTGGGTAAAGCCACCACCTGCAGTGCCAGAATCCCATATGGGTGCTGATTCAAGTCTTGGCTGCTTCACTTCCTTTTTTTTTTTTTTTTTTAAAGATTTATTTATTATTTATTTGAAAGAGTTACACAGGAGAGGCAGAGAGAACCATCCAATGGTTCACTCCCCAATTGGCCACCATGGCCGGAGCTGCACTGATCCGAAGCAGGAGCCAGGAGCCTCCTCTGGATCTTCCCACACGGGTGCAGGGGTCCAAGGACTTGGGCCATCTTTTACTGCTTTCCCAGGCCCTAGCAGAGAGCTGGATCAGAAGTGGAACAGCTGGGTCTCAAACCAGCACCCATATGGGATGCCGGCACTGCAGATGGCGGCTTTACCCGCTATGTCACAGTGTCAGCCTCTGCTTCACTTCTGATTTAGCCCCCTGCTAATGTGCCTGGGAAAGTACTCAAAGATGGCCGAAATGCTTGGGCTGCTGCACTCATGTGGGAGACTTGGAAGAAGCACCTGGTTCCTGGCTTCAGCCTGGCTCAGCTCTGGCCATTTTGGCCATTTGGGGAGTGAACTAGCAGATGGAAGATCTCTCTCACTCTCTGCTTCTGCCTCTGCCTCTGTCTCTTTGTAACTCTGTCTTTCAAATAAATAAATACTTTCTAAAAATTTATTAATAAATATTTATTTGAAATAGCACGAGCGAGCGTGAGCTTCCATCTGCTGGTTCAATCCCCAGATACCACAACAGCCAGGGCAGGGCCGGGATGAAACCAGGAGCTTCACCCAGGTTTCCCACGTGGGTGCAAGGGCCCGAGCACTTGGGCCATCTTCTGCTGCTTTCACAGACCATTAGTAGGGAGCTAGATTGGAAGTGGAGCAGCTGGGACATGAACTGGCACCCATATGGGAAGCTGGTGTTCTAGGTGGCGGCTTTACCCGCTAAGCTACAACACCAACCTCCCTGGTAGTGTTTTGATATAAACTGGGTGGCTAATTGTTCTGCCAACAGTTCTAGAGGCTAGAAAGTCTAAATTAAGGTAACTAAATTAAGGTTGATTCCTTTTTGGGTGGTTCTGGGGAAGAGTCTGTTCTCATGTGTGTGTCCTAGCTTTCTGTGGTTGCTGGCAGTCTTTGACATTCCTTTACTTGGAGTTTCATCACTCTAGTTTCTGCTTTCATCTGCACATGGCTGTTCCCCTATGTGTTTGTCTTGTCTCTGTTTTCTTCTGACGACACTAGTCATTGGTTTAAGGCCCAGTCTAATCCACTATGATCTCATCTTAAGTAATTATACCTGCAAAGACATTATTTGCAATAAGGCTCCATTCTAAAAATTTGTGGGAACATGGAACTTTGGGGTAAATTACTCTTCTCCTTCCCCTCTGCTCTTCCTGTCCTCGCATCCCCCAATTACTAGGCCAAAGGCGTGCCCCTTGGATACTCTTTTTTTTTTTTTTTAAGATTTTATTTTTTTGAGAGGTGGAATTACAGAGACAGAGAAAGGTCTCCCATCTACTGGTTCACTCTCCAAATGCAGAGGCCCAAGCACTTGGACCATCCTCTGCTGCTTTCCCATGGCCATTAGCAGAGAGCTGCATTGGAATAGGAGCAGCCGGGACATGAACCAGCACCCATATTGGAAGCTGGCATTGCAGGCACAGTGCCGACTCTTGGATAATATTTTTAATAAACTATTTTTAGTAATTTTGTATGTAGAAAAAAGGGTACAAATATGGTACATTTTCTTATACTGTTCACATAATTTGCTCTAGTGATAACATCTTACACAATCATAATTTGCCAAAACTGAGAAATTAGCATTACTCCACTACTAAGTCGACAAATTAACTAAACTACAAACTTTATTTGGATTTCACAAATTCTCTTTTGATTTCTCTTTGTCATCCAGGATCTAGTTCAAGATTGTATTTTATGTGGCCCTATGTCTCCTTGAGTTTCTTCTAATATCTGAGTTTTTCCTTTCTTTGATGACTTTTATTATTTTTTTATTTTTATTTTTTTTTGACAGGCAGAGTTAGTCAGTGAGAGAGACAGAGAGAAAGGTCTTTCTTCCGTTGGTTCACCCCCCAAATGGCCGCAACGGCCGCCGCAGAGCCGATCTGAAGCCAGGAACCAGGTGCTTCCTCCTGGTCTCCCATGTGGGTGCAGGGCCCAAGTACTTGGGCCATCCTCCACTGCCTTCCCGGGCCACAGCAGAGAGCTGGACTGGAAGAGGAGCAGTCGGGACAGAACCGGCGCCCCAACTGGGACTAGAACCCTGAGTGCCGGTGCCGCAAGCGGAGGATCAGCCTAATGAGCAGCGGCGCTGGCCGACTTTTATAGTTTTGACAAGTGCTTATCAGGCATGTTTTAGAATGTCCTTCAATTTGGACTTGTCAGATATTTTCTGGTTATTATACTGGGGTTATAATTTTTTGGGATGGTTACCATGAAGGTGATACTCACTTTTTATCCTCTGCCTGCGGTGCCGGCATCCCATATGGGCGTCGGGTTCTAGTCCCGGTTGCTCCTCTTCCAGGCCAGCTCTCTGCTCTGGCCTGGGAGGGCAGTGGAGGATGGCCCAAGTACTTGGGCCCTGCACCCTCATGGGAGACCAGGAAGAAGCACCTGGCTCCTGGCTTCGGATCAGCGTAGCGCCGGCCGTGGTGGCCATTTGGGGAGTGAACCAACGGAAGGAAGACCTTTCTCTCTGTCTCTCTCTAACTCTGCCTGTCAAAAACAAGAAAAAAGAATCACTAAGTCCAGCCCATTCCCAGGGGGAGGGGAACTAAAGTTTACCTCCAAGAAGTGAGAGTTATATACGTGATATTCTTTTTTTTTTATTTTTATTTTTTTTATTTTTTGACAGGCAGAGTGGACAGTGAGAGAGACAGAAAGGTCTTCCTTTTGCTGTTGGTTCACCCTCCAATGGCTGCCGCGGCCGGCGCGCTGCGGCCGGCGCACCGCGCTGATCCGATGCCAGGAGCCAGGTGCTTTTCCTGGTCTCCCATGGGGTGCAGGGCCCAAGCACCTGGGCCATCCTCCACTGCCCTCCCGGGCCACAGCAGAGAGCTGGCCTGGAAGAGGGGCAACCGGGACAGAATCCGGCGCCCCAACCGGGACTAGAATCTGGTGTGCCGGCGCCGCTAGGCGGAGGATTAGCCTAGTGAGCCGCGGCGCCGGCCCTATATACGTGATATTCTAAGAGATTTATCCTTCCCTTTATAGTTCTTCAATCAGTCATTTTTATTAGTAAATATTTATGTGTATTTATTTTATACTGCATTATAATCTGACAGAAATTACTATAATTATTTACATTGTTTAATTTTGGTACTTGGGAACAATTTCAGATAGGCTCTTTTGTCCTTTTGACATGGCCTGCCTTTTATTTTTAAAGTTTTATTTTTATTATTTATTTGAAATGCAGGATGATAAGGAAGCAGATTTTGAGAGATCTTCCAGTGGCTAGTTTACTCCCACATGGCTGTAACGACCAGGGCTGTCAGGCCCAAGCCAAGAGCCAAAAACAACATCCTGGTCTCCCACAAGAGTGGCAGGGGTCCACGTACTTGGGGCATGCTTCATTGCTTTCCCAGGCACATTAGCAGGAAGATAGATTGGAAGCAGAGCAGCCAGAACATCAACTGGCACTCTGATAGGGGATGTTGGCATTGGAGGCCACAGCTTAACCCTCTGCGCCATAACATTGACTCCAGCTCCGCCCCACCCCTTTTTGAGCAATCCTTTATTTTGTTTCTACAAGATGCTCCAGGCTCTCCTTGTATGGATCCTGTACCAGGTGCTAGAATCAAGTGTTTGTCTGCTTTATCTTCCTCCTTTTAAAATTTTTATGTTTTTAAGAATTAGATTTAGAAACCATTATCTAGGGATTGGACTGTCAGATTAACTTTTTAAGAAGTTAATAGACTGTTTTCTAAAGGGGTTGTACCATTTTACATTCTTACTAGCAGTGTATGAGAGTTCTAGTTGCTCTGCATTTTTTTTAATTTTTTGACAGAGTTAGACAGAGAGAGAGACAGAGAGAAAGGTCTTCCCTTTTCCATTGGTTCATCTCTCCAAGTGGCTTCTACAGCTGGCATGTTGTGACCGGCGTGCTGCGCTGATCTGAAGCCAGGAGCCAGGTGCTTTCTCCTGGTCTCCCATGCAGGTGTAGGGCCCAAGGACTTGGGCCATCCTCCACTGCCCTCCCGGGCCACAGCAGAGAGCTGGACTGGAAGAGGGGCAACCGGGACAGAATCTGGCGCCCCAACTGGGACTAGAACCCTGTGTGCCAGCGCCGCAGGTGGAGGATTAGCCTATTAAGCTGCAGCGCTGGCCCTGCTCTGCGTTTTCACCATCACTTGGTATAGTCAGACTTTTTAACATTTTAGCCATTCTAATAGGTGGGTTTAATTTCTTTCCCCCGATGATTTATGATTTTAAACATCTTTTAATATGCTTATTAACCATCTGTGTCATCTTTGGTAAAGTATCTGTTTAGAGCTTTTTCTCCCCCTCGCCCCTTTTTTAAAATTGGGTTGTTTTCATATTATTGGGTTATTGATTTATCCTGGATGTAATTTTTAAAATTAGGTGTACTTGTTATCCATAACTGAAGCTTAGTACTTACATTACTTTGTCACTTAAAATTACTGTGTCTTCATAGAAAAGCTCTTCTTAAATTTTAACTTAGGATATTGAAATTACTTTCCTTATTAAGTCCCAAAGGCAATTATTGTCATTATGTGGTTGAATCTTAGATTTCATGCCCCTGTCTGCTTTTCTTAGTTTTTCATATGTGTCAATTTTTTCGATAGTCTGTAACATAGGGATTGCCTATTAAATCATCATTAACGGCTGGCGCTGCGGCTCACTAGGCTAATCCTCTGCCTTGCGGCGCTGGCACACTGGGTTCTAGTCCCGGTCGGGGCGCCAGATTCTGTCCCGGTTGCCCCTCTTCCAGGCCAGCTCTCTGCTGTGGCCAGGGAGTGCAGTGGAGGATGGCCCAAGCGCTTGGGCCCTGCACCCCATGGGAGACCAGGAGAAGTACCTGGCTCCTGGCATCGGATCAGCGCGGTGCGCCGGCCGCAGCGGCCATTGGAGAGTGAACCAACAGCAAAGGAAGACCTTTCTCTCTGTCTCTCTCTCTCTCACTGTCCACTCTGCCTGTCAAAAAAAAAAAAAAATCATCATTAAGCTTAGAATATGGCTATTTCATGTCCTTTGAAACTTGAAAATGTTTAATTAACTAATCAGTTTATTCAACAAATATTCATTTAGAAGTAATAGTGTTTTTATAATGATTCATTTTGATTTTATTAACAGGGTCAGGAGAAGGTCTGGGGAAAATAATCCAGAGATTCCCACAGAAGGACTGGGATGATACCCCTTTTCCACAAGGCATTGAATTGGTAAATTGGTTTATATCTTTATACTTTTATAATATTTTTCTCTTTATGTTGTATTTCTCTTTACATTTTCTGTTAAGTAATTTTGTTATTTAGCTGTACTGTGTTACTGAAAATAATACTGTCCCTTCCTAGTCTCTCAAGGGCAATACTAATTTTTTAATATATTGTTTATGGGATGTCTGTAATGCTGTTCTTTTTCTATTTTAATTTATCTCTAACATTACAGATGAAATTGGTAATCTTCATGTATTTGGAAGCAGGAAAATTCTAGCCTAGTAACTTCACTGGCAATTTATCACTGAACAAATATTTATTGGATTTTTTCTGAGATTTGCCAGGTTATTATTAGTGGAGGCAAAACAAAAACACAAACAAAATACCAAAGGTTTGTTTAATGATGCCCAGTCATGGTTTGAGTTTGGTCTTGAATTCACCAATCCAAATTCTTTTCTTTTTGGCCACAGGGTCTGTAGTTACTTTATAAAAACATATTCCATCAACCTTCTCTTTTGTCATCATTTAAAGGAATTTAATGATTAAACATAATTTAAATTCAATCTGATGGCAGATCCATGGTGGTGAAAATGAAGGACAGGAAAGGTGAACCCTAAAATATTTGGCAATACGATTATAATAAAGTTTGGTTCTCAGCATACTGGAGTGCGTATGTATGTGTGTGTGTTTATGAAAGTCATTTGGTATAATGTGAGTGAAGGCCTTGGAGCAGACAACTGGATTGACATTCCAGCTGTCTGATATGACTTTTGACAAGTTACTAAACTACTTTGAACAGCAGAGTCCTAATCTATAAAACAGGAGAGGATAATAGCGATATGGATTTCATAAGGTTGTTGTAAAAATGAAATGGAAAAAGAATCATCAAATGTTCAGAAGAATGTCTTCTGTAAAATAAGCACTCAGTAAATGGAGGTAGCTGATAATTAATCAATATTGCTGTTGTTGCTGTGTTTTTACGTCTTTCAGCCTCTATCCCAGAGGAACAATTGTTCATTCTCTGGTTAGCATGTGTTAGAAATATCTATAAGGAATAAAACTAATGTTGAAGGTTTTACATTTTCTTACCTTAGCTGATGAGAAAGTTCTGCTTCACCCAAGATAAAGATACATTGCTAAGTGGTTAGTTTTGGTTGTTATAATTCAGCCATGTAAAGAAGGCTTTGGGTTCTATAGGCCCATAGAAAGGGTAAATCTTGAATTTTGGCATTCAGAATGGGGAAGGGATGTGAGGAGCCAAGGAAAAGGGGCTTTCTGGAGAGCTTTCTTGCTTCCCTTTTTCTTCTCCTCACAAGCTGCACATATCAGTGATGGGTCTTATGGTATGAGTAGCCAGGCATTTGTACTAAGAAAGCCTTTAAACCTTATTATAATGTCCCTTTTATTGAAGACGGAGGGAAAAATTTTGGTGCTGGGTTTAAACTTTTTCACATTGAAGTGTAGAGAGAAAGAAACTACATCAGCCTAGCAATATGAACTGTGATACACCTTTATAAGTTTCAACAATAACAGACATTATGGGGCAGTGAGAGATACCATGCATTGGCTTAGCTATTTAGCCAGAACTAAGAAGGGATGGCTTTTGTGTTTTGAAAGGCAAAGGAATAGACACCCACAATACCTGTGTTGTTTCTCTAGTAGCAAGGGTCCAGGGCATATATATATATATATGTGTGTGTGTGTGTGTGTGTGTGTGTGTCTGTCTGTCTGTCTGTAAAACTACTTAGCAAATGGGTAATTCTTCTCTGTGTGATAGATACTGCTATGTTCAAGTGCTGTCAGTGTCTCCAATAAAAGATGCGGTCATGGGCTGCTGGATTAGTGAAATACAGATGCCAAAAGGTAGACAGAATTTTTCCCCACTTAATTTTTTCCTAGATGACTGCTTGGCTGATTCTCAGAATAGCAGTTCCAAGATTTTTGGGGATGGATTGATATTTAAAGAATATTTGATCTGGGGCTGATGTTTACTATAGTGGGTTAAGCTATAGCCTGCAGCACCGGCGTTCCATCTGGGCACTGGATCGAATCCTGGATGCTTCGCTTCTGATTCAACTCCCTGCTAATATGCCTGAGCAATGGAGTGCTTGGACTGGTGCCATGCATGCAGGAGACCTGGATGTGGCTCCTGGCTTCATCCTGGCCCAGCCCTGGCTCTTGTAGTCATTTAAGGAGTGTACTGCTGGGTGGAGGATCTCTCTTTTAGTTTTTCCATAATTGATAGTAATTCTGATTTTTTATTTCAATTGTGCTTTATCAATTATAGAATAAATTTGTCTCTCAAAATCCATATTTTAAAGTAGAATAAATTACTGTTGATTTTTTATTTTTTGTACTATTCTTAGAGCTTTTAGAAATGTGACTATTCTGTATATAAATGACAAAAACTGGATTGACAATGAAATGCTTTGTGGTCTTGAGTGACTCTGGTAGTTTCAAGATCAGAGAGAAACAAAATTTTTAATCTGGAGTGGTAATTATCGTAGTGGTTAGATATGGCATCCCATAACTGGAATACCCAGGTTTGATTCTAGTTCTTGACTCCAGCTACCTGCTAATGCAGACCCCAGGAAGCAGCAGTGATGAGTTGAGTATTTGGATTTCTGTTACCCAGGTAGGAGACTTGAATTGACTTCCTGGCTCTTGGCTTAAAGACTGACGCACCCTCTGTCTCTCTGCCTCTCAAATAAACAATTAAAAAGTAATTAAATAATTACTTTTTTTTTTACTCTAATTGAAGGTGTTTTTACTCAATCCCTTAATGTCTTGTTGATTCTAGTGTGATAGTGACTCTTATCCATTGATTTACAGGGGTGCATCTTAACCATTCAAGGTGGTGGGAGATTTTGAGCTTATGACAGTGTTAATGTCTAACAGATGTATGGGATTGATTGACTATGATGAACTTAAATAAATTAGATGCCTGGTGGTAGTGTATTAAGAATTTGTAAGGGTTTGGTTAATAATACAATATTGAAATTACTTCTTATTGCCCCTTCTCCTCCCTAGGTAACATGTATTTGCTACATTTAAATTTAAACAAAAGATGACAGTGTTCAACCTGAAACTAAACTTTAGGGCTATGGAAAAGGATTTTAGCTGGTTATTCACTGATACGTCAAACTCCAAATTTAATTTAGATACTGAAGATTTTATTCCCATTTTAACATAAAAATTGTCTTCTTTTTCTTCCATTCAGAAGTGGCAAACTTTAATTTGGATGCGTTTTAAAAATAAAAATATGAAAATAAGCTAAACCAAACATAATGACTGCTTTTTCAACTCTGGGATATTTTTATCTTTTTCTTGTGCTTTTTAGGTATACATGGGAACCACAGACAGTCATATAAATAAAGTTGGAGTTAATTTTAGTGACAGTATTTCAAAGAAAATTAAAGAATTGTTTTCCAGAGACATTCTATGGCTAAGAATCTATTTCTGATTATGGGAATAAATGTTTTGATTGGCTAGGTCTTAGACATCAGCAAAATTGTATTGTTTTGGTACTAACTTCTTTTTAGAATATGCTGTATCAGAAGTGAATAACTCAGAAAACATACCATAATCTTCACTAGGGATTGCTTGCACTGAGGCATTTCTAGGACTGTGTAATTATCTTGGAAGACTATAGCACTGTAAGAAATAAATTTGGCTAGAAAAAGGAAGAAACATTCATTTAGGATTTCCAAATGTGAGGTTATTAAGAGATTAATTCAGTTAGTTAAATTATACACAGGTGATTGTAACTGTCTTCAGTATAAATCCAGTCTTCTTTAAGTGTAGATTAACAAGAGAAATAAAAGCTCCTACTCAACATTTTGCAGGTGTAACAGGGGAGAAGTAGCTTCAGTGTGGCGTGCTATTTGAGGACCAGGAAGTATAAGGAATTCTTCAAACTGTTTAGAATATGATGAGTACCACAAATAGGACAGCAGTCATCTATCTTACCTAGTTATCAATACTCTCCAGTCAAGGAACTGAATATAAAGAGGATAGAAGGGAATTCTGTGTCCTATTTTTTGAGGAATATTCATGAAAGGAGAATGAGACAGTGAACATTTTGAATAAAAGAATAAGAGCTCCCAGCCGGCGCCGTGGCTGAATAGGCTAATCCTCCGCCTTGCGGCGCCTGCACACCAGGTTATAGTCCTGGTCGGGGCGCCGGATTCTGTCCCAGTTGCCCCTCTTCCAGGCCAGCTCTCTGCTGTGGCCCGGGAGTGCAGTGGAGGATGGCCCAAGTGCTTGGGCCCTGCACCTGCATGGAAGACCAGGAAAAAAGCACCTGACTCCTGGCTTCGGATCAGTGCAATGCGCTGGCCGCGGCGGCCATTGGAGGGTGAACCAACGGCAAAAAGGAAGACCTTTTTCTCTGTCTCTCTCTCTCTCACTGTCCACTCTGCCTGTCAAAAATAAAATAAAATAAAATAAATAAAGAAAGAAAGATAAGAGCTTCCAAAGATTTTAAAAGGTTGAAGTTACGGAACTTCTACCTAAGAAGATGAAATGTATTAGGTAAAAATGTAAGTTCCTGCATGTGGGTATAAAATGCTAGCTGTATAAGTAATTATTTAGAATAAAGATAGATAGATAATGTGCAAGTCAGAGAAGTTTGAGAAACACATGAAGACAACTTTTAAAAAAATTGTAAAAGATAGGATGATACTGGGGCCGGCGATGTGTCACAGCAGGTTAACGCCCTGGCCTGAAGCGCCGGCATCCCATATTTGTGCCAGTTCTAGTCCCAGCTACTTCTCTTCTGATCCAGCTCTCTGCTGTGGCCTGGGAAAGCAGTGGAAGATGGCCCAAGTCCTTGGGCCCCTGCACCCACATGAGATACCCAGAAGAAACTTCTGGCTCCTGGCTTTGGATCGGCGCAGCTCTAGCCGTTGTGGCCAGTTGGAGAGTAAACCATTGGATGGAAGACCTCTCTCTCTCTCTCTGCCTCTCTTCTCTCTGTGTAACTCTCCAACTTTCGAATAAATAAATAGAATCTTTTAAAAAAAATATATATATATATGCCCCTAAGATTTGATATCTTTAAATAAAAAAGATAGGATGATACTAAAGGTAGCATGTAAAGCCTCTGTGCTGATGTAGGGTGCTAGGTGATGGACCCAGTTTCAAAGATGGACCAGAGTTTGGTATAAAGGATGTGGATAAGGACACTTGATTTTGTTTAGTATTAAGGCTGGAGACATAAGAATACTGCTGCATTGTATATGTATATGTATATGTATATGAAGTATGGGTATGTGGCTTTGAAAATATGGGCTACCAAAAGGATTTTCAAAGTTACATTCAGAACAAAGCAAGTAGATATAAATGGAGTTTAAGCTAGAAGGTGGTGGTTTGAGCTCACATTTTCGTTTTCTACTCTTAGACTACTGTTTTTTTATTATTTTTTTAAATTTTTTTTGGACAGGCAGAGTGGACAGTGAGAGAGAGAGAGAAAGGTCTTCCTTTGCCGTTGGTTTACCCTCCAATGGCCGCTGTGGCTGGCGCGTTGCGGCCGGTGGACTGCGCTGATCTGAAGCCAGGAGCCAGGTGCTTCTCCTGGTCTCCCGTGTGGGTGCAGGGCCCAAGCACTTGGGCCATCCTCCACTGCTATCCTGGGCCACAGCAGAGAGCTGGACAGGAAGAGGAGCAACTCGGACAGAATCCAGTGCCCCGACCGGACTAGAAACCGGTGTGCTGGCGCCGCAGGCGGAAGATTAGCCTATTGAACCGCGGTGCCGGCCTACTGTTATTTGAAGTAGTAAAACCACACATCAGGGAACTCACTGCAATTTAGAGACTGTGTCTGAGTAGTAGGTTCTCTCAAAAAAGAGAATAGTCAGTGTTAATGTTAAGCGTCTTATCCTCCTCCAAACTCAATAATGTGAGTGTTTTATTGTGTACTAGAATTCCAGTTAACTTTCAATTCTTTTTTTTTTTTTTTTAAGATTTATTTTTTTGAAAGTCAAGAGTTATGCAGAGAGAGAGAGAGAGAGAGGTCTTCCATCCACTGGTTCACTCTCCAGTTGGCCACAATGGCCGTAGCTGCAACAATCTGGAGCCAGGAGCCAGGAGCTTCTTCCAAGTCTCTCACGCGAGTGCAGGGGCCCAAGGACTTGGGCCATCTTCTACTGCTTTCCCAGGTGATAGCAGAGAGCTGGATCAGTAGTGGAGCAGCCAGGATTCAAACTGGTGCCCATAGGGGATGCTGGCACTGCAGGTGGTGGCTTTACCCACTACACCACAATGCCGGCCCCAACTTTAAATTCTTATTTCACCAGTGCAATTAGTATCTTCAGTTATGCTAGAGAATCTTTCCCCTACAGTCAACTATTTCAGTTTTGCTTTCAGAACCACAGTTAGATAAGGTTTCTTGTCACACTGGTATTCTGCTGTACTTGATGCTTTGGAGCCATAGAGAACTATCTGAGAAAGATAGAGAACTAGGAGTAGGCCTGATCCACAATAAATTCATGTTGTTTGCAAATAGCCTGGCCCTTATTAGCACACAGTAGCAGACTGCTGCTCATCTCATGTAACTGTCCTTGCACCTTGTAAGGTATTCTGTCCTTTTTAAGTTCTAGTTGTTTTTTCTACTCTTCCATTTTCATTGATATCATTTTCATTTTATCTGTAATCTTAGCTTAAAAGTTTTTTTCTTTATCTCTTTTAGCTAATCTCTTATTTCTTCACTGAAGATGTTCCAAATAACCCTTTTTTGCTATTTCTATTTCTCTGTGGGATTAGTGTGTCATGAAAAGAAGGGTCTGGAATTTAAAAACCTCAAACAAAGTTAACCTTGGTAATACTTTACTTACAGGGCTGATGTTGGGTGATTATCTGTTAATATTTCAGTACATTGTAATGTTATGACTTCTTGTCATCTCTTATCTCACCTACCTACAACTCGGGTTTACTCTGAAGTATGATTCATGCCTTCTCCATTTTGAAATCATAAAGTTTAAATTTATTAATTTTTTTCTGAATTAGTTAAGGTCATAGGAGCTACTGTAACAGATAAACCTGGAAGTCTTAGTGGCTTAACATTTTGGAAATGTCTTTCTTACTTACATAAAGGCAATTAGTATCAGTTGGGTGGATGGGAACAAAGTTGGCCATTTTAGAGTGTGGTCTTCAGGGCCTTCTTGGACATCAGCATTCAGCTAGTGGAGTAGTAACAGAAGATATGGAGATAGTAAAAGTGGCTCTTAAGGGATATACTTGGAGGCAGTGTATATCACTTCTTTCTGTACTCAATTGAATTCAGTCACATAGTTACTATCAGCTATAATAGAAAGTTAGCAAATAAAGCTGAGATGTTTCCTTAGGAGAGGAGTGAAATAGATTTAGTGAACAAATAACTTTACCCTGTCACAGTTCTTACTGAATTCAAAGATCTTTTCCCCCTTTTATTTTTCATTAAAGTTATTATTATTTTTTTTTATTTTGACAGGTAGAGTTATAAACAGTGAGAGAGACAGAAAGTTCTTCCTTCTGTTGATTCACCCCCCAAACGGCCACTACGGCCAATGTTGTGCTGATCTGAAGCCAGGAGCCAGGTGCTTCTTCCTGGCCTCCCACGTGGGTTCAGGGGCCCAAGCACTTGGGCCATCTTCCACTGCCCTCCTGGGCCACAGCAGAGAGCTGGACTGGAAGAGGAGTAACTGGAACTAGAACCAGCGCCCATATGGGATGCTGGCACCGTAGGCAGAGGATTAGCCAAGTGAGCCATGGCGCCAGCCCCTTCATTAAAGTTATTAGGGAGGGAAGGAGAGAGAACAAACTAACTCCTCCATTCACTAGTTCACTCCCAAAATGTGTGCTGAAGCTGGGAGCCAGGAATTCAATCCAAGTCAGTAACCCAGTTACCTGAGCCATTTTGGCTGCCTCCCAGGGTCTGCATTACCCAGAATCCAGAATATTTAACCCAGGTAGTTAGTGTGAGACAGGTATGTCTTAAACAGGGATCTTAACTGCCAGGCTAGACCCTTGCCCCTTTTCTCTATTATAATTCTCCTTGATCACTTAATTTTTTTAAGATTGATTTATTTGAAAGGTATTGTTGCAGAGAGAAAGAGAGGTCCTCCATCTATTGGTTCATACCCCAAATGGCTGCAACGGCTGGAGCCGGGCTGATCTGAAGCCAGGAGCTAGGAGCTTCCTTTGGTCACCCACAGGGGTGCAGGGGCTCAAGGACTTGGGCCATCTTCTACTGCTTTCCCAGGCCACAGCAGAGAGCTGGATCAAAAGTGGATCAGTCAGGACTTGAACTGGTGCCTATATGGGATGTTTTTACCACAGGCAGTGGCTTCACCTGCTGTGCCACAGTACCCGGCCCCAGTCACTTGACTTTTTTCACATTACTTATTTAATCTTTGTGAAATAAAAAAAAAAAAAAATTGGCCTTTGTCCCTTATTCCTGGCACAGAGCTTCTAAAAAAAAGTTGGAATTCACTGTCTTTTGGATTCTAATGAGATGACTCTTGGGTTGAGAGGTCCTATTCTAAAAGTCTTCAAGATGGAGACTAGTCACCAGAGGATATAACCATTTGAGTAGAGGGTTGGAACTCTCTGGGCTGCTTGAGAGAAAAGATGGCCTGGAGACTGCATCTGCTCACCACTGATCAGTGACTTAGTCAGTCATGCCTAAGTAGTGAAACTTACATAGAAACCCATGAAGGACAGGGTTCAGAGACTTTCCAGGTTGGTGAACTCTTTGATGTCCTGGGAAGGTGGCATACACAGAAAAGGTGTGCAGTTTCTGTACTACCTTCTTGTTCACCATGCTTTGCCCTATACATCTCTTTTCCTTTTGGCCATTTCTGAGTCTGTGTAACTCAAGTATTTTCTTGATTTCTGTGAATTGTTCTAAAAATTACAAAGTCTGAAGTGGAGGATCATGGGAGGTCCAAAATTTGTAGTCAGCTGGGCAGAAGTTTGGTGGCCTATGCACTCCATTTATAGCTGACATCTAAAGTGGGAGCAGTCTTGTGAGGGACTGTGCCCTGGGCATGTGGGGTCTGTGCTAACTTTGGGTAGTTAGTATCAGAGTTGAGTTGAATTTTGATACACCTAGTTGGAGTCAGGTGTGATACACCTGGTTGGTACTGGGAAAACCTTACATTTAGTGTCAGAGAAAAAACATTGCTGCTCGTCACGGGGCAGCAGGTCTGATAGAGCTCCTCAGGGCCAGCCTGGGGAGCTCAGAGGCTGAGCAGGATGATGAGTGTCGGCAGCAAAGGAACCACACCAGAGCTGGGAGATCAGTCAATGCCCAGGGTGCAGCCAGGTTTTCAACTTTATTGGGAGGGGAAGAGCTTTTATAGACACAGAAAGGGGGCTGTCCAGGGCATAAGGGAACAGAGCCAACCAGCTAAAAAGTAAGGCAGGACACGAGCCGGGCACACCCTCAAGGGCCAACCACAGCCGAGGAGTCATACTGTTCACGAATATGGAAGTCTACTGTCAGGCTAGGTACCTCCCCCGGGGGCCATCTTGGATTGTTGGAAACACTGAGTCTGTGGGATGCGGAAGTTTAGCAAACTGGAGCAAAGGCTTAGCAACCTTGTTTCCTTTTCAATTGGTGGCCCCCCACCCCCCCCACCCCCCGCAAAACATAATCTTCATGCTATTTATTTTCTTAATTTCAGCTCTAGTTAGTTCTCACTTTCCTTTTTTTCCACTGTAAGATTCAGATCTTTAGTGTTTTGTTTTCTCTGGAAAGTCAGTATCACTATTCTGCCAATCTTTTATACTTGAATCCTAGTTATGCCTTTAATTGTCCTTTTCAGCAATTCCTGTAACTTAACTGTAATGTCTACATTTCTTAGAGTGATCTGTATTTTGGTATCTTTTGCTAACACTTGGCTTCTGATGTGGAGTGAGTTCTGGTAACAGATGCCCTGTTATAACAAAGGTAAATTGCCTACTGAAACTGAAACTAGAATAACTGTATATTATTCAAACTCGAATGCTTTTGAGAGTGAAAGGTAATGAATTGGAAAAACATGTTTCAGTTGGGAATATCCTTAACTGATTTGTATGGTTACTTGTACATATGCTTATGCATATGCATATATAAGGCTACTTATGGCAGAAGATTGGAAAGAACCTAACTGTCCATCAGTAAGGGACTGGTTGAATTAGTGGAGCTACAGCCATTCATAAAAACATAATGAAATTGTTAATGAGCTAGAAGAAAGCATCCAAATGGTTAACAATCACACAAAAAGATAACATCAGTATTCACTAGGGAAATGCAAATAAAGACTCATCCATTAGTATGGCTAATACCAGGAAAACAGAAGATAACAAGTGTTAGCAAGAATATAGAGAAATTAAAATCCTTGTGTACTCTTGGTAGGAATGTAAAATGATGTAGACATTATGGAAAACACTATGGCAGGTCTTTATTTTAAAGCTTTTATTTAATGAATGCAAATTTCATAGGTACAACTTTAGGAATATAGTGGTTCTTCCCCCCATACCCACCCTCCCACCCCCATTCCCATTCTACCTCCTGTTCCCTCTCACATCCCATTCTTCATTAAGATTCATTTTTAACTTAACTTTATATACAGAAGACCATCTTTATACTAAGTAAAGATTTCAACAGTTTGAACCCTCACCCACCACACACAACATAAAAGTACTGTTTGAGAACAAGTTTTGCAGTTAACTCTCATGGTACAACTCATTAAGGACAGGGGTCCTACATGGGGAGTAAGTGCACAGTGACTTCTGTTGTTAATTGAACAATTAACACTCTTATTATTTATGACATCAGTGATCACCTGGGGCTCTTGCCATGAGCTGCCAAGGCTGTGGAAGCCTTTTGTGACCACAAATACCATAAGTATTTGGACAAGGCCATAAGCAAAGTGGAAGTTCTCTCCTCCCTTCAGAGAAAAGTACATCCTTCTTTTATGGCCCCCTCTTCCCACTGGACGCTTATTCATAGAGATCCTTTATACAGGATATTTTTTGCTAATGTCTTGGCTTTCCATGCCTGAAATGCTCTCATGGGCTTTTTAGCCAGATCCGAATGCCTTAATGGCTGATTCTGAGGTCGGAGTGTTACTTAAAGCAATTGTCATTCAATGAGTCTGCTGTGTGGACTCCTTCCCATGTTGGACATTCTCTCCTTTTTCATTCTGTCTATTATTACCAGGCACTTGATGCAATTTTATGATCTCTTTAACATTAAATCCTATCTATATGTTCAGTTTAACATTTAATATGATCACTTTAACAATTAAGATGGCATTTTTGCCACCAATTTTAATGAGATTTGGAGTCCCATGACAAGTTTTTAAATTGTACTCTTAGAAGAAGTAAGTCTGTAGGACTGTACACAGAACTGTGCAGCTTTACAATTACAAACTTCTTCCTCCTTCTCTTATTCCCCCTCTTATTTTTTACTGGGATCTATTTTCTTTTTTAAAAAAAAATTTAAAAGATTTTATTTATTTTATTTGAGAGTTAGAGTTACAGACAGTGAGAGGGAGAGACAGAGAGAAAGGTCTTCCTTCCATTGGTTCACTCCCCAAATGGCTGCAATGGCCAGAGCTGCGCCAATCCAAAGCCAGGAGCCAGGTGCTTCTTCCTGGTCTCCCACATGGGTGCAGGGGCCCAAGGACTTGGGCCATCTTCTACTGCTTTCCCAGGCCATAGCAGAGAGCTGGATTGGAAGAGGGGCAGCTGGGACTAGAACCGGCACTCATGTGGGATGCTGGCGCCACAGGCGGAAGATTAACCTACTGTGCCATGGCGCCAGCCCAGTTTACTGGGATCTATTTTCAATTGACTTTATATACATATGATTATCTCTATGTTAAGTAAATATTTCAACATATGGTATGAAGAAGAGAAAAAAATAAAAATAAGCTGTTCTTTGACAGTCAAGACAAGGGCTGTCCACGTCATTGTTTCTCGAAGTGTCAATTTCACTTTTACAGCTTTCGTTTTGGGTGCACTGTGAATTCTCACAGATCAGGGAGAACACTATGGCAGTTCTTAAAGAAACAAAAGAAAATAAATTACCATATGATCCAACAGTTTTACCTCAGGATGTATATCTTAAAGAACAGAAAGGACTTAAGCACATATTTGTACATATATGTTCATGGTGGCATTGTCTACAATAACTAAAAAGTGGTAGCAGTACATTGTCCATAGGCAGATGAATAGATACGTGAAATGTGGGGTGTGTTTGTGTGTATATATATGTACATACATACATACACTATTCAGCTTTAAAACAAGGAAATTCTCACACATGCTGTCACCCAACAAGGTAAGTTTGCTGCCTATTGCTCCCCAAAACAACCTGTGTTTCTGATCTTTTAAGATGAGAAAGGCTTAATTATTGACCAGCAAGGTAGCAGGGGAATATGATTTGAAGCTGCTTCTCTGTTAAAGAGTCTCGGCAGGAGAAACCTCGTATACAGAAACACTTGGTGAGGCTAGTTCTGATTGGAGGGACGTAGAATTAGGCCAGCATGGTAAGTTAGGAATAAATCTTTGAAAACAAGTTTTATTGCTAATTTTCCTAATGCAGCTCTTTGTGGGCAGAGGTCCTGCATAAGAGGTGAGTGCACAGTGACTCCTGTTGTTAATTTAACAATTAACACTCTTATGTATGACCTCAGTGATGACCTAGAGCTCTTGACATGAGCTGCCTAGGCTGTGGAAGCATTTTGAATCCACAAACTCCATCAGTATTTAGATAAGGCCATAAGCAAAGTAGAAGTACTCTCCTTCCTTCAGAGAAAAGCACATCCTTCTTTAATGACCATTTCTTTCCACTGGGGTCTCACCCACAGAGGTCCTTCATGTAGAACATTTTTTACCTCATTGTGTTGGATTTCCCTGCCTGAAATGCTCTAGTGGGCTTTTCAGCCAGACCCAAATGCCTTAATGGCTGATTCTTAGAGTGCTACTTAAAGCAATTATCATTCTATGAGTTTGCTGTATGGACTGCTTCCCATGTTGGAGCCCTTGGTCTTTTAAATTCTATCTATTATTATTACCAAACATTTAATCCTGTTTGATCCCTTTAACACTTAATCCTACCTATATGATCATTTTAACACCTAATCCTATACCTATGCTAACTTTAACACTTAAAATGCTGTCTTACCTCCCAGCTTAAGACGATTTTGGGTCCTGTGGCATGTTTTTAAACTGTATCCTTACTAGTATGTCTGTAGGAATGTATACGTACTTATACAGCTTTATAGTTATAAACTTCATACACTTCCTAATTAACAACTTTAGGAACATTTTGATTTTTCCAACTGTGACCCTCCACCCACATTCCCTCCTTTATTCCTCCTCCCTCTCTTATTCCCACTCTTACTTTTTTTAACTAGGAAGATAGGATTTCATTCTTTTTTGCAGCTGAGTAATGTTCCATAATGTATTAGTTGATCGTCTGGGTATTATGAATTCAGCTGCAATAAACATGGGGGTACAGATAACTCTCTCATATTCTGATTTCGTTTTGTTTGGGTAAATTCCCAGGAATGGGATGGCTGGGTCGTATGGCGAATGTATTTTCAGATTTCTGAGGAATTTTCATATTGTGTTCCACAATGACTGTACAAGTTTACATCCCACCTACAATGTATTAGGGTACCTTTTTCCCTCCACATCCTCTCCAGCATTTATTGTTAATCTATCCATTGATGAATGTGGGGTCTGGAAGTCCCCCATTACTATTGTATTTGAGTCTGTGTCTCCTTTCAGATCCATTATCATTGTCTTAAATAGCCAGGTGCTGTGGGATTTGGTACATATATATATATATTTAAAGATTTATTTATTTATTTGAAAGTAAGAGAGAGAGAGAGGGGTCTTTGATCCGATGGTTCACTCCCCAGTTGGCTGCAATGGCCAGAGCTGTGCTGATCCGAAGCCAGGTGCCAGGAGCTTCTTCCAGGTATCCCACGCAGGTGCAGGGACCCAAGGACTTGGGTCATCCTCTATTGCTTTCGCAGGCCACAACAGAGCTGGATCTGAAGTAGAGCAGCTGGATCTCAAACCGGAGCCCATATGGGATGCCGGCACCCCAAGCCAGGGTGTTAACCTGCTGTGCCACAGCGCTGGCCCCTGGTACATATATATTTTTTATAGTCTCATATTGTTGACTTGTTCCTTAATCATTATATAGCATGCCCTTTTTTCCCCCATCTCTTTTAACAGGTTTTTTTTTTTTTTAATTAAAGTCTATTTTGTTTCATATTAGGATGGCTATACCTGTTTGTTTTGGCTTTCCATTAGCATGTAATATCTTTTTCCATCCTTTCATTTTCAATCGCTGTGTATCTTTGTTTGGTGTGTTTGTTATAGGCAACCAATAGAGGGTCTTATTTTTTAATCCATTCAGCCAGTCTGTATCTTTTAATGGGAGAATTTATACCATTTATGTTTAAGCTTGCTATTGACTTGACCTGCCATTTTTCTGTAAATATCCCTATTGTTGCTGTGGATTTCCTTTGTACTTTTACTGGAAAAATTTGTGCCTTCACATTCTTTCATAATGTTGACTATCTTTTTGTGTTTCTGTGTGTAGCATATCCTTAAGCATCTTTTGTAAGGCTGGACGAGTGGTGGCAAATTCTTTCAATTTATTTTTGTTATGGAAGGTGTATATTTCACCTTCATTTATAACTGACAGCTTTATGGGGGATATACTCTTCTGGGTTGGCATTCTTTTTTATTTTAAGACTTAGATTATCTCTGCATTCTCTCCTTCTGTAGGGTTGCTGGTGAGAAATTAACTATGAGTCTAATTGGAGATCCTCTGAGGCTAATCTGGCATTTCTCTCATACTTTACTATTGAAAGCTTGACTACAATGTGTCATGGTGAATATCTTTTCTGGTTATGTCTATTAGAAGTTCTATGTGCTTCTTCTATTTGGATGACCTTTTCTTACTCCAAATTGGGGGAAGTTTTCTATTACTATTTCACTGAATAGGTTTTCTAATCCATTCTGTATTTCCACACCTTTAGGAACTCCTTTGATTCATGTTGGGTCATTTGATTGTATCCCATAAATCTCCAACACTGTTTTTTTTTTTTTTTTTTTTTTTTTTTTTTTTTTTTTGTGACAGGCAGAGTGGACAGTGAGAGAGAGAGAGACAGAGAGAAAGGTCTTCCTTTTGCCGTTGGTTCACCCTCCAATGGCCGCCGCGGCTGGCGCGCTGCGGCCGGCGCACCGCGCTGATCCGATGGCAGGAGCCAGGAGCCAGGTGCTTTTCCTGGTCTCCCATGGGGTGCAGGGCCCAAGCACCTGGGCCATCCTCCACTGCACTCCCTGGCCACAGCAGAGGGCTGGCCTGGAAGAGGGGCAACCGGGACAGAATCCGGTGCCCCGACCGGGACTAGAACCCGGTGTGCCGGCGCCGCTAGGCGGAGGATTAGCCTAGTGAGCCGCGGCGCCGGCCCTCCAACACTGTTTTTAATTTTTCTGATTTCTTTCTTTTGATCTGACTCAGACATTTCCAAAGATTTGTCTTTTAGCTCAGGTATTCTTTTTTCGCCTCACCAAGTATGTTGTTAAAGCTTTCCATTGTATTTTTTTTACATATTCTGAATTTCTAATATTTCAGTCCGTTTTTCTTCAAAGTCTCAATCTCATGGGAAAATTTTTCAGCCAGGTCATATATGGATTTCTTCTTCTTCTTCTTCTTTTTTTTTTTAAGAGTTATTTATTGGGGTCAGCATTGTGGCACAGTAGCTTAATGCCCTGGGCTTAAGCACCAGCATCCCATATGGGTGCCAGTTTGAGTCCCAGCTACTCCACTTCCATTCCAGCTCTCTGCTGTGGCCTGGGAAAACAGTAGAAGCCAGCCCAAGTCCTTGGGCCCCTGCACCCACGTGGGAGACCCGGAGGAAGCTCCTGGCTCCTGGCTTTGAATCAGCGCAGCTCCAGCTGTTGTGGCCAATTGGGGAGTGAATCATCGGATGGAAGACCTCTCTTTCTGTGTAACTGACTTTCACATAAATAAATAACTCTTTTAATGAGAGGGAGAAGCAGGGGTGTGAGGAAAAAGAGAGAGAGAGAGAGAAAGTAAGTCTTTCATCTGCTGGTTCACTCTACCAGATGGTCTCAACAGCTGGAGCTGAGCTGATGAGAGAGAGAGAGAGAGAGAGAGAGAGAGAGAGAGAGAGAAAGTAAGTCTTTCATCTGCTGGTACACTCCACCAGATGGCCTCAACAGCTGGAGCTGAGCTTATCCAAATCCAGGAGCCAGGAGCTTCTTCTGGGTCTCTCATGCGGGTGCAGGGTCCCAAGGACTTGGGCCATCTTCCACTGCTTTCCCAGGCTTTAGCAGGGAGCTGAATAGGAGGTAGAGTTGCTGGGACTCTTAAGTGGTGCCTGTATGGGATGCTGACTTTGCAGGCAGTGGCCTTACCTGCTACACTACACTGCTTGCCCCATATGGATTTCTTTAACTCTTGCATTTCATTCTCATTGCTTTTGTGTAATCCCATGATCATTCTTTTGAATTCCTTTTCAAGTATTTCATCAGTCTCTTCGTTGTCACATTTTAATATCAAAATGTTTTTATGTTCCTTTGAGGGAGTCATGTTGTCTTCCTTGTTCTTGTTTCTTGTATATCTGCATTTGTTTTCAGGCATTTGTGGTAATACTTGTTGGTTTTTCTTCTGATTGATTTTATATTTGAACTATGCCTCTGTTACTTAGTGGAATGTCTGCTCTTTCAATGAATATATAGAGGTATTTGCTACATATGGCCAGGAACTCTGGTCAGTGCTCCAAGGTGGGGCAAGAATCCAGGTTGACACACAAGTTGAGCATGGTAGATTTTTTTTTTAACTTTTATTTAATGAATATAAATTTTCAAAGTACAGCTTATGGATTACAATGTCTCCCCCCTCCCCATAACTTCCCTCCCACGCGCAACCTTCCCCTTTCCTGCTCCCTGTCCCCTTCCATTCACATCAAGATTCATTTTCAATTCTCTTTATATACAAAAGATCAGTTTAGGCCGGCGCCGCGGCTCAGCAGGCTAATCCTCCACCTTGCGGCGCTGGCACTCCGGGTTCTAGTCCCGGTCGGGGCGTCGGATTCTGTCCCAGTGGCCCCTCTTCCAGGCCAGCTCTCTGCTGTGGCCAGGGAGTACAGTGGAGGATGGCCCAAGTGCTTGGGCCCTGCACCCCATGGGAGACCAGGAGAAGCACCTGGCTTCTGCCTTTGGATTAGCACGGTGCGCCGGCCGCAGCGCGCCGGCCACAGCGCGCCAGCCGCGGCGGCCATTGGAGGGTGAACCAACGGCAAAAGGAAGACCTTTCTCTCTGTCTCTCTCTCTCACTGTCCACTCTGCCTGTCAAAAAAAAAAAAAAAAAGATTAGTTTAGCATATATTAAATAAAGATTTCAACAGTTTGCACCCACATAGAAACACAAAGGGAAAACTACTGTTTGATTACTAGTTATAGCATTAAATCACAATGTATAGCACATTAAGGACAGAGATCCTACATGAGGAGTAAATGCACAGTGACTCCTGTTGTTGACTTAACAAATTGACACTCTTGTTTATGGCATCAGTAATCACCCTAGGCTCTTGTTATGAGTTTCCAAGGCTATGGAAGCCTTTTGAGTTCACTGACTCTGATCATATTTAGACAAGGTCGTAGTCAGAGTGGAAGTTCTTTCCTCCCTTCAGAGAAAGGTACCTCCTTCTTTGATGACCTGTTCTTTCCACTGGGATCTCACTAGCAGAGATCTTTCGTTTAGGTCATTTTTTTTTTCCCAGGGTGTCTTGGCTTTCCATGCCTGAAATACTCTCATGGGCTTTTCAGCCAGATCCACATGCCTAAAGGGCTGATTCTGAGGCCAGAGTGCTGTTTAGGATATCCGCCATGCTATGAGTCTGCTGTGTATTTCGCTTCCCATGTTGGATCATTCTCTCCCTTTTTTATTCTATCAGTTATTATTAGCAGACACTAGTCTTGTTTATGTGATCCCTTTGACTCTTAGACCTATCATTATGATCAATTGTGAACAGAAGTTGATCACTTGGACTAGTGAGATGGCATTGGTACATGCCACCTTGATGGGATTGAATTGGAATCCCCTGGTATGTTTCTGACTCTACCGTTTGGGGTAAGTGAGCTTGAGCGTGTCCCAAATTGCACATCTCTTCCCTCTGTTATTCCCACTCTTATATTTAACAGTGATCACTTTTCAGTTACTCAGCAGACTCGTAGAATGGTGGATGTCCTAAACAGCACTCTGGCCTCAGAATCAGCCCTAAAGGCATTCCGATCTGGCTGAAAAGCCCATGAGAGTATTTCAGGCATGGAAAGCCAAGACACTCTGGCAAAAAAAACCAAAACAAACAAACAAACAAAAAACAAAAAAAACCCTAAATGGAAGATCTCTGTGAGTGAGATCCCAGTGGAAAGAACAGGTCTTCAAAGAAGGAGGTACCTTTCTCTGAAGGGAGGAGAGAACCTCCACTTTGAATATGACCTTGTCTAAACAAGATAAGAGTTGGTGAACTCAAAAGGCTTCCATAGCCTTGGAAACTCATGACTGGTGCATAGGGAGATTACTGATGCCATAAACAGGAGTGTCAATTTGTAAAGTCAACAACAGGAGTCACTGTGCACTTACTCCTCATGTAGGATCTCTGTCCTTAATGTGCTGTACATTGAGACTTAATGCTATAATGAGTACTCAAACAGTATATTTCGCTTTGTGTTTCTATGGGGGTGCAAACTGTTGAAATCTTTACTTAATGCATACTAAACTGATCTTCTGTAAAAAAAAAAAAAAAAAAAGAAATTATCAATTCCCAACTTGACTCTCACTGGGATTAAACATGACAATAGGTCTGATCTGATTTCATCATCATTTAAAAAAAATCATCTATTATTTTTCACTTTATGTTTGTGTGGGAGCAAACTGTTGAAATCTTTACTTAATGTATGCTAAACTGATCTTCTGTATATAAAGAGAATTGAAAATGAAAAAAAAAGATATTCTAAATCTTTATTATTAACTGTCTCTATTACTATATAAATTAGAGAGATATGTATTAAAATATGCAGCTATATATATATATGAATTTTTCAGTAACTCCTTAAATTATATAGGTTTTTGTATAATGTATATTGAAGTGGTGATACTAAGAGATGTCCAATTTTTGATATGATCTTTTATAATCATATGAATCCATATTTGCCTCTAGTAATATTCCTTTCTTTTCAGTAATTTTTTTGCAGAGTAATATATTTAGGTCCATTTCATTGTAGTTCATTCCTTAGTTTTCAGAAAACAAAGCACCAAAATACAAGACTAAAAGGAGACTATTCAACATGACAATAACAAACAACCTGCTTCCTTCCATTTTGGAACTGAGATTTAAAAAGAACTCAACTGAAAATGTGGTTGCCCTTTTAGGCCAGTACATAAGATATAGTGTCTCTGGTTATTAAATCCAGAGGTGAAACTATTTTCAAATCATTATGTTCCACTGGAAACACACTTGAAGCCTACCACTCCCTGAGCAGCGGAAGGTGAAATGAATATGTTCAATAAACTGTAATCCTGAAGCTGAGGCCCTATCCCTGACACCTTGATCCGGACTTTGTCAGCCTTCAATATCGCTTCCTTAGCCTGCAGCTCCCATATGAAGAGAACGGTGGTCTCTCTACTTTTTACTTGCAGAGTTCCTTGTTTAGGGAGCACTGAGTCTATGATTATAAAGTAAACTGAAAGTATGATAGCACAAAAAATCAAAAGAAAAAGAGAAAGAAAAGGAAAGGGGAGAGGGGAAGTGGGAGGATGGTGTCATTTTATGCTTGGAATCATATCTGAATTTTGTGAAATCTTCTCTATATATTAATAAATACAAATGTACAAAAAAAAAAGAATAACTGTGTATTGATTACAGTATTCAACCAAAAGTATTAAGTAGAACAAACAAAAAAAAATACTAAGAGGGATAACGTATTAAATTGTTCATCAGCAGTCAGGGTGAGGGCTGATCAAGTCACCGTTTCTCATAGTGTTCATTTCACTTTAACAGGTTTCCTTTTTGGTACTCAGTTAGTTGTCACCAATCAGGGAGAACATATGATATTTGTCCCTTTGGGATTGGCTTATTTCACTCAGCATAATGTTTTCCAGATTCCTCCATCTTGTTGGCAATGACTGGATTTCATTTTTTTTTTTACTGCTGTATAGTATTCTATAGAGTACATATCCCATAATTTCTTTATGCAGTCTACTGTTGATGGGCATTTAGGTTGATTCCAGATCTTAGCTATTGTGAATTGAGCTGCAATAATCATTAAGGTGCAGACCGTTTTTTTTGTTTCCCAGTTTAATTTCCTTTGGGTAAATTCCAAGGAGTGGGATGGCTGGGTTGAATAGTAGGGTTATATTCAGGTTTCTGAGGAATCTCCAGACAGACTTCCATAGTGGCTTTACCAGTTTGCATTCCCACCAACAGTGGGGTAGTGTCCCTTTTTCCCCACATCCTCTCCATCATCTGTTGTTGGTAGATTTCTGAATGTGAGCCATTCTAACCAGGGTGAGATGAAACCTCATTGTGGTTTTGATTTGCATTTTCCTGATTGCTAGTGATCTTGAACATTTTTTCATGTGCTGGTTGGCCATTTGGATTTCCTCTTTTGAAAAATGTCTATTGAGGTCCTTGGCCCATCTCTTGAGTGGGTTGTTTGTTTTGTTGTTGTGGAGTTTCTTGATCTCTTTGTAGATTCTGGTTATTAACCCTTTATCTGTAGCAAAGTTTGCAAATATTTTTTCCCATTCTGTCAGTTGCCTCTTCACTCTCCTGACTGTTTCTTTGGCAGTACAGAAACTTCTCAATTTGAAGCAATCCCAATAGTTAATTTTGGCTTTGACTGCCTGCGCTTCCAGGATCTTTTCTAGGAAGTCTTTGCTGGTGCCAATATCTTTCAGGGTTTCTCCAATATTCTCTAATAATTTGATGGTGTTGGGTCATAGATTTAGATCTTTAATCCACGTTGAGTGGATTTTTGTGTAAGGTGTAAGGTAGGGGTCTTGCTTCATGCTTCTGCACGTGGAAATCCAGTTTTCCCAGCACCATTTATTGAATAGACTGTCCTTGCTCCAGGAATTGGTTTTAGCTCCTTGATCAAATATAAGTTGGCTGTAGATGTTTGGATTGATTTCTGGTATTTCTGTTCTGTTCCATTGGTCTATCCATTTGTTTCTGTACCAGTACCATGCTGTTTTGATTACAACTGCCCTGTAGTATGTCCTGAAATCTGGTATTGTGATGCCTCCGGCTTTGTTTTTGTTGTCCAAGATTGCTTTAGCTATTCGAGGTCTCCTGCATCTCCATATGAATTTCAGCATTATTTTTTCTAGATCTGAGAAGAATGTCTTTGGTATCTTGATTGGTATCGCATTGAATCTGTAAATTGCTTTTGGGAGAATGCACATTTTGATGATGTTGATTCTTCCAATCCATGAGCATGGAAGATTTTTCCATTTTTTGGTATTCTCTTCTATTTCTTTCTTTATGATTTTGTAATTCTCATAGTAGAGATCATTAACATCCTTGGTTAAGTTTATTACAAAGTATTCGATTGTTTTTGTAGCTGTTGTGAATGGGATTGATCTTAGGAGTTCTTTCTCAGCCGTGGCATTGCCTGTGTATTCAAAGGTTGTTGATTTTTGTGCATTGGTTTTATATCCTGCTACTTTGCCATACTCTTCTATGAGTTCCAATTGTCTCTTAGTAGAGTTCTTTGGATCCTCTAAATAAAGAATCAGATTGTCGGCAAAGAGAGATAGTTTGACTTCTTCCTTCCCAATTTGTATTCCTTTTAATTTCTTTTTCTTGCCTGATGGCTCTGGCTAAAACTTCCAGAACTATGTTGAATAGCAGTGGTAAGAGTGGGTATCCCTGTCTGGTACCAGATCTCAGTGGAAATGCTTCCAACTTTTCCCCATTCAATAGGATGCTGGCTGTGGGTTTTTCATAAATTGCTTTGATTATATTGAGGAATGTTCCTTCCAAACCCAGTTTGCTTAGAGTTTTCATCATGAAAGGGTGTTGAATTTTATTGAATGCTTTCTTTGCATCTATTGAGATAATCATATGGTTTTTCTTCTGCAGTTTGTTAATGTGGTGTATCACGTTGATTGATTTGCAAACATTGAACCATCCCTGCATTCCAGGGATAAATCCCACTTGGTCTTGGTGGATGATTTTTCTGATGTGTTGTTGTATTCTATTGGCGAGAATTTTATTGAGGATTTTTGTGTCTATGTTTATCAGGGATATTGGTCTGTAATTTTCTTTCAATGCTGCATCTTTATCTGGCTTAGGGATTAAGGTGATGCTGGCTTCATAGAAAGAATTTGGGAGGATTCCCTCTTCTTCGATTGTTCTGAATAGTTTGAGAAGAATTGGAATTAGTTCTTCTTTAAATGTCTGGTAGAATTCCGCAGTGAATCCATATGTTCCTGGACTTTTCTTTGTTGGGAGGGCCTTTATTACTGTTTCAATTTCTTTCTCAGTTATGGGTCTATTTAGGTTTTCTATGTCTTCATGGTTCAATTTAGGTAGATTGCATGTGTCCAGGAATCTATCCATTTCTGATAGATTTCCCTGTTTGCTGGCATACAAATCCTTGTAGTAATTTCTGATGATTCTTTTTATTTCTGTGGTATCTGTTGTTATGTTTCCTTTTTCATCTCTGATTTTATTGATTTGGGTCTTTTTTTAGTTAGTTGGGCCAATGGGGTGTCAATTTTGTTTATTTGTTTTCAAAAAACCAGCTCTTCGCTTGGCTGAATTTTTGCAATTTTTTTTTTTTGGATTGAATCCTGTTAATTTTTTCTCTGATTTTAATTATTTTTCTTCTCCTACTAGATTTGGATCTGGTTTGCTGCAGTTTTTCTAGATCCTTGAGATGCGTTGAAAGCTCATTTATTTGGTGCCTTTCCAATTTCTTGATGTAGGCACCTATTGATATAAACTTTCCTCTCAACACTGCTTTTGCCATATCCCATAAGTTTTGATATGTTGTGTTGTTATCCTCATTTACTTCCAGAAAGTTTTTGATTTCTCTTTTGATTTCTACTATGACCCAGTGTTCATTCAGGAGCATGTTGTTCAGTCTCCGTGTGTTTGCATACTCTCTAGGGATTCCTGAGTTGCTAATTTCCACCTTCATTCCACTGTGGTCTGAGAAGGTGCATGGTATGATTCTAATTCTTTTAAATTTGCTGAGACTTGCTTTATGGCCTAGTATGTGGTCAGTCCTAGAGAAGGTTGAGCATGGTAGATCTTTATTGTCAGTAAGGGAGTTATCCCACAGTTGGTATAGCACCCTTCCCTGCTGGTGCATGAACCACACAAAGGTTCTGCGCAGACCTCAGTGTGTGCACAGAGCCCTCTCAATGACCCACTGCATACCACCAGGGAACTCTGAGCCTCTTCCTTCAGACACAGTGATTGCCCTGAGACCCAGGTACACCTGTGCCCTATTGTGCAGTCACAGAAATCCCAGAGTCACAGTGTGCAAGGCTCCCACAGTTATGGGGTACAGAGAACCTGCTCAGTCACATGAGTTTGCCCCATCCATACAAAGAGCAGAGATGTTCCCAGAGCCAGCTGTCCATGGGTGTTTGACCTTGGTAGTTTGAGCCCTGGATCCTGTGGTATGTTGAGAGGATGAGGGCACTTCACAGTACTGTGGGTGTGTCTAGTCCCTTGTCAACCTTCCAAGTCTCAAAGTTGTAAGGAACATGGATTTTTCTCTCTGGTAAAATCCCCTGATCATATGTTCAAGAGAGCCATCTGCAGCCTCTCCTCTTGTCAAAATGGTGCCTTCTACCCACCCATTGCCTGGTGCGCTTTTGAAGAGATGTGGAGAAAGAAATGTGCTTTTCTTTTGCTGGATTATGTGGATAACCTGCTCCCCCCTCCCCCCAATTAGGGCTCCAGGTCATACTCAATGTCTGTGTGTTCTACCATGTTCTCCCTCAGGTCATATCACCAGTGGCACTGGCTGCCACAGTCTGTACTCACATTGATTTCAGATTCTGGCATCACCTCTAGCTCCTGGCTGCAGGAGTCCTCTGTGTGGTGTCCTGCTCACTGCTGCAGTTCTGCATATTCCATGCTGCTCCACAGTGACCCAATTCCTTCTGTAGAATTTCCATTGCAAACTTCTCTCTGGGGAGCTTTGGTCATTGCTCAAATGTGAGGTGAGATTCCAGGGTGCCACCCACTTTCGGCATGTTATGCCTCCTCTGTTGTCAGCCGGGGAGGGTATGATCATGGCTGTTGGTGTTATCACACCCTCACCTCCTCTCTTCCAAAGTGATTGATGCCTGGGGTACAACCTCCACCAACATTGGAGTACAAACTGCACAAAGGATCTGTGTGGATGGAACCCTCTGCAGTGACCCATCCCAGGAGACTCTGCTGCCAAAGTGATTCTTGGATACCCAGCTACACTCTGTACCTCATTGTGGAGTCACAAAATTCCCAAAGTCACTGCGCACTAGGCTCTCACAGTTATGGGATGCAGCGGATCTGCTCTCAGCCCCATAAGCCTGCTGCTTCCATGCAGAGAGCAGAGATGTTCTCAGAGCAAGCTACCTGTCAGAGCTCTGCCTAGGCAGTTTGAGCCCCAGAGCTTGTCATAGGTTGAGAGGATGGGAGCACTTCCAGTCCTAAATGAGTGCCCAATTCCCAGTCAACCCTCCCAGCCAGACTCAATGTCGGGGTGGAATGTGGATTTTTCCCTCTGGTAAAATCTCTTGGTCTTGCGTGGGTAAATGTCACTGCAACCTCTACTGGTGTTAAGATGGCACTTTTCCCCTGTTGGTTGCTGGGCGCCCTTGTCGCGGGATGGGGGGAAATGTACATTTCCTTCATTGGATTCGGTAGGTACACTCCCTCCCCCCATGGCTTCAGACTCAAATTCAGTGTGCTGCACCAGGTTTTTCCTCAGGCAGTATCACCAGTGACATGGGCTGTTGCAGCCTGCTCTCACTTCACTCCCAGAAGCTAGCGTTTCCTCCAGTGCCTGGCTGTGGGGGCCATGGGTGGGGTCCCTGCTTGCTTCTGCACGTCTGCACTTTCCACTGATGAACTGATTTTTACAGAAGTACCAGGACAATTCAGTTGTGCAAAAGGTAGTGTGAATGTGCTGAACATTTGAATATTAAGTTCAAAAAAGTTTAGCCTTGGCCTTTCCTCATACTATAACACAAAAGTTAACTTGAAATGGATCAAACGAATCAAGGCAGTTCATTAACTGGAAGAAATGTAAAAGCTAAAATTACAAAGCTTTTGAAGAAAAACTTAGAATATTTTTGTAGCCTTTTGTTAAGCCACAGTTTTTTTTTAGTTAGAAAACCTAAAACGTGGCTGAATAGTTTCCTTGGTGGACCTGAAAACCTTTGAAAATTAGTATAACACATTCCCAGAAATATGGACAGTCAGATAGCAAAAAGCCCTATTTTGTTTCATAGATTTCCTGTGAATTTACATAATCTCCAGATGCTATTTGGACCTCTATATTTCGCTACTTTTAGTAAGGATCAAGATGACACTGGGAAACATAGGGACACATGGGACACTCTAGCACAAGTTCAGGTAGGAATATAGACCAGTTTCCCCAGGTGATGCTTATTCTGTTTGATTTTTTCTGCAAGTCATAATTTTGGTTGTCTTCAAATATCTTGGATGGTTTTTAAATTGAAGTTTTGATAGCTATGGTTAGTAACTATCTTTGGATATTAAAAGCATTATATGTGAATGACATTATGATGTGGAGGAAATAATACTGCACTCTCTGATTTTTATCTATCAGAAAGAGAGAGAGAGAGAGAGAGAGAGAGAGAGAGAGAGAGAATGAATCTTCAAATCAAACCTCAAATGCTTAAAATAACCAGACCTAAGGTAGACCAAAGTTTGGGCCCAGAACTCAATTCATGTCTCCCATATGGGTTGCAGGGACCCAACTAGTTGAGCTATAACACCTGCCGTCTCCTGGGATACACATTAGCATGAAGCTGGAGTCACAGGGATGTGGGCTTCTCAAAAGGCATGCTACCTGCTGTGCCAAACATTTGTCCCTGGATTTTTTTTTATAACTGCCTTTCCCACTCTTTATTCTTAGCATAATAAAGAGTCCTTTGGTATCCAGATATATTTTTTTTTGACAGGCAGAATGGACAGTGAGAGACAGAGAGAAAGGTCTTCCTTTACCATTGGTTCACCCCCCAATGGCCGCTGCGGCCGTGACACTGCACTGATCCAAAGCCAGGAGCCAGGTGCTTCTCCTGGTCTCCCATGTGGGTGCAGGGCCTAGGGAGTTGGGCCATCCTCCACTGCACTCCCGGGCCACAGCAGAGAGCTGGCCTGGAAGAGGGGCAACTGGGACAGAATCCGGTGCCCTGAATGGGACTAGAATCCCGTGTGCCAGCGCCACAGGCAAAGGATTAGCCTATTGAGCCACGGCGCCAGCCTTCCAGATACCTTTTCACTATATAAAAATGTTCATGTTCTTTGAGGATTCATGTGGAACTTTCCCACTATTGATATTACCATACACACTGATTTCCTTATAATGCATCAGAATTTGAGATACCTTTAAGCTAGTAAGAATAATTTGCAAATGTGTCAGTTTTAAAAAGCAAAGTATTTGGTGGCCCCTAGTGGTACTTCTATGTCTGTAAAAAGTCTCTTAATATCAAAATACAGGGGTAATAGAATTACTAAAGTGACAAAATAAACAAAAATATAATTATTTAAGAGAATTATTTAGCCTTTGAAAACTGAAAGTGTATTAATAAGTTATAACTTGATCAGTGTTGTGGCTATGTTTACTGTTAGACAAAATCATTAGTCTTCCTTTCAAGAAATGCTTTGGGGTTATATACACATAGATCTTAATTGAAAGTATTTCTACGTGGGTTGTATTTAATGTTCAGTAATAGTTTACTATTGTATTGCACTGAGGTGTGTCCATGAAGGGAGATAGCAGGATGGTATATGATATCTTATCAAATATAATGAAAGCTAAGATTAGAACCAGTATTTCATAAGCAGTCCATGGTAAAGTTTTTTTTTTTGTTTTTTTTTTTTTTTGTTTGTTTGTTTGTTTTTTTTGACAGGCAGAATGGACAGTGAGAGAGAGAGACAGAGAGAAAGGTCTTCCTTTGCCGTTGGTTCACCCTCCAATGGCCGCCGTGGCCGGCGCACCGCGCTGATCCGATGGCGGGAGCCAGGTACTTCTCCTGGTCTCCCATGGGGTGCAGGGCCCAAGCACTTGGGCCATCCTCCACTGCACTCCCTGGCCACAGCAGAGAGCTGGCCTGGAAGAGGGGCCACCGGGACAGAATCCGGTGCCCCGACCAGGACTAGAACCCCGTGTGCCAGCGCCGCAAGGTGGAGGATTAGCCTAGTGAGCCGTGGCGCCGGCCTAAGTTTATTTCTTTAAAGGGTTAATTTTAACTACTTAATAATAATTTCAGTTAGGCCAAGAATTATCCAGAATCTGAACTATACAGGGAAATTTTGATATATATATGTGTTATTACAAAGACATTAATATAAATTTAACATTAAATCAGAAAGATCTGATAACAGGAATTTGAAGGACTTGGCAGCTTTTATTTCTAAGATGGACCAAGTTTATAAGAAATATTCTTTTTTTTTTTTTTTTTGGACAGGCAGAGTGAACAGTGAGAGAGAGAGAGACAGAGAGAAAGGTCTTCCTTTGCCGTTGGTTCACCCTCCAATGGCCGCCGCGGCCGGCGCGCTGCGGCCGGTGAACCGCGCTGATCCGATGGCAGGAGCCAGGAGCCAGGTGCTTTTCCTGGTCTCCCATGGGGTGCAGGGCCCAAGCACCTGGGCCATCCTCCACTGCACTCCCTGGCCACAGCAGAGAGCTGGCCTGGAAGAGGGGCAACCGGGACAGAATCCGGCGCCCCGACCGGGATTAGAACCCAGTGTGCCGGCGCCACTAGGCGGAGGATTAGCCTAGTGAGCCGCGGCGCCGGCCAAGAAATATTCTTAGTATTTGTGGAATTCAGGAATGGCTTTCATTATGACAGATGTAGTATTCTAATGAAAAAGTTAGATCCTACTGTTGGTTTCATAACCAACTGAAAGCTTTCATGAAAGGTAATAAGCTCTTCAGTGTTTCTCCCCACTTTAGACCCACATACATACTTTGGAAAGAGGAATAAACTGCTCTGAAACTTGAGTGGGAAAAGCTATCAGTTTATGAGTTAACGTGATTTCCATTGTTTGGGGTTCACTGAGCTTTTCTTTTAGGCAGTGATTGCTTTTCCTTAGACTTCTAAGGTTGGATAAACAAGATGGGGATGGAACTCTGGATTCTGATTTCAAGTATTTCACTTTCAGATAGGCCAGTGAGATGGAAGAGGAGAGACATGTTTTAAGTTGAGACGAGGTACAGAAATGCCCCCTGCTCATAACTGGTATTATCTGCTCCTGCCATCAAGTAGAGGTTTTTTTTAGACTGATTTTAAATTCCTAGAAGATACATTTTAATTTTGGTGACTATTTGTATTATTATTATAGTACTTTGTAATCTATGATTTCATCTCATAGAACAGCTTGTACTCTGTTGGTGACAGTGACAACTTTGAATAGGATGACCATGTGATACTGATATTACTAAAATTGAAGAATTGTTTCCTTAACATGAAAAGGGGATAAGGATGGAGTCCAGAAAATAATAACTAAAGATATAGATCAGTAGTGATCTTTTTAAAAACACATCATTAAAGGCTGGCTTGTTGGTATTTAGGGAAAAACTAACTTTTTTTAAATAGTTCGTTCATTTTTCCAGAATTTTCTCTAAAATTTATAGCAACTTTGAATTTTTACCTATGATTTAGTGCCATTTTATTCGTTAACCAGATACTTTTGAGTGCTTAAAATGCACTCATCAGTAAGATGGCTATTGAAGAGAGAACTGTAAACCCGATAAAACCACTATCTTCTTAGACCTTAAATTTCTAGTGCAGAAAGACTGGCACTAACCACAATTAGTAATTAAAGTATGTGATAAATGGTAAGTACTAGAAAAATAAGAAATCAGTGCTATATTAAACAGTGGCTCATTAGCTTGTAAATAACCAAGACAGCCAATTTCCTGTTACTCTTTGTCAAGCAAAATTTAAGGAAAGTAAAGGAGCTAAGTTAAACAGCTTTTAGCATTTTATGTCTTTTTATATCACCTAGCAATTGATTGTAACAATATGCTTTTATCTTACCAGATTATTAAAAAATATCTTTAATATGAAGTATATTAAAGTATGCTTTTATCTTAAGAAATTATTAAAGAAAATATGAGGTGTATGAAGTCTATAAATTATGGATATTAGTATCTTTCTTAAAATATTTATGCAAAGAGAACAAACTTCATATATATATAGTTTTAAGATCATAATGATGTCATTCTACCTGCACTTCCACCTTGCTTAACTTCCTTTGATATTTTTCTTTTAATTTTTGCAATAGAATGCATTCAATTTACTATATCATCCATCACAAGCTTAACCCTCCCTCCTTTGAATAAAGAATTCAACAAGTAGTATATAGAAAAACCACTGTTCCTCAGGAGTGTATACAATGGCTATAAATTGTAATCAAATCTCAGAATATCAATTTTGCTTATATATTACTTTTTTGTAATCTCTTTATTAGGGAAAATGTATGTGTCTTTTGGGGACTGGCTTATTTCACTAAGCATAATTATCCTCAGTTGCATCCATTTTGTTGTCAAAGTCAGGATTTCATTTTTTTAAATGACTGATATTCCACCATCTGTATATACCAGTGTTTCTTTATCTAGCCATCACTTGATGGACATCTTTTATTCCATATCTTAGCTATTTTGAGTAGAGTTGCTATAGACATAAGGGTACAGAATAGTCTTTCATATGCTAATTTCATTTCATTTGGGTAAATTCTCAGGAGTGGAATGACTGGGTCATACTAGAGGTGTATTTTCAGGTTTCTGAGTAATCTCCATACTGTTTTCTATGACCGTTGTACTAGTTTACATTCCCACCAACAGTGAATTAGTGTACCTTCCTGCCATATCCTCACCAGCATTTGTTATGTTTTTGATTTTTGGTGATAGCCATTCTAACTGGGTGAGGTGAGACCTTATGGTAGTTTTTATTGGCATTTCCCTGATGGCTGGTGATCCTGGGCATTTTTTTTCATGTGTCTTTTGGCCACTTGTATTTCATCCTTTGAAAAATGCCTGTTTGTGTTATTTGTTGATTTCTTAACTGGATTGTTTGTTTTGTTGTTTTTGAGTTCCTTATATATTCTGGATATTAGTCCTTTATCAGATGTTTGCAAATATTTTCAGTCAGTTGCCTTTTTATTTTGCTGAGTGTTTTCTTTGTTGTGCAGAAGCATCTTAGCTTGATGTAATCCCATTTGTCTATTCTTGCCTTTATTGCCTGTGCTTCTGGCGTCTTATCCAAGAAGTCCTCACCTATGCCAGTGTCTTATAGTGTTTACCCTAGTAGTTTGATAGTTTGTTTTCCTCTAGTAGTTTGATGGTTTCAGATCTTAGGTTTGGATCCCTGATCTGTTGTATGTTGATTTTTTTTATGGGGTACAGTGGTAGGGGGTCTTGTTTAATACTTGCATGCAGAGATCCAATTTTCCCAATACCATCTGAAGAGATTGTCCTTTCTCCAGGAAGTGATTTTAGCTTGTTTGTAAATATTGGTTGTAGATGTGTGGGTTATTTTCTGGGGTCTCTAATTCTCTGTTCTATTGACCCATGTGTCTATTCTTGTTCTAGTACCAGGCTGTTTTGATTATAACTGTCATGTAATTTGTCTTGAAATCTGCTAATGTAATGTCTCCAGCTTTATCTTTATTGTTTATTTTTTGTTTTCATTTTATGTTTAACATCCCCCCCTCCTCCCTCCCACCCTCCTTACACCTTTCTTTCTTTTATTTTTGAGGTAATATGTTTTAGGTTTATATTACAGTAAAAAGGCTTAATACTTCACCAAATAAGTTTACAAGTAAAAAGCAAACAGACCCTAGTTTAGTGGCAGTATAGACAATGGCTATAAACAATCATTGAATGTATAAATGACCATTTCACCCATACACAGTTTTGTTTTTTTTTTTTGGTTAATTAGTCTTTCATAATTTCTTTCAATGAAATACAACCAGTGACAATGTAACATTAAATATTTCCTGTGTGGCTATATTTATCAGTATTGTTTATGATTGCTTTAGCTATTCAGGGTCTGTTGGGATTCTGTATGAAATTTAGTCTTTTTTTCTAGATCTCAGGAGAATGTCTTTAATATTTTGATTGGGATCACGTTGCATCTGTAAATTGCTTTGGGTAGTATAGCATTTTTTTTGTTTTATTTTGTTTAATTTATTTGACAGGTAGTTACAGACAGTGAGAGAGAGAGAGAGAAAGACATTCCTTCCATTGGTTCACTCCCCAAATGGCCGCTACAGCCAGCGCTGTGCAGATCCAAAGCCAGGAGCCAGGTGCTTCTTCCTGGTCTCCCATGCGGGTGCAGGGCCCAAGAACCTGGGCCATCCTCCACTGCCCTCCTGGGGCACAGCAGAAAACCGGACTGGAAGAGGAGCAACTAGTCTGGAATCCGGCGCCCATTTTGGATGCCAGTGCCACAGGTGGAGGGTTAACCAAGTGAGCCACGGCATTGGCCCAAGTATGGCATTTTGAAGATATTAATTCTTCCAATCTGTGAACATGGAAGATTTTTCCATGTTTTTGTGTCTTTTCTTTTTTACTTAATGTTCTGTGATTTTCATTGTAAAGATCTTTCATGTCCTTTTTTTTATCTCAAGATATTTAAATGTTTTTGTTGCTGTTTTGAATGGGACTGATCTTACAAATTCTTTCTCAGCCATGGCATTTTTTTGTGTATACAAAGACTATTGATTTTTGTGTGTTGATTTTGTATCTTGCAACTTTGTCAAACTCTCTTAGAAGTTCCAGGAGGAATGTTCCTTCTATACCTAATTTGCCTAAGGTTTTTTTCATGAAAGGATGCTGTATTAAATGCTTTCTCTGCATCTATTGAGATAATCATTTGGTTTTATTCTTCAATTGGTTAATGTGATGTATCACATTTATTGATTTGCATATGTTGTATCATCCCTGCATACCAGGGGTAAATCCCACTTGGTCCGGATGAATAATCTTTCTGGTGTGTTGTTGGGTTTGATTGTAGTATTTTCTTGGGTGATTTTTCCATCTGTGTTCCTCAGGGGTATTGGTCTATAGTTCTTTGTTGTATCCTTCTCTGGTTTTAGAATTAAGGGGATGCTGGCCTTATAGAAGAGTTTGAGAGGATTCCCTCTCTTTCAGTTGTTTTGATTAAAAAGAACTGGGGTTAATTCTTTAAAAGTTTGGAAGAATATAGCAGTGAGGCCATCTGTTCCTGGACTTTTCCTTGTTGGGAGGGTCTTTATTACTGATTCAATCTCTGTCTTGGTTATTGGCCTATTTAAGTTTTCTGTGTCTTCATGACTCAATTTTGATAGATTGTATGTATTCAATAATTATCCATTTCTTCTAGATTTTCCAATTTGTTGGCAATATAGCTCTTTGTAGTAATTCCTGATGATTTTTAAAGTTTCTGTGTTATCTGTTATTATATTTCATTATATCTCCTTTTTCATCTCTGATTTTATTAATGTGGGTCCCCCCCATTTTTTGGTTAGTTGGAACAGTGATGGATCAATTTTGTTTGTTTATTTTGTAAAAACCAGCTCTTCTTTGTTTGTTTGTTTCTTCTGTAACTTTATTTCTTTACTCCTACTAATTTTGAGTTGGTTCTTGTTTTTTCTAGATTGTTGAGATACATTGTTAGATCATTTGTTGGCACCCTAGGCCAGGGCATTAACCCGTTGCGCCCACAGAGCCGGCCACCTTTGCAATTTATTTATTTATTTATTTATTGACAGGCAGAGTGGACAGTGAGAGACAGACAGAGAGAAAGGTCTTCTTTTGCTGTTGGTTCACCCTCCAATGGCTGCCGCGGCAGGCGCGCTGCAGCCTGCCCACCACACTGATCCGATGGCAGGAGCCAGGTACTTCTCCTGGTCTCCCATGGGGTGCAGGGCCCAAGTCCTTGGGCCATCCTCCACTGCACTCCCTGGCCACAGCAGAGAGCTGGCCTGGAAGAGGGGCAACCGGGACAGAATCCGGCACCCCGACCGGGACTAGAACCCAGTGTGCCAGCGCCACAAGGTGGAGCATTAGGCTAGTGAGCCGCGGCGCCAGCTCGCAATTTATTTTTAAAGTAAGTTAAGTTCCAGTATAAAATTTGTATATATTCTAAATCCTGTAACACTGCAGTTATTTATCTTAATGACACTGGACTTTTCACGTTGAATTAAGAAAAAGTGTTTGTCACTTTTGATAATAGTGGCTGCCCCCTAATTATTACTGTGCATAATACAGCATTTTAGAATTTATCCTTTTAATATGATTTTAGACAGTCATTTCTTAATTTGCTTCATATGTAAAGTGTGGAAGTATGTAAACAAGGTTAATTTGTCCTTTAAGTTCACAAATGTTCAGTGATGCCATCTTATTTCTTTTTCTTTTTTTCCTGAGTGGCAAAGATTTTTGTAGGAAAAGTGATAGGTTTTAATGGAGATCGTAGTTATTGATAGACATTTCTTTAAAAGTTCTTCCTGTAAGAGAGTGATCCTCATTTGAAGTCTTTACTGTGGTAAAAATGAAAATGTTGTGAAGTCTTAGGGTTTGAAAGGAACCTCAAAAAATCTCATGGTCAAAGTTCAGCATTCGTTTGGAGGATTAAATCAGCTTATATACAATAGTTTTGCCAAATGATCTTCCAGTTTTAGTATTAACTACAGTGACTCATTCAAACCTAAGTATTTTCTTAGTGCCTATTCTATGCTAATTAATGTGTTGGGTACTGGGAATGTAATGATAAATAAGGTGGGTATGGCCTGTGTCCAAATATCTTGTAGGCAGTGAACTTATTAATGTTTGATCCAGGCTCTTGTCTCTTACAGAAATAGAAATACTAAGCAGATACTGGGACTTTATGAAAATAGAAGCATCTTTTATGTGGCAGTGTGGGAATAAATATACATTCATGCTGAAATTAATGTGACCTTTTATGCAGAAATGGGAAATATTTTATTATAATCATGCCTCATAAAACTATAAAGTATGATGCCCACATTTCCAGTGAAAAATATCTAAATGTTTTAGCAATAAAATTGACATGAGCTGTTAGCTTACTGAAAATCTAAGAGTTTTTGGCTAAGAAATAACCAAGATAATAACAGTAGGGGTAGAAGTAGAGTATTTAATTGACAGGGTTTGATTGAATAACTAATTGAAAATGGAATACACTGAGAAACCAACCATTATCTCACAGATTTAGATTTGTATGGTTGCAAGAATAGCCATACCTTGACAGAGTAGTGAAAAAGTAGAAATGATTTCAACTCCCTCCAGTTTGTTTGCAGGTGTACTTAAAGTGTAACACCTGTAAAGACAATTGGTAAAGTGATTAATATTATGGACTCTTGAACCAGATTTCTTGAGTTTTATTTCTGGTTTCTCCACTTTGTAACCTTATGACATTGGGTAGTTATTTAAAGGATATGTGCCCTTTATGTCAGTGTGATAGTATCTACCTCATAATAACAGGTTGCAATGCTGAAGGGATCATTATGAGGATCAAATAAATTTATCTACATGAAGTGATCAGTTCCTGGTACCTAGTAACATTATAAGTGTTAGCTGTTGTTACTATTGTTGGCATGCTTAGGATAAATTTTCCAAAATAATTCTGTGACTTCAGTATAAAACCTAGTGACTTAAAAGGAATGTTTTTTCGTTGAAGCAGTTTCAGGAAATTTCATTTGCTTTCCTTACCTGCCTTCTCAAATGTGTAGGAACCACGTTATATAGTAAATACATGTATAGAAACAGTGCACAGTACAATTTGTGTGTCAGTTTAAAATCTGTAGAATCAAGATTTGGAAAAATAGTTGTGCAAGTTTAATTATTAAATTAACCTTGTTACTTTTACTGTATATTTTAGGGATGTGGGATAGATCTTTGAAAATGTTGTTACTGTAATTATATTCTTGCTTTTGATTATTTTACTTTTTAAAGTTTATTTTTTAAATAAATACTTTTTTTTTTTTTTTTTTTTTTTTTAAACTTTTATTTAATGCATATAATTTTCCAAAGTACGACTTATGGATTACAATGGCTTCTCCCCCATACCGTCCCTCCCACCCACAACCCTCCCCTTTCCCACTCCCTCTCCCCTTCCATTCACATCATGATTCATTTTCGATTATCTTAATATACAGAAGATCAGCTTAGTATACATTAAGTATGGATTTCAACAGTTTGCTCCCACACAGAAACATAAAGTGAAAAATAATAGATGATTTTTTTAAATGATGATGAAATCAGAGCAGACCTATTGTCATGTTTAATCCCAGTGAGAGTCAAGTTGGGAATTGATAATTTCTTTTTTTTTCTTTCTTTTTTTTTTTTTTTTTTTTACAGAGGATCAGTTTAGTATGCATTAAGTAAGGATTTCAACAGTTTGCACCCCCATAGAAACACAAAGTGAAATATATTGTTTGAGTACTCGTTATAGCATTAAATCTCAATGTACAGCACATTAAGGATAGAGATCCTACATGAGGAGTAAGTGCACAGTGACTCCTGTTGTTGACTTTACCAATTGACACTCCCGTCTATGGCATCAGTAATCTCCCTATGCTCCAGTCATGAGTTTTCAAGGCTATGGAAGCCCTCTGAGTTCTCCGACTCTTATCTTGTTTAGACAAGGTCATAGTCAAAGTGGAGGTTCTCTCCTCCCTTCAGAGAAAGGTACCTCCTTCTTTGATGACCTGTTCTTTCCACTGGGATCTCACTCGCAGAGATCTTTTGCCAGAGTGTCTTGGCTTTCCATGCCTGAAATACTCTCATGAGCTTTTCAGCCAGCTCCGAATGCCTTTAGGGCTGATTCTGAGGCCAGAGTGCTATTTAGGACATCTGCCATTCTATGAGTCTGCTGAGTATCTCACTTCCCATGTTGGATCACTCTCCCCTTTATTTACTCCATCGGTTAGCGTTAGCAGGTACTAGACTTGTCTATGTGTTCCCTTTGACTCCCAGTCCCTTCACCATGACCAACTGTGAACTGAAACTGATCACCTGGAACAGTGAGATGGCATTGGTACATGCCACCTCGATGGGATTGAATTGGAATCCCCTGGTATGCTTCCAACTCCACCACTTGGGGCAAGTCAGCCTGAGCATGTCCCAAATTATACATCTCTTCCCTCTCCCATTCCCACCACCATGTTCAACAGGGATCACATTTCAGTTAATTTTCAACACTTAAGAATAACTGTGCATCAATTACAGATCTAAATCAGTCATATTAAGTAGAACAGATAAAAAAAACTACTAAGAGGGATAATGTATTAAGTTGTTCATTAACAGTCAGGGCTATGCTGATCAAGCCACCATTTCCCATAGTGTCCACCTCACTCCAACAGGTTTCCCTCTTGGTGTTCAGTCAGTCGTCACCGATCAGGGAGAACATATGGTATTTGTCCCTTTGGGACTGGCTTATTTCACTCAGCATGATGTGTTCCAAATACTTTTTAAATAAATAATATTTTTAAAATAAAATACTTTTTAAAGTTTATTCATTCTCCAAATGCCTGGTTGGGCCAGGCCACAGCCAGAAGCCAAGAACTACATCAGGGTCTCCCACATGTGTGTCAGGGACCCAAGTACTTGAACCATCATCTGCTGCCTCTGAAGATGTGCATTTGCCGGAAGTTGGAAATGGAGATAGCACTCTATCCCAGGCACTCCAACAGGCGATGTGGGCATCCAAGGTGGTGACTTAACATGCTTTGCAGCAATGCCCTTTCGATTATTTTGAAGTGCTATATTGAAGATGATTATTTCTGGCATTAATCACCCTTGTTTGGATACTTTGTCTTAGCTTAACTTCAAAGCTGTGATTTCAGCGTTCATTGTTTCCCACTAGACCTCAGTTTATGATGTTAGCTTTGTCTTTCAGTGTTATCTGATCCTTTAGACTTGTCTTGCACATTTGGTGCTTATTTCCACCTTCAAAGATATACTTCTTAGTACTCTCATGAAACATGTAGGAAGCAGTTTGCTTTATCAGAGGAATTAAAACTAGCCCAAAGACTAATTTGGGAAAGCTGTTTTTCAGAAATTCACAGATGAAAGAGACATTCCAAGGAAAACTATCAGACTGGAGGAAACTGTCCATATAAACACAGGACTGTCCTAGTTTTTATTCTTGGATATTTATATATTATGTAGCCATTGGTAATTGTTTTCTTTGATTTCCCACCACCTATCACCATTTAAATAAGTTATGCATACTCATTTCTGTTCATTTATTGTAAATATTTAATGAATCTGTATTTAATTGCATGCCAGATAAGGATGTTATTTGGGGAACGGGTGCTGGTAATTTGGTTCTGATAATTCAACTACCAAGACTTTTTTCTTATTTTTCCTTTTTAAAGACTGTTTTTAGAGGTGTCACTGCAATAATGCTGTTCTCACACAACTGCATTCTCATATATTTTTAAAATTTGTTTATCATTATTTATTCGAAAGAAACAGTGACATAGAGGGAGAGACAGTGAGAAGTCTTCCATTCTTTGATTCCCTCGTAGGATGGCCACAACATCCAAGTCTGGGCCAGGCCAAAGCTGGGAGCCAGGAACTCCATTCTGGTATCCCACATGGGTGACAGGGCCTAAGTACTTGGCTCATCCTCTGCTGTCTCCCCAGCCAAATTAGCAGGAAGGTGGATCAGAACACAGAAAGAAAACTGTTACTCTGATAGGGGATGCTGGCATTGCAAGTGACAATTTAACTGACTGTACCACAATGCCATTTCCTCTAATATTCTACCTCAGTGGAAAAGAAAGCCATGCTGTTTTAGTTTCTGCTCTGTTTTGAGAAAGAGACTTGCCCAGACAGCTATAAAACTGATTTTTTTAAAAAAGATTTGTTTATGTGAAAGGCAAAGTAATAAAGAGGGAAGGAAGAAGAGATTGAGCACCCATGATCACTCTTCCATCTGCTAGTTTACTCCTCAAATGTCCACAACATCCAGGGCTAAGCCAGGCCTAAGTCAGGAGCCAGGAAATCCCATGAGTCTCCCACATGGATAGCAGGGACCTAAGTACTTGGGCCACTATACACTGCCTCCTTAGCTTCTTAGCAGGAAACTAGATCAGAATCAGAGTAGCTGGATCTTGAACTAGCACTCTGATATGGGATGTGGGCATACCAGGGGAGCAGTTTAACCCTCGGTGCTGTGTTACCTGCACCAGATATACCCTGAATTCTCTTTTCAAGAACACTGTAAGAACTCTGCTTTGGGTGCAGTGCATTAGAGTTTAAATCTTCACTCTTGGCTGTGTATATCTTAGTGAATAATATTTTTTCATTGCCCCAGGCAGGGACAGAGGTTTTATTTGGTTCTACAAGCTATCATTAGCCTCTGTTAGGTTTGGATTTAACCTAATATACACTCTAGTGGCTTATGTCACATGAGGGTGTATTTTTCTTCCCTGTTTTTTTTTTTTTTTTTTTTTTTTTTTTTTTTTTTTTTAAGTTTGGAGGTGAGTGATTTGGGACTATCTAGTAACTGCGTATTTCCAAAGACTGACTCTATCCTTCTCCTTTATGGAGTATAGCACTTATCTTGATGTTTTCATCCTAGGAAGATAAAAGGAAAGGAAGGAGAGTGCTAAAAGTGCAACCTTGTCTCCTTTCTTGTTAAAAAAATTATTTTGATTTTGATTTTTTTATTTAAGAAGCAGAGAGAGTACACTGTCATTTGCTAGTTCACTCCCCAAATGCCTTCAACAGCTGTGGCTGGGCAGGGCTTAGACTGGGAGGTGGGTACTCAATCCAAGTCTGTCACATGGCTGACAAAAATCCAGTTAATTGAGCCATCACTGTTGGCTCCCATGGTCTACATCAGAGGAAGCTGGTGGGAAGAGAGGACAGATAATGATTAAAATACCAAAAGCTAGTAAACACACAGTAATTAATTGTTTCTGCAGTTCAGAAATATATTTCTAACAGAATATACAAAAAAACCTTTACCATTTGGATCAGATCCAGAACAGATCCAGAAACAGAAGATTAGGTTATTTGAAGACAGCAGGGTTTTTAAAAAATATTTATTTATTTATTTGAGAGAGAGAGAGAAAGAGATATAATCAACTGTTCTTCCATCCAACTGGTTCATTGCCACAGTGGAATGACCACAATGGCCAGTGCTGGTCAGAAGTAAGATTAGGTTACTTAAAGAGAGCAGGTGTTGTTTGTTTTTGTTGTTGTTGTTGTTGTTGTTGTTTTCCAGTTAGTTGTCGCCGATCAGGGAGAACATAGGATATTTGTCCCTTTGGGACTGGCTTAATTCACTCAGCATAATGTTTTCCAGATTCCTCCATTTTGTTGCAAATGACCGGATTTCATTGTTTTTGACTGCTGTATAGTATTCTATAGAGTACATATCCCATAATTTCTTTATCCAGTCTACTGTTGATGGGCATTTGGGTTGGTTTCAGGTCTTAGCTATTGTGAATTGAGCTGCAATAAACATTAATGTGCAGACAGCTTTTTTGTTTGCCAATTTAATTCCCTTTGGGTAAATTCCAAGGTGTGGTATGGCTGGGTTGTATGGTAGGGTTATATTCAGGTTTCTGAAATAAATATTACAGAAAGAGGCATAGTTTTAGGGATAGAGAACTTGAATTTTGTTTTCAGACTTTTGAAAAAAATTTCCCTAATACTGAGAGCACTTAGTATGTGTTCCAATCTATTTTACATATCTTTACTTCATGATAACCATACAAAGTAGGTATTATTATTATTCTCATTCTTAGGTAAAGAGGTTTAGACATAAATAAGTAAAGTAATTTGTTTAAAATCTACATAGCTAGTAGTAGATTTAAATTATGACAGCCTGGCAGTAGAGATCATGCTCTTTACCACTGTACTACGCTACCTCTTGAAGATGAGGACAAACATGTGTATGAAACAGTCAAGTGATTATCCCCAGAGACATATGATTATGCATTTGAAACCCAGAGATTATAAGGTCTAGGAATGCAGACTTTTCAGTCCTCACAGATGCTGGTGTTGTGCCTGTGATGCTGGTGTTCCATGTGAATGCCAGTTCAAGCCCCTGACCCAGTTCCCTGCTAATACCCCTGGGAAAGCAACAGAAGATCCTCGAGTACTTGGGCCCTTGCCACCACTGTGGGAGACCCTGATGGAGTTTCAGGCTCCTGACTTCTGCCTGGCTCAGAGCAGGCTGTTACATCCATTTGGGGAGTGAGCTAGCTGACTGAAGATCCCTCCCTCCCTCTCTCTCTCCCTCTCTCTCTCTCTCTTTCTCTTTGTCCCCCTTTCTCTGTTTCTCCCCTTCTCTCTGTTATTCTGCCTTTCAAATAATAAACACTTTTTTAAAGTCATTACACTGGAGGATATTAAAGTCATGAGAATAATCATTTCCAATATGATCAGTCATATCTTTTGTGATAATACTGTTTATGTGTTGTTTACTGGTTGCCTGTCTATACTTTTGCAACATTCAGTTAAAAATGTGCCTTATGTAACTAGATGAAGAAGTTCTTTTGCTAATGCAGAGAAAACAACTGTATTTTACCTATTTGAGATAGCTACTACTCCTGTTAATGCAACCAAGGTTGCTTGATTGATTTTTTCTTTTTTTAAAACAACTATAGTATGTTTCTTAAATACGTAATTATCCTTTAGTCACTACTCCCATACCCACTCATTTTTGTTTTTCCTCAACTTAATTAAGCTTAACAAAAAGTATGTAGATTGAAGATATAAAATCTGATGACATACATTGTGAAATGATTATATTTAAGCAAATGGGCATATTTATTATTTCATATAGTTACTCCTTTTTGTGTTGAAAACACATAAACTCTACTCTCGAAAATTTCAAGTATACAATATATTATTATTAACTATAGTTGCCATGTTATGCATCAGATCAATAGAACGTGTTAATTTTTTTTTTGACAGGCAGAGTTAGACAGTGAGAGAGAGAGAGACAGAGAGAAAGGTCTTCTTTCTGTTGGTTCACCCCCCAAATGGCTGCTACAGCTGGCGCACTGCGCCAATCCGAAGCCAGGAGCCAGGTGCTTCCTCCTGGTCTCCCATGCGGGTGCAGGGCCCAAGCACTTGGGCCATCCTCCACTGCCTTCCCGGGCCACAGCAGAGAGCTGGACTGGAAGAGGAGCAGTCGGGACAGAACCGGCGCCCCAACTGGGACTAGAATCCTGAGTGCCGGTGCCGCAGGCGGAGGATTAGCCAAGTGAGCCGCGGTGCTGGCCGAATGTATTAATTTTATAACTGAAAGTTTTTATCCTTTGACCAACATTTCCCCATGTCCCTCACCTTTTAGATTTGGTCCCTACTGTCCTACTGTTTTGTTTCTGTGACTTAGAGTTTTTAGTACATATTTAATTGGATACATACAGTACTTATATTTCTGTTTCTGGCTTATTTCACTTAGCATGATGTCTTCCAGTTTCATCCATGTTATTGCAATTGGTAGGATCTCCTTTAAAGGCTGAATAATATTCCATTGTATATGCATACCACATTTTCTTTATCTGCTTATTCATTGGACCTACTCTTGGGTTGTTGACATATCTTGGCCATTGTGAATAATGCTGCAGTGAATAGGAGAGTGTGGATACCTCTTGATATTGATTTTATTTTGGATAGATATCCCAAAGTGGGCTAACTAGATCATACAGTAGTTTTACGGAGAATTTCCATAGTGCTTTCCATGATAATTGTACCAACTTAACATTGCCACCAACAGTGTATGAGTTTCCTTTCTCTATATCCTCTCCAACACTTGTTATCTTTTGTGTGTGTGCATGTGTGCTGTGTGTGTATGTTCTTGGCAGTAGCCATCTTAACAGGTGAAGGTGATATCTCTTTGTGGTTTTGATTCTTGTTTCTCATATGGTTAGTGATGTTGATCACCTTTTTATATACCTATTAGCCATTTATATTTTTTCTTTGGAAAAATATCTGTTCAGGTCTGCTCATTTTTAAAAAAAAAAAAAGATTTATTTTTTTTATTTGAAAGAGTTACAGAAAAGAGAGAGATATCTTCCATCCACTAGTTCACTCCCCAAATGGCCACAATGGCTGGAGCTGGGCTGATCTGCAGCTGGGAGCCAGGAACTTCTTCCAGGTCTCCCATGTGGGTGCAGGGGCCCAACGACTTGAGCCAAACCCCTGCTGCTTTCCTAGGCACATTAGCAGGGAAATGGATTGGAAGTGGAGCATCCAGGACTTGAACTGGCGCCTATATGGGATGCTGGTACTGCACACCAGGGCTATAACCCACTGTACCTCAGCGCCAGCCCTCTCTTTGCCCATTTTTAAAATCTGTTTTTGTTGGTGTTGGTGTTTTACCATTGAGTTGTTTGGGTTGTATATACTTTATGGATATTAATCCTTTTTCACATATATGGTTTGTAAATATTTTCTTCCATTTGGTGGACTGCCTTTGTTTGTTTTGATAAGAGAAAAAAAGGTTTTTATGTAGCACCATTTGTTTACTTTTACTTTTGTTTCTTAGGATTTTGGTGTCCTATCCAAAAAATTTGTTGCCAAGATTAACTTTTCCTCTATGTTTTTGTTGTAGGAGTTTTACAGTATAAGTTTTATTAAATCTTTGATCCATTTTGAGTTGATTTTTGCATATAGTGTAAGGAGAGAATCCAATTTCATTGTTTTGTATGTAGATAACTAGTTTTCCCATCACCATGTACTAAAAGAATGTCCTTTCCTTATTTCTGTGCCTTTTATTCTATCCCATTGTTCCATGGAACCATGCTGTTTGATTTTTTTGAAATGTTTATCTGTTTCTTTGAAAGGCAGTACTACAGATTGAGGGAGAGAAAGAGAGAAGCAGTGGGGGCAGGAAGGGAGATCAGTCGATTGATCAATCTCCCATCTTCTGGTTCATTCCCCAGATGGCCACAATAGCTGACTCTGAGGCAGGCTAAAGCAAGGAGTTGGAACTCCTTCTTGGTTTCCCACATGTGCCTCAGGGTTTACTTTTAGTGTCTCTCTTCTACTCTAGCTATCTGTGGGTCTGTTTTGATGCCAGTATTGTGCTGTTTTAATTACTGTAGCTTTGTAACATTTTAAAGTCAGGAAGTGTAATGTCACCTTCGGTGTTCTTTTTGCTGGAGAGTGCTTTGACTCTTCAGGGTCTTTTGTGGTTCCAAATTTCAGTAGTGTTTTATCTAGTTTTGCGAAAATTGTCATTATTATTTTGATCAAGATTGAACTGAATCTGTAAATATCTTTGGCTAGTATGGACATTCTTAGAATCCATGAAAACAGGGTGTCCTTCTATTTCTTAATGCTTTTTCATAAATGATTTACAAGTTTCACTGTAAAGTTCTTTTCCCTCTTAGGTTAAATTTATTCCTAGATTTTGTGGGGTTTTCTGTAGCTATAGGAAATGGACTTGTTTTATTTCTCAGTAGAAACTTTGCAGCGAGGAGGAGTAGGATAATATATTAAAAGTGCTCAAATAACAAAATTTCCAACCAAGAACACTTTATATAACATTATTTGCTTACAAGTTATCTTTCTGGGAAACTTTCATCTAGTACTATCATCCTTTACTGCTTCTTCCCAGACTTTCTGTATTGCAGCCATGTTGATTTGGTTTTCTTTTCAAAAAGCAAATTGTGGACTATTAGACTGCTATACCTTTTCCTTTCTGCTAGAATTCATTTTTTTCTCCCTTTCTTGTTTTTTATTTAATATCTATGGTCAATTTTGCTTCACCTGTTTAACTTTCTTTATTCTCTTTATCAGAATCTATTTTATTGGTTGTTCTTATGATATACTTTGACTTTGGGTGCCATTTATTCATGTATATCACTGTCCTCACCTTAAGTGTGGATGTCATTTTTTTATTAAACATTTTATTATCTGAAATACAGTAGGCACTTGATATTCCTTCAAATCTCAACTATGACAAAGGTAAAATAGTTAATGGAATAGTTTCCAATTAATAAACTTAACATCTGTTATTAAGCACATGGATCAAGCTGTTCTGGAATAGTGAAAATTTTTAAGTTTTGTTTTGAAATAAATTGAATTTAAGATTGTAAATTTTTTACATCTTTCATAAGTCATCAAGATTTTATGCTATGGAAAATGTTGCACAGTAAAAGGAAACTTAAAATAGTTTATTGCCTGGTTTCTAAAAAATTACATATTCCTATTGTTTAGTGAGGATGACATGATAGTTAATTAGTTTTGATGATTGATTAGAAAATGAAATCGTGAGTGATGTAGAAATCATACATACAGTGATAGCAATAGATGGATGTATACATTAACAGGAGTTGAACTTACCTTTAAAGCTAGACATTTCTTTTGTGGTATCCATGCTTCCTCAATCATAATTTTCTTTTTATTGTATTATTTTGTTTATATGAAAGGCAGAGAGAGAGAGAGAGACAGGGATAGATAGAGAGATCTTCTATTTGCTGGTTCACTCCCCAAATAGCTGCAACAGCCAGGGCTGAGCCAGGCCAAAGACAGGAGCCAGAAGCATCTGGGTCTCCTACATGAGTACAAGGGCCTAAGGATTTGGGCCATCCTTTTCTGCTTTCCCAGGCATGTTAACAGAGGGCTGGATAGGAAGTGGAGCAGGTGGAACTTGAATCAGCACCCATATGGGATGCTAGCATTGCAGGAGGCAGCTTAATCTATTACGCCGTAATGCTGGTCCCCCCATCCATAATTTTGTATTAAATCATTTAGTTTAAGTTATGATAAAGCAGTGCATATGAAGCAAATACTCACTTTTCCTCCAAATCTGAATTTTCTTATTGTTGTAAAATGATGTACATTTATGTTTCAAAATAAAATGAAAATGTCAGAGGTATTTTTTAATAAATCCTTGCTTTTGTCAATTTATTGGATTAACTAATTACCTGTTGTATACTTTGTGATATCTATACAGCTGTGCAAGTAGAAATTGTTCTTATATCCAATAAAAGAAGCTCTGTACAACAATAATAATAATGTTTGGATACCACTCTACTGTTTTGAAAGATATTATAGGTGTGCTGTTTCTTTGTCTTTCAACAACCTTGGGAGGAAAGGAATCCTTTTTAAAGATGCCAACAGCTATATGGAATCTTGTGGTCTTTCTACCCAATCATTGGGAAAAGAAGAAACTATAGGAGAATGGTCAAATTGGCAACACGATGCCAAGGAATTTTCTGGCCAGCATTGAAAAATCTCTTTAGAAGTAGATTGTTAGACCATACTATGGACAGCTTTAGAGAGATGTAAAGTACGATGTGTGTGTATCACTGAATATACACATTTTCAAATGTCATTGAGTCCTTGAAGGTTGGAGATTATGTATTTCAGAATATAAGATTGGATGATAATATACAAATAGAAGTGTTCTCCTCTGAGGGAAAAAAAATGTCAACCTTCAGCTTAGAAAGTTGGGAGGAACCCTTTAGTTGTCTAGTAGTCTCACAAGAAGTGCTGACTGGTGTTTCTATAATGATCTCATCCCAATTCCAGAAAGTTTAACTCATATGTGATTATTAATGCATTAGTTGTGCCTTTATCTTTATTTGGTCATTTAACCTCCCATTTCATGCCTCTTCTTGTTTTTGCTTAGCAGTTGACCTTTTAAAACAACTACTAAATAACTCCATTTCATACCTGCCATACATAAAGAATGGTTCTTAAAGAATATTTTCTTTGATGTTTTTGTCAAATCTGAAGTGTTTCGTCCAGGTGCACAATAGGGAGTTGGGGGCACTTATTTTAAGGTAGAACTAAGATTATTAGTTAATTAATTTAATTAATTTCCAACTGAACACTTTAAGTAGCTTTTGTGTTCTGTTTACATTCACTAATATTTATTTATTTTTCAAGATTTATTTATTTGAAAGGTATGGTGACAGATTTTGCACACAGTGGTTCACTCCTTGAATGCCCACAATAGCTAAGTCTATGTCAGGCTGAAGCCAGAAGCCAAGAGCCATTAACTCCAGCTGTGTCCCTTAGGATAGGGTCTCAGTTACTTGAGCCATCTCCTGCTTCCCAGGTGCATTAGCAGGAATCACAATTGGAAGTTGAGAGGGGACTCAAACCCAAGCACTCTAATACTCTGATATGGGACATGAGCATCAAAACTGGCAGCTTAATCTGCTATATTATAATGCTCGTCCCTATTTCATTATTTAAACAAAACAGATCAATGTAGGTAAAATTTAAATTTATTATTTGAAATGTATTTTTTAAACATTTCAATCAACTTAATTCTAAATGTTTATTTCCATTTAACTCTTCTTTCTTACATCTGTAATTCACTCCCCAGAAATAATAATTTTCTTTTCTGATACTTGGTCAAGGAATGAAAATGATGTTTTGTCTCTGATAAGACAGTGAAAATTTTCTGCCATAAATTTTAGCCTTTCATGCCAGGCTGTCTTAATCATAAAGACTGGTTATAAATGTCTGATTTGGAGTATGATTAAGTCCATATGATTATACCAGAATTATACTGTAAATTCAGACTAGACTAAAACTACATGACTTCTTGAAGACATTTAGTATTGTCCATGTGTGTGAACAAGGTCTTCTTGAAATGATAGTTTTGGCTTTGGCATAGATAAGGATGTATAAGTTTTATTCAAAGATAGGTATATGGCAGTAATTAGATAGTTATCCTTCCTTGACCATTTCCTCTCTTCTGTGGCACACTATTAGACTGTAGCCTTTATTTAAAGAAAGCTTTTATTTAATAAATATAAATTTCATAGGTACAACTTGCAGATTATAGCAGTTCTTCCCCACCCATACCTGCCCTCCCACCTCCTACCCCATCTCCCATCCCATTCTTTTTTAAGATTCATTTTTAATTTTCTTCATATACAAAACATCAACTCTATACTAAGTAAAGATTTCAACAGTTTGCACTCATACAGACACACTAAGTATAAAATACTGTTTGAAGACTAATTTTACCATTAATTCTCCGTAGTACAACTCTTTAGGGACAGAGGTTCTACATGGGGAGCAAGTGCAGAGTGACTCCTGTTGTTGATTTAACAATTGACACTGTTATTTATGACGTCAGTGATTCTCCGAGTTAAACTGTACTCTTAATTTAGTCTTGTTTTTGTTGCCATAACAAAATACCTGAGGCTGGGTACTTTATAAAGAAAGGAATTTAACTTTGGATGACAGTTTTAGAGACTGAAAAATTCAGTCTTGGGCAGCCATATCTAGTTAGAGCCTCTCACCCTGTCATAACTTCACAGATGGCATCATGTAACAGGAGTGCTTGCCAAACTGACCAGTGGTATGTGTGTAAGAAGCCAAATACATGGAGTGTTCTCCTTTATAACTATGTGTTCGCATGCTGACCAGTTCAGTCCTGAAAGATTTGACTCAATTCCATGAGATGAGCATTGATCCCTTCAGAGAGTGGTGTCCCAATGACTTAATAATCACTTCACTTTAGGGACTGTGATCTCCTAAGGTTCCACAGTTTTCAGTATTACATTGGGGATCAAGTTTCCAGCGCATGAACCTTTGAGGGACAAAGTACATCTAAACCATAGCAACAGCTTCTTCCATTAGGTGGGGCTATGATACTAGCTCTTGTAAATAGAATGTGAATGAAAGTAATGAACACAATTTCTAGGCCCAACCCTAAAGCCTCCTTCAAAAATTTCCATTCTCTCCTCACTCATTGGTTGGCTACTTGCAGAATATATATTGAGGAAACTTCTGAGTCTACATCTAGTAGGTAAAATGTCATTGAATCACTTAGTGGCAGACCATCTCTCCCTCTCCCAAATGGATTGTGACAAAAGAGAAACGTTCTGTGGTGTAGATTACTGAACCTTTCAGGTTTGTTATTACAGCAGAGTATTACTCTGAATAGTGCAGAAATAGACACTTTGGGGGTAGCTTACTACTGTAAGACAATCCCAAGACACGTGATACTAGTTTAAGGATTGAATAGTTGGAAGTACATACAGCATATGGGATGGCTAGGAATTCAAGTCATATGATGAATATTTGGTAAATGTTTGACCTTTGGTAACTTGTAGTTCATACTATATTTCTGTTGGAATTGATGCTTTAGGAAAAGAAGTTGTTTGGAGTGTATGTTGGTTGTAATTGTAATATCTTGCCAAATGTAGTCAAGAAAGAAATGAATTTAGAAAAGAATTGCTTGGTTTGCAGGCATGAAAGAAAATTGGAACCAGAAATTCAGATCTTGTAGAGTTGGAAAAAGCAACTATTTCCAAATTCCAAAAAAAAAAAAAAAAAAAAAAAAAAAAAGGATGATTTCACAAAGGCTTTGAGCAAAAAGGACCATGTGAGGCTTTTCAGTTGGACAGTATGGCTCTGCATTGCTGCAAAAGATCAGATTAAGGTACATGATTCTTTTCTCAAGCCTGAAAAAAATCAAAGACGCTTTCATTAAGTTAAGGAAAACAGGAGCCATGGAGAAAAGCAACAAAGAAATGAAACAGATTTGAGAACAGCATACAAGAATTAATTTGGTTATTGTCACATAGAACTGAATAGAAGGCTATTATGATTTTGATGGAATTTTGTTACTAGAGAAACTGTATACCTTGTCATAAAAAGCATGGGACTATTTAGTGAATCTTAAAAGCCATCCTCATACAGGAAGATGAGAGGGTATGCTTCTCCACACCAACTTTGATGTGGCCAGAGGACTTGTTAGAGAAGACCTATGGAGTATGGAGCTAGGAGACAGCAAGAACAAAGGACAAGGGAGTGTCTCCCAGATAACAAAAATAGAGCCTTAATCAAGAAATTTCTGCATTCACAGTGTATATATATCCAGTGGGATTTCAGAATACTGTGGATTAATGATTGCTGAATGTCTTCAATTCTTTGACTTTCTGAATACGATTTTCCTTCTGTTTTCTTATGGCATTTGTTTTTTAACAGGGGAAGATGAAACAGATATCTTGTCTTTTTAGTGCAGAGATTGTGGGACTACAAGGAGCCACATCTGGATCAGATGAAAAATGGCTGTAAACTGAAGATCCCAGATTTTGTCCTGAATAGGACCTTGGATAGTCTTCTAAGGGACAGCTTGACTATTTTTTAATATCTGGAAGGAAGAATGAAAATAATGGAAATTTAGTGAGTTAAATAAGAGATTGTGACAGAACCCAACTCATCTCTGATTTCTTTCTCTGATATATAGTTTTCCATATATACCAGTCTGCAAACCCCATAATTTATTTAGGTCCTTTCTGTTGTTTTTGACCAGCACTTTGTACGTATCCTGCAATCTTAGTAACATTTATTAGTTCTAGAGCTTGATTTCATTTGTTAGGAGGTGCTTTGCTTTTGTGTTTTTCATTATTATGTAGAAAATGTTCTTGAGCTTTCCTAATCATAATAGCACACTTATGAATATTCTGGTTTGGTCAAAATAGCCCTAAAATTCTATCAAAGTATAATTTTGTAGAGAAGTAAAGAAAATGTACTTGCCTCTAAGTCTTTATTTCATTTGAGGGGCAGTAAGAGGAGAGGTTACTCTCCTATCTCCTGGTTCACCATCCCCCACCCTAAATATCTTTAGTGGCCAGGGCTGGGCTGTATCAGATCAAAACTGGGAGCTGAAAACTCAGTTCAGATTACCTGCTTGGGTGACAGGAGCCCAAATGCTTGAGCCAGGCATCTGAATTAGAAGGAAAGTGGAGTTAGGAATCAGAGCTAGGTCTTGAATCCAGGTACTCTGATTTGTAATGTGGGTGTCTTTAACTACTAGCCTAAAAATATGACCCGTCTAAGTATTTTTTATTTATCTTTTAAAGATTTTTTAATAGAAAACTTCCATTTAATAAATATAAATTTCATAAGTACAACTTTTGGATTATAGCAGTTCTTCCCCCATAACCAACCTCCTACCTGCAGACCATCACATGTCCTACTCCCTCTCATATCCCATTCTTCATTAAGATTTATTTTTAATTATCTTTATATACAGAAGATCAATTCTATACTCAGTAAAGGTTTCAACAGTTTGCACCCACACATACACACAAAGTATAAAGTACTCTTTGAAGATTAGTTAATTCTCAGAGTATAACACATTAAAGACAGAGGTCCTACATGAGGAGCAAGTGCACAGTGACTCCTGTTGTTGATTTAACAATTGACACTCTTACTTATGATGTCATTAATCACCCGAGGCTCTTGTCATGAGCTGCTAAGGCCATGGAAGCCTCTTGAGTTCACAAACTCCGACCTTATTTCGACAAGGCCATAGTCAAAGTGAAAGTTCTCTCTTCCCTTCAGAGAAAGGTACCTCCTTCTTTGAGGACCACTTTTAAAGATTTTTAAAAATATTTATTTTATTTGAAATGCAGAATGAGAGTGAGGGAAAGAGGAAGGGAGAGGAAGGAAGGGAAGAAAGATCTTCCATTTGTTGGTTCACTTTCCAAATGGCCACAGCGGCTGGGGATGGGCCAGGCTGAAGTCAGGAGGCTAGAACTCCATCTGAGTCTCCCATATGGGTGGCAGGGACCCAGATAGATGATCATCTGACACTGCTTTCCCTGGCGCATTTGCAGGGAGTTGGGTCAGAAGCAGAATAACCGAGATTCAAACCAGCACACTTGATACAGGTTGCTGGCGTCATAGGTGGCAGCTTTACCTGTTGTGCCACAACATTGGCCCCTGAAGTTTTTTTTTTTTAACTTTTATTTAATAAATATAAATTTCCAAAGTACAACTTTTGGATTATAGCGGCTTTTCCCCCAATAACCTCCCTCCTACCCACAACCATCCCATCTCCCACTCCCTCTCCCATCCCATTCTTCATCAAGATTCATTTTCAACTATCTTTATATACAGAAGATCAACTTAGTATATACTAAGTAAAGATTTCAACAGTTTGCACCCACACAGAAACACAAAGTGTAAAGTACTGTTTGGGTACTAGTTATACTGTTAATTCACATAGTACAACACATTAAAGACAGAGACCCTACATGGGGAGTAAGTGCACAGTGACTCCTTTTGTTGATTTAACAATTGACGCTCTTATTTATGACGTCAGTAATCACCCTAGGCTCTTCTCATGAGCTGCTAAGGCTATGGAAGCCTCTTGAGTTCTCCAACTCTGATCTTTAGACAAGGGCATAGTCAAAGTGGAAGTTTTCTCCTGCCTTCAGAGAAAGGTACCTCCTTCTTTGATGGCCCGTTCTTTCCGCTGGGATCTCACTCACAGAGCTCTTTCATTTAGGTTTGTTGTTGTTGTTGTGTGTGTGTGTGTGTATGTTGTTGTGTTTTTTTTGTTTTTGTTTTTGTTTTTGTTTTTGTTTTTTTTTTTTTGCCACAGTGTCTTGGCTGTCTATGCCTGTGAAACTCTCATGGGCTTTCTAGCAAGATCCAAACACCTTAAGGGCTGATTCTGAGGACAGAGTGCTGTTTAAGACATCTGCCATTCTATGAGTCTGCTGTGTATCCTGCTTCCCATGTTGGATTGTTCTCTCCTTTTTAATTCTATCAGTTATTATTAGCAGACACTAGTCTTGTTTATGTGATCCCTTTGACACTTAATCCTACCATTTTGATCAATTATGAACTGAAACTGATCACTTTGAATAGTAAGATGGCACTGGTACATGCCACCTTGATGGGATTGAATTGGAATCCTCTGGCACGTTTCTAACTCTTCCATTAGGGGTAAGTCCAATTGACCATGTGCCAAAGTTTTTTATTAACGTGTAATATTTGTACACCTTTATAGGGCACAGTAAAGCACAGTGCAATACTTCATTGGATTCATATGGTGTATGCTGATCAAATCAACCTGTAAGCATCCTCACTTATTAGTATTTCCTCATATTTGGTGGCTCTCAGCTCTTCTCCAGTTCTTGTTCAATCTCATTATTCACTGTCGATCTTTTCTGGTTTCCTCTATATTCGTGGTTCAATTTTGGTTACATGAATCCAGAAGTTTATCCAGTTTTTCTGGGTTTTCCAATTTGTTGACATATTATTGTTTGCTTTAATCCCTAGTGCTCTTTTGTATTTTTGTATCAGTTATAATACCTTTTTCATTTCTGATTTTGAATCCTCTGTCTTTAAATATAATTATTATTGCTAAATGTTTATTTTTAAGAAAAGGTTTACTAATTTTAAAAGCAGAACAACAGAGGGTGAGAGAGAGAGAAAGAAATATCTTCCATCCTCTGGTTCACTCCCAAATGCCCAAAAGAAGCAGGTCTGGTCTAGTCCAAAATCAGGATTCAGGAACTATCCTGATCTCCTATATGGGTGAAAGGGGATCAGGTATTTAGGCCATCATCTGCTGCCTTCCCAGGTGCATTAGCAGGAAGCTGGATTGGAATTGGAGTAACTGAGACTCAAACCAGCACTCTAACATGGGATGTTGAGTGCTGCAAGCAGTGACTTAACCTCCTATGTCACATTAGTGCCCCATTTTTTGTTTTTGTTTTTGTTTTAATACAGCCATTTATTGCTTTAAATTTCTTAGTATAGCTTTTGCTGTCTTTCATAAGTTTTGTTGTGTTTCCATATTCATTTGATTCAAGAAGCATTTTAGTTACACTTGAATTCTTCAAGGACCTTTTGTCCATTCAGGAGTGTAATTATTCATTTATACATGTATTTGTAATTTCCAAGGCTTCTAATTTTTTAAAGATTTGTTTATGAATTGTATTCACTGAATGACAGAGTGAAAGACAGAAAGAGGGTTCTTCCATCTACTGGTTTACTCTCCAAATGGATGCAACTGCTGGGACTGGTCTAGGTTGATGGCAGGAGCCAGAAATTCCATCTGAGTCTCCCACATGAGTGACAGAGACCCACATACTTGGGCCATCCTCTGCTGCCTTCCTACGCACGTTATCAGGGAGCTGGATCAGAAGCAGAGCAGCTGGGGCTTGAACTGGTAATGTGATAGGGATGCCACTCTACTACAATGCTGGCCCCTAAAGTTTCTAATTAAAAAAGAAAAAAAGGCAGATGTTTGGCTTAGCAGTAATGAGCTTTCATCCTTTTTCAGAGTTTATGGGTCCAAGTTCCATGTTGCAGCTTCCACAGACCCTGGGAGGAACCAGGTGATAGCTAAAGGAGTTGGATTCCAACCACCCATGTGGGAGACCAGGATTGAGTTTTCAGCTCCTGGCCTGGCATAGCCTTAGCTATTGTAAGCATTTCTGAATGAACCAGTGGATTGGAACACTCTTTGTCTTCTCAAATAAGTAAAACTAAATAAATAAATTTTTAAGTGTCTTCTGTTTATTTTTTATTTTCTAAAGTACATAATAAGATTTTGATTTTCTTGAACTTATTGAAACATTTTTGTGGCTCAAGATGGTATATCCTAGGAACCATTCCGTGTTTTGATGAAAAGAGTGTATTCTCCAGCTGTTGAGTAAATGTTCTATAGATGTTTGTTTGGTCCATTTGATCTATAGTATAATTTAACTTTGTTTTTTTTTTCTTTTTAAAGATTATTTATTTGAAAGGCAAAGTTACAGAGAGAGAGAGAGAGAGAGAGAGAGAGAAAGGACCTTCTACCTGCTAGTTCACTCCCCAAATGGTGGGAGCTGGGCTGATTCAAAACTAGGAGATTCTTCCAGGTCTCCCACGTGGGTGCAGGGGCCCAAGGTCTTGGACCATCTTTTTCTGGTTTTCCAGGTGCATTAGCAGGGAACTGGATCAGAAGTAGAACAGCCAGGACTTGAATCAGCACCCATATGGGATGCTGGCACTGTGGGCGGGGGCTTTGCCTGCTACACGACAGCTCCAACCCCTCTGGGGTTTCTTTATTGAGTGTGTGTGTGTGTGTGTGTGTGAATGATCTATCCCTTGAGGAAAGTGGGGTGCCTGAATCCTCCACTATTAATGCATTTGACCCTGTCTCTCCTTTTAGAGTTTAGTGATGTTCACTTTATAAAATTGGATGCTACAGCACTAGGAGTCTGTACATTTACAGTCTTTGTTTTGTTGAATTGATTCCTTGATGAGTCTATAGTGACTTCCTTTGTCTCATCTTAGATATTTGTCTTAAAATCTATAATGTCTGATACAAGTGTAGCTACTCCTGTTTATCTTTGGTTTCTGTTTTTATGGAATATAGAGCTTTCAGGTTGTTTGTGTCTTTATGGTGAAATGAGATTTTTATAGGCAACATATTGTTGGACACTATGTATCAGAGAGTCTTTATCTTTTAATTTGAGAATTTAGTCCAATTATGTTCAGACATGTTGCTAAATAATGACTCAGTCTTGTGATTAAAAAAATAAAAAGTAAGCTTATTTATTTATTTGAAAGGCAAAGAGGCAGAGAGCTTCCATATACTGGTTCACTCCCCAAATTCCTACAATAGCCAAATTGGGGCAAGCCCAAGCCAGGAGCCCAGAGCTCTCACTCTGTGTTTCTCAGATAGGTGACAGGGACCCAAATAGTTGAGCATTACCTGCCACTTCTCAGGGTGCACATTAGCAGGAAACTAGATTGGAAATGAGCCAGAACTAGAACCCAGGCATTGTGGTATAGGATGTGGGTGTCTAACACTACTCTAAAGGCCCACCCCTAGTCTTATCACTTAAAAAAAGATTTCTGTTTATTTGAAATAGCCTTTGTTCTTTTTCTTGTGACTTTTATACTTTAACATGTTTTCATGATGATAGTTACCTTTATTTCTGTGTGTAGGTCTCCCTTAAGCATCATTTGTAAGGCTGGTCTGATGGTGCTAAATTCCTTCAGTTTTTGCTGTCCCTTATTTATGAAAAATAGTTTCATTTGGTATTCTTGGTTAACGTGTTTTTTTTTTTTCATTCTGAAGTTGGCATTTATTATTCCATTCTTTCTAACCTGTAAGGTTTCTTTCTTAAAGCCTGTTCATTAATTTACTTTCCCTTAAAATGACTTGGTACTTTACTCTTAGAGATTTTTGAATTCTCTTCTGTATGTTGTGCTTTTGAGAGTTTGACTGTAATGTGTTGTGAAGATCTTTTCTGCTCATGTCTATTAAGGATCCCTTGGGTCTCCTGTACTTGTCATGTCTATATCTTCATTTTGCAGAAGTTTTCAGCTGTTTTTTCTTTCAATAGGTTTTCTGTGCTTCTATACTTCTTCCTCAAGGGTACCCAAACTGGAATATATTTTACTTTATTGATTTCTCAAAGATTTCAGACACTGTCTTCATACTTTTTTTCATTTCCTTTTCTTTCTTTATTTTTGGTGGGGGGAGAGTGGGCTGACTGGGATATTTCAAATGACCTGCTTCAAGTTCAGATAGTATTTTTTTCTGTTCAGTCTACTCTTTTTGTTGTTGTTGAGGATTTCAGGTTTATTTTTTATTTGACTTAGTTTTTTATTTTGAAAATTTCATTTTAGTTCTTAATATTTCTCTTTGCAGAATTTGTCATTGACATCATACATTGTTTTCCTGATTTTTTTTTTTTTAAGATTTATTTATCTATTTGAAAGTCAGAGTTACGCAGAGAGAGAGAGACAGACAGAAAGAGAGAAGTCTTCCATCTGCTGGTTCACTCCCAGTTGGCTGCAATGGCTGGAGCCAGGAGCTTCTTCCAGGTCTCCCACGTGGGTGCAGAGGCCCAAGGACTTGGGCCATCTTAAACTGTTTTCCCAGGCTATAGCAGAGAGCTGGATCGGAAGTGAAGCAGCCAGGACTTGAACCGGTGCCCATATGGAATGTCAGCACTGCAGGCGGCGGCTTTACCCACTACACCACAGCGCTGGCCCCCTGATTTTGTTTAATTGTCTGTATTCTCTCCACTATGTTTGAGAATCCTTATAATCTCTCTTGAATTCTTTTTATAAAGATTTTATTTATTTATTTGAAAAGCAGAGTTACAGAGAAGAAGAGGCAGCGAGAGAAAGGGAGAAGGAGAGGGAGAGTGAGGTCTTAGGGAGAGAGAGGTCTTCCATCTGCTGGTTCACTCCCCAGATGGCTGCAACAGCCAGAGCTGTGCTGATCCAAAGCCAGGAGCCAGGAGCTTCTTCCATATCTCCTGTATGGGTGCAGGGGCCCAAGGACTTGGGCCATCCTCTGCTGCTTTCCCAGGCCATAGCAGAGAACTGGATCAGAAGTGGAGCAGCTGGAACTTGAACTGGTGTCCATATGGGATGTTGGTGCTGCAAGTGGTGGCTTTACCTGCAACACCACAGCACGGGTCCCTCTCTTGAATTCTTTTACAGAGAGTCCTTTAATCTCCTTTCCATTGAAGACTGTTATTGAAACATTATTGTGTTCCTTTGGAAATGTTCTGTTCCCTTGCTTTCTGACACTTGCTTCTTATGTCTGCATGTTGATTTTTACATATCTAATGGATTAGTTGTCTATCGCTTTTAAAGGTAGCTTTCATAGTAACAAGCCTTTTTTTCTGAAGATGTGTGTTCAGGTGTTGATATGGAGCCTACATTGGCTTTACTGCTAAGTAGATGCTGTTGTGTAATCTCCCCATATCTTTGCTGTAGCACTTGACAGTAATGACACTGGGCACTCCTGGGGCTCATCAGCACTGTTGCATTCTTGGTACACAGCTCCAGCTGCCCAGAGCAAGGGCCAGAGTAGCAGGAACAGCATCAATGCCTTGAGAAATTTGAGCTTCAGTGGCAGTAGACAGGGTAGGTGGATTCTCAGCTGGCACTAGAGGGAGACACTGGAACTATAGTAGCACTGGCTCTGGAGCCAGCCAGGTGCATACACACTCCCTAGTGCATGCACAATTCTGACTCCCACTGATGAGCAAAATAGGCCAGAGTTACTGGGAACCTAGATCAGGGGCCCTGATGATGTAGACCCCACCTACAGCAAGTGAAGCCCAAGAGTTAGGGGATGGGAAGGAGATAGAAGAAACTGGCTCCAAATCTGAAGAGGACAGACACTCTCCTACTTTCAGGGTCTAGGGGGACATGATCACTCTGCTGTTCTGTTCTGCTGTCTCTTATAGTGCAGAGTACTATGTAGGCTATAGGGTCTTAGGGTAACCATTGCTGTTTGATCTACTTGGATTCATATGGCTGCAGGCATTTTTGCTATTGTGGTTCAATGTCTATGAGACCGTAGGAATGGCAATATGCAGGGGTTTCTGTCCCCTGGGCAGGTAGTACCACATTGCTGAAGGCTGTGCTCTGGGGGTTGGAAGGATTACAGTGTGAATTCTTTGATTCAAAGTGACAATGAGTTCTCTAGGTTGCCTTTCCTACTTGGCTCCTACTCTATGATGACTATGGATTCCTCCTGTGGCTAAGGTTTATCTGTATGTGAGCTCCGCTGTGGTTCTCCTGTTCAACCTTTTCCCTTCAGTGGGAATCACCCCTCTCTGTTCCCCTCACTCCTCCCTCCCACCCCTGTATATGGGCTTAGGGTCTCAGTTTCCAACTGGCTTTATTCCTTTCTGTGGTGCTGTCTCAGGTCTACCTGTCAAACTGCATTTCCCTTGTTGCCCTTACTGAATTCCTATTCTTCCTTGGATACTCATCTTGAAATGCAGCTATTCATTAGTTGTTTTCATTATTTGCTTTAGGGGAGATGAATGTTGGCACTTTTATTTAGTCATCATTTTTGTCTGTCTCATTAAAATTTTTAAATTTTAATTAGATTTTAACAGATACAATATAGTTCATAGATACAATTCTAAGAATATAATGATAGTCCCTTCCTCTCTCCCGCCCACCTATGTTGCCTCTCCCTTTGTAGTTTTAGTTTTTGAGATAACATTTTGAATTTATATTGCAGTAAAAAACTCAACACTTTACTGAATAAGAAGTTTTAGCAAGTAAAAAGCAAAAAGACCCTAGTTTACTGAAAATATAGACAGTGACTATAAACAATAATTGAATAGTAAAATGACCATTTTACCCATGTCTAGCAAATTTTAAATTAATCACAGATCATTAAAATTATAATAGTGTAACATTCTTTTTTCTAAAGATTTATTCATTTGAAAGGCAGAGTTACGGAGAGGCAGAAAGAGATGGAGATATATATTTAGAGAGAGATGCTGGCACTGCAGGTGGCAGCTTTACTGATTATGCCACAGTGCCGGCCCTGTGTAACATTCTTAACCATTGGTTTGACAGATATAAAACAAAGTTGCATAAAACTATATTTGCAATAGTACTGCTACACACAGGCATTTCTTTTTTTTAATTTTTGCTTCCACATAAGTGAGAATATGCAGTATTCGTCTTTCTGTTTCTGGCTTATTTCACTCCATATGATGTCCTCTGATTTTGTCCATTTTGCTGCAAATGGTAAAATTTTTTTAATAGCTGAACAATATTCCATTGTGTGTGTGTGTGTGTGTGTATATCACATTTTTTTTATTCATTCATCTGATGATGGACAACTGGTTGGTTCCAGATTTTGGCGATTGTGAACAGTGCTGCTATGAACATGTTGCTGCAGGTATCTCCTTGATACGTTGAGTTCAAGTCTTTTGGGTATTACCCAGTTGTGGGATTCCTGGATCATAATGCAAAGTCTACTTCTAATTTCTTAAGAAATCTCCGCACTGTTTTCCACAGTGGCTGCATGAATTTATATTTCCACCAACAGTGTATAAGTGTTCCCCTTTATCTACATCCTTTCCAGCATTTGTTACTATTTGCGTTTTGGATTTTTGCCATTCTGACAGAGTTGAGGTGATATCTTATTGTGGTTTTGATTTTCATTTTCCTGATGGCTAGTGATGTTGAGTATTTTTACATATATTTGTTGGCCATTTGTATTTCTTCTTTTGAGAACTATTGAGGTCCTTTGTCCATTTCTTAATTGGATTTTTTTTTAGCGTTGAGTTTTTCAAGTTGCTAATATTCCAGATATTAATCCTTTATCAGACATGTAGTTTGCAAATATTTTTTTCCCATTCTGTTGAATGTCTCTTAACTCTATTGATCATTTCCTTTGCTGTGCAGAAGCTTTCAAAGTGATATAATCCTTTTTTTTTTCAGTTTTGCTTTTGTTGCCTATGTTTTGGGGGGCTTATTCAAGAAGTTGTCCTTTATTGCAGTGTCTTGGAGTGTTTTCTTTTGGCAACTTCATAGTCTTAGGTATTAATTTTAAATCTTTGATCCATCTTGTTATTTTGTGTTTGTTATTATCATTTCCTGCAAAAAATTTGGGTTCTAAAGGCTTCACAGTTTTTCCTTAAAAACCATTGCCGTTTTAGTATCTAAATTATTGTCATCTTCAAATATTTTTAAGGAAATAAGCTAGATTTTTAAAAAAATTATTTGAGAAGCAAGGACACACAAACATACACATACCCACACACTTGGAGACAAACAGAAAGAGAACCATCTGCTAGTTCAACTTCCTTATCAGGGCTGGGTCAGGCTGAAGCCAGAACTGGGGATTCAGTTCAGGTCTCCCATGTAGATGACAAGGGCATACTTACTTGAGCCATCACCTGCTGTCCCCTGGGGTACTTGTTATCAGGAAGCTGGAATAGGAAAAAGACCCAGGACTTGAACTCAGGCACTCTAATATAGGGTATGTATATTCCAAGTATTATCTTTTTTTTTTTTAAGATTTTATTTATTTGAGAGGTAGAGCAATAGACAGAGAGAAAGATCCTCCATTCACTGGTTCATCCCCAAATGGCCACAATGGCCAGATTTGGGCCAAGAGCCAAGAGCTTCCTCCAGGTCTCCCATACAGTTAGCAGAGCCCAAGCACTTGGGCCATCTTCCACTGCTTTCCCAGGCCATAGGCAGAGAGCTGGATGGGAAGAAAAGCAGCCATAGGCAGAAGCTTGGCCTATTATGCCACAATGACAGCCCCCACCAAGTACTACCTTAACTGCTGTGCCAAGTGCCCACCTGACTGGATTGTATTATAGAAGGAAAAATTGGAGTAGTAACATATTTGCTCTATCATTAAACAAATCTGGTTTGTTCAGTGTTTTAGTGCTTTTGTCTTTTGTAAGGATTAATTTAGAGTAAAGATAGCAGTAATTAATATCACTTTCTGTCATTGTATATTGTGGGTTTTTTTTTTTAAGATTTATTTATTTATTTGAAAGAGTTACACACAAAGAGAAGGAGAGACAGAGAGAGAGGTCTTCCATCCGCTGGTTCACTCTCCAATTGGCTGCAATGGCTAGAGCTGAGCTTATCCGAAGCCAGGAGCCAGAAGCTTCTTCCAGGTCTACCATATGCATTAAGGGGCCCAAGGACTTGGGCCATCTTCTGCTTTCCAAGGCCATAGCAGAGAGCTGGATCAGAAGTGGAACAGCCGGGACTGGAACTGGTGCCCATATGGGATGCCGGCACTGCAGGCAGCAGCTTTATCCGCTAAGCCACAGTACAGGTCCCGTATATTGTTTCCCATGGGATTATATCTCACTGATAGAGCAGATTTCTCTTCTGTGCATTTCTTTGATCTCATTTTATAAGCAGAAATGCATTTCATTGACTAAAGTCTGCATGACTAATTAAGGATAGGAATCCAATACATCAGTATTTTATAGAGTAGCCAGAGTTTAGTAGAACTAGTAACAATTTAAAAAGGATAATACTCTCACAAGTCTACTGGTTTTATAGATATCAGAATGTTTCATGTCTGGTTATATATTTAATACCTGCTTAATAGTATCTGCCATTGTGAATTCAGTCTGTGTTTTGCAGAGTGATTCCTGACAGTATTGGTGTCAGTTATCATTTTATCATTTCATTGCCAATGACACTTTTCTTTAGACCATTATCCTTTTTGTAGAAATTTAAAGTTACAATTTTAAAATTATCAAAATAAATTCTGAATATGAATACTTCCTCAAACTTTTGGTTAGTAAAATAGTTGTACTGGTTGAGTGAAATTAGTGTACGTGTTTGGTTTTAGGGGAACTGCTAGTAATACAGCATTATAGTCTATTATTTGTTTTATTTATGTATCAGAAGAATTCACTTCTGTAGAGAATAGAAACTTTATGCCAGTTATATTATAAGTTTTTTTTTTAAGGAAATAGTATAATATGACTTTCGGAATTTCAGTAGATAGAAGAAAAATGTTTTGATTCAGTATTAGTAGTCCTGAAAAGCGAGTTTATTCTTGAATTTGTGACTTTGTTTGATATAAGATATTTTCACAATGATCCTAATTTTTAAGTTAGTTGTGAGAATCAGATCTTATACTCCACACATTACAGGAGGACCTGATAACATAGTACTCTTAAATATTGAAAAATACATGGTCAAGCTCTGGCAGATAGGAAAATTGATTTATGTCTAAGTGGAAAATGCAAGATAAGAAATTAGTAGCCTAATTTCAGGTTGTAGACCTGGTTATCTATACACAAGCTTTTCGCTAAGAGAAATGTTGAAAATGTTAACAAATGATGTACTTCATGTCTGTGACAGAGGTTACTGTTATTCTAATGATATTGCAGTATTTGCTTGTCTCAGATTTTCAGTATTAGCAATGAGAGAAATCTAAGCTAAAGTCTTAGGGGTATAATTTTTCTGAGGAAATGTGTGGAGTTACAGGCTTATTAGCTTAAAGAGGATAGATAAATTTCACTTCTGTTCTGATCAACATGTGTGTACATCAATGATCTAAGAAGTCAGATTGAATACCTTCATTTCCAGAAAATTTATATATAGTATATTAGGGTTCTTCAGAGTGGCAAAACCAGTAGGATATGTGTGTAGATACATGAGAAGGAATTTATTAGGGATTTGGCACAACCTGATTATGGCAGCTGAGAAACCCCAGGATAGGTTGTCTGTAGGCTAGAAATCTAGGGTTGATGCTAGTGTGGCTCAACAATCCAAGTTTAATGGCTTCAGATCCAGAGAAGCTGATGATGTAACTCACAGTTCACTGCTAAATGCCTGGGAACCCAGAGAGGGGGGCACATGTTTAAGTCCTGGAGTCCAAAGGCCAGCAAACCTGGAGTTCTGCTGCTCAAAGCAGGAGACAAGTATTTTCCAGCTCTCTGAGTTTAGAGTCTCATGACTACAGCTCTCCCAGGCTGGTGTTGTACTTTGGTAGCTCTATAGCTAGGAGGTCTCTGTGGTGGTGCTACTCTTAAGGCTTCATTAGGGCCAGCGCCGCGGCTCACTAGGCTAATCCTCCGCCTTGCGGCGCTGGCACACCGGGTTCTAGTCCTGGTCAGGGCGCCGGATTCTGTCCCGGTTGCCCCTCTTCCAGGCCAGCTCTCTGCTGTGGCCAGGAGTGCAGTGGAGGATGGCCCAAGTGCTTGGGCCCTGCACTCCATGGGAGACCAGGATAAGTACCTGGCTCCTGCCATCGGATCAGTGCGGTGCACCGGCCGCAGCGCACCGGCCGCGGCGGCCATTGGAGGGTGAACCAATGGCAAAGGAAGACCTTTCTCTCCGTCTCTCTCTCTCACTGTCCACTCTGCCTGTCAAAAAAAAAAAAAAAAAAGGCTTCATTAGGCATTATCATTGTCCCGGGGGACTTCTGTGGCAGCCCTGCCTCTTGAGTCAGCCTCTGCCTGAATCTTAGGTTTTCCTTTGAAGTGGTGGAAGCCACCATGACCCCGTGGTTGTTGCATGCTGTGTTCCTGCAGAGTCATCATGACATGGATGCCAAGGCCTTCTGCTTGCTCCTTCTAGAGCAGATGCTGTAGCTACCCCTGGACCCCTTTGAATGGCTGGAACTGCCTCAGGGTGCTACACCAGAAAGCAGGGAGACCCAGAACATCCTGACCCTTCCCTGAAACCACTGTGCCCTAGGCCTCTGTGCCTGAATGGGAAAGGCAATCTCACAGATTTCTGAGATGTCCTCTGGGCCTTTTCCTCTCTGTCCTGATGCAAAGCACTTGTCTTCTTTTTATTCATGCTGATCTCTTTAGAAAGTGGTTGCTTGGAGGAACTCTTGCTTATTCTGGAAGCTGTCCAAATTGTAAAGGTATTTTTATGGAGGCTTCATTGTGTAGGTGTGATCAGTTATTAATTCAATCTCTAGTAACCTCTTTCTGGAAGATGCAGAGAGGGGCTGAACATTCCCAGCTTCTAATCATGGCTTGGTCCTTTTGGTAACCAGCCCACATATTAAGTTATCCAGGAGCCCACCAGAAGTCTCATTGGAACAAAAAAAGACGGGCCTACCACTCAGGAAATTCCAGGGGATTTAGCAATTCCATGTAAAATGCTCCTGTCACTCAAGAAATCATAAGAGTTTTGTCTGGAGCCAGGAGCAGAACCGAAATAGATGGTTTTCATATGAGAATACTTCAAAAAGTTCATAGAAAAGTGGAATTAAAAGATGTTTCTGGGGCCAGGGCTGTGGCACAGTAGGTTAGTCCTCCTCTTGCAGTGCCAGCATCCAATAAGGGTACCAGTTCTAGTCCCAGCTACTCCTCTTCTGATCCAGCTCTCTGCTATGGCCTGGGAAAGCAGTAGAAGATGGCCCAAGCACTTGGGCCTCTGTACCCATGTGGGAGACCCAGAAGAAGGTCCTGGCTCCTGGCTCCTGGCTCCTGGCTCCTGGCTTCAGATTGACCCAGCTCCACCCATTGTGGGCATCTGGGGAGTGAACCAGTGGATGGAAGACCTCTCTCTCTGTCTTTCCCTCTGTATGTAATTCTAACTTTCAAATAGATAAGTAAAATCTTTTAAAAAAAGTTTTTGAAGTCCACCCATAGTTTTTTCATAATATACAAACTTTCTGCAGACCCCTCATATACATGGATTTCAAAGCTTTTGCCCCCAGATAAATGTATCTTTTAATTCTATTTTCCATGAAAATTTTGAAGTGCCCTCAGGTTATGTCACATACACTCAGGTAAATTGAACAGAAGAGCAGACCCAGAAGTGTGGGGAGCAACTCGGACTAGACTAAATTACTGGAATTAAGACTTATTCTGTGCATCTGCTCTCCCACAATATGGTGCTGGGAGAGGAGTAAACAGCTTCTACACAGCTGCCTCTCACCAACTTGACAAGCTGCAGGAGCTGCTCCTGATTGGAGGAGAGCAGCGTGCTCGGTGTGTGGGTAGCAGAGTTGGGATTGGTGGAAGAGGACTATAAAGGAGGAGAGAGACAACATGCACCAGGAACACCTGAGGAACATCTGAGCAGCCCCCGAGAGAGCCGGCCGGCGGTGTGCCGCTCCTCCGCGGAAGTGGGGAAAGTGGCAGGGGGAACCGCCCCTCCACGGAGGTGGAGGGACGGCAGCCAACCCGGGAAGAACCAGCAGCAAACCCGGGAAGGGCCGAGCAGACAAAAGAACAGCGCAGGGTCTAGTGTCGTTCCTCCGTGAAGAGGGGGAGCGACACAGAAGTATCCCTGAAAATTAATTACAACCACCTGACTTGACAAAGGTACAAAAGCAATTTAATGGAGAAAAACAATCTTAAAAAATGGAGCTAAAGCGTTGAATATACATTGACAGATTACTATTAATACAAGCTTATAACTTACAAAAACAAGTTGAAGGATCATAGATTGAAGTTTAAAACCTCAAACTGTGATATTTTAGAAGATAACAGAACATCTTTGGAAACTAAAGCTTGATGAAAAGTTTGAGACATGACACAGAAAGCATGATCTGTAAAAAAATTGTTAAAAATTCAAATTCATTAAAATTAAGACTTTTGCTCCATTGCATACCCTTTGATGATAATGAAAAGACTGGGATGCAGTATTGATAAACCACATATGTGACAAAAGACTTGTGTCTGTAGAATTATAAAGAACTATCAAATCCCAGCCTTAAGGAAACAGTAATAGAAACAGCAAAAACAATCTATTTATGAAATGAGCAAAATACATGAAGATAGTTCACCAAAAAAGATGCAGGAATGGTAAATGAACACATGAAAATATGTTCAGTATTACTAATGTTCACTAAGGTTTACCATTAGGGAACTTTAAGACTCATTAAGACTCCAGTGAGTTATCACTCTGTATCTGTTTTGACAGCCATGACAAAAAGAAGTGTATATTTCAAAAAAGCTAGATGAAAGGATTTTGAATATTTTCACCATGAAAAAGGATAAGTGTTTGAAGATAGATGTGCTTACTTTGATTTGATCATTATATAATATATAGTTCATATATCCAAAAATTACATAGAACCTCATAATGAATGATTTTTATGTGTCTATTAACGATTTTTTTAATTAAAAATGATGATAATACCAAATGTTGGCAAGATTATTGAGGTAATGAATTCATTGCTGTTAGGAATGTACAAGTAGAATCACATTGGAAAACTATTTTGTAATTTTTTAAAATACTATATAATTAACTATATGATTTTCATTTGTACTCCTGGCATTTCTCCTAGAGGGAGAATTAGGCTTGTTTCTGTACAAAGATTCATTCATGTTTTTATTTTCAATGACCAACATATAGACGCAACCAAAATATCCTACCATAGTTTGAATGGTTAAGTGAACTGAAGTACATCTATAGTATGGCATGCCATTCAGCAGTAAAAAGTAATGACCTGGAGATGGGCGTTTAGCTTAGCAGTTCACATTCCTGCATCCTGTATAGGACTGTCTGGATTCAGTTCCCAGTTCCAGCTCCCAATTCCAGGTTCCTGCTAATACAGATTCTTACCACCTGTATAGGAAACCTGGACTGCTCCCAGCAGACATTAGGGGGTGAATCGACAGAAGGGAGCGGTAATGCACATGTGACCTTCTCTCTCTCTCTTTCTCTCTCTCTCTCTCTCTTTCTCTTTCTCTTTCTCTCTGCCTTTGGATTAGGAAAAGATCTAGAGAACTTCAGATACTATAGATATACTCGATAATTTGGATGAATCTTAAGGGCATTATGCTGAGTGAAAAAGCTGATCTCAAAAAGGTACATCGTATTCTATTCCAGTTACATAGTACTCTCAGAATTACAGAGGTCATCAGCAAATCAGTAGTTGCCAAGGAATTGTGGAATATCCCATAATGGTCCCCTTCTCAGTTTTTCTCCTTCTGATCCAGATTCTTGCTAATGCACAGCCTAGTAGGCAAGAGATGATAAAGCACGTGGGTCCCTACCACCAATGTAGGAGACCCAGTTTGAGTTCTGGGCTCCTGACTGGCTTGATCCAGCCTCAGCTGTTGTAGGCATTTGAGGAGTGAACCAGTGGACAGACAATCTCTCCCTCTCTGCCTTTCAAAAATAAAATGAAAATTAAAGGGATGTATGTTTAGCTTACAAGTTAAGACACATATTAGAGTGCCTAGGTCAAGTCCCTACTCCACTTCTAGTTGTACCTTCATGCTGATGCATACTATGAGAGGTAGTAGGAGATGGCTCAAGTAATTTGATTCCTGGGTCTTGGCTTCAGATTGACCCACCCTAGCTATTGCAGGCATTTTAGGAGTGAAGCCTCAGATGAGAGCTCTCTCTGTCTCTGTTTCTCAAGTAAATAAAGTTGAAAAATTTACATTTAAAAAAACATAGAAATTAATGGTAAAACCCAAAAGAGAAAAAAATAGAAATAATACAATTAGTTCACTGAAGAAGAAACAAACACCAGAAGCCGCGAGAGTGCCTCTAATCTTAGTCATGATTATTTAGACAAATTAAAATCATAGTAAATAAGGATTTTGATGACCCAGTTGTCTAAATTATAAATATCTGTAAGTATTAGCAACTGTGTAGGTATTTTCACACTTTAATAATGAGTTAAAATTTGTTACAAGTATTTTTCGGAATTTATCTTGTAGTAGGAAGATACGGGGTTAGGTAAATATACCATGTTGCAGAGATATGGAAAAGAATGCACTAGATTTACCTGGAAATATTCTGCTAAGTGAGAAAAGCAAGGTATGTGGACAAACATAATATTTTATTTTAAAAAATTATTGCATGTGTATATTTGTAACTAGGTCTGAATAATACAGGAAAATTTATTTATGTTAATGGGATAAGGAAAAGTTTTATTCAAATAGGGATAGTTGATTTTAATATTTTTACTTTTGAAGAATTTTCACATAAATACAAAAACTTAATTATCATATTTTCTTGGAAGATTTCCTGTTGTGGGGTATTATGAAACTACCCAATAATAGGGAAATCCATCATTTTTCCTACTAATATATATTTTTTTATTTTTTTTTAACTTTTATTTAATGAATATAAATTTCCAAAGTACGATTTATGGATTACAATGGCTTCCCCCCCATACCGTCCCTTCCACCCACAACCCTCCCACCTCCCACTCCCTCTCCCCTTCCATTCACATCAAGACCTACTAATATATTTTTTTAAAGATTTTTTTTTATTATTTATTTGGGAGGTAAAGTTACAGATGGAAAGAGGGAGAGAGAGAAATATCTCCATCTGCTGGTTTATTCCCCAAATGGCTGCAATGGCTAGAGCTGGGCTGATCAGAAGCCAGTAGCTTCTTCAGGGTTCTACGCGGGTGCAGGGTCCCAAGCACTTGGGCCATCTTCTGTTGCTTTCCTAGGCGATAGCAGAGAGCTGGATCAGAAGAGGAATAGCCAGGACTAGAACCAGCACCCATATGGGGTACTGCGCCAAAGTGCCAGCCACTCCCTACTAATATTTAAGATGAAGAAAGCAGAGTAAGTAATTATAGTATATAATACTTTGAATTTTCTGTCATAAACTAATTCGGAGGACTGAATTTTTTTTTTAATTTATTTTTTTATTTTTTATTTTTTTTGACAGGCAGAGTGGACAGTGAGAGAGAGAGACAGAGAGAAAGGTCTTCCTTTGCCGTTGGTTCACCCTCCAATGGCCGCCGCGGCAGGCGCGCTGTGGCCGGTGCACCGCGCAGATCCGATGGCAGGAGCCAGGAGCCAGGTGCTTTTCCTGGTCTCCCATGGGGTGCAGGGCCCAAGCACTTGGGCCATCCTCCACTGCACTCCCTGGCCACAGGACTGAATATTTTTAATTAAATTACAAGTATTTGTCAGCTTGGAGTCCCCTCCCCCTTGTCTCCCATGTTAACCACTGGTTCTTTTAATAAAAATCTTTTTCCCTGACTTTCTCTTTCAAAGGTGAACATATATGTATTCATATTTGGGCTGTTTTTGTGACACTTGAACACTGTTGCATTCCTTGCTTTCTGTAGGGTAGGTAGGAAGGGTTGTCTGCAGTTGAGTAAGGTAGATAGAGTGGTGAGACTAGGTTGGGAGAAGTAAAGCCAAAGTAATGAACTGCTTATGTGATGACTCATGAAAGAGTTTAGGCTTGAGTAGCTGCTGGCACAAAGCAGGAGAAAAAAATTAGAGGAGTGTGTATAACTGCAAAAGTATATGCCTTACAAGTTAGGTACATTCCTAAGAGTGCATACTAATATAATTTAACTTGGGTGACTCACGCTATGCAGTAGGAGTAATAATTCTCATAATCTGCTGTAATAAGTGATGCTTGCAAGTAACATGTAAGTGCATAGGTATGAAAGGCTGACCGAGACTACTGTGCATGTTCAGACTTCTGTGTCTCCAGTATCATCTGCATTTGCTATAGACTAGAAAACCACTCGATTGAATTTGCTAGAATAGTGTATAAGTTGGTAGTATCTAATAACTCAGTGAAGGTCAAAAGATTCTCTATTAGGAAAATCAAGTCAATTTTTATTTTAAAAAAGATTTATTTATTTGAAAGAATAGAGAGACATAGAGCCAAAGAGGGAGAAAGGTCTTCCACCCACTGGTTCTGAGCCAATCCGAAGCCAGGAGCCTCTTCCAGGTCTCCTATGCTGGTGCAGGGTCCCAAGGATTTGAGCCATCTTCCACTGCGTTCCCAGGCCATAGCAGAGAGCTGGATTGGAAGTGGCACAGCCAGGTCTCGAACTCGTGCCCATAAGGAATTCAGGTGTTGCTGGCTGGGGCTTTAATATGCTGCGCCACAGTGCTGGCCGTGCAAGTGCCTTTTAATAATGACTGGTGATACCTAACTCTACATCTTTTTTGTTTGCTTGTTTGACCTATATTTTAGGACTTTGGTTTTTTGTCACACTGTTGAGTGGTTGAACAATGTTGGAAAATTCCCAGGATTAAATATTGAACAAATTTTCAGATCCTGCTCTGAGTTCTAGCTTCACTCACTAAAATACATAAGAAATATAGTTTATTCTATCCTTCTCTAGGTAAGTGTGCTTGGTTTATATGAAAGTATATTCTTACATCCATGATATTTTTTTTCTAAAAATCATCAGTCTTGGGTGAAATAGGAGATCAATTACTAATCATATTTAAAAGTGTGAGAGAGTTTCAGCCCTGTTTTGTAAGAAAGCTTAAAGCTTTCTTCCCCTCCATCTTACCATGTGGGAGGATGGTTCCCCTCACCCCCTTGTGTGAACAGCAATAAGGCTTTATTTATTTATTTATTTATTTATTTATTTATTGACAGGCAGAGTGGACAGTGAGAGACAGAGAGAAAGGTCTTCCTTTGCCGTTGGTTCACCCTCCAGTGGCCGCAGTGGCCGGCGCGCTGCAGCCGGTGCACCGCGCTGATCCGATGGCAGGAGCCAGGTACTTGTCCTGGTCTCCCATGGGGTGCAGGGCCCAAGTACTTGGGCCATCCTCCACTGCACTCCCTGGCCACAGCAGAGAGCTGGACTCGAAGAGGGGCAACCAGAACAGAATCTGGTGCCCCGACTGGCACTAGAACCCGGTGTGCCGGCGCCGCAAGGCGGAGGATTAGCCTAGTGAGCCGCGGCGCTGGCCAACAATAAGGCTTTATATATGAATGTCCCTGGGAGAAATGAGAAGCATTCCCAAATTCAAATGAAATCTTTTCTTAGAATTGGGCTGAGAGGATACTCCATGAGAAAGAAAGGGGTGGATAGGTAGGTATTGGGTAATTTCAAAGATGGAATTAGGCAGAGTCTGAATGAAGAAACAAACCAGTCTTACCAGAAAGATTTTTACCTCTCTCTTCATGCATTATTTTCATTTCTAAGTGCCCATCCCATATCACTGGGTGATACTGCAATATTGCATAACATCACTAATCAGTAGAGAAATGTAAAATGAAACCAAGATGAGTTTACCACCTCAAATGTGTTTCAATGGCTGTTATCAAAAAACCCAGAAAGTAACAAATGTTTGTAGGATATGGAAAAATCGTGACCTGTCTGCTTTATTGATGGAAATGTAAAATGGTAAAATGACTATGAAAAATAGCTCAGAGGGTCTTCAAAAAATTAAATGTAGAATTACCATAAAATCTAATAATTTTACTTCTGGGTGTATTTCTAAAAGATTTTAAAGCAGAATCTCAGACAGGTATTTATACATCCCTGTCATTGCAGCATTATTCAAAAATAGTCTAGAAGTGGAATCAACTGCAATGTGTAACAGTGGCTGACTAGAAAGGAGAATGTATTGTATTCTTACAGTGGAATATTATCTAGCCTTAAAAAATGGACATTCTTCTGCATGCTACAGCATGGATAAACCTTGAAAATGTTATGCTGAGTGAAATAAGGCAGTCACTAAAAGATTCTGAATGAGTCTACATATAATATAGATCTAAAGTCATTAAACTCTTAGAAAGTCAGATGTGATTGCTAAGGGCTGGAGGGAGGGGAAATGGAAAGTTGTTCATTGGGCATAGAGTTTAAGTTTTGCAAGATGAAAAATTCTAGAAATCTGTTGCACAGCAGTGTAGATACTACTGAATTGTAAACTTGAAAGTGGTTAAGATGGTAGGTGTTTAACGTGTTGGGTAAGTCACCATTTTAGAGTGCCTGATTCAAGTCCCACTCTGCTTCCAATCCAGCCTCCTGCTAATGTGCACCCTAGGAGGCAGCAGGTGATGATGGCTCAGGTACTTGTGTCCCTGCCATCCATGTGGGAGACCCAGGCTCCTGTCTTTGCTTGGTCCAGCCCCAGTAGTTTCAGGCATTTGGGGATTGAACCAGGAGATGAAAGATCTTTCTTTGTGTATGTCTCTGTATTTCAAATAAAATGAAAATGAATAAATAAAATATTTGAAAATGAGTAGGATGGTGAATTTTATGTTAGGTGTTTTTACCACAGTTTATAAAATTTTACAACATCGATACTGAGGCTATGATACTGAGATTTATGTAGTTTGGGATAGAGACTTGATACTGAAAAATTTATAAACCCTTCCAGATGATTATACAGTTCAGGGTTGAGAGCCATGAAAATAAACCCTAGAATACTAGGAACTGTGAGGCAAGGATCTAGGCAGGTGATTTTATGATCCTATAGATGATTTCAGTCTAGCAGATTAAGTAATCTTTGTTTTTTGTGTTTTTTTTTTTTTAATTTTCAAAATAATTTATTGGGAAGAAAGGCAGTGCAAGCAATGTTTTTTTACTCAGGAGGGCTAACCGATTTCTTGGTGCTGTCAAAATATAGCTGCCCTTGTTGAAAAGGTGAGTTTGCTTTAACCCATTAAACACTGTGTCCTAAGCAAAATGGTAATATTGTTTTTAAAGAATGCATTTATTATTGTTTATTTAATATTTTTAAAGAACACTTTTTCACGAAAATAATCCTCTGTAGTAACAATACTAATGTCATTGAATTTTTTTTTTTTGCTTTCAAACTTTTATTTAATGAATATAAATTTCCAAAGTACAGCTTATGGATTACAATGGCTTTCCCCCCATAACGTCCCTCCCACCTGCAACCCTCCCTTTTCCCACTCCCTCTCCCCTTCCATTCACATCAAGATTCATTTTCAATTCTCTTTATATACAGAAGATCAGTTTAGCATACATTAAATAAAGATTTCAACAGTTTGCTCCCACACAGAAACATAAAGTGAAAAATACTGTTTGAGTACTAGTTATAGCATTAAATCTCAGTGTACAGCACACTAAGGACAAAGATCCTACATGAGGAGTAAGTGCACAGTGACTCCTGTTGTTGACTTAACAAATTGGCACTCTTGTTTATGGCCTCAGTAATCATCCTAGGCTCTTGTCATGAGCTGCCAAGGCTATGGAAGCCCCCTGAGTTCACTGACTCTGATCATATTTAGACAAGGCCATGGTCAAAGTGGAAGTTCTCTCCTCCCTTCAGAGAAAGGTACCTCCTTCTTTGATGACCCATTCTTTGATTCATAGGCGATTAACACAAATTTACTAAACATTTATGAATTTAATCATTGGATTTGAAATCAGAGAACCCTTTCAATTAAAAAACTGAAGAAATTTCTGAAAATAAACTTACAGGGTAAATTATTTTCACCAGTGTCTGCAAGATAACAGCAATCACTTGGTTTAGGATTTTGCAACCTAATTTTAATTGCAGGTGTGTTTGTGCAGTTAAGTGACTTAAACTTTTGGATTATTTGAAAGAGTTAAGTGCACATCAGCTAGTATTGTTCTTGTTGCTTATGCCTCTGTTGTTTTTATCTGTACATATATCCATATTCTTAATGGATCTTTTTAACTGAAATTTTTCTCTAGTTTTTTTTTTTTTTACTTTTTTTTTTTTGTACAAGAGGATCATAAATGGTCAATATATTCAATGCAAAAGTTAAATAGAGAGTCGTCAGATAATTTTTGTTATATAAGATTTTAGAAAATATGGTGCCAGGTCTGTGTTGTGGCACAGTGGGTTAAGCTACAATTTAGGCTACTTGTGAGGCCAGCATCCCATTTCCCAGCTGTTTTTTAAAAGGCTTATTTATTTGAAAGATTGAAGACTTGGGGGGGGGGGGCGTTGAAGGAGGAGAGAGAGAGAGAGAGACATCTTCCATCTGCTGGTTCACTTCCCAAATGGCCACAATGGCTGGGCCTGGGCCTGGTCCAGGCTGAAATCAAGAGCCCCGAACTCATTCAGTTCTCCCATATAGCAGCAGGGGCCCAAGTACGTGGGCCATCCTCTGCTTCTTTCTCAGGCATATTATCAGGGAGCTAGAACTGAAGCAGAGCAACCAGGACTCAAACCAGCACTCTGATATGTAATGCCATCCTTGCAAATGGCAGCTTAACCAACTGAACCACAACACTGAACCCCTGGAGTGCTAATCTGAGTTCCAGCTATTCCAGTTCCCATCCAGCTTTCTGCTAATATGCCTGGGAAGGCAAAGGGACTGTGGCCCTAGTGCTTAGGCCCCTACCACCTTCTTGGGAGACCAGGTTGGAGTTCTTGGCTCCTGGCTTCATCCTGGCCCAGCCTTAAGCTGTTGCAGGAATTTGGAGACTGAACCAGCAGATCAAAGTTCTGTCTCTCCTCCCCTGTCTGTCTTGGTCTGCTTTTCAAATAAGTAAATACTTTTTTTGAAAAAAAAAGACAGTATGGTGCCAATTGGAGGTATAGACAAAAGTGGCAAATTTATTCAGTAAAATATATTAATAACATAATTGCATTTAAGTCATCTGAGACTAGGATTTTTACCCTAAGTATTCGAGCATATAAAACTATTCCTTTAAAACATTGTTCAGCCCTAAGCATTGCAAAATATCAACTGGCAGGATATGAACTTGGAAGAGCAAGCTGTTCTTTTTTTAGTAGGTTTTTTTTCCTGCAGATGTAACTTTAACAGAGGAAGGTGTGTGTGTGTGTGTGTGTGTGTGTGTATGTATGTATTTTACTCTAGCAGGCAATCAGCAATAGAGGTAAAGACAGTAATTATTTGTTAGATGAACTCTGGTATATTTGGATATAGAGTATACAGCTGTTTAAAATGCCTTTTTTTAGTATTTCTTTAAAATTGTTTTGAAACACCTTTAGGGAAATTGATAGTAACATTTCTTATGTATTTTACCTGATTATCACATGGCATGCCCAGGATGTGGATGTATGGTACAACCAAATATTTATTACAGAATTTTAAAAAAACTTTGTAAATACTTATTTTCAGATTGCAATTTCAGTTTTGATAGTAAACCAGAATTAAATTTATTTAAGCTAATTAAATAATATTTAATTTTTTGATAAAGTTTAATATCTTGGGAGTAGGATTTTGGCCCAGAATTACCTACATATGTGTGTATGCTTCTAACTCTTGTCCTGCTTGACACTTGACTCTTTGCATTTTTGCTTTGTTGTGTTTTAGTCCCTGTCGTAATCTGGAATGCAAAAAGAACTTCCAGGAAGGACATAAGCATTGCTTTAAAAATGTACAAATAGGAATAGAGTCATCAGTCAGTGACTAAGGATAACTGAACTCAGCTTGCTAATGTTTAATTGTCCAATGTCTTGTCTTTTAATGAAACCAGTGTTTGGCATTCAGTATCTGGGATTGTGGGTGAGGTAAAGGAAAGGTGAATTCTAATAATGAATCAAGGCAGGAACTGAAGGAGGCTTTGTTTGTTTCTTTAACTTGTTTTGTAATGAGATCAGATGTTTTAGTGAATGACCAAGTTGAAGTGACATGAGGAATTGCACGTTGCTTGTGAGATGCAGAATGACATTGTAGAAACTGCCAAAATTCTTTTCATTTATCATGAATTCCAGAAAGAGAACTTTTGACCAGAAGTATCACATTCCTCTTTTTTTTCTTTAACTAAACACTATTCATTCTTTAGGGAATACAGCATTCCAGCTTTACTTGAAATCCCAGATGGAATCCTATTGTGTGCTTATAATCAGGGGGAAAAAATGTGTAAATAGTACTCAAGAGAGACTCTTAAGGCTGCTTTACAAATTGAAATACATCTTTGTGTCTCTTAGCGAATCTATAACTGATCTTTCTCCTCTCTTTCATAATAAGCACACCTAATTTTATATTAGTATTTCAATGTTAATAAACTTTCAGTCTGATCATGAAAGAGGACTGTCAGTGAGTTTAAAATGTAAGAAATAGAACTGTGTAATTGGCCTTGTGATTTTGATTTTTATATCAAGTTGAAAAGGAATATGGGACATGGAATTTGATACCTGTCTTTTTTTTTTTTTTGTTCTTTTTTCTTGTGTCAATACTATGAAGGTAAAAAGATCACTAAACTTTGTTTTTCACTAGCTTGACTAGTTAACCATCTTGGATCTGGGCACTTCATTCAATTTCTTTGAGATTTAGTCTCCCATCTTTAAAGTACCTCTTCTTTCTAACAGAATTTCTGTCTTCTAATTGAGAAGATAAGGAGTGGGTCTTTTTTCCCATATCCTCAAGGCCTTTAATATATAGGTTAGGAAAAAGTAATAGCTTAGACACAAAGAAACAGATAAATGCCTTTGGTATAATGTCTCACTACAATAGGAGCTGAAAATGAAGTTAATTAAGGCAAGAATTTGGCCTGGAGGATGAAGGAATCAAGGCTGAGTTGTAGGAAAGATGGGAATTTTCTTAAAGAGATTGAGCTAACTGAAGTAGTGAGCTCAGTGGGTGAAAACTGGGGAGAAAATAGGAATTACAGTCACACAGATTAATAAAGCCTGTAGTTGGTGGGCCTTATAAATTGTGTGGAAGTTTGTATTTGAATGAGGAAGTAATTAAATGCCATTGTAGGTTGAACATGAAAGTAACATGTCGGGCCAGCGCCGCTGCTCACTAGGCTAATCCTCTGCCTGCAGCGCCAGCACCCCGGGTTCTAGTTCCGGTTGGGGCGCCGGATTCTGTCTCGGTTACTCCTCTTCCAGTCCAGCTCTCTGCTGTGGCCCAGGAAGGCAGTGGAGGATGGCCCAGGTCCTTGGGCCCTGCACCCGCATAGGAGACCAGGAGAAGCTCCTGGCTCCTGGCTTCGGATCAGCGCAGGGCGCCGGCTGTAGCAGCTACTTGAGGGGTGAACCAACGGAAAAAGGAAGACCTTTCTCTGTATCTCTGTCTAACTGTCTAACTATGCCTGTCAAAAAAATAAAAATAAAGAAAGTAACATGTCAAAGCAATGTTTCAGAAGATTTTTATTTTTTTTTTTTATTTTTTTATTTTTTATTTTTTTTTTGCTAAAGTGTTGAGAATGTCGTGAGTTTTTCTTGATGGATAAAACTATTGGCATTCTACGTTAGCAACCAGTTTGTAAAAGAGTTCACATTTCCCAACTGTATTTATTGCCTTACCTGGTATGTCACTATTAGCTTTATATGTATACTCCTACTTTCTCTTTCAGAGCAGTGTCAAAGTATAATCTTTTTTAAAAAAGTTAACAAGCAGCTAAGGATTAAGTGAATTAGAAATAAGTCACAGTTGGTACTACAAGCACAACTACTTCAACCATTGTGCAAAGATTACAGATAGTTTTGGGGCCAGAGCTGTGGCATAGCAGGTAAAGCTGCCACCTGTAATGCTGGCATCCCATATGGATGCCGATTCAGTCCTGGCTGCTCCACTTCCAATCCAGCTCTCTGCTATATGGGATGCTGGCATGTACGGGATGCTGGCCTGGGAAAGCAGTAGAAGATGGCCCAAGTCCTTGGGCATCCGCACCCACATGGGAAACCCTGAAGAAGCTCCTGGCTCTTGGTTTTGGATTGGCGTAGCTCCAGCCGGCCATTGCAGCCAACTGGGGAGTGAATCAGTGGATGGAAGACACCTTTCTCTGATTCTGTCTGTCTGTCTGTCTCTCTCTCTGCCTCTCCTTCTTTGTGTAACTCTTTCAAATAAATAAATAAATCTTGAGAAAAAAAGATAACAGTTTATATGCACAACTCTGCTTATAGGAACGTTGTAACTTTTCTGTGTGGTTCCTAGAAAGTTTCTTTCTGCCTGACTTAAAAACTTTAGGGACTGACACTTTGGCATAGTGGGCTAACCCTCCACCTGTGGTACCAGCATCCCATATGGGTACTGGTTTGAGTCCCAGCTGCTCCACTTCTGATCCAGCTCTGCTGTGGCCTAGGGAAGAAGTGCCTGGATCCTGGCTTCAGATCGGCTTAGCTCCGGCCATTGCAGCCATTTGGGGAGTGAACCAACAGAAGGAAGACCTCTTTGTCTCTCCCTCTCACCATCTGTAACTCTACCTCTGAAATAAAATAAATAAAAAATATAAAAACAAAACAAAAAGACATGTCAGATGAAGTAAGATGGTTTATAGTTTTATATTTAGTGTTTTATTCATGGAAAATAAGAGATTTTTTAAAAAAATCTCAGATTTTAAAAATTCACTATTTAATGCAGGGCTGGGCCATGCCAAAACCAGAAGGCAGAAACTCTATCTGGAGGTGCGGTGCTGTGGTGCAGTGGGGTAAGCCTAGCCTGCAGCACCAGCATCCTGTGTGGGTGCCATTTCAAGTCCCAGCTCCTCTACTTCTGATCCAGCTCCCTGAAAATGCTCCTGGGAAAGCAGCAGATCCTCAAGTCCTTAGGCCCTGTACCCACAAATGAAACCCAGAAGAAGCTGCTTTGTCCTGGCCTAGCCCCAGTCATTGCAGCCATTTAGGAGTGAACATTCTCTCTCTCTTTGTCTCTCTCTCTCTCTCTGACTCTCTCTAACTATGATTGCAAATAAATAAATCTTTAAAAAAAACTTAACTCCATTCAGGTCTCCCACATGAGTGGCTGGGACTCAAGTATTTGAGCCATCATTTGCTGCCTCCCATGTGCTTTATCAAGAAGTTGGATTGGAAACAGAACAGCCAGTAGTCTAGATATGAGATTCAGGCTTCCTAAGTGGTGGCTTAACCCACTGTGCCACCATGCACCCCTCATGATGAATATTCTTTTTTTCAAAGTTTGTATTTGTTTATTTGGGATGTAGAGTTGCAGAGAGAGAGGAAGAGACAGAGAGAAAGGTTTTCCATCTGCTGGTTCACTCCTCCAATGACTGCAATGGCCAGAGCTGAGCTGATCAAAAGCCAGGAGCCAGGCGCTTATTCCAGGTCTCCCATGTGGGTGCTTTAGCACTTCGGTCGTCTTCTGCTTTCCCAGGTCATACCATAGAGCTGGATCAGAAAAGGAGCGGCCAGGACTAGAACCAGAGCCCATATGACACGCTGGCACCACAGGCAGAGGCTTAGCTCACTACATCGCAGCACAGGCCCCATGATGAATATCCCTGAAAGTGTCTTCTCTATTTGTGTACGTATTTTTGTAAGACAAAATTCTTTAATGTATTATAGGTTGAACAATGTATGTATTTACAACTTTGATAAACATTTCCAAGTTATATTCTCCAAAACCTGGGATAAATTTAAAATGATATATGGGAATGTCCCTTTTATTATACACTTGATCATGATAGGTCCAGTGCTGTCCCTTTTGGTGCGCGCGTGCGCTCTCTCTCTGTCTCTCTCTCTTTCTCTTTCCACCTTCTCTAAGTCTGATTTTCAAAATAAATAAATCTTCTTTTTTAAATGTTACCTAGCACTTATTTGAATTGTTAAATGTCTTTCCCTGTTCCTATGAGTCTAATTGTCATTGTTAGTTTCTTCTTTCTTTTTTCCTCTTAATTGCCTTTTTATTTTTATTTATTTTTAAAGATTTATTGTATTTAATTGAAAGGCAGAATTACAGAGAGAAAGAGGGAGAGACAGAAAGAGAGGTCTTCCGTATACTGGTTTACTCTTCAAATGGCTGCAACAACCAGGGCTGGGCCAGGTCAAAGCCAGAAGCCAGGAGTTTCACCCGGATCTCCTATGTGGGTGCAGGAGCCCAAGGACTTGGCCCATCCTCCACTGCTTTCCCAGGCACATTAGCAGGGAGCTGGATCAGAAGCGGAGCAGCCGGGGCTTGAGCAGGTGCCCATATGGGATGCCAGGGCTGCAAGCTTCAGCTTAACCTGCTATGCCACAATGCTGGCCCCTTTTCTGAATCCTATGTTCCAGGGATTAACTCTTTGTCAAAGATATTCCTTCTCATTTTGTCAATTTTAATCTAATTAAAATTTGCTAATTCTGAGAGTCTACCATTTATTTTTATTTATTTATTTGACAGAGTTAAGCAGTGAGAGAGAGACAGAGAGAAAAGTCTTCTTTCCGTTGGTTCACCCCCCAAATGGCCACTATGCCCGGCACTGTGCTGATCCGAAGCCAGGAGCCAGGTGCTTGCTCCTGGTCTCCCATGCAGTACAGGGCCCAAGCACTTGGGCCATCCTCCACTGCCCTCCTGGGCCACAGCAGAGAGCTGGACTGAAAGAGGAGCAACTGGGACTAGAACCCAGCGCCCATGTGGGATGCCAGCACCACATCTGGAGGATTAACCAAGTGAGCCATGGCGCTGGCCCCTAAAAAAATACCATTTTTTTCTTTTTTTGTGTTTTTTTTTTCTTTTATTTATACATTGTTCCGGGGGTGTGTTTTGCAACTGGCAGAAATCCAGGACCCCAGAGCAGTTCAGAGGTCCCCAAAGGGAGAGCAAAGTCACTGGGGGACGCTGGATCACCAGTGTAAGGTTTTCCCAGCCAACGCACCAGTGTTATGTATTTGTTAGGCCGTCACAAAATACACCAAACACTGGAGTAAGGAAAGGGTTTATTGGGGAAAACCAGCAGGCTGGAGGGAAAGGTCAGAGAAGGAAAAAGAGAGAGAGAGAAGGAGAGTATAAGAGAGAGAAAGAGACAGAGAGGAGAGGAGCTAGCAAGGAGACAAGAGAGAGAGCGGAGGAGAGGAGCCAAGAGAAAGGACTACCATTTAAAAACATGTTATTGTTAGACAGTCTCTGTCAGATGTAACAGTGCTTTGTTACTTTTTTTTTTTTAAGGATTTATTTATACAAAAGTCACAGTTACAGAGGGAGGTAAGGGAGAGAGGGAAACACACCCACCCACCCACCCACACACACACACACACACACAGAGAGAGAGAGAGAGAGAGAGAGAGAAATCTTCATCCATTGGTTTACTCCACAAATGGCCAAGGAGTGAGCCAGGCTGAAGCAAGAGCCAGGAACTGTTTCTGGGTCTCCCATGTGTGTGGCAGGGGCCCGAGCACTTGTGTCATCCTCCACTGTTTTCCCAGATTCATTGGCAGGGAGGTGGATCAGAAGTGGAGCAACTGGTACTAGAGCTGGCTCCCATTTGGGATGCTTGTGCTACAGGTGGCAACTTTACCAGCTAGGGTGCAATGACAACCCCGCTTTGTTACTTTTAAAAGTAATAAAGGAAAAGAATAGAGGAAAAGATTTTTCTGGGGTGATGCTTAGCCTAGTAGTTAAGCTACTGATGAAAATACCCATGTCAGAATGTTTTAGAATATCTGGATTTAATACTCAGTTCCAGGTCTTGACTCTAGCTTCCTGCTTATAGGACCCTGGAAGCAACAGCATTGGCTCAGGTAAACATATTCCTGCCATGCCAGTAGGAGACCTGAATGAGTTCCCTTCTCCTAACTTCTGCCTAGAATTGCCCTGTGCCCGGGCATTTGAGGAATGAACTCAAGGATAGACATCTGTCATCTTGCTTCCACCTGCCTCCCAAAATTCTGTTCTACATCCTAAGCACTCAGATATAATACAGTCTTTTCATGTTTTTTCTTCATCTTTTCAACATTGTAAGTTTTTTTTTAAATAAGGAATATTCTCACATCTTTTATGTACAGTATTATTTTAAATGGTATGTCATGAGGCTGGCGCTGTGTTGTAGTAGATTAAGCCTCGGCCTGCAGTGCTGGCATCCCATATCGGTGCCAGTTCAAGCTCTGACTGCTCCTAGGGACCCAAGTGCTTGGATTCCTGCACCCAAATGGGAGACATAAAAGAACCTCCTGGCTTCAGATCAGCCCTGCTGTGGCCACTGTGGCCATTTGGGGAGTGAACCAGCGGATTTAAGATATCTCTCTCTCTGTCTCTCTCTCTCTCTCTTTCTGTCATTCCCTCCCTCCATCTGTAACTCTGCCTCTTAAATAAGTAAACAAATAAATAAATATTTAGAGAAATAAAGTTAAATAGTATGTAAAATTTAAATGATTTTGCTTTCCCTAATATTATCTCTTCTATTTCTTTTGCTTGTGTGCTTTGTTTTTTAAATATCTCAGATTTCATTTTTTCCAAGATGTTTTTGCTAAATGATTTATTAAAGATTGTAGTTATCCCTATGTGATAGTAAGTGCCAGGTTTTAATAAAGTCAGATGTGTTTTATAAATCAGGCATTCACTCTTACCATGTATGAAATGTGACACTTCAGTTTGTAGCTAGTCTCATACTTGGTTTGTCATCTTGTAGTAACTCAGAATGACTTTTATGTCATCCAATTGAAATTTGAAATTCAAATAAGACTTATTACTGGTTTCCTCTTAAACAGGAGAGTTTGCTCTTGATAGAAGCTTTTAATAATGCAAACATCTTTATCATAGCACTTAAGTTAAATTTTTTTCCTTATGTGTATTTAAAATCCAATAGTAGCAAATCTTCCCAGAGATAAATTCTTAGCAAAGCTTAAGAGTCTGTGACACAGCACCCAGATTGCACATTACATTATTATGTGCAGGTATAAAATGATTCATTTCTAATTCTTTATTGGATAACACATTTCTGTGAGTTGAGTGATTATATAGCTTTACTGAAGTCTAAAACATACGTTCTTGCTTGTTACTTCATGCTATTTCTGAAGCATATTGGAAATTATCCTAATTCTTTAAACTAAAAAGTACCTATTTGGAAAATAGTTTCTACCTTGAAAAGCTTCTTCTTTTAGTTTAGAACTTAAAGTTTTTAGGGGCCAGAGCCATGGCGCAGTAGGTTAATCCTTCACCTGTGGCGCCAGCATCCCATATGGGCGCCAGTTCTCATCCCAGCTGCTCCTCTTCCAATCTGGCTCTGCTGTGGCCTGGGAAAGCAGTAGAAGATGGCCCAAATCTTTGGGCCCCTCCACCCACATGGGAGACCGGCTTCTGGCTCCTGGCTTCAGATCGGTGTAGCTCCAGCTGTTGTGGCCATTTGGGAAGTGAACCAATGGAAGGAAGACCTTTCTCTCTGTCTCTCCCTCTCACTGTCTGTAACTCTACCTCTCAAATAAATAAATAAAATCTTAAAAAAAAAAAACTTAAGTTTTTAGAATTACTATGTAGTGTTCTGTGAAATTATCTAAAATCACATTTTTAAATTTAAAATATTCATTTTATGCCAGTATATAATAATTTTAAAATTCTTATTAAACCTTTGAAAATGAGCTATACTAAATATAGTCAGGTTAATACACTTTTGTGTGTATGTAACTCCTATAATTTGCATTGATGCATGATAGGCTACTATGTCTTAGTTTATTAAGCAGTTACCATATAAAGCAAGTATATATTAAAGATACATCTATTTACAACTAATGTATTATCATAATTAAATAGCATATGTGTACATTCTTTCCTTGCATAAAATTAGAAATTTCTGCAAGATCACCCATTTTTTAAAATATGCCTTTCTTTAATGTATAAATAGAAACTGTTATGTATTTGGAGGATTTCTGGTAGAGAACAAAGGAAATATTTGTTCTAAAAGAACCAATTTTGTTTACTTTTAGTTGTGTTTTTAACATGATGATAGTTGCTCTTTGTGATAACAAATTTTAAAATTTTGAAGTTAGCTCATTGGTTTTATAAAACAGTGTCGGCGCCATGGCTCACTAGGCTAATCCTCCGCCTTGCGGCGCTGGCACACCGGGTTCTAGTCCCGGTCGGGGCGCCGGATTCTGTCACGGTTGCCCCTCTTCCAGGCCAGCTCTCTGCTGTGGCCAGGGAGTGCAGTGGAGGATGGCCCAAGTACTTAGGCCCTGCACCCCATGGGCGACCAGGAGAAGTACCTGGCTCCTGCCATCGGATTAGTGCGGCGCGCTGGCCACAGTGCGCCGGCCAAGGCGGCCATTGGAGGGTGAACCAACGGCAAAGGAAGACCTTTCTCTCTGTCTCTCTCTCTCACTGTCCACTCTGCCTGTCAAAAAATAAAAAATAAAATAAAATAAGAATAAAACAATGTAAGACTGTTAGACCATGTAGTTTGATCTAGGTGTATTAGTTAATTTTTCTGTGTTCATTAATTTGTTATTGTAGATCCATTTTTCTTTGTATATAGAAATTTATCTTAGATGATGAAGTCATGACATTTTAGTACAAACTGGAGGCATACTTTTTTCTTTTAAATTTCTACATATCATGGATAAATATGAAAAAAAATGATCCAAAGCAATTTATGTTTTCATTATTATGGCTATTGAACACTGAACTTTACTAATTGTAATTATACTTTGATCATGCAGCAATTGTACATGTAGTTTGATTAATTTAGTGATACTTCAATAAATAGCTCCTTAAGAGTAGTGGGAAGTCTCACAATTTGTAGGATTTCCTTTTTGCTATTTCTATGTAGTGTATTTTTAAGTGACCTCAAATAAAGGCAGTGAATAATTGTTTTATTTTTCCTCATACATATAAAGTACATCTGGAACAATAAATTCACATCTGGTTCATGGATTTCCTCCATGGGGATGATCCAAATACAGTGTCAAGATTAGAGTTTGTACTCATGGGTTTGCAGAATCTTGTGTGGAATTTGAAATATTTTGTTTGGAAGTAGTTGGGGAAACAACTGATTCAGATGTTTGTGTTAAATTCTAATTTTAGATATATTTCTCCCCCATTAAAATAAAAGTGTTTTCTGCTTCATAATATAATCAAGGTACATGTAAATGCTGTTTGTATTTAACAGGATGTTTTAGGTAAACTTTTTTTTAAAGATTTTATTTATTTATTTGAAAGGCAGAGTTACACAGAGAGGAGAGGCAGAGGAAGGCGGGGGGGGGGGGGGCTTCCATCCAATGGTTCACTCCCCAGTTGGCCAGAATGGCTGGAGCTGTGCCGATCCGAAGCGAGGAACTTCATCCGGGTCTCCAACGTGGGTGCAGGGGCCCAAGGACTTGGGCCATCTTAAACTGCTTTCCCAGGCCATAGCAGAGAGCTGGATTGGATGTGGAGCAGCCAGGTCTCGAACTGGCACTTAGGTAACCATTTTCAAACATTGTATTTATGAGAGAGAGAAACATATCAGGTCATAATCATTGGTAACCATATCTATTATAAGAAATGTACTTCTTGTTCATGATGTTGTATAGTCTGTGTTAATACTATCATACTTTGTTGACTCCATTTAGAAGCTTTATAGTAATCATTCTTTAATAGTTCTGTTCTGAATGTCTGCCCAAAGAGATGTATTCATTTGGATTCTCAGAATATATTGGTATATGCACTGAATGGCTACCCCAGCCTCACAATGACTAACAATCGTAGTTGTGTCTGAATGGAGTCCCTAGAGCAACATAAAGTAGAAGCATTTATGGGTTTAATCCAAGAAGCATGTGAACTAAAAATAATATTGTCAAACTTTTATGAATTATTTTTCTTATTGCATTGAGACTGAGATTATCAGGCTGATAATCAAATGAATTAAACTTAATCCATTAAATCTCCCTTATTAAAAAGATAGTTGATCTTTCTTAAGAATTGTGTTTTGTTCCTTTAATGTCTCATATTTTCTATATAATAATGATATAAATTTTATTCATAGATAAATCTACAACTGTATGTCTTTCCATGTTTTTTAACTTTGAGCTTTATCTGGAATCCAAAAATGCATCCTGCATATGTGTCTAATTTAGTGTTTTCTAAACAACATGACAGAAATTTTTGTGTTTCAGCAAATTTTTCAGAACATTACTGAACTGTAGGTATTATGAGTCTTGAAAAGGGTCCAGGCTTTAAAGTTTCCTGCTTCTTTCCTCATCTTATTCCTCCTTTTAGTCTTTTAATTTTTTAATCTTTCTTCCTTCTTTAGTCACTGCCAGGTAAAATTTCCTGTAATGAGAGTTCAAGTAGAAACACTAATTTCAATTTATTTAATTATATGTATGCTAGTGTTAACAAAGAAATTTTGATTTGATGTGTGGTATGTTCATTCCCCTTAAAGCTTTTACAACCTTCTTTAATGATCTGTGCCCTCTCCACATTGTTTTGACACTTAAAACCAAACTGCCCAGGTTTCAATAAATACCACTTCATTGTTAACACAGGGAACTCTGGGAATTAATGCTTCATTGATTTACTCCAGCAATGTTCATTGAAGGTTTATGTAGAAAGTAATGTACAAGGAACTAACTTTAACTGTCTGATTCACCTTTCTTCCATTTGGGAGTAGTGAGACTTGTTCTTTCTTAATTTCTCATTCATTAAATTTATAGTTCTGATCTCTGTTTGTTCTCAATTCCACATTTGTTTGCTTCTCAGATAAATAAATCTTAAAAAGAAAAGAGTTAGAGAGAGGGAGAGACAGAGAGGTCTTCCATCCACTGGTTCTCTCCCCAAATGGTTGCCAGAGTTGGGCCAATCCGAAGCCAGGAGCCAGAAGCCAGGAACTTCTTTCAGTTCTCCCACATGGATGGAGGGACCCAAGCACTTAGGCGATCTTCCACTGCTCTCCTGGGCCGTTAGCAGAGAGCTGGATTGGAAGTGGAGCCAAACCGGTGCCTGTATGGGATGCTGGGGTGCAGGCGAGTGCTTAACCTACACTACAGCACCAGCCCTGATCCACGTATTTATTTAAAAAAAATCTATTCCTTCTTTCTGGTGTTACATCATTTACTTAAGTCAGTACTATTTCGTGCTTTTAGTTTTGAGACTCAAATATGGGAAATGATGGTATTCTTACAGAGAAGTGGATACTTTGATAGCTTTTAATATATATTCATGTCGGCTGGCGCCGCGGCTCAATAGGCTAATCCTCCGCCTGCGGCGCCGGCACACCGACTTCTAGTCCCGGTCGGGGCGCCGGATTCTGACCTGGTTGCCCCTCTTCCAGGCCAGCTCTCTGCTGTGGCCAGGGAGGGCAGTGGAGGATGGCCCAAGTACTTGGGCCCTGCACCCCATGGGAGACCAAGAGAAGCACCTGGCTCCTGCCATTGGATCAGCATGGTGCGCCGGCCGCAGCATGCCAGCCGTGGTGGCCATTGGAGGGTGAACCAACGGCAAAGGAAGACCTTTCTCTCTCTCTCTCTCTCACACACACACACTGTCCACTCTGCCTGTCAAAAAAAAATATATTTATATATTCATGTCTGTGAAATCACTACCACCATCAAGAGAATAGACATAACCATCTTTTCAAAAGTTTTTTTCATGCCACTTTGGAATCCTTTCTTCCAATCTTTCCTTGTTCACAGACCACCACTTAACTTGCTTTCTGTTCCTGGGGATTTATTGTTCATTGAATAGTGCTCCCCTCCAAGGTGCATTTATTTGTAAGCTGTGAAAGTGACCTTATTTGGGGAAAAAAAAAAAAAGGTCTTCATAGGTGTAATTGAAGAACCTCGAACCTCAAGATGAGATCATCTTAGATTAGGGTGAGTTCTAAATGCAATGACAAGTGTGCTTAGAAGTGGGGGTGAACCAACGGAAAAGGAAGACCTTTGTCTCTCTCACTGTCCACTCTGTCCCCCCCCCCCAAAAAAAAAGAAGTGGAGAGAAGTAAGGAAAAGGTAATGTGATAGAGATCAGAGTATTGCATCCATAAGGCAAGGAATGTCAAGTTTATTCCTGGCAATCATATCTAAGCAAGAAGCAAGCAGTAGAACCTCCTTCAGAACTTCCAAATTGAGCCAACCATGTTAACACCTCAATTTTGGATTTCTGGCTTTCAGAACTATGGCAGAAAAAATTTGTATTGTTTTAATCTGTCACGTTTGTGGTAATTTGTCACAGTATACCTGTGAAATTATTGCAGAATCAACTTGCACTATCCAGAAGACTATATTTAATAGTCATATAGTATGTATTTATATTTTAATTATTTGCAGTATACCTTGGTTATTGTGTATATTCCTTTTTATTGCTGAGTGGTATCTTATAGAGTGTGTGTGTATACCAGAGCTTATTTATTCATTCAGCTGTTGTCCGTTTGGTTGTTTCTGTTTATGTCTGTCATAAATAAAACTACTATGGATGTCTGTATGTTTGTATGTTCACATGATTTCATTTTTGTAGGTAAATTTCTAGAAGTTTAATGACTGGGCATGATGTGGGCAATTATTGTATTCTTAATCCAGGCTCTGTCTCCCACAGAGATAGAAATACCAAGCAGAGACTGGTATTGTTTGTAGATAGAGAATAAGCATACATTCATGCAAAAGTGTGGCACATCCTGCACAGAGAAAGGCACATCATCTTTGGGCCAATGAGTTGTCCATAAACTAGGGAGAAAAGGGAAACAAAAAAAACAATACCATTGATTGCAAATGTCTGTCCAAGAATAGGAAGTTGGGAGAGTGGAAACTTTTCGTTCAGGTTCCAGAAAGTTGAAATCTAAAAAGATAGACATAATATCTTCAAATGAGGTCCCTGGCAGAAACATAAAATAGGTGTGGCATTTCTTAGTAGGGTCCATGATGGAGACAGCACTCTCCTGGCTTCTACTCCTTTTATCTCGTTTGCTCACAGGTCCCAGATGTAAAAAATGCATTATGAGTGAGCTGACATTTTTGATTGACAAGTAAGGTGGTTATCTTGTGACTTCTGGCTTTGCAGACCCAACTAGTTGGCTGCTTATTTATCTGACATCAGACATATCCAATTATGTATATGTGTATAATGTATATATTTTACTTTTTAAATAAACTGCCCAAATATTTTTCCAACACTCTGTACCATTTTGCATCCCCTTAGTAGTTGGTAAGAGTCACATTGCTTCTATATCCTGGTCAATTTTTGGTGGGATCATTGTTTTTAATGTTAGCCATTAGATAGAGACAATGTGTCATTATGGTTTTACTTTTCATATCACTAATGAATTCTAATGAGTATTTTTTTCATGAGTTCATTTTCTATTTGTATATCTTATTTGGTAACTTGCCTGTTCAAGTCTTTGGCTCATTTTTTAAATTGGGTGTATTTCTTATTTTAAATTTAGAGATTTTTAAAAAATATCTGGATACAAGTCCTTCACCATTTATATTTTCTGCAATTTTCATCCTGTGGCTTGTCTTTGTATTCCTTTATCCATATATTTCAAAGAGCTAAATATTTAAATTTTGATGAAGTCTTATTTTATCAATTTTTATGTTAATTTTATTTTTTATCTGTTGTATCTGAGGGATCATTGCCTAATCCATGTAAGGAAGGTTTATTTTATGTTTATTTTATTTCAACAGGTTTGATATATTTTATATATATATATATATGACATATATATTATGACACATATTTAAAGATGCTTGACATATATTTACACTTCTGGAGCTCCCACAGTGAATAAAATGAACATGTTTATCACCTCCAGTAATTTCCTGTTGCTACTTCTCCTTTGGTTTGAATGTGTCCGACACAAACCACACGTTGGAAACTTAATCCTAAGTGTAACAATGATATTTTTCTTTTTTTATAGAAAACTTTTATTTAATAAATATAAATTTTGAAAGTACAACTTTTGGATTATAGCGGTTCTTCCCCCCATAACCACCCTCCCACCTGCAAAGCATCCCATCTCCTACTCCTTCCATTCAATTCTTTTTTTTTTTTTTTTTTTTTTTTTTTTGGACAGGCAGAGTGGACAGTGAGAGAGAGAGACAGAGAGAAAGGACTTCCTTTGCCATTGGTTCACCCTCCAATGGCCTCCACGGCCGGCACACTGTGGCCAGCACACCGCGCCAATCCAAAGCCAGGAGCCAGGTGCTTCTCCTGGTCTCCCATGGGGTGCAGGGCCCAAGTACTTGGGCCATCCTCCACTGCACTCCCGGGCCACAGCAGAGAGCTGGCCTGGAAGAGGGGCAACCGGGACAGAATCCGGCACCTCGACGGGAACTAGAACCCGGTGTGCCGGCCCTGCAGGTGGAGGATTAGCCTAGTGAGCCGTGGCACTGGCCTTCTCTTTCCTTTTTCTTTTTCTTTTTCTTTTTTTTTTTGTTAGTTGGACCAATTGTGTGTCAAACCCGGGAAGTTTTCTGCTAGTATCTCACTAAATAGGCTTTCTAATCCTTTCTTTCCATGCCTTCAGGAACTCCTAGAACCCAAATGTTGGGTTTTTTAATAGTATCCTGTAGATTCCCAACAGTATTTTTTAGATTTCTAATTTCCTGTTTTTGTCTTTGGTTTGACTGTATACTTTCCTGTGCTCTGTCTTCAAAGTCCGATATTCTCTCTTCTGCCTCACTGATTCTGTTTTTAAGGCTCTCACTTGCATTTTTTATTTATTCTATTGAATTCTTCATTTCATTTTGATTCCACTTAAGTTTTCAATTTCATGAGAGGAATTTTCTTTCATGTCCTGCATGGATTTCAATAGATCATATGTTTGCTTTTGATTACTTCTAAGTAATCTTATCATCAAATTTTTGAGTCTATTTCTTGGTAAGTGCAAAAATGTCAAGAGGCCGGGCCTTTGGGGGATAATTGGGCCATGGATGCTGTGTACTCATTATCAGAGAAATAGTTTTTTTATAAAAGATCAGATTCAGCCCCCTTTCCTCTCTCTTGACCTTCCTGACTTCTGCTATCTAATGATATAGCATGAAGGCCTTCACAAGATACGGGTCTTTGGATCTTGAATTTCATGTTCTCTAGAACTATTAAAAATAAATCTCTGTTCTTTATAAATTTCCCATTCTCAACTATTCTGTTATAGAAGCACAGAATGGACTAAGGCATCATCTTCCTCTCTTTGCCAGGCATTTTCTTTTATACTTTCTCTCACTATGGATTAGACTACATTTATAGAATTTTATACAAATTAGAATCATATGCTATATTCTCATTTCTCTAGTTTATTTCACACAACTATTTTGGGATTAGCCATGTTACATCATCTTATTACTAATGATATTACTATTGTTTTCATTAGCTGCATAGTATTACATTATTGGATATATTGCAATTTATCTATTTTCCTGGTGGTAGCTATTTTGGCTGATTACAGTTTTTGGCTTTTCAAGGAAAATAATAGAAAACTTATTTCTGATATATCAGATGGAAGATCTATACAAAGACTTTAAAACAACTATCTTAAAGATGCTCAAAAAACTAAGGGAAGATACAGAGTAAGTTGTGAAAATGTAAATGTAATTAAAGATCTAACAAAAAAAGCTGTAGGGAAATTCTGAAGTTGAAAAACTTCAGACAGATTCAGTGTCTTACCTGAGGAGGGAAAGAATCAGAAGAATTTGAAGACAGGAAAATGGAAGTTATTAAGTCTCAGGGTTACAAGGGAAAAAAAGTGGAAGAAAAGTAAACCGAGCCTCAGGGATGTGTGGTACAGTATCACTTAGACCAAAGCACACACTGTGGGAATTTCAGAAGGAAAAAACTTCAAGAAACAGTAGCTGAAAACTTATTTAAGCTTGTTTCAAGATGTGGATATAATGTAGAATGCTCAGTGAACTCCATGTAAGCTGAACTTAAAAGGTCCCTACAGAGACACATTATAGTCAAACTTTGAAAGACAAAGACATCCTTGAAAGAATGAGCCAAGTGGCTCTCACAGAGATCTTCATTAAGGTGTTTGGGTTTTTTTGTTTTTTTTTTTTTTTTTTTTTTTTTTTTTTTTTGGTTTGGTTTGGTTTTTGTTTTTAAGGATTTATTTGAAGGGCAGAGAGAGAGGGAGGAAGGGAGGGAGAGAGAGAGAGAGAGAGAGCGAGTTTCAGTCTGCTGGTTCACTTCCCAAATGGCAGCAATGGCTGTGTTTGGGCCAGGCTGAAGCCAGGAGCTCAGAACTCCATCCAGATTTTCCACGTGAGTGGCAGGGGCCCAGATGCTTGGGCCATCTTCTACTGCTTTCCCAGGTGCAGTAGAAGGGAGCTGGATTAGAAGTAGAACAGATGGGACTCATACCAGTGGTGATTTTGGATGCCAGCATCACAGGCAGTAGCTAACCCACTGCACCACAATGCTGGCCCCAAGATCCTCACTGATATTGTCAATACATTTATCCTCACAAACTTTCAAGGCCAGGAGGCAGTGGATTGATACATTGATTATGCTAATAGAAAAGCAAAAACAAAATAACACTTGTCGGCCCAGAATCTCATATCTGGCAGAATAGTTTTTCAGTAGTGAGAGAGAGATCAAGGTGTTTCCAGATAAACAAAAATTGAGAGAGAGAGTTTCCACTACACCTTCCTTGGAAGAAATGCTTAAGGTGAATGAAAGGACAGATTGAAACTAACTTTTAACATTTCTTTTTTTTCTTTTGAAGTTGTACTTTATTTGTTTGAAATGTAGAATGACAGAGTTACAGAGAGAGAATGAGAGACACAGAGAGAGATCTTCCATCTGATGGTGCACTCTCCAAATGACCACCATGACGAGCTGGGCCAGGTTGAAGTCTGGAGCCTGGCAGTTCTTTCAGGTCTCCCATGTGGGTGCAGGGATCCAAACACTTGGGCCATCTTGTGCTGTTTTCCCAGGTGCAGTAGCAGAGAGCCGGACAGGGACTCAAACTGGTGCACAGATGAAATGCCAGTGCCCCAGGTGGCAGATTAATCCACTACACCAGGACACTGGCTCCATCACTTTGGCATTTCATGTAAGGCAGATCTAGAGGTGATCAATTCTTTAGCTATTGTTTTTTGTGGAAAGTCTGTCTCCTTTTCATTTCTGAAGGAAACTTTTGCTGATTATTCTTGGTTGGCATGTTTTTCTTCGACCTCTTTGAATTGTCATCTACTCTCTTGACTTGTAACATTTTTGGTGAGAAACTTGCTTATAGCCTCATTAGAATTCCTTTCTAATGAATCACTTTTCTTTTGCTGCTTAAAATAGTTTGTATTTGACTTTTGTTAATATGATTATCCTGTGTTTTCATTTCTTCCTCCTCCTCCTCCTCCTCCTCCTCCTCCTCCCACTCCTCCTCTCCCACCTCCTCCTCCTCCTCCTACTCCCACATGGGTATAGGGACCCAAGGACTTGGGCCATCGTCTGCTGCTCTTCTAAGCATGTTAGCGGGGAGCTGGAACAGAAGTGGAGCATGGGGAACTCCAAAAGGTATATGGAATGCTGGCATCACAAGTGGTGGCTTAACCCATTTACGACCCCATAAATATATTGCAAGAAAGAAAAAAAGAAAAGGAAGTTACTGCCTTTATTCTTTAAAAACTGGCTTCAGAATAAATGATCTTCACCAATCAGTCTTGCCAGCAATTCTTGAGGACCATTGAAAACTTTTCTGTGGATATACCCATCCCATTTCTCTTCTCTTTTTTGAGGAGAGAGTTTTTAAGGTATGTATTCCTTCTCAATCCTGCAAAGAAAGCTCAAGTATTTAAAGCCTCCTTTCTGCTTTCCCTAGAGCTGTGTCTTAAAGTGTTTAAGCTATATTGCCTTATCCTAGTCCCACATAATTGAGTCACCTATCTGCAAATATGTGTGTGTGCCATCTTCATGACCACATGCAGGGCACTAAAGAAGTGCATAGGGTGCCAAGGGACACAGATGGACTAGATAGGTACACTTGAGATATTCTTCGGTAGGCTTCTTGGTGGAGTATGGGAGGCAATTAGTAGAAACCATGACCCTTTGTTGCATTCTGCACCCTGGTTTTCGGGAACCCTTATCGTTTTTTCTGCTCCTAGCTTCCCCCAGACTATCCATCTGTGCCTATGCCCTAAATGTTGTAGGTGAGCTGAGAACTAAGTGAGCCTCTTGGGGAGCACTGTCTACAGCTGTGGAGGCCAGTTACTGACTTTCTCTCCTAGGAGAATTCACAGGATGAGTAATGTCCCTCTTGGCACTTGGCTGTCTTATCGTAGGGGAGAGATCAAACAGGTAAAGTGAAACTGTTAATTTTAACCTTTTCAATGCTTCCTTTCAATGTTTTTTATAGTGGGTTTCAGGAACTATCTCCTGGATTCCTAAGTTCCCACAGAGGTCCTCTTGTGTGTGTGTGTGATTGCTAAAATTGTTTCAGAAGTGGATGATGAGTGAAAATTCCTATGCTTCTATCTTGGTGCCAGAAGTTCTGCTTTTTAGTTTCAGCTGGAATTTTCAATTGACAAATTACACAGATAATGTATTTCATTAAAATAAGAAGTAAATAGAACACTTCACTTTGTTAATGAGAGCAAGCAGCAAAAACAGCATTAAAAACTGGTAGTAAGTACCTAGGGTAGTTGCATACATTCTCCATGACCCAACAGAAATATTGCTCATTTGTATCACAGGTATCTATAAAAATAACTGTATGCTGCTTACAGTTGTTCAGATGCGTTTATATTTTATTTTGTGAAAACAGAGCCAGTAACACTAGTGACTTCATTCTATAACAAAATATCACAAGTTAACATTTACTGAGTACTCAGTGGTATTTTTTAGGTAACTTTTTGTACTTAAAGAATATACTGAAGAAGTTACTGTTTTTAAAGCATGAAATCCTGAATTTAGTAGAGAATAGAAATTACATATCCACTGTTGATTGGCTTTAAACACAAAACTAGAAACTTAGATAGCATATGTTAACTATTATGTCTATTTTGAGAACATATGTGAAAATCAAGTGAAATAGGTTCTTATTTACTTACTTACTTACTTGAAAGAGTTACAGAGAGAGGTAAAGCCAGAGAGAGAGACAGACAGACAGACAGACAGACACAGAGACCTTCCATCTGCTGGTTCACTCCCCAAATGACCACAAGGGCCAGAGTTGAGCTGATCCAAAGGCAGGAGCCTGGAGCTTCTTCCGGTTCTTTCGCATGGGTGCAGGGGCCCAAGGACTTGGGCCACCTTTTACTGCTTTCCCAGGCCATAGCAGAGAGCTGGATCGGAAGTGGAACAGCTGGGACTGGAACCGGCACCCGTATGAGATGCTAGCACTGCAGACGGCAGGCCCATTGAATTAAGTTATAAATGTAGCATAGGCAAAAATCTTGTATTACCAATATAATGAAATTTGATAAACTGTACAATACCGAGACAATATAAAATTAAATCTTTCCCTAAAGTGCTAGTCATTTCATTGTTGGAAAATGTGATTTATGTTTCAGTTGAGCATTTATTGAAGTGTTTGGAGTTCACATTGAAGGAAAATTACAAATATTAAATATATTTGAATCATATGTATTTTTAACTTTCCTAAAACACATGCCTGAGTTGAGGTCAACTATGAATAGTAGGTTTTTGTTTAGAATCTTAGCTTGATCTAGGGAATGATCAATCAGTCTCTCGATCTCTTTCTCCCTCTCTCCCCTCCCTCTCTCCTCTCTTCTCTCCCTTCTTCTCACATTGATCAAGCTTCTTTAGTTTAATTCTTGGATTTAAGCACGTATACCTGTACCACCTTCTTGTTTTCATCATTAATAGTTGTTCTTTTCCACTAAGTCACACCCTCCTTTCTTCCCAACATAGATATAAGCTGTGGCTTCTGTACAGGTTGCAAGTTGACTCAAAATTGCTATAATTTATTTTCAAGTTCTAGAACATTACAGATAACAAATCTTTGATAATAGTTACTATAATAGAATTTCATTATTACATGATAAGATACAGTAGAAAACAATTTAATGATATGTCTCTTTCTGATGATTGTATGGGATAATTAGATTCTATCTTAGGGTAGACCAAAGGTTTTTATTGGAAAAAACTTTTAAGATGTATTTGTTTATTTAAAAAGTCACATTTATGGAGAGAGGGGCAGAGAGAGAGAGAGAGAAAGAGAGAGAGATCAATCTTCCGTTAACTGGCTATCTCCCTAGATAACCACAAAGGCCAGGACTGGGCCACACTGAGCCAAAGCTGGGAGCCAGGAAATTCATCCAAGTCTTCCATGTGAGTGCAGGGGCCCAAGCACTTAGCCCATCTTATGCTGCTTTCCCTGGCACATTAGCAGGAAGCTGAATTGGAAGAGGAGTATCTGGTACTTGAACTGGGACTCATATGTGATGTAGGTGCAGTAGGTATTGGCTTAACCCGCTAAGCCACAGTGCTGACTCCTCATTTAAAATTTTGTTCTTCAATTAATCACAGCTATACATAAGTTGCAAAAAATGACATCTTAGGCCTTTTACTTACATAGATCTTACTTTTTAGAGTAAAAATTTTAAAATAAAATAGCAGTCTTTCTATTGGTTACACTCATTTTCTTGGCAAAATTAAAATCACTTAGTGTATACTATCTCTAAGAACAAAATCGGGAGGTGGGAGCAGACCAGCATTGTGGAATAACAGGTTAAGCTGTCAGTTGCAACATCACCATTGTGCTGATTCAAGTCCTGACTACTCTGCTTTTGATCGGCTTCCTGCTAATGTGCCTGGGAAAGCAGCAGAAGATACCCCAGATGCTTCTGAACAAATACATGTGGGAGACCAGGATGGAATTGCTGGTTCCTGGCTTTAACTTGGTCCATCCCCAGCTGTTGTGTCTGTTAGGGGGAGTGAACTAACAGATTCAATCAATCTCTCTCTCTCTCTCTCTTTCTCTCTCTCTCTGTCAATGCCTTTCAAAGGAATAAATCTTGAAAAAAGGTAAAATTGGGATATTGGTTATAATTTCAGTTGCCAAATGATGCCTCTTTCTAGACCCTTAATGTTTTCTTAGACTTAATTATTTTAACTTTTTTTAAGTAAAGTTACTAACTTGGCTTTTGGTTGATTTTTGTGATTAGAAAAGTTTATTTTCCTCTAAATATTTTCTTTGTACATTTTTTGACATTATTTTTCCTCTATAGTTGAGTTTAATTATCTTTGGTAATCTTGAAAAAATTTTTAATTGTATATGTCTTAAAAACTGGATTACAGTGATTGGTTATAGTACAGATCACTTGAGTTAAACGTTAAACTATTACTTAATACTACAGATTGGGCTAATACCCTTTGTATCTCTTCCAAATAACAAGAGCAAAACACAAAAATTCTCTAAGAGTCCTCCAAGAACTGAGATTTTATCAAAACCAACAATTTTTGGTTAGTTTCAGATACTTTGTACTCCACTTAATATATCTCCTTCTCCAGAAAACCGCAAAAGTATATACCAGGTCACCTAGAAAGTATATAATTACCATGAAATAGAAGCTGTAAGCATTTGTTGAATTCCTGCCATGTCCATCATGCCAGTACTTTTTGGATAAGAGAAAAGGATGAGATACAGTTTCTCTTCTATCCCCTCCTCCTCCAGTTATTTGCATTGCAAATATTAAATAGTAAGTAGTATATCATTTGTGTTTATTGTATACACTGGGCAGTAATCCCAAGCACTTAACTTATTGGGGACATTCATTTTATGACATCTGGTCCTTATGGAACACTTGCTTTATAGAATTATATTAAGCAATATGGATATTTTATGTTAGTGCATAGTTGGTGAGGTGAATAACCTTTACCTGCTTATAAAAATTAAATACAGATTATATATAGACTATAGACTAATAAATGATTTATAGAAGGTAGACTAACTAGGGAAGAGGAGGATAGTAAATAAGTAGAGAACTGATAGTTGTTGAAATTCAGGGACAAGTTGTTAGATTTGTTATCAAAGTGTCTTCTTTCTCTTGGCTCCTTTAAGATTTAATTTTTCTGCCACTCATTTTTATTTCTAGTGTATGTTCTTTTGTATTTACTTTTTAATATTTAATCTCTGTAGTCCTAAACTGTATTGTATCCTCTTAGAATAAGGATAGAATTATACTCTATTATACTTAATTAGTGGCATGGAGTCTTGTGTATACCTGGTACTTCATTGTAGCTAGTAGGTATATCCATTCCTAGAAGGTATGCTATGAGTTTCCAATAATTATCTCTTAAATATCATTTTCTTGTATTTTGGTGTATAAAAATTTGTTTCTGTAAACATAGGTTTTCTTATATAAGCTCCCTCTTCATAGCTTATGAAACTCCAAATTGAAGAAGCAAAAAAAGGAGTTTGATTTAACTTACTTGCTTAACACCTGGGACATACAAAGCAAGGAATTATCGTTTGATTGTTTAATTGTACTGGGTTCTGATTGTTTTATTTGTTCATTTTTAACCATACACTTGTATCTGTCAGGTAGACATGGGTCCTCTCTACCTGTGTCAGTATTTGAATGAGACCTGTCAACTCTTCTTTCATTAAATATTTATAATTGTGTTAAAATATACACAAGTCTGCCATTTTAACTATTCTATTTCTTACTTTAATTTCTTATTAACTATTTCTTATGTATTTTGTACACTGAATTTATGTGTATATTTGGGAACATCCTAAAATTCATTAACCATTAGGTTCATGTATGCTGCTGAATCAAATCTCGAATCATTTCAAAAATTGTTTGCATCACCTTCACTTTGCCTTTGAGATGCAGAGACATCATTTGTGCTGGTTTGTCTCGGCTGTGTCAGTCAGTCCTGACTATTCTTCCTTACACCCTGCTCACGCCTGGTGAGTCAGTTCTCAGCACAGGGACAGCAGGGCCAGATGAGGATCACGTGGCTGATAAGTAGTGGAGTAGTGGGATTGGCAATAAATCGGAGAATAAAATGTTCTATGAGATTGAAAAAAAAATAGTTCAGTGTCATTAAGGATATTCTTGTACAACTATCACCACTGTTAAGTTTTTGAACTTTTTCATCATTATTTAGAGAAACTCTGCATACATTAAAGAATAACTCCTTGTTCCCTTCACCCCCACACTGATAACCACTGTTCAGTGACTATTCTAGATATCTTACAAAAATGGAATCATTCAAAATTTGCCCTTTCATGTTATTTAAGCATAATTTCTGTAAGATTCGTCCTTGATGAGGTAGGTATTGTGACATAGTAGGTTACGCTGCCACTTAAGACGCCTGCTTCCTGTGTAAGAGTGCCTAACACTGCCAGTTCTGATCTAGCATTTCTGCTGCTGCATCCTGGGAGGCAAGAGACAATGGTTCAATTATTTGGACCCCTGACACCCATCTGGGAGTCCTGGATAGAGTTTCAGGCTCTTGACTTCAACCAGGCCCAGCCTGGCTTTGTGGGCATATGAGAAATGAAATAGCAGATAAAAAATTCATGTGAATTCTCTCTCTCACTCCCTGTCTCCTTCTCCCATCTTACTCTGCCTTTCAAGTAGATGAAAATAAAAAAAATTTTTCTTTATTTATATAAGGTGAACAAATTTCATGTGTTTCATATGTATAGATTTAACAGCATCTAGTTCCAACTCTACTCTCCTTCCTTTCTTATTTCTTTTAATTTTACAATGACATACTTTCAGTTTATTTTATGATCACAAGCGTAACCTTCCACTGCATAAAGAATTTAGCAAGTAGGAAAATCACTTTTCCTTGAGAATATAGAGAAGGGCTGTAAAAAAAAAACTCAAAATGTCAATTTCACTCATATGTTAAATTTTTATACTCTGAATATTAATTACCACAAATCAGGGAAAACATGGTATTTTTTTTTGGACTGGCTTCTTTCACTGAGAATTATGGTTTCCAGTTTGTTTTAAAAGATAGGATTTCATTCTTTTATATAGCTTAGTAGTATCCCATAGTGTATATATACCACATCTTCTTTATCCAGTCATCAGTTAATAGACATCTGAATTGATTCCATATCTTTGCTATTGTGAATGGAGCTGCAATAAAAATGGGGGTACAGGTAACTCTTTCATATGCTGATTTCATTTCATTTGGATAAATTCCCGGAATGGGATGGCTAGGTCAAATTGTAGGTATGTTTTCAGATTTCTGAAGACTCTCCATACTGTCTTCCATAATGGCTGTACTAGTTTACATTCCCACCAGCAGTGTATTAGGGGTACCTTTTCCCCTACACCCTCATTAGTGTTGTTTTTTTTTTTTTTTTAATTTTTGTATGATGGTCATTCTCACTGAAGTAAAATGAAACCTCATTGTGGTTTTTGCTTGCATTTCCCTAATGATAATGATCCTGAGCAATTTTGTTGGCTCTTTGAACTTCATCCTTTGAAAAATGCCTGCTAATGTCCTTTGCCCATTGCACATTTCTTGACTAGAATGTTTATTTTGTCTTGGAGTTCTTTGAGCTTTTTATAAATTCTGGATATTAATCCTTTATTTATTGCATAGTTTGCAAATATTTTCTCTCATTCTGTGGGTTGTTTCTTCACTTTGTTGAGTGTTTCCTTTGCATTGTAGAAGTTTCTTAGCTTGATGTTATCCCATTTGTCTATTTTTGCTTTTATTGCCCATGCTTCTGGGGTCTTTTCCAAGAAATCTTTGCCTTTGCCAATGAATTGTAGAGTTTCCCCTATGTTTTCCTCTAGTAATTTGATGGTATCAGGTTGTAAATATAGATCCTTGATCTATTTTAAGTTGGTTTTTGTATAAAATGTACGTTAAAGATCTTGTTTCATACTTCTGTAGTCATAGATCCAACATTCCCAGCACCATTTGTTGTAGAGAATGTCCTTTCTCCAGGGGTTGATTATAGCTCCTTTGTAAAAGACGAGTTGGTTGTGGATGGATGGATTGATTTCTGGGGTTTCTGTTCTATTTCATAGGTCTATTTCTATGCCAGTATCAAGCTGCTTTGATTATAACTGCCCTGTAGTTTGTCTTGAAATCTGGTATTGTGATGCCTCTGGCTTTGTTTTTGTTGTTTAAAGTTGCTTTAGCTTTTTGAAGTCTCTTGTGTTTCCAGTGTGAAATTTAGCATCGTTTTCTCTAGATCTGAGAATAATCCTGTTGGTATTTTGATTGGGATCACATTGAATCTGTAATTTTGATGATATTCTTTCAGTCCACAAAAATGGACTGTTTTGATTTTTCCATGTTTTTGTGTCTTCTATTTATTTAAAGTTTTTAATTTTTATTGTAGAAATCTTTCACATCTTTGGTTAAATTCTTTTTTTTTTCTTAAAGATTTATTTTATTTATTTGAAAGATAGAGTTACAGAGAGAGGTAGAGACAGAGTGTTCCTCCATCCGCTGCTTAACTCCCCAAATGGCCGCAACAGCCAGAGCAGTGCCAATTTGAAGCCAGGAGCAAGGAGCTTCTTCCAGGTCTCCCACGTGGGTGCAGGGTCCCAAGGGCTTGGGCCATCTTCTACTGCTATCCCAGGACATAGTGGAGAGCTGGATCGGAAGAGAAGCAGTCAGTCTCAAATCAGCGCCCATATGGGATGCCGGCACCCATGTGGGATGTCAGCACTTCAGGCCAGTGCTTTACCCCACTGCACCCACAGTGCCAGCCCCATGGTTAAATTTATTCTAAGATATTTAAATGATTTTGTAGCTATTGTGAATAGAACTGATCTTAATTTTCTTTCTTAGCCATGGCATTATTTGTGTATACAAAGGCTATTGATTTTCGTGTCTTGATTTTATATCCTGCAACTTTACAAGACTCTCCCATGAGTTCCAATAACCAATTAGTAGAATCTTTGGTTTCCCTGTGTATAGATAGAATCATGTCATCTGCCAACTGGGATAATTTGACTTCCTCCTTACCTGTTTGTATCCCTTTGATTTGTTTTTCTTGCCTAATGGCTCTGGCTGAAACTTATAGAACTATACTGAATAGCAGTAGTGAAAATGAGCATCACTTGTCTGATTCTAGATCTTAGTGGAGATGCTTCCAACTGTTCCCCATTCAATATGATACTGGCTGTGAGTTTGTCAGAAATTGCCTTGTATTGAGGAATGTTCTTTCTATACCCAATTTGCTTAGAGTTTTCATCATGAAAGGGTGTTGTATTTTATCAAATGCTTTCTCTGCATCTATTGAGATCATAATGCATGTATAATTTATTCTCTTCCAAGACAATGTTTCTTTTCTTTTTATTTCCAAGACATTTTTCATATATTAATATTATGTCTTCCTTAATGCTTAATTGAATTTGCTCATGAAACTAAGAGTTATTTTTATTTGAGGTGTTTGAATTAGGCTATGATTATTAATAAATGAGTAAGATACAGTTTTGTTATTAAGGGATTTACCTTTGTAAATATTTTTTTTCCTGTAAATTTTTTTTAAGATTTATCTATTTACTTGAAAGTCAGAGTTACACAGAGAAGGAGAGGCAGAGAGAGAGAGAGAGAGGGAAGGAGGGATGGAGGGAGGGAGGGAGGGAGAGAGGGAGGGAGGGGTTGTCCATCCGCTGGCCCACTCCCCAACTGACCGCAACTGCCGGAGCTGTGCTGATTGGAAGCCAGGAGCCAGGAGCCTCCTCTGGGTCTCCCACATGGGTTCTGGGGCCCAACGACCCAGGCCGTCCTCCACTTCCTTCCCAGGCCACAGCAGAGAGTTGGATCAGAAGAGGAGCAGCCAGGACTCAAACTGGCACCCACATGGAATGCTGGCACTGCAGGCAGCAGCTTCAACCTCCATGCCACAGCGCCGGCTCCTCCTGTAAATTTTTTATAACTTAACTCCTTAAAAGGTTTATGAATAAAATTTCCACTTGATGAGAAAATAGACCATTTAGTTCATTAAAAAAACTATTACATTGGGGCTGACACTGTAGTGTAGTAGGTTAAGCATCTGACTGCAGCACCAGCATCCCATATAGGCACTGATCTGAGTCTCCGCTGCTCCTTTCCTGATGCAGCTCCCTGCTGGTGGCCTGGGAAAGCACTAGAAGATGGCTCAAGTGCTTGGGCACCTGCACCCACGGAGGAAACCAGGAAAGAGCTCCTGGTCTCTGGCTTCAGATCAGCTCAGCTCTAGCACTGGGCCATTTGGGGAGTGAACCAGCAGATGGAAGATTTCTTTTTCTCTCTCCCTCTCTCTATAACTCTGCCTCTCAAGTAAATGAATAAATATTTTTAGATACTATTAAAATAATTTAAATTGTATTTGGGTGAAAATTTACTTGGGGGAAGCTATAATTTGATTGTTTACTTAACATATATAAAATTATATTATTTTTGCATTTCCATATGTACTTCAGAATCACATTATTGACTTATTTCTAAAAAGGTCTGACAGGGAATTTGAATCAAATTGTGTTCTGAAGAGAATTTGGAGAAAATTGATGTGTTAATGAAATTGAGTTTTCCAGTTTATGAACTTTGTATATCTGTTAATTTACTGTAGTCTTTAAACATTTATCTCATACTTTTTGCATATATTTCCTACATATATTTTAGTTATTATAAATGTTCATGTTTTCTGTTGTACTTGTAAATAAGTAGCCCTTAAAAAATATTGTCTTTGTGATCTGTGATCTTGCTGAGCTTATATACTAGTTTTAATATCTTTGAGTAGATCCTTTAGAAATTTCTGTTTACATTGGATGGAAGACCTCACTCTCTGCCTCTCCTCTCTCTGTGTTACTCTTTCAAATAAATAAATCAATCTTTTAAAACAAAAAGAAATTTCTGTTTAGATAGTCATGTCACCTAAAATAAAAAAGACAGTTTTGTTTTCCCTTTCTATTCTGTATGCCTTTTGTCCATTTGCATTTATTGTACATGAACTACAATGTTGAGTAGAAGAGATAAATACAAATTTTAGGGCATAAGCTTTCAGATTTTACTATTACTTTTGATATTGCCTTTAAGTTTGGGTGGATACTTTTTTGGAGGGATGGTGGCTAGGGAAGGTTCATTGTAGTTCTACTTTTTTGAGAATTTTTCATCATAAGTAGATGTCAGATTTTTGTCAAGTGCAATTTTTAACTGATAGGGTGCTATTTCTCCTCTTGTTTTTTTGATACAGTGAAATGCAAACCAATTTTCAAATACTTTTCCAGACTTGATATTTTGAGTTTTTCTAAGCATAGTATATTAATATTTTGGGAAGGAGGATTTTGTCTCTATTTGTGTATTTTCAAGAAAGATATTGGTGTATACTTTTCTTTGCATGTCTTTGGGTTTGGCCTCTAAGTAAAAATGTAAAACCAGTTTAGGAAGTGTTTCTTTCCTTTTTATTTTCCAGAAGTTTTTATGTAATGTTAATATTATGTCTTCCTTAGGCCGGCGCCGGGCTCACTAGGCTAATCCTCCGCCTTGCGGTGCCAGCACACCGGGTTCTAGTCCCGGTTGGGGCGCCGGATTCTGTCCAGGTTGCCCCTCTTCCAGGCCAGCTCTCTGCTGTGGCCAGGGAGTGCAGTGGAGGATGGCCCAAGTCTTGGGCCCTGCACCCCATGGGAGACCAGGAGAAGTACCTGGCTCCTGCCTTCGGATCAGCGCGGTGCGCTGGCCGCAGTGCGTCGGCTGCAGCGGCCATTGGAGGGTGAACCAATGGCAAAGGAAGACCTTTCTCTCTGTCTCTCTCTCTCACTGTCCACTCTGCCTGTCAAAAAAAAAAAAAAAATATATATATATATATATTATGTCTTCCTTAATGTTTAGTTGAATTTACTCATGAAGCTGGGAGTTATTTTTATTTGAAGTGCTTAAACTAGTATTTCAGAGAGAATTATTCAAGATCTGTTTCTTTATGAGTGTCTTTCAAAGGATTTTCTTTCAGAGGATTTTTCAGTTTTACTTAGTTTGTGAGTTTATGGACTTGAAATTGCTTTAAATATTCCCTTATTGTAATTTTATTGCCTGAGCATTCTATAATAACAATAGCAACTTTCATTTTACTCCTAATATAGATAATTTGTATCTTCTCTTTTTTTCTTTAGATAGTCTGACTAGAGATTTGTAAATTTCACTGAACTTTTCAGAGAACCAGTTTTTGGTTGCATTGATTTTGCCCTGTATTTCTGTTTTCTCATTTTTTGTTTGTTTTTGGCTTCTGTTTGTCCAATGTTGTGGACATCATAGAAGTTAACAAAGTAAAATTTAATTTTTATTTACCACCTGTTTGCAAAAATACATATTGCTAGATTCTAGGAGAATAAAAACTGAAGAAACCAAAGATCTTTTGTAATTTATAATACAGTGGTACAGACAGCCTTTTTTATAATCACTTGTAATGGATAAGTGCTCTAATACAGATGCAAATAGTGAATTAATAAGACCCCAAAATGCGCCAGTTTACCCTTGAGGAAATGATGAGCAAAGGTTTATTTTACTCAGGAGCCATTCTTTGATCCAAAGATACTGTGTAAATGAGAGATACGTTATTTTAGTTCATATACCACAAAGTCTTCCCATGAGTGAATCTGATTGCAGACCATGTATTTATGTTTCTCTTCCTCCTCCTAGCTCTGCTCCTCCTCCCCACCTCTCTTTTTCTGCTGTTACATCTGACCTTATTATTAATTCTTTGTACTTCTAGGCACACTGTTTAATATGGGAATCAGTCTTTCCCTCATCTCTGAGTGACTGTTGTCAGCTTTGCTTATTCAAGGGGAAAGATTTCTCCAACATGTTTTATTTTTGGTAATGTTATTAGCAAAAAGATTTTCTCCCTCTAGCCTGCTTTTCAAAGATTATTACCTCTGAAGTTCTAAAGACACACCCGTTTTGCTATTATCCAGATACATGTAGACAGAGCTTCTGCAGTAGAACATTTTGTTCTATTTGCTATACTTTTTTTTCAAGAGACAAAGATAAACAGCTTTAACAGATAACCATCTCTTGTTACTGCTTCTAACAATAATATTTAGCAGCCATTGAAGATTTCTGCAGTGCCTTTCTCAGAAAAGCTGCATTAAGTAAACAGTCATTAAATATTCTTGGTGACTGATAAGATGATAGAATTTAATGTTAGCTACTGTCATATCAGGCTAAAACATTTTTTTTCCTGTTTTGGTAAATAATACTCATCTTGTTTATACAGGTCCTATCAAAAACAGTGTTATTTCAACCAAATATTTTTATGAAGCTCATGAGAGTTAAAACTAACAAATTTTGAACTACTTGAATCATGCTTATTTAGTTTTCTTTAGATGTATATTTTTTATTTATTTCCAAGTCACAAGTTATACTGTGTCCTGTGTTTTGAAGAATGACAGCTATTATGCAGTGTTCCAACCAGTCAGCATTTACAATAAAACTTGGGTTGTTTATGTCATTGAAATCTCACTCATGGATCGAATTAGTACTTAGAAACTTAACTTTCATTTGATCCTGTGCTGCCAAAGGATGGTTTTGTTATAGGTGTTTTGTGAGATGTGTGTACTATATGCTTTCTATATCAGATACCAGTCCAATGTGAAATCTCACTTGCTTTATAAACTTTATAATACGAGTAGTCTCAAGCACCCTTACCTGGATTCACAGTAAAGACAGTTACCATCTACTGTATACATATTTCAGGTTCACATATTTTCTTAAATAACTTCATGTTTAAGTAACCGTCATGATCAGAGTCACCAGCAATGCCAGCATATAAACTTCTGCAGGGAAGAGATTTTATTTTCCTCATTGTATTTTCAGTTTCTCTAACAGGGCTTGGGACATCATGGTTGTTCAGTAAACTAATAGAGTTAATTACCATTAGCCTGAAGCTCTCTTCAGTATTCCCTTTGCTTGTGTAAAAACTGACACGTAGAACCTAGGTCTATCATCCAAGAAATTACATTCCCTTCACTTTGCCTTTCCTTCCTTTATGCCTCATGCTGGAAGTTTTCTCTGATTCATTCCTCAACTACTTATACTTTGTACAATAGTAATAACAGTAGCAGTTAATGTGATATTGATTGGTAGTATACTTGAGTATCAGCCGTGTAAGTGTTCAACATTTCTATAATGTTATATATTGATTTCTTTGTGTGTCCCATGTAGTGTGCTAACCAACTGACAACATTTTATCATTTCAAAGTGATAGTAAAATATGAGCTATTTTATGTTAAAGAAAAACTGAGGTTCAGAAAAATCCAGAAACTTTGCCAAAATCATTATCTAAATTAAAGATCAAAGTAGATAATTCTTATCTGTCTGAGACCATAGGTTGTGAGATGATCAAGTTTAGCATGTTTGTGAATCTCTTTTCTGGCATATTTGATAAATACTTTTACAAAGTTTATTTGTTCATTTTAGAGCCAGGAGCTTCACATCTCCCACGTGGATGGCAGGATTCCACATACTTGGGCCATCTACTGCTGCCTTCCGAGGTGCATTAGCAGGGAGCTGACTTAGAAGTGGAGCAGCCAGGGTTTGAACAGTACTTTAATGGGATGCCCGTATCACAGGCCATGGTTTAACCTATTGTGCCACAGTGCCAACCCCAAAGTTCTCATTCTTTAGGAGATAGTTAATCCCATTGTTCGACAGTTATAGTTATTAAAATATTCTTAATATTGAGGGAAACCTTGATATATTTTTCAGTAACTTTGAAACTACAGTGTCTTAATAAACCCTTCAAGAGATATCCAGAATAGAATTAATTTATCTTTGCTATCCTTGGGTTATATTTATCAAGTTCTACTTATTATATATATGTATAAACTATATTTTCCTGCCTATAAACAAAAAAAATTTTTTTAAATAAAATTATTTATTTGAAAGGCAGAGTTGCAGAGGCAAAGGCAGAAAGAAAGGGCAGAGAGGTCTTCTTTCGCTGGTTCACTCCCCAAATGGCTGCAACTGCTGGAGCTGGTTGTGTTTGTTGTTGTTGTTAAGCATTTTTAGTTGCTGATATAATCTGGGTATTAATCCTTTGTTAGATAGGTGATTTGGAAACATCTTTTCCCATTCTATTGGATGTCTCTTCACTCTATTGATGGTTTCCTTTGCTGTGTAAAAGCTTCAAAGTTTGATATAGCCCCATTTGTTTAGTTTTGCTTTTTCTGCCTGTGCTGTAGGGGTCTTGTCCAAGAAGTTGTCCCCTACACCAATGTCTTAGAGTGTTTCCATTACATTTTATTCCCACACCTTCATTGTCTCAGGTGTTAAATTTAGGATTTTGATCCACCTTGAATTGGCTTTTGTATATGGTGACAGGTATGGATCTATTTTCATTCTTCTACATATATATATCCAATTTTACCAGCACCATTTGTTGAAGAGATTACCCTTACTCCACTGTATGGTCTGAGATTTTTGTTAAAAATCAAACAGCTGTATATATGTGGATTAATTTCTGGGCTCTATTCTGTTCCGTTTATCTTTATATCAGTTTTTATGCCAGTAGCAAGCTGTTTTAATTATTGTAGCTTTGTAGTGTGCTTTGAAGTCAGGTATTGTGATGTCTCCAGCTTGTTTTTTCTTCTCAAGATCACTTTAGCTATTCGGGTCTTTTGTGATTCCATATGAATTTTAGGATTGTTTTCTCCAATTCTGTAAAGAAAGTGATTGGTATTTTGCTAGAGATTGCATTGAATCTATAGATTGCTTTAGGTAGTATAGACTTTTTTTTTACGATTTATTTAATTATTTGAAATTCAGAGCTAAACAGAGAGAAAAGGAAAGGCAGAGAGAGGTCTTCCATCTGCTGGTTCACTCCCCAATTGGCCGCAACAGCTAGAGCTGCACCGATCCAAAGCCATAAGCCAGGAGCTTCCTTGGTCTTCCCACGTGGGTGCAGGGGCCCAAGAACTTGGGCCATCCTCTACTGCTTTCCCAGGCCACAGCAGAGAGCTGGATCGGAAGTGGAGCAGCCGGGACTAAAAGTGGCACCCAATGGGCTGCCAGCACTGCAGGGGGTGGCTTTACCCACTGTACCACAGCGCCAACCCCATAGTATAGACATTTTAATGATACTGATTATTCCAGTTCATGAGCAAGAAATATCTTTCCACTTTTGTGTGTCATTGATGATTTCTTTCATCAGTGTTTGATAATTTTCATTGTAGAGATCTTTCACTTTTTTGGTTAAATTTATTTGTAAATATTTGATTTTTGTGACTATTGTGAATGTGTTTTTTATGTTTATTTTGTAACATGAAACTTTACTGACTTGGTTTATCAATTCTAACAGATTTTTTGGTGAAGTGTTTAGGTTTTCCCTATATAACATCATGTCAGTTGTTAAAAAAAGATAATTTAATGTCCTCTTTTTCAATTGTGAAGACCTTTATTTCTTTCTCCTCTATTATGGCTCTTGCTAAAGCTTCCAGTACTGTATTGAATAAGAATGGTGAAAGTGAACATCCTGGTCTTGTTCCAGTTCTCAGTGGGAAATGCTATTGGCTGTTGATTTGTGATATATAGTCTTTATAATTTTGAGGAATGTTCTCTTGATATCTAATTTGTGGAGGAGTTTTATCATGAAGGGGTCTTGAATCTTATCAGATGCTTTCTCTGCATCCGTTGAGATAACCATTTTTTTGTTGTTGTTCTTCATTCTACTGATGTGATGTCTGATGTTTATTGATTTGTGAATGTTTAACCTCCCTTGTTTCTGGGATAAATCCCACTTAATCTTGTTATAAGATCTTTTTGATGTGGTTTTGGATTCAATTTTCTAGTATTTTGTTGATAATCTTTGCATCTGTGTTCATCAAGGATATGGGCCAGTAGTTTTCATGTCATGTCTTTGGTTTTGATATTAAAGTAATGCTGGCCTCATAAAAAGAGTTTGGCAGAGTTCCATCCTGTGGAACAGTTTTAAGAGTATTGGAGTTACTCTTTGAGTGTTTTGTAGAATTCAGTAGTAAAACTATCAGACTTTGTCTTGATGGGAGACTTTTGATTACTTCTTCAAATCTCATTGCTCATTATTGGTCTGTTCATATTGTCTGTATCTTGATTTAATCTTGGCAGCTTATGTGAATCCTGGGATTTATCCATTACTTCTAGGTTTCCAGGTTACTAGCATATAGGTTTTTTTGTTTTGTTTTGACACGCAGAGCGGACAGTGAGAGAGAGAGAGAGAGAGAAAGTTCTTCCTTTTCCGTTGGTTCACCCCACAATGGCCGCTGCGGCTGGCACGCTGTGCTTATCTCAAGCCAGGAGCCAGGTGCTTCTCCTGGTCTCCCATGCAGGTGCAGGGCCCAAGCACTTGGGCCATCCTCCACTGCACTCCCGGGCCACAGCAGAGAGCTGGACTGGAAGAGGAGCATCCAGGACAGAATCCGGCGCCCCGACCAGGACTAGAACCCAGTGTGCTGGCGCCGCAGGCGAAGGATTAACCTATTGAGCCGCGGTGCCGGCCTAGCATATAGTTCTTCGTAGTAGTTTCTTATTATCCTTTGTAGTTTAGTAGTGTCAGTTGTAATGTCTGCTTTTTCATCTCTAATTTCATTTGTGTTTTTTCTCCTTTTTTTGTTAGTCTGATTAGAGGTTTATCTATTTTGTTTATGTTCTCAAAAAATCAACTTTTTGTTTTGTTGATCTTTTGTATTTTTTTGCTTCAGTTTCATTTACTTATGCTCTGATCCTTATTGTTTCACCTCCTGCTTATTTTCAGTTTGGTTTGTTCTTGTTTTTCCTAAGCCTTCAAGATGCATCACTAGATCTTTGAGACATTTCTCCACTTTTTTCTAAATATAAGCATTTAATGCTCTAAACTTTCCTCTTAATACTGCTTTTGCTGCATACCACGGGTTTTGATATGTTGTCTTTTCATTTTCATTATTTCAAGAAAATTTTTAATTTTCTTTTTAATTTTGTTAATAATCCATTGATCATTTGGTAGCGTGTTACTTAATTTCAAAGTTTTTGTGAGTGTTCTATTGTTCTTGTTGATTTCTCATTTTATTCCTTTGTGGTCTGAGAAGATAGATGGTATGATTTCATTCTTTTTAAACTCGCTGAGACCTGATTTGTGGCCTAATATGTAGTCTATCCTAGAAAGTTTTCCTTGTGCTTATGAGAAGAGTGTGTATTTTGTAGCTGTTGGATGACGTGTTCTGTAAATGTCTGTTAGGTCCATTTGCTCAATAATGTTTTTCAACTCCAATGTATCTTTATTGTTTTTTTGTTTGGATGATCTGTCTATTGATAAGAGTGGGGTGTTGAAGTCTCTCACTATTATTGTTTTGAAGTCTGTTTCTCCCTTTATGTCTAATGTTATTTTCTGTATATAGCTGGGCGGTCTTAAGTGTTGACTTCATATATATTTATAATTATTATGTCCTCTGGCCAAATTGAAAGTTTTATCAAAATAAAATCTTTCTTTATCTGTTTTTACAGTTTTTGATTTTAAATCTGTTTTATCTGATATCAGGATAGCCTTGTCACTCTCTTTTGGTTTCCATTTGCCTGGTATATCTTTTACCAGCTCTTCACTTGCAGTTTGTGTGTATCTTTGTTTGTGAAGTGAGTTTCTTTTTTTTTTTTAACTTTTATTTAATGAATATAAATTTCCAAAGTACAGCTTATGGATTACAATGGCTTCCCCCACATACCGTCCCTCCCACCCACTACCCTCCCCTTTCCCACTCCCTCTCCCCTTCCATTCACATCAAGATTCATTTTCGATTATCTTAATATACAGAAGATCAGCTTAGTATACATTAAGTAAGGATTTCAACAGTTTGCTCCCACACAGAAACATAAAGTGAAAAATAATAGATGATTTTTTTTAAATGATGATGAAATCAGATCAGACCTATTGTCATGTTTAATCCTAGTGAGAGTCAAGTTGGGAGTTGATAATTTCTTTCTTTCTTTTTTTTTTTTTTTTTTTTTTTTTTACAGAGGATCAGTTTAGTATACATTAAGTAAAGATTTCAACAGTTTGCACCCCCATAGAAACACAAAGTGAAATATATTGTTTGAGTACTCGTTATAGCATTAAATCTCAATACACAGCACATTAAGGACAGAGATCCTACATGAGGAGTAAGTGCACAGTGACTCCTGTTGTTGACTTTACCAATTGACACTCCTGTCTATGGCATCAGTAGTCTCCCTATGCTCCAGTCATGAGTTTCCAAGGCTATGGAAGCCCTCTGAGTTCTCCAATTCTTATCTTGTTTAGACAAGGTCATAGTCAAAGTGGAGGTTCTCTCCTCCCTTCAGAGAAAGGTACCTCCTTCTTTGAAGACCTGTTCTTTCCACTGGGATCTCACTCGCAGAGATCTTTTGCCAGAGTGTCTTGGCTTTCCATGCCTGAAATACTCTCATGGGCTTTTCAGCCAGATCCGAATGCCTTTAGGGCTGATTCTGAGGCCAGAGTGCTATTTAGGACATCTGCCATTCTATGAATCTGCTGAGTATCTGTGAAGTGAGTTTCTTGTAGGCAGCATACAATGGGATCATGTTTGTTCCCCAATCAGCCTTAATCTTTTGGTTGGTGAATTTAATCCATTTACACTCAGTGTTTGTACTGATAGATAAGAACTGACACCTATCATTTTGTTGATTGAGTAATGATTCTACCTGTTCTGTTAGTGAATTTGGTGGTGACATGTGTTTCCTCTTTACTTCTAATGCAGGATGGCCTTCAGAATTTCTTGTAAGGCTGGTCTGGTGTTGGTGAATTCTGTGTTTTTGCTTATATGAAAAATACTTTATTTCTCATTCACTTTTAAAAGATAGCTTCATTGGATGGAATATTCTTGGTTGGAAGCTTTTTCTTTTAAGACCTTGAATGTATCATCTCACTCTCTTTGGCCTGTAGGATTTCCACTGAGAAGTCTGATTTTAATCTAATTGGTTTTCCTTACTATGTAACTTGACACTTTTCTCTTACTATCTTTAGGATTCTTATCTTTAACTTTTGACAGTTTGCCAGCAGTGTGCATTGGAGAATGTATGTTTTGGTTGAGTCTGCTTGAGGTTCTTTGAACTTCTTATATCTGGATGTCCATGTCTCTTTCAAGAGCTGGGGAATTTTTAACATTATTTCATTTAGCAAGTTCTCAATGTCTTTTTCCTTTTTTTTCCTTCAGGAATATCTATGATATGAATATTTAGTCATTTAATGGTATACCATATTTTATGTAGACTTTTCTTCTTTCTTTTTAATTCTTTTATCTTTATTTTTGTCTGATTGGATTATTTCAAAATTTTTGTCCCCAAGACCAAAAATTGTTTCTTCCACTTGGTCTTTTTTTGCTGTTATAGCTCTCAGTTGTATTTTTTTATTTCACAGATTGAAGATTTCATCTCCAAAATTTCTATTGGTTCTTCTTAATGAGTTGTATCTCCTTAGTAATATTTTCATTCATGTCATTCACTGATTTCCTCCCTTCTTTAATCTGTCTGTGTTCTCTTGCATCTCTTTGAGTTTCCTTGTAATCATTATTTTGAATTCTGTATCTGTAATTTTATAAATTTCCTTCAGTGGGGTCTAGCTCTGGAGTATTGTGTTCTTTTGGCAACATCATGCTACCTTGCTTCTTCAGATCTTCTCTGCTCTTGTGTTGATGTCTGCCCGTACGGTGTATTCATCCCTTCTGCAGTTTATAGGGGTGGAAGTGTAGCTTTGAGATGAGTAAGAATGTCCTTGAGTGTGTATCTTTGGTCTACAGAGAATTCAGTGTCAGTCTCATGAATGTAAATGCTAGGGTCTTGTTCTTGGTACTGAGGGAGATAAGGCTGCCCCCTTGTCCTGCTGGCAAGCTTCAGTGATGACGGGGCTTGTGGCACCAGTTGCTGTGGCTCTAGGATGTGACACTGATGGACCCTTCCTCCAGCCCTGCTAGGAGAGTCCAACTGGCGCTGTGCCTTATAATACCAACATCCCTAGTCTTAGGACTAAGGAATGTGAATTGGACACTGTTCCAGTCTTACAGGATGACTACATTGTACATTGTATACAGGAGATTTTACTTGGGAGAGTATTAGTTCGGAGAGGTGGGATACAGGTAGGTTCTACCCTGTGTCCACTGGGTAGATTCCAGTGCCACCAAGAAATTTAGAATGAATTGTTACAGTTCTGGTGTGGCAGTTTTTAGTGGATTCATTACCCAGATCTCCCTGGGTGGGAGCAGAATTTTTTATGGGCTGCTTTTGATGTTAGCCCCTAGAAGCTGAGGTGAATCCCCCTTGCTGAGAACACTAGAATACCCCTAGAGGGCCTGAGCGTAGCTCTGGGGCTAATGCCCAAAAATTCCCATAGGTAGTTTTTGCAAGGTGCAGGCAATCTGTCCTTTGCCCCACATGTTGCCCTGACTCAACTGTGATGCTGCTAGAACAGAGGCACATTGTGCAACCTTTTGCTGCCCGGTCTGGCAGGAATAGAGGAGGGGAAGGGAGCAAGGCGACTTCTCTCCTCCAAGCCCTGTAGTTGCTCAGACCCTAGTCAGCCTTCCAGGCTGAAGAAAAAGTCAGTGGGTGGCTGTGGAATCTCTCTCAGCTCAAACTGTTAGTGGCGGGTAAGTGACAATTATTTCCTACTTGTAAGGTGGTGGCTCACAGCCAGCAGCTGACTGCACTCTGTAGCTAGTTACAGAGGTGTGTCTGTCTGCTCTCTACCTGTCTCACAGAGTCGTCATCATCGTCGTCGTCGTCTTCCTCCTCTTCTTCCTCTTTCTCTTTTTTTTTTTTTTTTCAGTTCTTTGTCAAAAATTTCCATCATTCAGACCCCTGGAAACATAGTCTTTCCTTTGTTCTTTTCACATCCCAAAGCAGTTTATGTTAGTGTGGCTATACCCTACTCAGCCATCTTGAGTGTCACATTTTAAACATTTTAGATACATAAAATAGGTTTTTTAAAAAATCACAAAATGAAGATCCGTGTATTTCCATCTTAAAAATTTGAAACACAGCTAAATAAACTAGCAATTCTAAGATTTGAATATAGATAATTTTATTCTGGACTTCCAAATCTTAACTACAATGCTGGAGCTTTAATAATGAGAATTGGAGGCGGGGCCAGCATTTGGTGAAGCAGTTAAATTGTGATTTGGAATGCCCATATTCCATATCATAGTGCCTGGGTTTGAGTTCTGGCTACCCCTGTAATTCCAGCTTCCTGTTAATGCACACCCTGTTGGGGAGAGGGCAAAAGTGATTGCCCAGTACTTGGGTCCCTGCCTCCCATATGAGAGACGTGAATGGAGCTCCTGGTTTTGGCATGGCCCAACCCAGCTGTTTCAAGCATTTGGCAAGAGAACCAGTGGATAGATCTGTCCGGCTGTATGTCTGTCTCTCCTTTTGCCTTTCAAATAAATGAAAAAAATTACCCCCCCCCCCACATTTTTAAAAATAATGAGTATGGAGAAGAAATAGGGACATGGTATTAGTAAAGACATAGTTCTGAAAGTGACTAGAATGGGGAGTGAGCCAGTGGATGGAAGATCTCTCTTCCTATCACTCTGCTTTTTAAATCAATCAATGGATCAATCTTAAACAGGCATACAACACTGCTGGTGTTTGGACTAAGATTGCATTGAATCTATGGGTTTTTAAATGATATGGATTAATTTGGAGGAGAATTAATATCTTGCTGATGTTGAGTTGGCCGACCCTTGAACAATATATCTTCCTATTTATTTAAGCCTTTAGTTTTTTCTCGGGAATATTTTGTTTTCAGTATATAGATTGTTCACATTTTTGACATTATCTATCACTAAGGAGTTAATATTTTATGCTTTTGTGAGATTTTAATTTTAATTTCTCATTTTTTCTTATAGGTAGAAAATATAATTAATTATTGTATATTGATCATGCAACTTTGTTAAATTTATTTGTAGTTTTAAACCATCTTTGTAGATACCATTAGATTTCGTACATTAACAATCATGTTGTCTGCAAATAGAGACTCTTGGATTTCTTCCTTTCCAGTTTCTCCCTACCTTCCTTTTTCCCCTCTTATTTGCCTGATTGCCTGTTTAGAACTTGCAGCACAAAGTCAAATAGTGGTACCAGCCAACATGCCTGGCGTGTTTCTGAACTTAATAGAAGAGGGTTCATTTAGTTTTTAGCATTAAGTATGATTTAAATGTATGTTTTGCACTAGTGCATTTTATTGGATTTTGGAAATTCTCACTTTTGTCAAATGCCTTTTCTGTGTGTATTGAAGGGATCATATCTTTTTATGTCTTACATAAACATTAAAATGTATTTTTAAAGTACATTTATGGCTTTTTAAATATAAATCAACTCCAATACTGGGATAAACCCCACTTGGTCATGATGTTGGATTCAACTTCGTCCTTTCTCAGCAGTGTTCATTAGGTATATTGTACTATGGTTTTCAGCCTTATGGAATGCGTTGGGAAGTATTGCTGCATGTGAATGTATAATAATACTCAAACAGTCAGGTCAAAGGGTCAGTTGGTTGATCTGGAATTTTTAAAATTTTCTATTTCACTATCTACATTATCAACTACTGAGAGAAGATTTTTTAATGAAATCTTGACTAAAGCAGAAATTTGTCTCTATCCTTTGGTAAATTTGTCATTCTTGTTTCATACGGTTTACAGACCTTTATTAATTATTGGAATTTTAGGATATTATATCCCCTGATACATTGGTCCATTTATCATTACAAAAATGTCTTCTTTCGGGGCCAGTGCTGTGGCTCAGCGGTTTAACACCCTGGCCTGAAGCACCCAGGCATCCCATATGGGCGCCGATTCGAGACCTGGCTGCTCCACTTCCCATCCAGCTCTCTGCTATGGCCTGGGAAAGCAGTAGAAGATGGCCCAAGTCCTTGGGCCCCTGCACCCACATGGGAGACCCAGAAGAAGCTCCTGGCTCCTGGCTTTGGATTGGCGCAGCTCCAGCTGTTGTGTCCATCTGGAAAGTGAACCATTGGATGGAAGACTTCATTCTCTCTCTGCCTCTCCTCTCTGTGTAAACGACTCTGACTTTGAAATAAAGTAACTCTTTTTAAAAAAGTCTCTCTTACTAACATTCTTTGTTCTGATATCTATATTGATGTTGATACAACCACTCTAGCTTTCTTTTGGCTAATGTTAGCATGCTATATATCTTTTCTATCCTTTTTAACCCTTTTGGTTCTTTTTATTTAAAGTGTTTGTTTAAAAGTTTGTTAAAAGCATATAGTAAGGCCTTGCTTGTGTTTAAGCTTGAATCTATTATTTTGTTGTTTTCTTTCATTGCGTCAATTTCCCTGTCCCTGCCCTTTTTCTGCCTTCTTTTAGATTGAGTGTTTTTCTTTATGATTCTGTTTTACTTCCTTTGTTGGCTTAATAGTTAAAACTCTTTGTCATTTTGGTGGTTACTTTCAGGCTTAAATAATACATCTTTAAACTATGACTTTTATCATACTCTATCTTCAAGTTATATTATACCACATTTCCTCCCTCCCTCCCTCCCTCCCTCTCTCCCTCCCTCCCTTCCTCTCTCTCTCTCTCCTCTCTCTCTCTCTCTCTCTCTCTCTCTCTCTTTCTTTCATTTTTTTTTTTTTTTTAGATTTAAAAAGATTTATTAGAGTCAAAGACCTCCAGCCAGAGCAGCATGGAAGGGGCTTCCAAGAGAGAAAAAAACCTAAAGGACCCCATGGCACTGGGGTTTTTAAGTACAATTTCAAAGAAAAAAAACTTGACAATCAGATTGTCATTCAGTTACCAGTTAGGGACAAAACCCATGAAAAGACCTGATTCACAATCCTTCATTCTATGGGCCTTGCTCATGATAAAACAAAACACCATCCATAGGGGTGGGATAGGTAACTTGTTTTCACAATAAACTGTACCACATTGTCTTTACTTTATGAACCATAATATAGTAGTACTCTTCCATCTCTCCCTTTATGACTTTTGTGCTATTGTTGACATACATTATATATTTTTTAAAATAAGTCACAATTTACTTATTTTATTTATTTGAAAGGTGGGGAATGTCATCCATCTATTACTCTCCAGATACCTATACTGCTGAAGAGGGCAAGACCAAAGCCGGGAACCAGGAACTCAATCTGGGTCTCCCTCATGGGTGTCTGGACCCAAGTATTTGAGCCATCACCTGTTTCTTCCCAGCTGAAACTTGGAGCAGAACTGGGATGTAAACCTAGGCACTCCCATATAGGATGCAGATGTGCTAAGCAACATCTTACCTACCATACCAAATGCCTGCCCCTGTGTTTCTGTTTCATATATACTATAAACCTCATGCTGCAGTGTTATTATGCTTATTTATCTGGTCAATCCTCTTCAAAAGAAATTTAAATGATAAAAAAATCTCATGCACTAACTAATGTAGCTACTATTTCTGGTGTTCATTGTTTTGTGTAGGTTGATATTTATGTCTAATTACTTTTGCACATTCTTCATTTTTTTTTTAAGATTTATTTATTTGAAAGTCAGAGTTACACAGAGAGAGAAGGAGAGAGAGAGAGAGAGAGAACGAACAAGGTCTTTCATCCACTGGTTCATTCTCCAGTTGGCCGCAGTGGCTGGAGCTGTGCTGATCCAAAGCCAGGAGCCTGGAGTTTCTTCCAGGTCTCTTACATGGGTGCAGGGGCTCAAGGACTTGGGCCATCTTCTTCTGCTTTCCCAGGCCATAGCAGAGAGCTGGATTGGAAGTGGAGCAGCCAGGACTCAAACCGGCACCCATATGAGATGCTGGCATTGTAGGTGGCAGCTTTACCCACTGCAGAACAGCGCAAGCCCCATGTTTCTTCAGAACACATTTGCACCCGTCACTTCCCACCAAATTCCTTTTAATCGTGAATTCGGCTCCTTGAGGTTGTCCGAGAGCTCGTTGGTGCTCTTTTCAATTTCAGGGGATTGTTTTTTCTCTGTGTGTTTTATTTTTATTGATGTGAATACACATTTACTAATGTTTTCGTCAGCATCTTATCTGCTGTGAATCCCATTTGGCTTTTTTTTTTTTTTAATCTTAGACATTGTAGTTTTCATCTTTAGAGGTTTGAATTGGGTTTTTAATTTTTTGATTTTTCTGAGAAGCATAGAGACAGAAAGAGAGGGAGAAATCTTCCATCTGCTGGCTCACTTCCCAATTGCCTGTGGTGGCCAGACCTGGACCAGATTAAAGCCAGGAGACAGGAATTCAATCTGGGTCTCCTTTGTGGATGACAGAGACACAGTGACTTGAGCCATCACTTGCTGCCTCCAAAGGTGCACGTTAATAAAAAGCTAGAATCAGGAATCTAAGTACTCCAATATGGTTATGCAGGATCTCAAGCAGTATTGTAACTACTACCAAAGTGCATGACTGAAATTTTTTTTAAATATTTTCAATGTCTCTAACCTTTCAACACATGAGAATCAGTTATAATAATGCTTTCCAATTTTTTTCTGCTTATTCTGATATTCCTGTCAGATCTTAGTTCAATGGATTATTCTCTTCATTGTGGTTGCATTTCCCTGTTTCCCTGTTAATTCATGTGTTTGACATTGTGAATTCCATCATGTTCAGTGGTATATATTTTGTAATCCTGTAAATGTTTCTCAGCTTTATTCTAGGGTTCTATTAAGTTACTTGTAAATAATTTGATGTTTTTGGATCTTTTATGATTTGTTTTATGGTTTTTTGCTTAGTTCTCAATGGGAGCTACTTACTGCCCACAACTGAGACAAGACTTTTTGTGTCATCTACACAATGTCCTGTGAATTATGAATTATTCCAGTCAAGATTATGGAGATAGGCACTTTATCCAACTTTGTATGAGTGACAGACACAATTTTTCTAATCCTTCCTGATGATTATTTTCTCAGCTTTAGGTGGTTTCTTCACCTACATGCACCAGTTAATACTTTGTTAATTCTTGAGAGGAAGCTGCTGTAGATCTTACTTTTTTCCCTGTGTACTACTCTCCACTAGTATTAGGTCTGAAGGACTCTATCTTTGTGTCTCAGGAGTCTTAACTGTTCTCTTCACTTCCTCAGAGATCTGCCTGCTTTCTACTCTGCAGCATAAATCTGTAAACACTCTCAGGACCAAAATCCTTGGTGATAATAAGGCTCATGTTGCTTGTGTCTTTCCTTTAAGATATCTGTGTCATTTAGTTCCTGATCCAATGTCTTAGAAATAATTACTTTATGTGATTTAGCTGGCTTTTTAAGATGTTGTAGTCTGCAGAGTAAACCATGGCCTCCATATGAAGTTACTTCAAAGATTTCATGGAAAATAGAATTAAAAGATAAGTTGTTGGTACAAGAAAATTGTGTGGGGAGCAACCCGGACTAGACTAAGTTACTGGAATTAAGACTTATTCTATGCATCTGCTCTCCCACAATATGGCGCTGAGAAGGGAGAAACAGCTTCCGCACAGCTGCCTCCAGTTCAACCAATAAACTGTAGGACCTGCTCCTGATTGGAGAGCAGCGTACTCGGCGTGTGGGTAGCAGAGTTGGGATTGGTGGAAGAGGACTATAAAGGAGGAGAGAGACAACATGCACCGGGAACATCTATCTGAAGGAACACCTGTGCAGCCCCCGAGAGAGCCGGCCGGCGGTGTGCCGCTCCCCTGCGGAAGTGGGGAAAGTGGCCAGGGGGAACCGCCCTTCCACAGAGGTGGAAGGGACAGTAGCCAACCCGGGAAGAACCAGCAGCAAACCCGGGGAGGGCCGAGCAGACGAAAGAACAGCGCAGGGTTTTGTGTCGTTCCTCCACGAAGACGGGGAGCGACAAATTGGAATTCATACATTTGAATAGTCTTCAGGAAGTCCATGGAAAATGTATATTATGAAAAATATACTTGAATTTCAAAAAATGTGTGCATCAAAATAAATTTCTTTCATTACATTTTTTACAAGTATCCTCCTGGAATTGGGAGTGGAGCTGGGCCTCAAACCCAGGCTATCCAGTGTGACACATAGGCATCCCAATTGGTGTCTTAACTGCTGTGCCAGATGCCCACGCCTACATTTCTTAAGTTTTCTAAAAATTTCTACCTAATTCCCTTGTGTTTGAAATTTTCTGCTTCTCTTTGCATTGTTTCTACAGTCACCGGATTCCCTTTGGGTTTCTTTTTGGGGTTGGGTGGGAAGGTGAGTGTCTTTCCACTGTATTTGATGACATTTGTATGTACCCAGTACTTCTCTTCCTTATGTTTTCCAGGAATTTTGGTTTTTATGGATTGAGTAGGACTTGGCTCCCCAAACTGATGCAGACATTAACATTAATTGCTAATGGCTTATGGTAATGATTGATGGATTAGGGTAAAGACTTGATTTAATTATGGTAGCCAGGAGGTGGGAGTGATGGGAGGCCTTTAAGTCATTGGGGCTTGCCCTTGGAAGGTAGTTCTCACAAGTGGGTTGGTTATTGTAGCTGAATGTGACCTAGTTTCTCTGCTTCTTGACTCAACAAGTAATCTCTGCAACAGCATACGAATGGGGTCCCCCAGTCTTGGACTGCGAACCTACAAAGTGTAAGCCAAAATAAACCTTTTCCTTCCCCAGAAGCTCCTCTCAGATATTTTAGTTAAAGTAATGAAAAGCTAATACAGTATAGTGGCATAAACCAGTTTTTGGGCTTTCAACATCTTGTTAACATTTTCAACTTGTTATTTTCTTTTTCCATATATTTGTTATTCTTACTACAGTAATTTTGGCAAGTTTTCAGGGGATCTTGGCATTAAACACACTGGTTTCAGCTGCCATCGTATGCAGAAGTCAATAATAATATTTCTTTTGTGCTTGTCATTGTGAAATGGTTTTAAATTTGAAATTGGTTTGCAGGTTTTTTTCTTTTTTTCCAAGCTGAAATGTTGCAGGCATTTGACATAGCTGTTGCATGGTCACTGCATGGGATGCTTGTCTACCATATTGGAGTGTCTGGGTTTGAGTTGTACCTCTGCTCCTTATTTTAGCTTTCTACTAATGTGCATCCAGGGAGGAAATGGGTGTTGGCTCAAATGGTTGAGTCTGGTTACATTGAATACTAAGCTTCTGGTTTCATCTTGGCATAGCTTAGTTGTTACGGGCATGTAAGGAATAAATCAGTAGGGCTGGCACTGTGGCATATCAGGTAAAGCCACTGCCTGCAGCACCAGCATGCCATATGGGTGCTGGTTCGAGACCTGGCTACGCCACTTCCAATCCAGCTCCCTGCTATGGTCTGGGAAAGCAGTGGAAGATGGTCCAAATCCTCCTCTTTGTAACTCTGCCTTTCAAATAAATAAATAAATCTTTTTTAAAAAATATTTATTTATTTATTTGAAAGAGTTGCACAGAGAAGAGGGAGAAGAGAGAGAGTGAGAGGAGACAGAGACAGAGAGAAAGAGAGTTCTTCCATCGTTGGTTTGCTCCCCAGATGGCTGCAATGGCCGGGGCTGTGCCAATATGAATCCAGGAGCTTCTTCTGGGTCTCCCATGCGGGTGCAGGGGCCCAAGGACTTAGGCCATCTTCTACTGCTTTCCCAGATCATAACAGAGAGCTGGATTGGAAGTGGAGCAGCCGGGACACAAACCAGCACCCATATAGGATGCCGGCACAGCAGGTGGTGGCTTTACCCGCTACACCACAGCACCAGCCCCAATAAATCTTTAAAACAAACAAACAAACAAAAAAGGAGTAAACCAGTGGATGGCAGATTGCTTGCTCTCTCTCACTCGCTCTCTGCCTTTCAAATAAATTAATTTTTAAAAAATTTTAAAGAACTTATTCCACTAATTTCATTTTTATGTTTGGAGTTTGCTTCTTGAAAATTTTGTGTTTATAACATATATGGGGGCAGGCGTTTAGCCTTGCAGTTATGGTGTCAGTTGAGACTTGTCCCACTTTGAGTACCTGGGTTCAGTGTCTGACTCTGGCTTCCAGCTCCAGCTTCCTGCCAGCGCAGACTCTGGGAAGCAGCGATGATGCTCAACTCAGTGTGTTTCCATGACCCACAGGAGAGCCTGGGCCTCGATGTGTTCCTGCAGCCCAACTTTGGCTTCATCTAGGGGCATGTGTGCTCATTTGAAAAGTGAACCAACAGATTGCGGGAGTGGGGGGTGTGGGTGGGATTTGCGTGTATGTGTGTGTTTCTCTATTTCTGCCTCTCAAATTAAAAATAAAAAACCAACCACACCAAAAAAAAAAAAAAGAGAGAGAGAGAGAGAGAAAGAAAGAATATCTCCTTATATGTAGCACTGTTCCAGAGACTAATATACCAGAATATTAAAAACTTAGGAGAGGGGCTGGTGCTGTGGCTCTGCTGGTTAAATGCCCTGGCCTGAAGTGCCGGCATCCCATATGCTCGCCGGTTCAAGACCCGGCTGCTCCACTTCTGATCCAGCTCTCTGCTATGGCCTGGGGAAGCAGTTGAAGATAACCCAAGTCTTTAGGCCCCTGCACCCATGTGGGAGACCCAGAAGAAGCTCCTGGCTCCTGGCTTCAGATCGGCGCAGCTCCAGCCATTGCGGACAATTGGGGAGTGAACCATCAGATTGAAGACCTCCCCCCCCCCCCCCGCCTCTCCTCTCTCTGTGTAACTCTGACTTTCAAATAATAAATAAAATAAATCTTAAAAAAAAAAGGACTTCGGTTAGGTGGGTTCATCTTATGTTTTTGAGAACATGTTAAACAAAAAAAAATAAGGTCTCTTTTCCGGTTGCTTTTTGCTGATATCAAAGAAAGCTGCTGATTTTTATATATTCTGAGACCTGTCTTCCTAACCAAGGTAAACCCTTATTAATTTAAACAGTGTTTTGTCAATTTGCTTGTGTTAACTCGGCAATTATATTAAAATACACATAATATAAGTTGTATTATACTGATGCTGAAGACAATGTAACATTGGATAATTTAATGAAGTATCTTAGTGTGAATTTTTACCAAAAGCCATGTAGGTAGGCCATCTAAATTAAGCTACATTTTAAAAAAGATTTATTTATTTGAAATGCATAGTGATAGGAAGAAAAAGGAAAGACAGAGGGGGAAATCTTATATCTGTTGGTTCATTCCTTAAAGGAATGTGTTATGTTCATTAATAATGTCACTCCAGGTACGTATGTTTTCTCAATGGTGTGAAGAAAGGAGGGAAAAAATAGGTCTATTAGTTATGATGGTGATTTCTAAACATTTTAGGTTTTTGCACCTGTGATAGCATTTTTTTCCTGTTTGCCCGAAAAGACACTGGGGAGAACAAAATCCAGATTTTATCCTGTTTGTTTAATGCTTATCATTCTGCTTACTGTCTTTTAGTGACTACTCTGTTTCCAGCTGTCTAAACATTCTCTCACATTCCTGTCAGAAATGTGACTCAAGCCCAGGTTCAAGAATTACAGCATCCACTCCCTCCCTTATTGTTTATTACTTCCTCAATACACTTTTAGTTAAGAATTAAAGTAATTCAACCAGCTAGCACTATGCTTTTCAAATCTAAATGCGATGTGGAGTACTTTTCATTAAATAGTGGGATCCCATCCTGAAACCAAGTTTCTGTTGCTGTTTGAATTTATGATAAAGTGAATCTGAAACATAGACTCTTTCATCTTTTGTAAAAAAAAAAAAAAAAAAAACTTTGTATGCTAAATTTTGCAAAGTATTAAGTTGTTTATTTTCTGAACATTTGTAAGTTCATATACAAGGACAGTTGAAAAAGTTTGTGGAAATGGAATTAAAATATACAAATTTTGATAAAAACATTTTGAAACCCATGCATAATTTGCTCATAACATGCATTTTGTATCAACTTTTTAAAACTTCCTGTATCTTATTTGTGAATGTAGAATTCAAAATTTCTTATAAAGTATGATCCTAATGATATTTTAAGTGTATAATATAAAGTAATCAATTTTTATTTTATTTTGTTTTATTTTTGACAGGCAGAGTGGACAGTGAGAGAGAGACAGAGAGAAAGGTCTTCCTTTACCGTTAGTTCACCCTCCAATGACTGCTGCGGTTGGCGTGCTGCGGCTGGCGCACCGCACTGATCCAAAGCCAGGAACCAGGTGCTTCTCCTGGTCTCCCGTGCGGGTGCAGGGCCCAAGCACTTGGGCCATCCTCCACTACACTCCCTGGCCACAGCAGAGAGCTGGCCTGGAAGAGGGGCAACCGGGACAGAATCCGGTGCCCTGACCGGGACTGGAACCTGGTGTGCCAGTGCTGCAGGCGGAGGATTAGCCTATTGAGCCGGGGCACCGGCCAAAGTAATTGGTTTTTAAAAATATTTATTTATTTATTTGAAGGTATAACGGGGGAGAGAGAGAGAATCTTCCCTCCAATAGTTTGCTCTTTAAATGGCTGCAAGAGTCTGGTCTAGAGCCAGGCTGAAGCCAATAGCTAGGAACTCAAAATCTAGTGTCCCACATGGATGGCAGTGGCCCAAGTACTTGAGTACCTCCACACTCTTCCCAGCAGCGGCAGGCGGGGCCGGCGCAGCAGGGCCGGCACAGCGGTGTGCGGCGCAGGCACACCAGGTTCTAGTCTTGGTCGGGGCGCTAGATTCTGTCCCGGTTTTGCCCCTTTTCCAGTCCAGCTCTCTGCTGGATCAGCTCGGTGCGCTGGCCGCAGTGGTCACTGGAGGGTGAACCAACGGAAAAGGAAGACCTTTCTCTCTCTCTCTCTCACTGTCCACTCTACCTGGCACCCATATGGGATGCTGGCATCACAGGCAGTAGCCTTACCTGCTACACCACAATGCTGACCCTGAAAAGATCCTCTTTTCACCATTGTATTTTCTTTGCTCTTTTGTCAGTGATCTGTTAACTGTGTTTATGTGGTGTCTTTTTGGGCTATCTTTTCTGTTCCATTCATTTATTTACCTATTCTTTCACCAATACCACATTGTGGTGGTGTCAGCCTACCAGCTTTGCTCTCCTTCAATATTGTATTGGTGAACCCAGTTCTTTTGCCGTTCCTTATAAACCTTATAATCAGAGAACTGGATGGAAAGAGGAGCAGCCGGGACACAGACCAGCGCCCATGGGATGCCAGTGCCGCAGGTGAGGCTTAGCCTACTACGTCATAGCACCAGCCCCTCCACAGCACCGGCCCCTTGAAGTACCCTCATATTAGTTCCAGAACAGTTGTTATTATTTTATTATTATTGTTGTCTTTTCTTTGATTTTTTTTGGTACACAGTTATATCTTCTGTGAATAAAAAGTTTGATTTCTGTCTCACCAATATGTGTGACATTATTCCTTTTTTATTGGTTGGGGACTCCTGGTAATGTGTTGAGAAGTATTGGTAAAAGGAGGATATACTGGAGCAGGCACTGGCATAGTAGGCTATGCCTCTGCCCGGGTGTTGGCATCACACATGGGCACAGGTTCGTGTCCTGGCTGTTCCTCATCCGTTTCAATACTCTACTATGACCTGGGAAAGCAGTAGAAGATGGCTTCAGATCAGCACAGCTCCAGCTAATGCAGCCATTTGGGGAGTGAACCAGAGAATGGAAGACCTTTCTGACTCTCCCTCTCTGTCTTTAACTCTACCTTTCAAATAAATTAATTCATTAAATATTTAAGAAAAAGAGGACGTGCTTAGATTATCCATGATCTGAGTGAGAAAACTTTGAGTTTCTCATCATTAAGTATGATATTAGCTAGTTGCCCTCTATTTCTAACTTCCTGAGATGTATTTTTTTTTATTTTTTATTTAGTAAATATAAATTTTCAAAGTACAGTTAATGGATTACAATGGCTTCCCCCCCATAACTTCCCCCCCACTCACAACCCTCCCATCTCCCGCTCCCTCTCCCATTCCATTCACATCAAGATTCATTTTCAATTATCTTTATATAAAGAAGATCAATTCAGTATATATTAAGGAAAGATTTCATCAGTTTGTACCCACACAGAAACACAAAGTGTAAAATACTGTTTCATCCCTAGTTATAGCATTACTTTACATTGGACAACACACTAAGGACAGATCCCACATGAGAAGTAAGTACACAGTGACTCCTGTTGTTGGCTTAACAATTTGACACTCTTGTTTATGGCATCAGTAATCTCCCTAGGCTCTAGTCATGAGTTGCCAAGGCTATGGAAGCCTTTTGAATTTGCCAACTTCGATCTTATTCTGACAGGGTCATAGTCAAAGTGGAAGTTCTCTCCTCCCTTCAGAGAAAGGTACTTCCTTCTTTGATGGCCCTGTTCTTTCCACTGGGATCTCACTCGCAGAGATCTTCCATTTAGGTCTTCTTTTTTTTTTCCCCAGCATGTCTTGGCTTTCCATGCCTAAAATACTCTTATGGGCTCTTCAGCCATATCTGACTGCCTTAAGGGCTGATTCTGAGTCCAGAGTGCTATTTAGGACATCTGCCATTCTATGAGTCTGCTGTGTATCCTGCTTCCCATGATGGATCGTTCTCCCTTTTTGATTCTATCAGCTAGTATTCGCAGACACTAGACTTGTTTGTGTGATCCCTTTGACTCTTAGACCTATCAGTGTGATCAATTGTGAACTGAAATTGATCACTTGGACTAGTGAGATGACATTGGTACATGCCACCTTGATGGGATTGAATTGGAATCCCCTGGCATGATTCTAACTCCACTATTTGGCGTATGTCCGATTGAGCATGTCCCAAATTGTACGTCTCCTCCCTCTCTTATTCCTACTCTTATATTTAACAGGGATCACTTTTCAGTTAAAATTTAAACACCTAAGAATAATTGTGTATTAATCACAGAGTTCAACCAATAGTACTAGAACAAAACAAAGAGAAAATACTAAAATGGATAAAGTATTGACAGGTGTCGCTCCCCCATTTGCGGAGGAACGACACCGGACCCTGCACTGTTCTTTTTGCCCGGCCCTTCCCGGGTTTGCTGCCGTTCCCTCACTCGCAGAGGAACGACGCCGTCCCGGGTTACCTGCCGCCCCCCACCCCCACCCCCCCGCCGCTTTCCCTGCTTCCGCGGAGGAGCAGCACACCACCAGCCGGCTCTCTCAGGGGCTGCTCAGATGTTCCTCAGCTGTTCCCTGATGCATGCATGTTGTCTCTCTCCTCCTTTATAGTCCTCTTCCACCAATCCCAACTCTGCTGCCCGCATGCCGAGCATGCTGCTCTCCTCCAATCAGGAGCAGGATCAGCTCCTGCAGCTTGTCAGTCAAACTGGTAAGGCAGCTGTGTAGAAGTTGTTTGCTGTCTCTCAGCGCCATATTGTGGGAGAGCAGATGCATAGAATTAGTCTTAGTTCCAGTAATTTAGTCTAGTCTCAGTTGCTCCCCACAGACAGGCAGAGTGGACAGTGAGAGAGAGAGAGTGAAAGGTCTTCCTTTGCCGTTGGTTCACCCTTCAACATTTAACAACAAAAGACCTAAACAGTAGTGGTTCTGCTGGGTAATACTGCTTCCTTTGATGTAGCAGCTGAGCATCTGTCCTCCTTCTCTTCAGATGACTTCTACAATATGTTAGAGTGTGAGGAATGGTTTTAGTCTCACAACCAAGTTGGGGTGAAGACACTGGCCAGATAATACATGTATTCCTTTTTTTTTTTTTTTAAATTCTGGATCCTGGGAAATTCTTACTTTGTAACTATTTTACAGTTTCTAAAAGCAGTTATTATTATCCAAAAATGGAAGAACTTAAGTCTTCTCAGATGATAATGTGAATGAATGGAAGGAAGAAATTAAAAAATAAAATTTAAGAAGATGAGGTCTGATAAGAGAGCAGCTAGATAAATCAAAATAGGATCAACAATTTAAAATCTATTTCAACTGGGGTTGGCGCTGTGGCGCAACAGGTTAAAGCCCTATCCTGAAGTGCCGGCATCTCATATGGGCGCCGGTTCTAGTCCTGGCTGCTCCTCTTCCGATCCAGCTCTCTGCTATGACCTGGGAAAGCAGTAGAAGATGGCCCAAGTCCTTGGGCCCCTGCACCCATGTGGGAGACCTGGAAGAAGCTCCTGACTCCTGGCTTCGGATTGGTGTAGCTCCGGCCGCTGCAGCCGTTTGGGGAGTGAACCCGCAGATGGAAGACCTCTCTCTCTGTTTCTCCCTCTCTCTGTAACTCTGTCTTTCAAATAAAGAAAAATAAATCTTTAAAAAATCTATTTCAACTGTAACTCAGGTTATTCTGACTTTAAGGTAGTATCTTATGGCATTCTTTTGGTTCCAGTGTTAAGCTACTTTGTTGTAGTTTTCTTTATTTTATAGATATATGAAGTCTCTAACACTAGGGAGTCATGTAGATTGGAATCAGATGAAAGAACTTCAGAAACATTTGTTCAAGCAGAAGACCACTAATCTTTATATATCAAAACAAATACTGCTATTATTGTTGGTATTTCCATGATAAATTTTTGTAAATGCAACCCTGGATGGTTTGAAGGGATAATCTAATATACCATCTTAATATCAATGAACTGTCATCAGGTCCCACATAGTGGTTTGCCAGTCAAGCATATCATCCCTAAGTGAACCTATTGTGCTGGAGGGCCACAGGCCATAGCACTAAATTCCTTGTTAATGTATTTCATGACTATGGTCTATGCTTTTCAACTGTCTCCCCACTGTTCAGGACTCTGGGCAATAGGGAAGGATTATTTCTTTTATCTTATACAAACACAAAAGGATAGAGGCAAGGGTTTCCTTTAAGCTGTGGCCTCCGCCTCTTTGCTAGCCCTGGGGCTCTAGCTCAGAGTTTTGATCATGGGTTGGTGTTGTGTTCTGTCAGATGCTTTTCCTGCATCTAATGATGTGATCGTGTGACTGTTCTTCAGCCTATGAAAGTGACGGATGGCTGTGATTGATTTTTGAGTGCTGAACTAGCTTTGTATGCCTAGTAGAAGTTCCATTTTGTTGGGATGTTCTTTTTGTTTAATATTGAAATTAATGTTCTAATATTATTGAAGATTTTTGCTTTTATGTTCATGAGCAATATTGATCTTTAGTTTTCTTTTCTTGTAATATCTTTGTCCGGTTTTGGTATTCAAGTGTTTATGACCTTCTGAATGAGTTAGAAAGTCTTTCTTGTATCTTCTGAAAAAGAACTGTAGAGAATTAATATAATTTCTTCCTTAAATGTTTGATGGAATCCATCAGTACATCTGAGCCTAGTACTTTCTGTTTTATTAATTCAGATATTAAAATAATATGAGTCTATTCAGGTTGTCTGTATTTTATATGAGTTTTGGCTGGTTGTGTCTTTTAACAAATCCATTTTCATCTAGGTTATCATATCTGTGTTCATAGTATTTCTTATTATCCTTTAAGTGCTCACGAGATCTGTAGTGGTATCCTCTTCTTCCTTTCTGATATTAGTAATTTGTGAAATCTCTCTTTTGTCTCAGTTATCTTGACTAGAGGCTTTTCAATATTTTTGCTCTTTTCAAAGAATCAGATTTTGGCTTCATTGTTTTCTTGGTTGATTTCCTGTTTTTAGTGTCGTTAATTTCTGTCCAAACTTTAATTATTTCTTTTCTTCAGTTTACTTTGGATGTAATTTGTTCTTCCATTTCTAATTTCCTAAAGTAAAAGCTGAGACTACTGATTTTAGATCTTTCCTCTGTCTAATATATACAGTCAGTGTTATAAATTTCCTAGTAAGCAATGCTTGCACTAGATTCCAAACATTTTTATTAAGCTGTGTTTTCATTTTCATTTGGTTGAAAATATGTTTTGAATTTCTCTTGATTTCAGACTTGACCCTTGTGTTCTTTAAAATTGTGTTGCTTAACTTCCAAGTATTTTGGGATTTTCCACCTGCCTCTCTATTACTGATTTCTAGTTTCTTTGTGACTCGAGAGCAGTATGATATCTATTCTTCTAAATTTGTTAAAGTGTGTTTTATAGCCCAGAGTTTAATCATCTTGGTGAATAAGATATATCTTTCATTGCACTGGATTGCAGACTCTCTAGATTCTGAGGCAATTGTTATATTTTTCTCTTTTCTACCAGGTAATTTTCACTTTACCTGCAATTGACTTTATTTCATGATTTGTACTAATGATTGGGAGAAAGTCTTTCATTTTGTTGCTGCGTTCCTACACATGCCAACCTAGGTTTCAGAGATGACGTCTCAGAATGGCACCTATATCTTCATAAGACATATCCTACTTTATCAGCTGGCACCGTGGCTCAATAGGCTAATCCTCCGCCTTGCGGCGCTGGCACACCAGGTTCTAGTCCTGGTTGGGGCGCCAGATTCTGTCCCGGTTGCCCCTCTTCCAGGCCAGCTCTCTGCTGTGGCCAGGGAGTGCAGTGGAGGATGGCCCAAGTGCCTGGGCCCTGCACCCGCATGGGAGACCAGGAGAAACACCTGGCTCCTGCCTTCAGATCAGTGCAATGCGGTGGCCATTGGAGGGTGAACCAATGGCAAAAGGAAGACCTTTCTCTCTGTCTCTCTCTCACTGTCCACTCTGCCTATCCAAAAATAAATAAATAAATAAATAAATAAATAGAAAAAAAAAGACATATCCTACATTATGAATCTGTGCATGAATTTTTTTATGTTGGTTAATATGACATGCTGGGGCTGGCGCCGTGGTTCACTTGGTTGATCCTCTGCCTGCGGCACCAGCATCCCATATGGGCCCTGGGTTCCAGTCCCGGTTGCTCCTCTTCCAGTCCAGCTCTCTGCTGTGGCCCGGGAAGGCAGTGGAGGATGGCCCAAGTATTTGGGCTCCTGCACCCACATGGGAGACCAGGAAGAAGCACCTGGCTCCTGGCTTCAGATCGGCGCAGCGCCTGCCGTAGCGGCCATTTGGGGGGTGAATCAATGGAAGGAAAACCTTTCTCTCTGTCTCTCTCACTGTCTATAACTCTACCTTTCAAAAAATAAAAAATAAAAAAAAATATGACATGCCACATCCAGTAGTAATCTTATTAAATGGGTGAATGTTTAACATTTCTCATAGATTAATGTTTGGTATATTTTCATTATGCTTTTAATACATGACAGCTTTATTTCTCTCAGTTTTGTCAGCCTGGTGGATGGCAGCTGTCCAGAGAGAGGAAACAGCCAACATTCTTCGTGGTGGTCCTGACAGATATTGACTCAGATCGACATTATTGCTCATGCCTAACTTTCTATGAGGCGGAGATCAATCTCCAGGTACAAAAAACTTTTCTTTCAAAAGTACAATCACAAGGTCAATATTTAGGAATATTTTAATGTCATGTTTATTTTTGTTGAAACTTCAAGTTTTAACTTTATAGGCTACTTTAAAAATCATGAACTACTTTTTATGTTTCTGTTTAACGTTTGACAGAGAGCAACAAGGTAAAACTAATTTCCAGGTTTAAGTGTCTTTTAAAATATTGATCATAATGTGAATGTTTGTAAGAATATAGGCTCCATGAATTGCTTTATTAATAAAATGGTTTCCTCTGTTGGTAAACCTGTGATTTTCCAGCCAGTCCTCCCAGGTGTTGATTGTTCATCAAACATAAAACACTTAATCAGAATATCTGTAAATCATGTATCACAATGCTTGATATATCATTTAAGTGCCTACGTAAATGTTAACTTATTCTTAATAGTGGTGGTGTTATCAATATGATCAGGCCAGAATTCATAGGTTAGAAGTATAAACATTTAAAATGCTCTTTTAGAGTATTGGTTGAGGTTCTTAGTTTCTGATAACTGGGTCTGCTTTCTCTAATTAAAGCAGAAAGGATTCATGACAATATCAGCAGTTTAGGGAATTTCAGGAATGAGGGATGGGCAGGAAACCTATTCTAGGTACTAGGAGGAACCCATCTTGGGCCTATTCTCATAGAAACCACAGTCTTTATACCTTTTACCACTTGTCAGTAGGTGCTGGTTATCAGACAGTGTGACCTTTATCTTAGGCATCTGGCATACTCAACCTGTGTGTACATTGTCTCACAGTACCAATTCATGCTTATAAGTTTCTTTTTTTTTTGCCAGGCAGAGTTAGACAGTGTGAGATAGAGTTATAGACAGTGAGAGAGAGAGAAAGAGAGAAAAGTCTTCCTTCCATTGGTTCACTCCCCTAATGGCCGCTACTGTTGGCGCTGTGTCGATCTGAAGCCGGGTACTTGCTCCAGGTTTCCCAATGCGGGTGCAGGGACCCAAGCACTTGGGCCATCCTCTTCTGCCCTCCCAGGCCACAGCAGAGAGCTGTGAAGAGGAGCAACCAGGACTAGTACCCGGTGCCCAACTGGGACTAGAACCCAGGGTGCCAGCGCTGCAGGTGGAGGATTAGCCAAGTGAGTCACGGCGCCAGCGCTTATAAGTTTCATATGAGTTTTTTCTGGGTGCAGAAATCTGATTTTTCAATACAAGAAGACCCAAATCATATTTCATGATGAAGACTCATCCTAGTTCATTAAACCATCTTGTTAGTTCATTAATTTACCATGAAATATTAAAAGGTTACATAAAATGTGCATTATCAACATCACCTGCAGTCCCTCCTCTTTGAGATCTTTGTGAGAATCCATATTAAGATCTGAAAGTTAGCACTAGTGTTTGGAACTGTGGTTAAGCTGCCAGTTGGGATGATCACCTCTGGCTCTGACTTCAACTTTCCAGCTAATAGCTGCGATGGCTCAAATAATTTGGTTCCTGCCACCCACATGAGAAACCTGGATTGAATTCCTGGCTCCTGGCTTCAGCCTGTCTGAGTCCCAGCCATTGCAGGCATTGTGTGAGTAAACCAGTAGGCAAGAACTCTCTTTCTGTGTCTCTTTTTCTCTGCCTCTCAAAAACAAACAAACCAAAAACAAAACTGAAGGCTTTTGATTATACAAACTACTCAATATTTGATTTGACATATTTAATGACTGTCAGACCAATACAGCCTCTTGCTTCTATTTGAAATGAAGAGGTTATGTTGTCAGGGTTGGCTCTGTGGTATAGTAGCTTAAACCGCTGCCTGTGGTGCTAGCATCCCATATAGGCAGCTGTTCAAGTCCCGGCTGCTCCATTTCTGTTCCAGTTCATTGCTAATGTCCTGTGAAAGCAGTAGAAGATGATCCAGGGGCTTAGGCCACTGCACCTATGTCAGAGACACAAGAAGCTCTTGACTTCAGATCATCCCAGCTCTGGCCTTTGCAGACATTTGGAGTTGGAAGACCTCTCTCTGTGTCTTTCCCTCTGTCTGTAACTCTACCTCTGAAATAAATAAATCTTAAAAAAAAATTTAAAAAGAGGTTATGTTGTCAGTGAAGACAGAAAGTGAAGAATATACCAATGGTCTCCTCTGCTCTGGATAGTGTTTAATGCCAACAGATAGTGGATCCAATTCCCCTTCTGGTCAGTTCAGTGTGAATAAGTTAGAGTTCTGTAGCCCAAGTGCTAAATAATTTTTAGGTAACCTTTTTTATTGATCTTTAGAATCCAAGTTAAAGTGGAGAATGTAATATTTATGTTATTTCCATATTCATGACAATACTTCTTCACAACTTCCTAGGATTGTCTAAGGAAATTCACTGTGATTAAATTGGGTTCTCCCTCCTCACTTCTTACTACCTAGGCCTTTCTTTCCTAGATAAATTGACAGAAAGTCAGCAGCTTAAGGCATAATGGCAGATGGATCTGGAAATTCTTGGATATTTTTAAAACATTTTATTTAGAAATAATTTCAAACTAACAAAAAAGTTATAAGGATAGTGTCAGTATCTATATATCCTTTATTCACATGAACCTTGTTGTCATTCTGCTCTATTGATTTATTATGTAAGATCTCTCTTCACCTTTCCTCTTTTCCTCAACCTTACTTCGTCTCCTTCTTCTTTCTCCTTCCCTCCCTTATAAACAAAAGTGTGCACACACACAGTTTTTTTGAACCATTTGAGAGAAAGCTACATATTTCATCTTCCTTGATGCTAAATTGTTTAGTTACATTTCAAAGAACATAAAAAACACATAAATGATACAGTTATCAACCTTTGAAAATATAGCATTCATTGAATATTTTACCATCTATATTTCAGTTTGTCATTTGACCTAATATGTAATAGCTTTTGTAGCCACCTGTGCCTTTTCTTTCTTCCAGTGTAGAAGCCAGTATACAATATATACTGCATTTACAGTTCATTTATCTTTTGGCTTTTTTTATTTGTAATACTCAAACTTTGTCTTATGACATTAATATTTTAATAGTGTAACTACCTACCACCATTTTTAATAGAATGTTGCTTATTTTGTATTTTCTGGTGTTTCCTGTCTTCATATTCAGATTGAACTTCAATTGGAATATTCTTTAACTGTGTTTCTTGTAAGGGTGTCCTTCTGAGAGTATACTTGTAGAAGTACAGGCTGTTTCTCTGCCCCTCAGTAATGCTAATAATTTTGGTAACCTTGTCAGTCATGAGATTTCCCTTCTGTGTAGTTACTGTTTTTTGTTTTGTTTTGTTTTGTTTTTTTCTGTGCAACTAATAAACAGTCTGTAGGAGAACCTTTTAAAACTCTGGACATATTCTGCTCATCAGTCATTCTCCCTTAGATTTAGCATGTACTGATGATTTTTATGCCGATTTTTATTATCATAGGTACAAAGTCATTATTTTCCAACACCATATTCTCTCTATCTACTTTTACCAGTCAGCAGTTGGCACTTATAAACATGAGTTTTCTCCTGTTTTCTGCCTGATCTGAGACATGGACTCATGGATTCCAGTCCCCTGTCCCTTCCCCTACCTTTATAGCATACAATTTAATTATTTTCTTTTTTAAAAGATTTATTTATTTGAAAGAGTTGCAGAGGGAGAAAGAGAGATCCTCCATCTACTGATTCACTCCCCAAATGGCCACAATGGCCAGGGCTGGACCAGGCGTGACAGGGATCCAAGGACTTGGGCCATCATCTGATGCTTTCTCAAGCACATTAACAGGGAACTGGATTGGAAGTGGAGCAACCAGGACTTGAACTACTGCCCATATGGGATGCCAGTTGTGCAGATAGTCACTTAACCTACTGTGCCACAGTGCTTGCCCTTTTATTATTTTCATTATTTTAATTCAAAAAATGTGCTGTATTTGACCTGGGTCACCTCCCAGGCTTGTATTCCTTCTTTGACAGGGCTACTTTTCTGACCCAACAAATAGATATAGGCTTATCTTATTCCTTCTCTTCCTCAACCTTGGAGTTAGCCATTTCTTCAAGTATCCTTGTCCCCTTTGAGTAGGGAATAATATTAGAAGCCAAGATCTGGGTTGTTTTTTTTTTTAAGATTTATTTATTTATTTGAAAGAGTTACACAGAGAGAGGAGAGGCAGAGAGAGAGAGAGAGAGAGAGGTCTTCCATCCACTGGTTCACTCCCCAGTTGACCACAATAGCCAGAGCTGTGCCAGTCCAAAGACAGGAGCCTGGAGCTTCTCCCAGATCTCCCGCATGAGTGCAGGGGCCCACGGACTTGGGCCATCTTCCACTGCTTTCCCAGGCCAAAGCAGAGAGCTGGATCAGAAGTGGTGTGGCCAGGACTTGAACTGCTGTCCATATGGGATGCCAGCACTGTGGGTAGCTGCTTTACCTGCTACTCCACAGTGTTGGCCCCAAGGTCTGGGTTCTTTTATATTGGTTTAGTATCCCTTATCTGAAAAGCTTGGGACCAGAAATATTTCAGATACCATAGGTTTTTAGATTTTGGAATAATTTGCTTGAGCTTTACTAGTTGAACATTCCTAATCTGATCTCTAACCCAAACATCTGAAATGCTCCAAAATATGGTTTTTTTTCTTTTGAAAATTTTTAAGTGTCATGTTGGCACTCTGAAAGTTTCAGTTTCAGGGCATTTTGGATTTTGAGTTTTAAGGTTAGGATTGCTCAACCTGTATTTCAAATCATTGTTTTTAAATTTTTTTTTAATTCAAATATTTTACCACTTGCCATCTTAAGTGGGCCAAAAAAAAATTCATTAGTTTTTACAGTCAACTTACCAAAAGTTTAGAGTATACTTTGTATAAGTTATTCAAAGATTCTGAAAATGTAAGTAAATTGTAAGGGTTCTGGCTTCTATATCATTGTATGTGAGCATTAGCCAGAGTTAGACTGCTTTTCTGTGCTGAAAGCAGCATGTTAACATCCTTTGGATTTGGTCCAAAAGATGGTACAAACAATGAAGTAGAATTTGGAAAAAATAAACTCAGAAGATGTTCCTTTCTGAATTGTTAGTAAGGTTGTTCTCATTGTTGGCACGAACTTTTTATCTGTGTCCTTTTTTAAAAATGTGTTTTTCTTTTATTTTTGGATCAGATTATCACTTCAAAATAGATCTTTTAATTCTCATTTGGTGTGAATTACTTCATAGCAAATATTCTATGAAACATTTTTGGGAAGCCTCAGAGGAGGAACTTAGGGACGTGCACCATCCAAAGTATAATTGTGCAACTTTAAAACTGTTGGCTCTGTTATCTTGCCAAGATACAGTAACTCTGTCAGTAATCATAAGCAAACCTTTGGCATTGAACTTTTGATAACATGTTTCTAAAATTATTCGACTAAGCCATGTGATCCTAAAGTTTTTAAAAGAAATTGGTAAAATATGATAGATTTGATAGTGGTTTTTATGGCTTGTCTAAAAATGTACGAAAGACCTAGCTAAGATTTTTAATTTTGTACCCTTTTGAAGTTCTTTAATATGTTTTATACCTGTTTCTGAGCCAGTGGTAATTTTGAAGTTCTCAGTGAATGAGGGAAGTTTTGCCAAAAAAATGAGGAATAAAGAGGGAACGACACAGAAGGCATTAAATAAGTATCTATAAGTCAGCAGACATAAAGTACTCTGGAAGGCAGAACCAAAACTGATAAGTCAGCAGACATAAAGTACTCTGGAAGGCAGAACCAAAACTGAAGTACAGAAACATTCCAAAGTACCACATGCCTAGTTACTGGTCACTGAAATACATGATAATTGAAAACTAGGCATAAGGAATAATTGTTAGAGATTTTTTTTAAAAGGATTTATTATTTGAGAAGCAGAATATCAGAGAGAAAGGGAAAGACAGAAACCTTCCATCTGCTTTGTCACTCCCCAAAAGGCTGTAGTAGCTGTGATATAGGCCAGGCAGAAACCAGGAGCTAGGAACTTCCATCAGACCTCTCAGGTGGGCAGCATGGGCCTAAGCACTTTGGTTGTCTTCTGCTCCTTTCCCAGGTGTGCTAACAGGGAGCTGGATTGGAAGTGAAGCAAGTAGGACTGGAACCAGTGCTCATAAGGGAAGCCAGCATCACAAGTAGTGGCTTAATCCACTGTACCACTACATTGGTCCCCAAGTGATAAGACTCAGTGGACACATGAAAAATAAGAGCTAAGAGTAGAATAGGCAAAAGTAAAAGGGCAACCCAGGCTAACAGCTCATGACAAGAAAAACTGGTTTTACTACTCATGATAAAAAGAAGTCTTTTTGTGTTCTGAGAACTTTGCTAAAAGTTTTATATTTCTGACCAAATACTAAAATATATACTGTAAAACTGCAAAAATTGTATCACTGTGTTACCAATTATGGAAACAGAAAAGAGAGTCTAAAAGCAAGCCCTAGTATATATAGATCAGTTTCCCACAATGGAAGCATTACCTAGCAATAGAATATGTACATTTCCTTTTTTAAAAATTTTATTTAAGGTATACAAATTTCATCTATTTCATATATACAGATATAGGAACATAGTGATACTTCCCACCCTACCCTTCCTCATGCCCATGCTCCAACTCTTTCTCTGATTCCCCCTCCTGTTCTCACTCTTAATTTTTACAGAGGGGCTGGCGCTATGGCATAGTGGGTAAAGCCACCACCTGCAGTGCCGGCATCCCATATGGGTGCTGGTTTGATCCCAGCTGCTCCACTTCTGATCCAGCTCCTTGCTGAGGCCTGGGAAAGCAGTGGAAGATGGCCCAACTCCTTGGGTCCCTGCAACCACATGGGAGACCTGGAAGAAGCTCCTGGCTCCTGGCTTCGAATCAGCACAGCTCTGGCTGTTACAGCCAATTGGGGGAGTGAACCAGCGGATGGAAGACCTCTCTCTGTCTCTCCTTTTCTCTCTGTGTAACTCTGACTGTCAAATAAGTAAAAATAAATCTGTTAAAAAAATTTTTACAGAGATCTATTTTCAGTTTACTTAATAATTGAAATACCAGGCACTCTGTAATTGGGTACATATACATTTATTATAGTCACATCTTCCTATTAAATTGATCCCTTTTTAAAATTTAATTAATTAATTTTTTTTTTTGACAGGCAGAGTTAGAGAGACAGAGAAAAAGGTCTTCCTTCCTTTGATTCACCCCTCAAATGGCCACCATGGCCGGCGCACTGCGCCAATCCGAATCCAGGAGCCAGGTGCTTCCTCCTGGTCTCCTATGCAGGTGCAGGGCCCAAGCACTTGGGCCATACTCCACCACTGCCTTCCCGGGCCACAGCAGAGAGCTGGACTGGAAGAGGAGCAACCAGGACAGAACTGGCGCTCCAAGCACGACTAGAACCCGGGGTGCCAGTGCCGCAGGTGGAGGATTAGCCTAGTGAGCTGCAGTGCTGACCAAATTGGTCCCTTAATCAATACATAGTTCCCATCTTTGTCTCTTTTAACAGTTTTTGTGTTAAATCTATTTTGTCTGATATCAGGATGGCTACACTTAATCTTTTTTGTTCTCCATTAGCATGGAATATCTTTTTCTATCCTTTAACTTTTAGTCTGCATGTATCTTTGTGGTGAGGTGTGTTTCTTATAGGCAGCAAATAGATGGGTCTGTGTTTTAATCCATTCCGCCAGTGTATATCTTTTAACTGGAGAGTTGAGGCCATTTACATTCAACATGACTATTGATAAGTAAAAACTTGGCCCTGCCATTTTTCTGTAAATATACCTATTGTTTATTATAGATTTCCTTTTTACTTTTACTGGGAGATTTTCTGCCTTCACATTTTTTCATAGTGATGACCATGTTTCTGTGTTTGTGTGTGTAGCACATCCTTAAGCTTATTTTGTTAGGCTGGATGAGTGGTGACAAATTCTTTCAATTTCTATTTGTTATGGAAGGTCTTTATTTCACCTTCATTCATGAACGAGAGCTTTGCAGGATGCAGTGTTCTGGGTTGACAGTTTTTTTCTCTTAAGACTTGGAAAATATATCACCATTCTACACCTAGCCTGTAGAGTTGCTGGTGAGAAGTCAGCTGTGAGTCTAATTAGGGATTCTCTGAAAGTAATCTGGCATTTCTCTCATATACTTTTTAGAATCTTTTCTTTATGGTTTACTGTTGAAAGTTTGATTACAGTGTGTTGTGGAGATTTTTTTTGGTCATGTCTATTAGAAGTTCTATGTGTTTCCTATTTACTTGGATATCTCTTGCATTCTCCAAATTGGGGAGGTTTCTGTAATTGTTTCAGTGAAAATGCCTTTTAATTCATTCTCTTTTTCTACACCTTCAGGAAGTCCTAAGACCCAAATGTTGGGTCATTTGATAATATCTCATAAATTTCCAGCACTTTTTTTATTTTTTCTAATTTCTTCTCTTGTGTGTGTGTGTGGGGGGGGGGGGTGTCTGACTCAGATATTTCCAAAGATTTGTCTTCTAGTTCAGGTATTCTTTATTCTGCCTCACCAAGTCTGTTGTTAAGGCTTTCCACCATAGTTTTCATTTGATCCATTGAATTTTTCATTTTTGATATTTCTATCAAATCTCAATTTCATGAGAAAAATTTTCATTCATATCATGTATGGTTATCTTTAATTTGTGGATTTGCTTCCCGTTGCTTCTCCGTAATCCTGTGTTTTAATCTTTTGAATTCCATTTCAGGCATTTCATTAATCTTTTCATCTTAACATTCTAATATTGAAGTATTGTGGTGTTTCCTTGGGGGGAGGGGTCATGTTGTCTTTCTTATTCTTGTTTCTTGAATTTCTGTTTACTTAAGGCATTTTTTGGAGATACTTGTTAGTTTTTCCCTCTGATGGCTTTTGTCTTTGAACTGTGCCTCTCTGGCTTAGTGGAATATCTGTACTTTCAATGAATACCCAGAGGTGTGTGCTGGGTGTGTCCAGGGAGCTCTGGTCAGTGCTCCATGGTGGGGCAAGTATCCAGGGTGACAGCAAAGTTGTGCTGGGTGACACCCAAGTTGGGTATGGTAGATCTCCTCTTGTCAAAAGAAGGGGAGGTGGCCAGCGCCGTGGCTCAATAGGCTAATCCTCCACCTGCAGCACCAGCACACTGGGTTCTAGTTCCGGTTGGGGCGCCAGATTCTGTCCCGGTTGCCCCCCTTCCAGGCCAGCTCTCTGCTGTGGCCAGGGAGTGCAGTGGAGGATGGCCCAAGTGCTTGGGCCCTGCACCCCATGGGAGACCAGGAGAAGCACCTGGCTCCTGCCTTCGGATCAGCACGGTGCGGCGGCCATTGGAGGGTGAACCAATGGCAAAAGAAGACCTTTCTCTCTGTCTCTCTCTCTCACTGTCCATTCTGCCTGTCAAAAAAAAAAAAAAAGAGAAGGGAAGGTATGATCAACTCTGTTGGTGTGATCATACCCTCACCTCCTCTCCTCCAAGATGATCCGTGTCCATGCGTTAGCCACCGGTGAGTGCAACACTCATCCATGCCGCTGTATGAACTGTACAAAGGATTTGTGCAGTCCTCACTGGAGCATGGATCTTGCTGCAATCATCCACCCCAGGCAACTAGGGAGCCCCGAGAGTGTGGAGCTGCACAGTGATTGCCTAGAGACCCAGCTACTCTCTCATGCACTCACAGAGTTCCCATTCTCAGTCCACAAGGCTTCCACAGTTACAGGATACAGAGGGTCCTCCCCACTCCACTAGCCTGTCCGATCCACAGGCAGATGTTCCTAGAGCCAGTGCCTGTGGGTGCTCCACCTAGACATCTTTGAGCCCAGAGCCAGTGGTATATTGGGAGGTTGGGGCTGCCTCACAGTCTTCTGTGGATGCGCAGCCCCTAGAGAGTCCTCCCAGCCAAACTCATAGTCAGTGGGGAATGTGGATTTTCCCTCTGATAGAATCTCTGGATCACGCACACATACATGCACCACTGGCCTAATGTTGCCTTCTCCCTGCCAATAGCACCAGATTTCTTGCTGCCAGCCCTGATGAGAAGGTGGCATTGTGTCTCAGCAATTTGCTTACTGTAGGCACAAGGGCTTCTGCAGCTTCTGCTTATGCTCATAATGGTGCCCATCCTCTCTCAGCTGGTTGCCAGGTGCTGTTGTTGGGGGCCGTAGGGTGAGAGAAACTCCTCCGCCTTTTTTTTCTAACTGGGTCAGCAGGTTCCCTCTCCTAGGGCTCCAGGCTGGACTCACACTACTCTATCCCTTTGGCTATATCACCAGTGGCACATTGCTGCAATGTGATCTCATCCCAGTCTCCAAAGCTGGCACTTTCTCCAGCTCTCAGCTGCCAGAGTCGTGTGTTGTGTCCGTGTTCATGCCGCATGTCCACAGCTTGCACGCAGATTCACTATGCTCCTCTTCCTTCCGTAGAATTTCCACTGCAGTTTTCCCTCCTACTCTCCCCTGAGAATGTCCTTCCTACACTTTTGAAATTATGATTATTTATCCCTACCCTGGTGCAGTACGCTGTTTCCTATTCTGCCATCTTGGAATCCCCAGTTCTAATAATCTGGAATATGTATATTTCAACAAATATTTAAACAGTTGATGAGTTATTTTACAAGACAAGGTAAATTTAAATGTATATCATACTTAATTCCAGATGACTAAGGAATTACTTAGAAAAACACTAACAAAAGTGGATTTCTAAACTGATCTATAGATGGAAAAATTTGAAGCAAGTCATATATAAAAATGTTTGATAATTTTATCTGTAGTATAACCCAGTAATTTTTTTGTCTGCCCACCTGCCTGTTGCCAAAGTAAACTGTGTTCATTGTAGAAAAAGTAGAATTAGTATAGGGAGGAAGATGAGAGAACAGAAATAAAATAGTTGAACATATTTTCTTCCAATAATAGTTTTTTGTTTAATTCACTAAAATGGCTGTGTACTAACCATCCATATGTATATAATATGCCTCATGAATCTCCTCATGAGCATTTATTTCATTTTGCCCTAAATAACACGGTGATAAATATCCCTTTTGAAAAATATTGATTCTCTGAAGAATCATTTAATCAATAATAATTAATTTATTGATCTATATGTTAGGAGTAGCAGTGTAGGAAATTATAGTCAATGTTATACTTGATACCAAAATTATAGTCAACATTATACTTGATAGCAATCTAGAGACTAATTCTTAGACTCTGTTCAACAATATCTGTTAAAATCTAGCCTTAGTGACATACTTCCAGTTGAGAAAATTATTTGGAAGGTTTGTATATTCTGAGATTGTTTTATAGTTTGATCATTTGCATAATCCACAGGAGATTCTCTTTTATCCTTTTTAAAATTGGAATTGGCTAATAAACAGAGTGCCAAGTCTTAATAGTCCTTTTAATATGCTTTACAGATGCATTTTGTAGGAAATTATTTTGGTGATTTAGTTATGATTTGTCGCTCCCCCTCTTCGTGGAGGAACGACACAGGACCCTGCGCTGTTCTTTCGTCTGTTCGACCCTCCCCGGGTTTGCTGCTGGTTCTTCCCGGGTTGGCTACTATCCCTTCCACCTCCGTGGAAGGGCAGTTCCCCCTGGCCACATTCCCCACTTCCGCAGGGGAGCGGCACACCGCCGGCCGGCTCGTCTCGGGGGCTGCACAGGTGTTCCCTCAGATGTTCCCCTTAGATGTTCCTCATAGATGTTCCTGGTGCATGCCGTCTCTCTCCTCCTTTATAGTCCTCCTCCGCCAATCCCAACTCGGCTGCCCACACGCCGAGTACGCTGCTCTCCAATCAGGAGCAGGTCCTACAGTTTATTGGTTGAACTGGAGGCAGCTGTGCGGAAGCTGTTTACTTCTCTCCCAGCGCCATATTGTGGGAGAGCAGATGCATAGAATAAGTCTTAATTCCAGTAACTCAGTCTAGTCCGGTTTGCTCCCCACAATGATTAATTAATATTATTTGCTTAAACTGATGTGAGACATTTAAACAGTAGGTGAAACTTCGGAGAACAAATTCCCAGTGTCCTTCAGCATTAAATGCCTTTTCTTAGGTTTTGAAGACCATTTAAGATTAGGAAAAGCTGCAGTAAGAACTGGGTATTGTTGGGTTAATCCTCCGCCTGCAGTGCCAGCATCCCATATGGGCACCAGGTTCTAGCCCTGGTTGCACCTCTTCCAGTCAGCTCTCTGCTGTGGCCCAGGAAGGCAGTGGAGGATGGTACAAGTGCTTGGGCCCTGCACCCGCATGGGAGACCAGGAAGAAGCACCTGGCTCCTGGCTTCGGATCGGCGCAGTGCGCAGGCCGTGGTGGCCATTTCGGGGGTGAACCAACGGAAGGAAAACCTTTCTCTGTCTCTCTCACTGTCTAACTCTGCCTGTCAACAACAACAACAACAACAACAACAACAACAAAACTGTGTATTGTTAGTACTGTTTTATTCAAACACATGAGAGATTATTACATTCAAATATAGTTTTAAAAAGTATGAACATCTGGCCGGCGCTGCGGCTCACTAGGCTAATCCTCCGCCTTGCGGCAACGGCACACCGGGTTCTAGTCCCGGTCGGGGCGCTGGATTCTGTCCTGGTTGCCCCTGTTCCAGGCCAGCTCTCTGCTGTGGCCAGGGAGTGCAGTGGAGGATGGCCCAGGTGCTTGGGCCCTGCATGGGAGACCAGGAGAAGCACCTGGCTCCTGCCTTCGGATCAGCGCGGTTCACCGGCCGCAGCGCGCCGGCCGCGGCGGCCATTGGAGGGTGAACCAACGGCAAAGGAAGACCTTTCTCTCTCACTGTCCACTCTGCCTGTCCAAAAAAAAAAAAAAAAAGTATGAACATCTTATCAGATCAAAAATTTGACTTCCCAAATGTTATCTCTCTTCACCAACTTCTTCGAACATATATGATTATACATATAATATTGTAAGATAATGGAAAAAGAACTAGCTTAATAGTTGGAAGACTTGGTTTGTGTTCACATTTATGCCTTATTAGTTAGCTCTATGACCTTGGCAATTCATTTTATCTCTCTGAACATGAAATTGCTGATTTGTAAAATGAACTAGGCAGATACATTTAAGATACCTTTTATTATATTACTTTTATTATTGTTATGTTAATTGAATCTCATTTTTAAGGTATATTTTAATGTATTATATTGTTCATAGTAAATTTATTTAATAATTATCCACAGGATACTCTTCCAGGTCATCTTCTGAGTAAAGTATACTTTTAAAAATTTATTTGTTTATGAGGCAGTGAAAGAGCTCTCCTATACTCTGGTTCACTCTCTAGATGTCTGCAACAGCCCCTAGCTGAGGCTATAGCCAGGAGCCAGGAATGTAACCCAGATCTACCAACTGGGTGGCATGAACCCATTTATTGGGCCATCACTGCTGCCTCCAAGGCTGTGCACGAGCAGGAAGCTGGGATAGGAACATATTAACCACTATGTCAAACACCCATCCTAGGCATACTTTAGGTGAATATGCTTTGAGGAATTTATTGCGTGATTTTTTTTCATTAGCAGGTGTCTACTTCTTTATGGAATGTCTAAATATGCCAAGTTAAATGATTATTCAAAGTTTCAACATGTACAAAGGTACTTCAGAATGTTCTTGGAAAAATGTAATTAATAAATGCTTGTTTTGGTGTAGAATTTTGAAATCCATACATAGTTCTTTTTATAAAATGCAGTTTTCATGAACTTTTTGAATACTCCTGATATGCATATATTTCAAAATATTTTGTGGTAGTTTACAAAATAATATTCTTGAATTTATAAGAACCTGATCAGGAGGTGTTTAACCTTGTTAGAAAGAAAACAAATGTGGCCAGCGCCGTGGCTCACTAGGCTAACCTTCCACCTGCAACGCCGGCACCCCGGGTTCTAGTCCCAGTTGGGGCACCAGTTCTGTTCCGGTTGCTCCTCTTCCAGTCCAGCTCTCTGCTGTGGCCTGGGAAGGCAGTGGAGGATGGCCCAAGTGCTTGGGCCCTGCACCCCATGGGAGACCAGGAGGAAGCACCTGGCTCTTGGCTTTGGATCAGCGCAGTGCGCCAGCCGTAGCAGCCATTTGGGGGGTGAACCAATGGAAGGAAGACCTTTCTCTCTCTCTCTCTGTCTCTCTCACTGTCTAACTCTGCGTGTCAAAAAAAACCAAAAAAACAAAAAACAAATGTGAAGTTGATCTGATATTTTCCTACCTCGCTCAGAAGTTTTTACTCATATTTCTTTTCCTCAAGAGATAAGGATAGTTTAATATATTCCTTATAATTTGGCAATAATTATTCTTAATAATTTTATAAGGTAAGCTAAAGAGTTCCTGAATATTATTTAATGATTGAAACATGAACTAATTATGTTTGGGGGATAATGAGCAGGAACATTTCTTGGCTCGCTTGACCATATTCCCCAGTTTATGATGTTTAATTTTTTTTTAACTTTTATTTAATGAATATAAATTTCCAAAGTACAGCTTATGGATTACAATGGCTTCCCCCCCATAACGTCCCTCCCACCCGCAACCCTCCCCTCTCCCACTTCCTCTCCCCTTCCATTCACATCAAGATTCATTTTCGATTCTCTTTATATGATTTTTAATTCTGATTTATTCATTGGATATTAATTGGAGAGTAAAAGATTTTTTTTTAAGTTTTTTATACGTTTTTTTATAAGTTTTTTTTTCTTTCAAACTTTCATTTAATGAATATAAATTTCCAAAGTACAGCTTATGGATTACAATGGCTTCCCCCCCATAACGTCCCTCCAACCCGCAACCCTCTCCTTTCCCACTCCCTCTCCCCTTCCATTCACATCAAGATTCATTTTCAATTCTCTTTATATACAGAAGATCAGTTGAGCATACATTAAGTAAAGATTTCAACAGTTTGCTGCCACACAGAAACATAAAGTGAAAAATACTGTTTGAGTACTAGTTATAGCATTAAATCTCAATGTACAGCACACTAAGGACAAAGATCCTACATGAGGAGTAAGTGCACAGTGACTCCTGTTGTTGACTTAACAAATTGACACTCTTGTTTATGGCCTCAGTAATCACCCTAGGCTCTTGTCATGAGCTGCCAAGGCTATGGAAGCCCCCTGAGTTCACTGACACTGATCATATTTAGACAGGTCATGGTCAAAGCTTCTTTGATGACCCATTCTTTCCACTGGGATCTCACTCGTGGAGATCTTTCATTTAGGTTTTTTTTTTTTTTTCCCCAGAGTGTCTTGGCTTTCCATGCCTGAAATAGTCTCATGGGCTTTTCAGCCAGATCCACATGCCTTAAGGGCTGATTCTGAGGCCAGAGTGCTGTTTAGGACATCTGCCATTCTATGGGTCTGCTGTGTATCTCACTTCCCATGTTGGATCATTCTCTCCCTTTTTGATTCTATCAGCTAGTATTTGCAGACACTATTTTTGTTTATGTGATCCCTTTGGTTCTTAGTCCTATCATTATGATCAATTGTGAACAGAAATTGATCACTGGGACTAGTGAGATGGCATTGGCACATGCCACCTTGATGGGATTGAATTGGAATCCCCTGGTATGTTTCTAATTCTGCCGTTTGAGGTAAGTCAGCTTGAGCATGTCCCGAATTGCACATCTCTTCCCTCTCTTATTCCCACTCTTACATTTAACAGCGATCATTTTTCAGTTAAGTTTCAGCACTTAAGAAGAATTGTGTATTGATTACAGTATTCAACCAAAAGTATTAAGTAGAACAAACAAAAAAAAAATACTAAGAGGGATAACATATCAAGTTGCTCATCAACAGTCAGGGTGAGGGCTGATCAAGTCACCGTTTCTCCTAGTGTTCATTTCACTTTAACAGGTTTCCTTTTTGGTGCTCAGTTAGTTGTCACCTATCAAGGAGAACAAGTGGTATTTGTCCCTTTGGGATTGGCTTATTACACTCAGCATAATGTTTTCCAAATTCCTAACAGGGATCACTTTTCAGTTAAAATTTAAACACCTAAGAATAATTGTGTGTTAATTACGAAGTTCAAGCAATGGTACTAGAACAAAAAAATACTAAAATCGATAAAGTATTACATTGTACATCAACCGTCAGGACATGAGCTGATCAAGTCACTGTTTCTCATAGTGTCCATTTCATTTCAACAAGTTTCCCCCTTGGTGCTCAGTTAGTAGTCACCGATCAGGGAGAACATATGATATTTGTCCCTTTGGGACTGGCTCAATTCACTCAGCATGATGTTTTCCAAATTCCTCCATCTTGTTGCAAATGACCGGGTTTCGTTGTTTTTGACTGTTGTATAGTATTCTATAGAGTACATGTCCCATAATTTCTTTATCCAGTCTGCTGTTGATGGGCATTTGGGTTGGTTCCAGGTCTTAGCTATTGTGAATTGAGCTGCAATAAACATTAATGTGCAGACCGCTTTTTTGTTTGCCAATTTCATTTCCTTTGGGTAAATTCCAAGGAGTGGGATGGCTGGGTTGAATGGTAGGGTTATCTTCAGGTTTCTGAGGAATCTCCAGACTGACTTCCATAGTGGCTTAACCAATTTGCATTCCCACCAACAGTGGGGTAGTGTCCCTTTTTCCCCACATCCTCTCCATCATCTGTTGTTGGTAGATTTCTGAATGTGAGCCATTCTAACCGGGGTGAGATGAAACCTCATTGTGGTTTTGATTTGCATTTCCCTGATTGCTAGTGATCTTGAACATTTTTTCATGTGCCTGTTGACCATTTGGATTTCTTCTTTTGAAAAATGCCTATTGAGGTCCTTGGCCCATCTCTTGAGTGGGTTGTTTGTTTTGTTTTTGTGGAGTTTCTTGATCTCTTTGTAGATTCTGGTTATTAACCCTTTATCTGTTGCATAGTTTGCAAATATTTTTTCCCATTCTGTCGGTTGTCTCTTCACTCTCCTGACTGTTTCTTTTGCAGTACAGAAACTTCTCAATTTGATGCAATCCCAATAGTTGACTTTGGCTTTGACTGCCTGTGCTTCTGGGGTGTTTTCCAAGAAGTCATTGCCGGTACCTATATCTTGCAGGGTTTTTCCAATGCTCTCTAATAATTTGATGGTGTCAGGTCGTAGATTTAAGTCTTTAATCCATGTTGAGTGAATTTTTGTGTAAGGTGAAAGGTAGGGGTCTTGCTTCATGCTTCTGCACATGGAAATCCAGTTTTAAAAAAGAATACAGTGGGCCGGCACCGCGGCTCACTAGGCTAATCCTGTGCCTTGCGGCACCAGCACACCAGGTTCTAGTCCCAGTCAGGGCACCGAATTCTGTCCTGGTTGCCCCTCTTCCAGGCCAGCTCTCTGCTGTGGCCCAAGAAGGCAGTGGAGGATGGCCCAAGTGCTTGGGCCCTGCACCCCATGGGAGACCAGGAGAAGCACCTGGCTCCTGGCTTCGGATCAGCGCGGTGCGCTAGCCACAGCGCGCCGGCCGCGGCGGCCATTGGAGGGTGAACCAATGGCAAAGGAAGACCTTTCTCTCTGTATCTCTCCCTCACTGTCCACTCTGCCTGTCAAAAAAAAAAAAAAAAATACGGTGGGGCCAGTGTTATGGCATTGCTAGTTAAGCTGACCCCTGTAATGCAGCATCCCACCTGGTTCAAGTCTTGGCTGCTCTACTTCCAATTCAGCTCCCTGCTAAATTTTCCTGGGAAAACAACTGAAGATGTTCCAAGTGCTTGGACCTTACACCCACATGAGATATCCAGAAAAGCTCCTGGCTTCGGTTTGGGCCTGTCCTGGCCGTTGTGGTCATTTGGAGAGTGAAGCAGCAGATGAAAGATTCTCTTTCTCTCTCCCTCTCTCCCCGCCCCTCCCTCTGTCCCTCTTTCTCCGTCTCTCCCCTCTCTCACTCTGCCTTTCAAATAAATAAATAAATAAAAAGATTTAATAAAATTTTTTAAATAAAATTTTATTGAATCTTTTTATTTACTTATTTGAAAGACAGAGTTACAGAGAGAGGTAGAGACATAGAGAGAGCTCTTCCATCCACTGGTTCACTCCCCAATTGGCCGCAATGGCCGGAGCTGCGCTAATCCGAAGCCAGGAACCAGGAGCTTCCTCCAGGTACCCGACGTGGGTGCAGGAGACCAAGCACTTGGGCCATCTTCTACTGCTTTCCCAGGCCATAGCAGAGAACTGAATCGGAAGAGGAGCAGCCCAGACCAGAACCGGCGCTATATGAGATGCCCACGCCCCAGGCCAAGGCATCAACCCATGATACCAACTTCCATGGTATCAGTGTTTAAAAAAAAGTATATAGCAAGAATTATTGAAATAAAAGATTCCAAAAATTTAAAATATTAACAAATTACCATTGTCACATCTTTCTATTTGAGAAAAAATCTGTTACAAATAGATTAGTATAATTATACGGACAGTAGGTTATATATCACAGTTCAGCCTAGTCACAGTACAAAGCATACTGTTTTTTTTTTCTGAGGTTGACCTTTTTGGGTACGTTGACTTTTGTTATTATCAGATTCTTCATTTTCAATATACTGTTACCTTTGACTGTTCTATTTATCTTTTAGTTCCCAGCTCACTGCTATGGACCTCACAAATTTCCCTTCTTAGACACTCAACTCCAAAATGTCGCAATATTGTTTTGCACCAATTGATGTTGTTTCACCTGTGTTGCTCTTTGCACTTCAGCTAGATTATGAATTTCCTGACAGAAGGTCTGTACCCTATCTGGTGACACCAACTATGTGGCCAACCCTATGGTTAATGTTGAATAAATAAACACATGCTACTACATTACTATTTGCTTTTTTAAACTTTCATTGTAAACATACAAATGTAGACATTTTAGAAGAATTAATTTTCTGTGTGTGTGTATTTTATGTGATATATATTGACTATAATCACATGATAAAAAGACATTGAAATATAACCTTCCAGGCCTTTATTTCTTCCATATTAAAAATATAAACAGGAGTTGGCACTGTGGTGTACGTGTAAAGCTGCTGTCAGCAATGCTGGCATCCCACACGGATGCCAGTCTGAGTCTGGGCTACTTCATTTCCAATCCAGCTCCTTGATAACATGCCTGGGAAAGCAGTGAAAGATGGCCTAAGTACTTGGGCCCCTGCACGCCCATGGGAAACCCAGAAGAAGCTTCAGATTCCTGTTTCTGGATCAGCCCAGCTCTGGCTGTTGTGGCCATTTGGAGAGTGAACCAGTGAGTGGAAGATCTCACTCTGTCTCTCCTTCCCTCTCTCTCCTCTAACTCTGCCTTTCAAATAAATAAATAGATCTTGTTTTAAAAATCATAAACATTTAATATAAATTTATATCATACAGTGTATATCAGTGTGTATAGTACTTTTATGTATTGATATATTCACATCAATATATTTATTACCTTTAAATTGCTTTATACTTATTATCTCTTAAAAAATTTGTTTACTTTAAAGGCAGAGTTACAGAGAGAGAGAAAGATCTTCAGATGGCCACAACAGCTGGGCCTGGGCCAGACTCAAGCCAGGAGCTGAGAACTCCATCTGGTTCTCTAATGTATGTTGCAGGGCCCAAGCAATTAAGCATATTCCACAGCCTTCTCAGATTCATTAACAGGGAGCTGGATCAGAAGTGGAACAGCCAGGACTCCAGATGGTGCTCATATGGGCAGCTGGTGTCTCAGGCTATGGCTTAACTTGCTATACCACGACACTGGCCCCTGTAGTTATTATTTCTAAATAGAGTTTTGGCTTCTTCATATTTTGTATTTATATAATAGGAAAAAAACATTAATTTAAAGTAGAATGGAACTCACACTTTTTGAGCCTTTGCTATATGCAAGATGTATTGTATCTTGATTATTCTTCCTCTGTCCCCTCTCTATAATGTTTCTTCATTAGTTTTCCTAATCCCAGTAAATGACTTTACTATCCATCTAGGTGTTCAAAAAAAAAAAAAAAAAAAACCTCAAGTTATCACTTATTCTCCCCTTCTTTCATTCTTCATATTGGACGTATCAGCAAATCTTGGCAGCTCTACTTCCCGTATAAATCCTCATACAGCTACTTCTCTGCCCAGCCTATGTATTTCTACTTTTGCCTTTTAGGAGCTGTTTGCCATTCAACATCAGAGTGACATCTTTAAACCAGAATTGAGATCACTTTCTTTGCTTAAAACCTTTCATGAGATTACCATTGTATTTAGAATAAAAATCCAAATGCCTTACTTCAGACTGTTGGCCCTATATAATCTATCTCCTAGTTGCCTCTGATTTCCTAGTCACTCAGACTTCATACATTCTGATTGTTTTTCTGTTTCTTTCTCTTTTTTTAAGACTTATCTTTTTGAAAGGCAGAACAACAGATCAAGATCTTCCATTTGCTGCTTCTCTCTCCAAAGGGCCACACAACCAGGTCTGGGCCAGGCCCAAACAGGGAGCCAGGAACTCCAATCTGGTCTCCAACATGGGTGGCAGAGGCCCAAGCACTTGGACCGTTATCCTCTGTTTTCCCAGGCACATTAACAGGGAGCTGGATCAAAAGTGGAGCAGTTGAAACTCAAAACAGTGTTCTGATAAAGAATTCTGGGGTCACAAGCATTCATTTAACCTGCTCACTGTTTTTCTGTTTTTCAAAATACGCGGAATTCCTTCCTCCTGTAGGTCCTTTGCATTTTCCTGTTTGTCTCGTCTAGAATGTCTGACTGACTAGCTGCATTTTTCAGATGCCAGTTCCATCATCACCTTCCGTAAGAGGCCCTTTCTGATTTCCCTGACTCTTCCTTTTTTTAAGATTTATTTATTTATTTGAAAGGCAGAGTTACAGAGAGAGGAGAGGGTAGGAAGACACACATAGAGAAAGAGAGATCTTCCATCTGCTGGTTCAGTCTTCAAATGGCCATATTGGCCGGAGTTAGACTAATCCAAAGCCAGGAGTCAGGAGTTTCTTCCAGGACTCACATGTGGGTATAGGGATCTGCTTTCCCTGGTGCATTAGCAGGGAGCTGGATCGGAAGTAGAGCAGCTAGGACTGTGGCCCATATATGGGATGTTAGTACCACAGGTAGTGGCTTTATCTGCTATGCCACAGTGCCAGCCCCTCCCTGACTCTTTAATACCCCCTCCCCAGGCATTCTTCATTTCTTCATCTTTAGGTTGTTGCTTCAGAATTTATTATTTGCTTAGAACTTGCAGTACAGTATTTTCTAATTCTGTCATTCCTCTGCGTTTATTAGCAGAAATTAACCTGTAGGCTAGAATTTAAAGCAGAGACATTAAACCTGATTATATTCTCTTTTTTCATTTTTTTTTTAATTTAAGAGAAGTAGATTAGTGTTCTAGTAGCCTTTAGTAGTGACCAGTTATAGAACTACTGTTATGAACTATTGAACTTTGTACATTTGATGATTTTCCATCAACTGCACAGTTTTTTACTCATTTTGATATTGTTAGTTTTTGGACAGATGCTTTACTTTTTGACAAAATGAAATGAACAAGATTATTTTGTATATTTTCCAACGTAGGTATGGAATGTCATTTCTCTAAAGAATTCTGGTTTCCATTAATGGGAAACAGTTTAACAAATACTTGATGGTATAAATGAATTACTAATGCTGGTATGCTCCTTAGCACAGTGCCTGGTATTTAGAACATATAAGTATCGGTTCTCATTTTCATTTATGTTCTCATATTAATTAGTCCAGAGCAATGATCTCAAAAGTGTGGTCTCTGGACCAAAAGCCTCAGTATAAACTGGGTAAATTTTTGTACCTCAAACATTTTGAAAGAGAAACTGCAGCTGAAACCAGAAATCTGTTTTACCAAGCCTTCCAGGTGATTTGGATAAACATAAAAGTTGAGAATCTCTGTTCAAAAGTAGAAGTTCTTAATTTGTCTGGCGAGAGTGGAACACAGGTGTGCTGAGATAGTTCCTTAGTTGTGCAGTACCCCAGCCTACAGCACTTTGTCAGTTTGCTAATCTTTTCAAATATTAAATATTCTTTATAAAATATGAGAATGAGATATAACTGGAATGATCCACTTATGAAATAATCTTGTTTTTCTAGCCTTCTAAGGATATAGAACATATACATATGTGTTTCGGCCAGCGCCGTGGCTCACTAGGCTAATCTTCCACCTGCAGCGCCGGCACTCTGGGTTCTAGTCCCAGTTGGGGCGCCGGTTCTGTCCCGACTGCTCCTCTTCCAGTCCAGCTCTCTGCTGTGGCCCGGGAAGGCAGTGGAGGATGGCCCAAGTGCTTGGGCCCTGCACCCGCATGGGAGACCAGGAGGAAGCATCTGGCTCTTGGCTTCAGATCGGTGCAGCACGCTGGCTGTAGCAGTCATTTGGGGGGTGAACCAACAGAAGGAAGACCTTTCTCTCTGTCTCTCTCTCTCTCACTGTCTAACTCTGCCTGTCAAAAAAATAATACATATGTGTTTCAAACATTTATATCCTTTTATATCCATAATACTGTATGGTAAGCTGTTAGCACCCTTTATATTCTAGAAAGAACTCATAAATAATAAGTTTAAGAAATGATGTGTATTATACCTGCTTCTCTTGGAATTTCCATAAACAATACTTATGTATCAAAATTGGAGAAAATCTGCAGTAAAGAAACTTTTAAAACTTAGTTTAATTTATTGTTTCCAAAATTATTTGGTTAAAAGATCCTTTAGCTAAATAATGTCTATTAGATTACAGAAGAAACTGCTTTGGAAAATACTGCCTTATGAGTATGATTTTTAAAAACAGCATTTTGTGAGCTATGTATCACTAAAATAGGAATCTTTCTTGAGTGAACATATACTAACATTATAATTGAATTTGCCTTGCCTTCTGAACACTGTACAGCCCAGGAGCTATGCTAGTGAATGGGAAAAACTGCAGAACACACTCTTTGCTAGAGGTGAACTGAATTCTGAACCAAGGACTAGTGGCTGATTTTGTCTGAAGGTTTATTTTTCTATATATTCATTATTTTTCAGATCAATACAGGGATAAATCAGGAGTTTTCATGTGGACCTGCTAATGTGATTAAAAGATTATTTGGCGGCCGGCGCCGTGGCTCACTAGGCTAATCCTCCACCTTGCGGCGCCGGCACACCGGGTTCTAGTCCCGGTTGGGGCGCCGGATTCTGTACCGGTTGCCCCTCTTCCAGGCCAGCTCTCTGCTGTGGCCAGGGAGTGCAGTGGAAGATGGCCCAAGTACTTGGGCCCTGCACCCCATGGGAGACCAGGAAAAGCACCTGGCTCCTGGCTCCTGCCATCGGATCAGCGTGGTGCGCTGGCCGCAGCGCACTGGCCGCGGCGGCCATTGGAGAGTGAACCAACGGCAAAGGAAGACCTTTCTCTCTGTCTCTCTCTCTCACTGTCCACTCTGCCTTTCAAAAAAACAAAAACAAATAAAAAAATTATTTGGCAAAAAAAAGAGAAAATTTTACAGGGGAAATTTTAAACCTACAGAATTTTGCAACTACTTAGACTTATTTATTTCCAGTTCTGGAAAGCGTTTTTTTATTTTATTTATTTATTTTTTATTTTTTTATTTTTTTTGACAGGCAGAGTGGACAGTGAGAGAGAGAGACAGAGAGAAAGGTCTTCCTTTTGCCATTGGTTCACCCTACAATGGCCGCCACGGCCAGCGCGCTGCGGCCGGCGCACCGCGCTGATCCGATGGCAGGAGCCAGGAGCCAGGTGCTTTTCCTGGTCTCCCATGGGGTGCAGGGCCCAAGCACCTGGGCCATCCTCCACTGCATTCCTGGGCCACAGCAGAGAGCTGGCCTGGAAGAGGGGCAACCAGGACAGAATCCGGCGCCCCGACAGGGACTAGAACCCAGTGTGCCGGTGCCGCAAGGCGGAGGATTAGCCTAGTGAGCCGCGGCGCCGGCCCAGTTCTGGAAAGTTTTAAAGTCCTTAGATTGCTTCACTGAGGCAACTTGATATAATAGTACACTATAGAGGGTGGCATAGTGGGGAAAGCTACTGCCTGTGACTCCAACCTCCCATATGGGCGCAGTTTTGATTCCCAGCTACTCCACTTCTGATCCATCTTCCTGTTATGGCCTGGGAAAGCAGTGAAGAACAGCCCACATGCTTAGGCCCCTGCACCCATGTAGGAGACCTCAAGAAACTGCTGGCTCCTGGCTTTGGTGTAGCCCAGCCCTGGCTATTGTTACCATCTGGGGAGTGAACCAGTAGATGGAGGGCATTCTCATTCATTCATTCTCTCTCTCGCTCTCGCTCTAACTCTAACTCTAACTCTCTCTAACTCTGGCTTTCAAATAAATCTGTTTTTAAAAGCACACTGTAAAGTCATATTTCTTTTTTTAACTTTTATTTAATAAATATAAATTTCCAAAGTACAGCTCATGGATTACAATGGCTTTTCCCCCCCATAACTTCCCTCCCACTCACAACCCTCCCATCTCCTGCTCCCTCTCCCATTCCATTCACATCAAGATTCATTTTCAATTATCTTTATATACAGAAGATTAATTTAGTATATATTAAAAGATTACAACAGTTTGCACCCACACATAAACACAAAGTGTAAAGTACTGTTTGAGTACTAGTTATAACATTAATTCATATTGTAAAAAAGCACACTGTAAAGTCATATTTCATAAAGGAATTTGATATCTGAAAAATTTTTACTTGCAGAATTCTTTTCATCTTACTTTTAAAACTGATTAAAGAAATATTGTGGGAATATAATATTGTTGAAATAACAACATAGAAAAGAAGTTGGATGCAACAATTTTTGAGAGGTAAAATAGGACATAGCAATTGCTTTGAATGAATATCTAGTGTTAGGATGCAACAAAGATGAAACTGAAATATTTGAACAAAGTGATAGGTAGGATAAACTGCCTGGAGATTTTCCTTGACTGCTGCATGAAGTCATCAAAATCAACAGTCAAGTACTTTTTTAGCATTTGTCTCAGGATATGTTTGAAGGGCAGTAGCACTTTCAGGGTAGATTTGTATGGGGGGCACTAATTTATCTCAAGTTATCAAAGCACCAAGGGCTGTCAGCTAAACATAATGGAATAACAAAGAAACTGGGAATCCCACAATTAGATATATCTCATAGTAATAATTGGTAAAGATATCTGTAAATGGGCAAGTTGTGGCTTGTGGTTATGATAGGAATAAGAGATAAGGTGACCTTGCAAGTCAATGTGAGATAACTCAGTTTAAAGTAAATTTGTATCTTTAATGGGACTTACTGAAAACAAGGGATAAACTGATGTTAGAGGAAGCCTTATAAATATGATTTAACTATGTAAAATATTTGAAAATGTTTTATATTGTAAATACTAGGTTTCAAAGCATCATTGTATTATCACTTATATTCATATGACTGTTTTGCATTTCCAATTAAGCTTCTCAATCTTTTTTCAGTATGAAAATTTGTCATTATAAAACAAATGCCAAATATAGCCAGTATCATTATGTAATCACTACCCAAAAGATATTCTAGCAGCTGTATCAAATGGACAGTATTCCCCTTATGTGATTAAGTTTTTTGAGAAAAATTTTTTTGAAAACCACCATATTACTATCTCCTGGAAAAAGCAGTATTTTACCTAATAATATTTGGATTTATTTGGGTTTTTTCTTTAATTATATATGGTATATTTTGCTTTTAAAGCAGGAATATGAATTTGTCTCTGAACTTGGGACATGATATTCTTGTAGGAGAGTAATTGGAATTAATAATAACATTTTTGGGTTTATGGCACATTCACAAATTAAAAATCAGCATCCACAATAAAAAGCAATATAAATGAAATTATTTTTTGCTTACTGATATACATTATATTGCAACTATTTTCTTTCCTGTTATTAATGATTCCTTAACATCTTTAAGAAATAACCATTGTAGGCCGGCGCTCTGTCTCAATAGGCTAATCCTCCGCCTGCAGCACTGGCACACCGGGTTCTAGTCCTGGTGGTTGGAGCGCCAGATTCTGTCCCAGTTGCTCCTCTTCCAGTCCAGCTCTCTGCTGTGGCCCAGGAATGCAGTGGAGGATGGCCCAAGTGCTTGGGCCCTGCACCCCATGGGAGACCAGGAGAAGCACCTGGCTTCTGGCTTTGGATCAGCGCGATGCGCTGGCCACAGCACACCAGCTGCAGTGGCCATTGGAGGGTGAACCAATGGCAAAGGAAGACCTTTCTGTCTCTCACTGTCCACTCTGCCTGTTCAAAAAAAAAAGAAGAAGAAGAAGAAGAAGAAATAACCATTGTAATTTATTTTGTATTTCTGTCAAAGTAGAATAATAGTCATTTATTCGAAGTTATTGTCAAGCTGCCTTCTAATGGTACTCTGGGGTATTTATCACAATCTCATAAAAATGTGGATAGCTTTATCTCTTCCAGGAATTTCAGTCATTCATTTGTCATTTTGAGTTTGTTGTAATATATGAAGAATATGATTCATTAAGTGTGGAAATCTTTGGTAAATTCATAGTTATCACATTTTTGTTATTTCTAAGGATTCCAGAAACCAACCAACTTAATTTTAGATTTTGCTTTGTAACAGATGAAAATCTTTCAAGAACATATGGACCTTATCATACATATACAAAGTAAACAGATAGTTCCCTTTAGATATGTGCATTCCATGGACATCTGATACTTGGTTGAGTTGTACTGTCTTAGAAACTAAATGGGCTGTAAAAAGTAGAAAATGTAGTTTTTGATCCTCATGAGGAGATTAGGGAAGAATTCCTTAGTGAAATACTCAGAAAGCCATTCTAAGAAAATTCATTTTGGGGTCCGGTGTTGTAGCATAGTAGGTTAACTTGCTGTCTGCAACACTGGCATCCCATAATGGGTACTGGTTTGAGTCCCAGCTGCTCCATTTCTGATTCAGCTCCCCACTAAAGCATCTGGGGAAACAACGAAAGATGGCCCAAGAGCTTAGCACCTGCTCCCACATGGGAGACCTGGATGAAGCTCCTGGCTCCTGGCTTTAGCCTGTCCCAGCCTTAGCTGCTGCAGCTGTTTGGGGAGTGGGCCAGCTGATGGAAGATCAACCTCTCTGTCTCTCTCATTGTCTCTCTGTCTCTCTGTAACTTTGCCTTTCAAATAAATAAAATATTTTTTAAAAAATTCATTTCTGCATATATGTAGTAAACAAATATTAAGTTTCAGCTTTGTGCCCAGCCCTTACTTTAAGGACTGAGAAATCACACTGATTTCACTTCAGAAATCATGGCCTTTATGGGAAATGTTGTAGTGAGGACACAGACCAAAACCAAAATAAGTAAAATGGATAATTTCTTAGACAATGGCAAGTGTCATGTAGCAAATGAAACAGAGACAGGGAAATGGGAGTATTAGGGCACTGCAGTTTCAAGTACAGTGGTCAGCGAAGTCGCATGAGAGCAGAAGATGCTGAGAGGAAGCCCTAAAGCACAAGAGGGACTTAGTCCTCAGAATATCTTTGGGTAGATGGTCCCTGGCACATCCGGGTGGAGAAGCAACAGGCAAGTCCATAACCCACTGATAGACACCCGACGTATGTTTGAAGAGCAACAAGGAAGTAAAATGGGTCAAAAGAAGAATAAAGGAAATGAAGGGTGGATTTTATAGCAATAATATAGTAACTCAGTTGATAGTTGATAGTGGCTCAAAGATTTATGATTTATGGTAACAGTGGAGGTGGTAAGAAATCGGAATTTTCTCACAGTTGATTTCCCATTTAAGTAAGTATCATTTTTCATTGCTTTGATCACTAAAGTAATTTGAACATGCCTCATTCACCATTGATTAGTGGTACATCATTAGGAAAAGAAAAATTCAAATAAAATTGTGCGTATCTCAAACTTAAGGAGCATTTCAAAAATGAAATAAGCGCTACTTTATAATTTTTTTAAAACATCTATTTTATTTATTTGAAAGACAAAATGAGAGAAAGAGAAAGAGGTCAATCTTTGATCTACTGGTTTACTTCCCAAATGCCTCAACTCTCAGGCCTGAGCCAGGCTGAAGCCAGGAGTCAGGAACTTTATCCGGGTCTCCCACGGGAATCAGGGTCCTAATCCTTGGGCCATCTTCCACTGTGATCCCAGGTGCATTAGCAAGGAGCCATATCTGAAGCAAAGTAGCTGGAACTCAAACTGGTGGTCTGATATAGGATGCCAGCAGTACAAGCAAGTAGCTTAACCTGTTGTGCCACATTGCTGGCCCCAATTGTTTTATAATTTCTTTACTTGATTTTTAAATTATATTATGTTATTATATTTTGTTTTTTGTAAGTTATATGAAGGGTATATGATATATCTGTCTTGTAAGTTATGAACCTAGCAAATTCTGTTGATCACAGTGTGTCTTTTTCTAGGGAACAAAGAAGGAAGATACTGAAAGTGAAGAAGTGTCTGGTTTAATTCAGCCTGCAGAAGTATTTGCTCCCAAAAGCCTGGTGTTGGTGTCCAGATTAGATTATCCAGAGATTTTTAGGGTAAAGAATTCATAGTTGTCATTACTAATTTGTTATTTTGTAAATCTGCGTTGAGTGAACCATGGAGGAAAGTTCTTTGAAAACTATCATTAGATTGATTTAGAAATTCTACAATAAATTAAAATTAGCCTGAACAGGAGAAACGGCTTCATGGATGAAATGAATGTCCGGCTGAATGTATGTGACTTTTTAAACAAGTTAAAGTTCTAAAACACTAGTGTTTGTCTCTCAAAAGTTCCCATATTTATTGAGACCAAAATCTGTAAGTGCCAAAGAAATAATGTGATTATTTTGATCAGATTTAACATGCATTGGTAAAGTAACAACCTCATATATGTTTACTCACTTTATGAGGGATCCTGCTGAAGTCAGTAGGGTGTGTGTTTGAGATTTCATACAATTCTGATCATGCTACTACCAGCATAGCTTTTAAATGCTTACTTCCAGATATCTTCCTTTTGTTGGTACTAATAATTTTCAAATGTAAGACAAAGTATTTATTTATAAATATTTGCAGTGATACACAATTTTGGGAAATTTTTTTCTAGGAAGTGATATATATGTGTATCTGTATGTATATGTTTGAGAAGAAATAACTTAGTGTCAAGATTTCAATGACAGTGGGTAACCTCTAACAATGCTAAGTTTTCAGTCACAAATTTCATTGAACTGAAAGATTTGTAAAGATGGGATTTTATCATTTATTTTACCATGTGTCTTCCACTGTGCTCGAAGTGTTAGTATTATGTTTTCTTTTTTTTGCTATGCTTTTTTATAATTCATGTAAGTTATATTTTCTATTGAATAAGTGATCTGTATTATAAAAGCCACAAAACAAGACAAAAGTGTTACATTTTGATCTTGATATTTGAAGTAATTTGATAGTTAGCTGAAACAACAGGGCAAAACAGTGAAGCAAAAATGGTTTTAGCCCTACAGATTATCTGAGCACAAACACCTGTTTTACAAATTATGGATTTCTGCTTTCTATAAACTCATCTCAGGAGTTCATTTGGTGGCTCTGGTTCTAAAGGAAAATTTAATAAACGTTTGCTGCTTAAAATTTACTCCATGTTCACCATAGAATATACTTTACTAGGTTCAAAGAGAAATTTTCCTAAGAACAGATACAATAACAATTTATTTTTAGTGCTTTCTCCATGAAATAACTTCATGCATCTCTCTCTTTGCAGGCCTGCCTGGGTTTGATCTATACTGTGTATGTGGACAGTCTGAATGTCTCCTTGGAAAGTTTAATCGCAAATCTTTGTGCTTGCCTTGTTCCTGCAGCTGGAGGGTCTCAGGTAAACAGAATAGAAAGGAAGATAGAGCCTATTTTTCTCCCTCTCCTCCAGTTAATTTATGAAGAGAGGGAAACAAAGGATTCTTTAACTGTTTTAGTCTTAAATAGGATCCTAGTTTAGTTAAGCTTTGTCCCTGTGGTCTATCTTGTAGACACCCAACATTTCATTCTTTTCTTTGGTGATGAGGTTAATTTTAACACACAGTTCACCTTTCATATAGCGTAATTAGAAGTCATATTTTGTTTAACTTGAACTCTAGTTCATATTTTCTTGGAAATAGACTTTTTTAAGCTTAACTTTTAAATATGTTCTTTCTGTTGTTCTTACTTTTATATAGTTCCACCTCGTTTTTTTTTACTTAAAAATGTTTCAGTGATAGAAATTAGAACATTAAGACATTCTCAGCACACTTACCTGTATACCATTTTAATTGCAAGTACTTTTGGATAGACCTCTTTATTCTATATGTCTTAAGAGTTTTGTTTTGTTTCTGAATTATAAAAATAAGAACCTCAACTGTGTTGATTGATTTATTGTTTCTAGAGAAACCAAACTCTGAAAAGAATAGACTCTTCCTTAAATCCTAAAAATGATTAGTTAGTAATTTATTTTGCTTACTTATTCTTTTTTAAGATTTATTTTATTCTATTTGGATGGAAGAGTTACAGAGAAAGAGAGGGAGAGACAGAGAGAAAGATCTTCCACCTACTGGTTCACTCCCCAAATGGTTCACCCCTCCCACGTGGATGACAGGTGCCTGAGAACTTGGGCCATCCTCCACTGTTTTTCCCAAAAAGCTGAATGGGAAGTGGAGCAGGTGTTACTCAGATTGGCACCCATATGTGATGCCAGCAATGCAGGCGGTGGCTTTTTCCACTTCACCACAATGCCAGCCCCTTGCTTATTGTTACATTAGGGAAGAGGACAGCTCTCTAAGAATCATGTGGATAGTCTTCAGTCTGATATCACTTGTAGTGAAATTGACTTTGTTTTTGCAAGGGCTTTGCCTTTTTAAATGCCTTCTTTCTTTCCCAGTGTCTTTGTCTTAAATTTTTATCTTCTTTTTTTTCCTTCTGCTCACTCCTTCTTTTTTTTTTTCTTTTTTTTAAGATTTATTTATTTTATTTGGAAGACAGAAATACAGAGAGAGAAGGAAAGAGAGAGATCAGTCTTCCATCTGCTGGTTCACTCCCCAGATGGTCACAACAGCCAGGCTTGGGCCAGGCCGAAGCCAGGAGCCAGGAGCATCGTCTGGGTCTCCCACATGGGTGTAGGGGCCCCAGTACTTGGTCCATCCTCTGCTGCTTTCCCAGATGAAAAACAGGAAGCTGGCTCAGAAGCAGAGCGGCCGAGACTCAAACTGGTGCCCATGTGGGATGCCGGCGTTGCAGGCGGAGGCCTAACTTTTTATGCCTCTGCATGGGCCCCTTTTTCTCACAATTTTTAAATTGTATGTGAAGGGAACAACTCTCATGTATCTGACATATGCAGTTTCAATAGTGCAGTGGTACTTCCCTCCCACCCTTCTCCTCCCTTGCTGCCGCCCTTCCTCTTCCTCCCTTTACTATTTTTCTTCTAATTTTTACAAATGCAGGGTAGTAAATGGGAGTTTGTTGATAGTTAGGGCCAGATTTTAAGAAGCAGAATTGTTTGTTTTATGAGCCTTTACTAAAGTTGATCATTTTAACACTTTACCATTTTTTAGTTAATTAAGAGATTGTCAGTGTTTTTTATGCTTCTGCTCTATTAAATTTTCATTGACTTCTGACTTAAACCATTTTCAGTATATAAAGCAATGTGGATGTTATAGACTATTCATTGGTATTGATTGCATGTTAATTGGTTCTTTATGTGGCCATTTGTTCTAAATTTGAACTGCAAAGGGATTTTTATTTCAAGAAAAAGTGAAATCATTTGTATGTGTATGTTTCTCCGATTCTGTAGAAGCTGTTTTCCTTGGGTGCAGGAGATCGGCAGCTGATCCAAACTCCTTTACATGATAGTCTTCCTGTCACAGGCACTAGTGTGGCTCTCCTGTTTCAGCAATTGGGTATGTCTTTTTCTTCCAGTTTCAATGTCTTCTTATAGAAGCCTATGGAAAAAAATTACATTCACATCATCTGACATCAGTTAAGAAACTATAGAACAATCATTAAATATCTCTCCCCAGCTTAAGAGGGTAGGAAACAGAGAAGAGCAGAGTTCATTTAGCAAGTTTTGGCTGTTGAGGGGGCTGCCTGCCTGAGAGACTTGATTCTGTGTCATCTCATTGAGAGCACAAGCACTGGTGCAGTCTACATGTGTGGTGTGGCTAAGTACAAGAAGGGAGGTAAGGATGCTTGCAGTGTGTTGCACAGCTTGCTGCGATTGTAAGAAAGCATGTAACTTGAGATTTATCCCTCGGGAGGGAGAAGAGCATCCACTCTTGTATCTTTTTGGAGAGCTACCAATGCGAAGATACAAAGAAGGTAGAGCTATTATTCTTTGCTATTAAGAATTAAGTATATTTGCTGTTAAGACAAAAGTATAGCTACCTTGGAATAGTTTGACTTTTTTTTAAAGTTAAATAAACTCTATGTTCCAGCCATTCTACCCCTAGGTATTTAACCAAAGAAAATGATGATACATGTCCATAAAAATATTCATACTGAAATGCTCTTAAGCATTGTATTTATAGTAGTGGAAACTGAACACAGGTTCAGGGTCCATCAGTGGTAATGTGTCAGTGATAATGGGAATGGATAAAAGTCCCTGGTATATCCAAACAGTGGAATACTATTAAGCAATACAAAGGAATGAATCATTCATACATACAACATATATGAACCTGAAAATGTTTATGCTAATGATCAGTTTCTGTTAAGTTCTGAAAAATGTAATATAATCTGCCGGCGCCACGGCTCACTAGGCTAATCCTCCGCCTAGCGGCGCCGGCACACCAGGTTCTAGTCCCGGTTGGGGCGCCGGATTCTGTCCCGGTGGCCCCTCTTCCAGGCCAGCTCTCTGCTGTGGCCAGGGAGTGCAGTGGAGGATGGCCCAGGTGCTTGGGCCCTGCACCCCATGGGAGACCAGGAAAAGCACCTGGCTCCTGGCTCCTGCCATCGGATCAGCGTGGTGCGCCGGCCGCAGCGCGCTGGCCGCGGCGGCCATTGGAGGGTGAACCAACGGCAAAGGAAGACCTTTCTCTCTGTCTCTCTCTCTCACTGTCCACTCTGCCTGTCAAAAAAAAAAAAATGTAATATAATCTGTGATAGCAAAACCAACTGGTATTGTAGGCAGGAAGAGAGATTACATAGGAACATGAGGAAACTTTTTGGATGATGTTTGGGTTCATAATCTTAATTGTGGCAGTGGTTTTACAGATATATAGGTAATCAAAATGTGTCAAATTCTAAAAGAAAATTGAAAACATTTACACAAACATTTGTAGATGAGTGCTCACAGCAACATTATCTGTAACAGAAAATGGGAACTGGCATCATGTTGCAATGGGCTAAGCCACTGCCTGCAACACCTGGTATCAGTTCAAGTTCTAGCTGTTCCTCCTCTCATCCAGCTCCCTGCTAATATTCCTGGGAAAGCAGCAGAAGATGGTCCAAGTATGTGGGCCCCTACATCCACGTGAGAGACCTGGAAGAAGCTCCTGGTTCTCAGGGTCGGCCCAGCCCAGCCCCGCCCCAGCCGTTCTGGCCATTTGGGTAGTATACCACTGGATGGAAGATTTCTCTGTGTATCCCTCTCTATATCTCCACCTCTCAGATACATAAATCTTAAAAAAAAAAAAGAAAAGAAAAGAAAGAACAGAAAGGAAGAAAATGGAAATAAACCAAATGTCCGCTACTGAATGGATAAGCAGATTTTGGCGTATCCACACAATGAAAAATTTTTCAGCCAGAGAAAGGAATGGAATATTGATACATGCTATAATATAGATGAATCCTGAAAACACACTAAGTGAAAGAAGTCAAACAACAAAAGGCCACATATTGTGCGTTTCCACTTTTATATGGTTTCCAAAACAGGAAATCCATGGAGAAAATAAATTAGTGGTTACCAGGGGCTGGGGAGAGAGTGGGCACAGGAATGTGACTGCTGGTACATGTGGGGTTTCTCTTGTGTGATGAAATTGTTCTGAGTTAGATATGAAATAACTTGTGACTATACCAAAAACTACAGAATTGTACATTTTAAACTGGGTGAATGCTGTGATGTTGATTTGTATCTTGATAAGGAAAAAACTGTTTGGGCCTTATCAAAAGAACTGAGGAGCCTTCTACAAGAGCCTTGCAGCTGATCTAAAATGGGAGAATTTTAGCTTCAAAAAGTATAATAATTGCTGTTGGTTTTAAAATAGCAGTTGTTTTAAGATTCATGAATTCTTACGTTAGAAGGGAATTGTCAGGGCTGGCGCCGTGGCTCACTTGGTTAATCCTCTGCCTGAGGCGCCGACATCCCTTATGGGCACTGGGTTCTAGTCCCAGTTGCCCCTCTTCCAGTCCAGCTCTCTGCTGTGGCCCGGGAGTGCAGTGGAGGATGGCCCAAGTGCTTGGGCCCTGCACCTGCATGGGAGACCAGGAGAAGCACCTGGCTCCTGGCTCCTGCCATCGGATCCCTCTCTCCCTCCCTCCCTCCCTCCCTCCCTCTCTCCCTCCCTCCCTCCCCCCCTCCCTCTCTCCCTCCCTCCCTCCCTCCCTCTCCTTGGCTCTCCCTGGCTCTACCTCTCTCTGTAACTTTTGTCTTTCAAATAAATAAAATAAATATTATAAGGGGGGGGGGAATTGTCACCTACCTCAGAATATGACAAGGAACTAATTTCTTATCTTGAAAACTTAACAATGAATGAAATAATGAGATCAGGTAATCCAAGAGTAGATTAGGAGAATTATCTTTTTTCAAAATTACCTTAATTAATAAATGGTAAAGCAGTGATGAAGGTACAAGCATCAGCAGCTGTTAGCACAAAAAGAAAATCAAATACTAAATTCCTATTCTTGCCAGACAGTAGCAGTAGATTTGGTAGAGAGATAAAACCTGAATTTGATGACAGGAAATAGAGAAGACAGAGGCACACATTGAACTGCACCAACAGAATGTAATTATAAAAATCCAGGCTCTCAGAAACTGTCAGTTGAAAATTCCAGGTTCTTTAGCCAATAAATTGTAGGGAGAAAAAATGAGAGGAGGAGATTAAAAGACATGCTATGGGTTCGGTGCTGTGGTGCACTAGGTTAATCCAGATGTGAGTCAGCATTCCATATGGGCGCCGGGTTCTAGTTCTGGTTGCTCCTCTTCCAGTCCAGCTCTCTGCTGTGGCCTGGGAAAGCAGTGGAGGATGGCCCAGGTGCTTGGGCCCCTGCAGCTGCATGGGAGACCAGGAAGAGGCACCTGGCTCCTGGCTTCAGATCAGCGTAACCCCAGCTGTTGAAGCCATTTTGGTGGTGAACCATCAGATGGAAGACCTCTCTAATCTGTCTCACTGTCTATAACTCTACCTGTCAAATAAATAATTAAAAAATCTTTTTAAAAAAAAGACATCCTATTATTTAATAGAATGAGACTGAACTATAGCATCAGGATGCATTTGTTGGTGGTCGGGGTGTGTGGTGACACAGAAAATTGGTTAAGTCAAATGGTTACCTAAAGCAGTAGAGACAGGTTATGACTGAGGGGCTTGCAGGGTTGCTGATAAAGTTCTCTTTCTTGACATGGGTGATTTTTTTAAGATAACTCACTAAGCCGGTTTTTTTATTTGTGAGATTATCCTATCTGTGTTTAGTTTGACAATAAAAATACATTCTTAAAAAACTTGGAAAATCATTTAACGTTTTCTAGGTATACCTGTTGTGGGCCTAACTATCTCAATTTTTATTCCAAGTTATTGCCCCCACAGAGATAAGAATTCAAAGCAGAGGCATAAATATAGCTCACAGTGAAAGCAGGATTTATTTAAAAGTGAGAGAGTAAATATGCTTTCTTTTTTTTTAAAAGATTTATTTTATTTATTTGAAAGTCAGAGTTACAGAGAGAGGAAAAGCAGAGAGAGAGAGAGAGAGAGAGAGAGGTCTTCCATCCGTTGGTTCACTCCCCAGGTGGCTGCAATGGCTGGAGCTGCGCCGACCCGAAGTCAGGAGCCAGGAGCCTGGAGCTTCCTCCAGGTCTCCCATGCAGATGCTTTCCCAGGCCATAGCAGTGAGCTGGATCGGAAGAGGAGTTGCCGGAACTAGAACCGGCGCCCATGTGGGATGCCAGCGCTTCAGGCCAGGGCCTTAACCCACTGCGCCACAGCACCAGCCCCGAGTGAATATGCTTTCACACAAGCATGTGGGCAACCCCACACCAAGAGATACTTGCCACGAGTGGGCCAGAGAGATCTGTCTGTGAGGAGAGAGCATGGGAAGAGGCCAGAGTAGGACCCAAAAGTAAGGTCCAGAATCTACAAGCAAAAAAGGCCAATCTCACATGGATTATCGTGCCTTTTATGAGGTAGGGGCATCATATCTAATTGAATATCCAAGTGGGCTGGCGTGTGGGTGGGATTTATTGTATAGGAGGCTGTCTGGGAGTTTCATGGCACTTCAGCTTGGAGCTTAACTTCCATGTGGCCATCATGAGGTCTCCATTATGGTCCTGGATGAGGCACAGTGACTGTGTGGGAAAGTGGGCATAGTGGATAACTGGACACAGGTAACAACAGGTGGTGTTACAACACAGGGCTGGCATACATTGTGATTCCACCTCACCTGTTCTTACCTAATCTTTTCGATTAGTTCCTTTGTATCAGACCTAACTTCGTTTTTTAAAAATACCTTAAAAATTACATGGCTTGAGCAAATTAAAATTTTATCCTTCTCACATAAATTGATTGTAGGTAGGCAGTCTAGGTTCCAGGTTGCTTGGGGATGATACTGAAATTCTGTCTGATGATTTTCCCCTGTTTGTTTATGGGACATTTTCCCTCATTGGACTGTGAGCTTCAGGAACAACTCCATCTTATTATTCTTGTGTCTTCTGTATCTAGCACAGTGCATGAAGCACAAAGGCTGTTCATTAGTGTCTATCGAGTAAACAAATGACAGGATGGAAGTCATACCTCATTAGATTCTTTCTTTTTTTTTTTTTTTTTAAGATTCTTTTATTTTATTTGAAAGTCAGAGCTACACAGAGAGAGAAAAAGAAGCAGAGAGAGAGAGAGAGGGAGAGGTCTTCCACCTGCCGGTTCACTCCTCAATTGGCCATAGCAGCCAGAGCTGTGCCAATCCAAAGCTAGGAGCCGCCTCCGGGTATCCCACGCAGATGCTGGGAGGAGCCCAAGTACCTGGGCCATCCTCCACTGCCCTCCCAGGCCACGGCAGAGAGCTGGATTGGAAGTAGAGCAGCCACCCATTTGGGATGCCGGCAGTGCAGCCAGCAGCTTTACCTGCTAAAGCACAGTGCCGGCCCCTAGATGATTTCTAATGAAGCTTCCAGAATCCATGATGATTGCTCACTTGAAGATGAAATTTTTGTTATTTCCTTTAATATTTTGAGCTTAATTACTTTTTGCTTGCATATTCTAAATCCTCTTTTTTCAGAGAAAGAATGGGGGAAAGATAAGGAGGAAAGCAGAAAGACAGTGCTGTGTGCGGAGTTGTAGTTTCCAAAGCCTGTGGTGGTGATAATTCTGTCTAAAGGCATTCTCTTATCACTACTCATTTTGGTTGGACCAGTTGAAGGCCAATATTAGACCATTATCAGAGTTCACTACCTGGGTTGGCCGGGCTGGGGGAGGTGGGAGGGTGGTAGTTGTGGATTTTACAAAGCACAGACAGGAAGCAGATAAGACTAGAAGATTCTTTTGTAGCCTTGACTAGTTTTCCTGTGAAAAGTCTAAATGTAATGATAGCATTTCCTTTGTTCTTCTCTCTATGAATTGGTAGGATACTGAAATTGTTTTCCAAAAATAATTATGTGGATCTGTGCCGTTCTGACCCCATAATTTCCTGTTAATCACCTTTATCTCTTGCTTATCATCTTTTTATTTATTTGGTTCTTCTCTTGTTCTAGCCTGTGTGAAATGTTTGTTTGCCTAAATATTTGTGTGTTAAGTACAGTAAACAGTAGTGCTTTACATTAGTAAGATTGTATTTATAGAAACTTTCTTTTTCAAAGATTTATTTATTTGAAAGGCAGAGTTACAGAGGTAGAGGAGAGAGAGAGGGAGGGAGAGAGGAAGACGGAGAGAGAGAGAGAGGGAGAGAGAGAGAAAGAGAGGTCTTCCATCCACTGGTTCACTCCCCAACTGGCTGCGAATAGTCAGAGCTGGGCTGATCTGGAACCAGGAGCCAGGAGCTTCTTCCAGGTCTCCCACAAGGTGTAGGGGCCCAAGGACTTGGGCCATCTTCTACTGCTTTCCCAGGCCAAAGCAGAGAGCTGGATTAGAAGTGGAGCAGCAGGGACTTGAACCTGAGCCCTTATGGGATGATGGCACTGCAGGCAATGGCTTTACCCTGCTATGCCACAGCTCCAGCCCCAGGAACTTTTTTTTTTTTTTAATTTGACAGGTAGAGTTATAGACAGAGACAGAGAGAAAGGTCTTCCTTTTGTTGGTTTGCTCCCCAAATGGCTGCTACGGCCAGCACTGCGCCGATCCAAAGCCAGGAGCCAGGTGCTTCTTCCTGGTCTCCCATGCGGGTGCAGGGGCCCAAGCACTTGGACCATCCTCCACTGCCCTCCTGGGCCACAGCAGAGAGATGGACTAGAAAAGGAGCCACCGGGCCTAGAACCCAGTGCCCATATGGGATGCTGCCGCCGCAGGCAGAAGATTAACCAAGTGAGCCACGGTGCTGGCTGGAATTGATTTTTGTTTAACTTTTATCTAATAAATATAAATTTCCAAAGTACAGCTCATGGATTACAATGGCTTCCCCCCCCATAACTTCTCTCCCACTCTCAACCCTCCCATCTCCCGCTCCCTCTCCCATTCCATTCACATCAAGATTCATTTTCAATTATCTTTATATAGAGAAGATCAATTCAGTATATATTAAGTAAAGATTTCAACAGTTTGCACCCACAGAAACACAAAGTGTAAAGTACTGTTTGAGTACTAGGTATACCATTAATTCACATTGTACAACACATTAAGGACAGAGATCCTACATGAGGAGTAAGTGCACAGTGACTCCTGTTGTTGACTTAGCAAATTGACACTCTTGTTTATGGAGTCAGTAATCACCCTAGGCTTTTTTTTTTTTTTTTTTTTTTTTTTTTTGACAGGCAGAGTGGACAGTGAGAGAGAGAGAGAGAGGTCTTCCTTTGCCATTGGTTCACCCTCCAATGGCCGCCGCATGGCACTGATCCGAAGCCAGGAGCCAGGTGCTTCTCCTGGTCTCCCATGCAGGTGCAGGGCCCAAGGACTTGGGCCATCCTCCACTGCACTCCCGGGCCATAGCAGAGAGCTGGCCTGGAAAAGGGGCAACCGGGACAGAATCCGGTGCCCCGACCGGGACTAGAACCCGGTGTGCTGGTGCTGCAAGGCAGAGGATTAGCCTATTGAGCTGCGGCGCCGGCTCACCCTAGGCTCTTGTCATGAGTTGCCAAGGCTATGGAAGCCTTTTGAGTTCGCCGACTCCGTTCTTATTTAGAGAAGGTCATAGTCAAAGTGGAAGTTCTCTCCTCCGTTCAGAGAAAGGTACCTCCTTCTTTGATGGCCCGTTCTTTCCACTGGGATCTCACTGGGAACTGATTTTTTTTTTTTTAAATAACTCCTTTGGTATTTAAATTGAATCCATTCCTGCTGGATTTGTTATCCCTCCTGGACCTCATCTTATATAATACCCTGTATGTTTTTTGTAATTGCTGTACATGCAGATTTGGATTTTAATTGCGAACACATTAGAATGTTGATTACTCAGTTTTCACAGTATACTCTTTGTTATACTTTTAAAGTCACCAAGTGAACTGAACCTAACCCTTCAGCTATCATCACTTTGTTTCCATAGTGCAGCCACAGTACTCTTGTATCATCTGTGTTTATACTTTTATGTATGCGTACTTTCTTTTACCTTACTTGTGTTTAGCTTTAGTCAGTTTTTCATTAGCTATTATTGCTTCAGTCTTTCTCCTTTGATTTCCTCTTATAATAAATGTAGATTTTTTAAATGTCATTAAAAGAGCTGAAGTTGTTTTCAGTTTATCTAACCAACATTATTTTTACTTTTTAGTGTTAGAAGACCAAAATAACAACAGTTTAGTTTAACAGTTTTAATTGCCTTTTTTTAAATTTTAGAATTGGGCAACACTTCATAAAATTGAGTAAGTTTTTTGATGGGCTAAGCAGAAGAAGTTGGTTTTATAAGCAGAAAAGGACTAAAGAAAACAGAAACAAAAATGCAAAGGGAGTTTAGTCATTTCAAAATTACTGTCATTTTAAGTTTGGTACAAGGATGCAGAACAGTCGGAAAATAACTGAATGCTTAAAATCCCATTATTTCAGGTTACTTTTGTGTGTGTAAACACTGAAGCAGAGGGAATTTCAGTTATGCCAATTAAAACTATTTTCTGACTTTGGAAAGTCAAATATATACCTTATTTTCAGCTTTGTGACATGGAACTTTCACATGAGTGACTCCATTTTGATTTTTAGCATGGTCTGCAGAGGCTTAGCATGAGAGTTCGGTGCAACACAGTGGACTCTTGGGGCAGGCATTTGCCACAGTGGTTAAGGCACCCTTTGTGATACCCACATCCTCTATCAGAGTGCCTAGGTTCAAGTCTTGACTCCACTTAACAATTCCATCCTCCTGCTAATGTGCACCCTGAGAAACAGCAGGTGATGGCTCAAGTATTTGGGTCCCGCCACCCATGAGGGAGACCTGGATTGAGGGCCTGGCTTGTGACTCAGCCCTGGCTGTTGCAGCCATTGAGGAGTAAACTGCTGGTTAGAGTGACTTTGTCTTGCTGCCTCTGTTCTCAAAAAACTCTCAAAGAAAAAGAAAGATGTGCAAAATTTTTTAAAGGCAGTGCTTTAAAAAATGTTGTTTGGTGAATTTATGAACTACCTTATTTTATCCTTTTCCATAAATAGTCAAAATCTAGTGTCATGGGTCATATTTCTCTCATAACTCAGTTTTCCTAGCTCATTAACATGTCATAATTACTTGTCTTAGTCTTATCCTCCCTTATGAATAATCACTTGCTTTCTCAATACTTTTTATTTCAAAAAGATAGTTTGAAACTTGAATTTCTAGTATTACTATGAGTGGGATACTGTGCCCTACACAGAAGAGGGGAATCTAGAAAATTTGGTGTTTATGTCTGTGATTAGTGTTTTTTAATAGTTTGAATATCAGCTGTGTAACTTAGGGATTTCAAACTAACTTAATCTCCTAACTATTGCACTCTGGAGCACTTTTCTTCAGAAGCTACTTACCACATATACTGTATTCCCCAGTCCTAAGGATCTCTGAGGAAGACTATTCCAATTTAATTTCTTGGAACAAATAATACAAGAGTCTGTAAATAAAGTTCCTATTATGCTTATCGACATACATTATGGTAGAATACAATTTTTCATCAAATATTTACAAAGCCATTACCATGTGCCAGATCCTAATAAGTTTGTCACTGGGAATATAAAGATGAATAAATCGGCCGGCGCCACAGCTCACTAGGCTAATCCTCCGCCTGCAGCGCCAGCACACTGGGTTCTAGTCCTGGTCGGCGCGCCGGATTCTGTCCTAGTTGCCCCTCTTCCAGGCCAGCTCTCTGCTGTGGCCCGGGAGTGCAGTGGAAGATGGCCCAGGTCCTTGGACCCTGCACCCGCATGGGAGACCAGGAGAAGCATCTGGCTCCTGCCTTCGGATCAGCGCGGTGCGCCAGCTGCGGTGGCCATTGGGGGGTGAACCAACGGAAAAGGAAGACCTTTCTCTCTGTCTCTCTCTCTCACTGTCCACTCTGCCTGTCAAAAAAAAAAGAAAAAAAAGATGAATAAATCACAGCCTTCATCCTGGATATACTTTCAGCTTAGTGGAGAAATAGCTAATATTTTTAAATATAGTACAATATAATTAATATAAAAATCAAAATTCAAGAGCAAGTTGTTACTAACTAGAAAAGAGGAAGAAGGATAAGAGGAGCATTCCAGAAGAAAAGCATGTGCAGCAGTATAAGGGGTCATGAAAGGCCTTCACGGAATAGTGAGATATTTGATGAAACTAATGCTTAGAGTGGTGGGAATTATTCAGAGTGTTATTGAGAAACTAACTGCTTCTCATTTCAAACTGAAAATTAAGTATTTATGCTATTTCTGTAGAAAATCATTTTGAAAATACAAAAGCTGACTTTGAGTCCCTGGTTGACTTATATACTAAACTTATCAGATTAACACATAATAAAGTATGTAGTTGCTACATGATATATTTTTGAAGACAGTTCAGAAGAATATGATTCAAAACTATCTACCCATTGTCCTTTTATGGCACTTAAATGCTATTATTAAATACTTACCTTTGTGTAGCGTTATCCTTTTTTGAATATAAATGCTCTGAGGAAAGATAACCATAATTTTATTAAGTGATGCTCTTCAGAGGTGGGCATTATGGCACAGCTGGTGAAGCCACTGATAGGATGCCATGTTGGAGTGCCGCTATGAGTCCCAGCTTCTCTGCTCCACATCCATCTTCCTGCAGATATGCCTAGGAAGGCAGCAGATGATGACCCAAGTGCTCGGGCCACTGCCACCAAGTGGGCAGACCTGGATAGAGCTCCTGGCTCCTGGTTCCTGGCTTTGGCCTGGCCTGGCTTCGGCTGTTGTGGTCATTTGGGAAATGAACCAGCAAATTGAAGATCAGTCTGTGCCTGTCTGTCTCTTTCTCTGTCTCTCTGCCTCCCCTCAGCCCCAACTCTGTGTTGCTTTACCTTCCAAATAAATACATGTTTGAAAGAGAGACAAAATAAATAAATTGTATAGAACTTTCTGAAACATATCCTGGCTTGAAAGCAGAGCCTTCCATTCCTTGGTTTACTCATTTGAAAGCTGAGACACAGTATTTTGTTTTTTTCAGTATTTCATCATTATTGAAAGAAGGAAGGGATTCTAGGAAAATGCCCACCACCCTCATCCCAAAACAGGAAACAAACAGGCTTAATGCAGTGGATTTTGGAACTCCAACCTCTCAAGAAGCTTGAGATCAGGAAGTTTTTCAGAATACTTTGCAGTTTTAAATAATCAACAGGATGTGTATGTGCCGTTGTAGTGAAATCAGGAGATTATCAGGGAGAGTGTTTCAGACTGTCTCCTCTGCTCTCACTGTGTGACTTCAGATGGACGTCGGGCTGCAGAAGACTAGGAAACAATGCAGTCAGAATACTTATCATGACTTAAGAAAGTAAAAGAAATTGACTTTCTAAATGTAGCTATGGATATAGCAACAAATATTGTTACTTAGAAATAAAAATCATTTATGCAATTTCTTAAAATATTTGAAGTCATTATGTAAAGCTTGGGGAAGTATATGACATTTAAGAATCGGGCATGAGTATGTTGTTCTGTGTTACACTATTAAGTTTCTGGATAATAAGAAGCTTACTCCAAGCACTAAAATGTTGTCTCTAACTCATATTTAAATTGTGAGACTTAGATCTTGTCTTAGTAAATACTGCACAATATTTTTTCTCCTTGATAAAGTAGGCTGTTTGTTTTTAACCAGGCTAAATAGTGGATAGTTCCTTAGAAATGCTTGCCTTTCTTTTTCACAATTTACCTGACACTGATTCATGGTAAATAGAAATTTTATTTTCTGACAAGCTGCTTGTGAATGAGTTACCATTTTGGGGTCAGAAGGTAAGACAGAGACTTCTGATAGGAGGAGAGAGGGGTAATTCTTCCCAAAAAATGTCTGGACTTTCTCTTATTGCATGAATTGGCCTTAGCAGAGTTACCCATAATGTGTTAATGACTATTGCTACCACAGTCTTATTTCTTTATACATGTCCTTCTGTCAACTTTGAGTGTGTTCACCTTCTCATCTCCCTAACTAATGCTTATCCTTTAAAATTCAACTCAAAAGTTGGTTTCTTTAGGTAGCTCCAACCCCAGATAGTCCCAGTGTAATCACAAGTGTCCTTAACAGATGGAACAGGGAAGCAAGAGTCGATGTTGGAGTGACACATGTGAGAAAACTGCCCAATGTCAGCTTTTTTTTTTTTTTTAAGATTTACTTATTTACTTGAAAGGCAGTTAGAGACAGAGAGAGAGAGAAAGGGAGGGAGGGAAGGAGGGAGGGAGGTCTGTCTTCCACCTGCTGGTTTACTCCCCAAATGGCCGCAATGGCCACAGCTAGGCAGATCCAAAGCCAGGAGCTTGGAGCTTCTTCCAGGTCTCCCACACGGGTGCAGGAGCCTAAGCATATGGGCCATCTTCCACTTCTTTCCCAGGCCATAGCAGAGAGCTAGATCGGAAAAGGAGCAGCTGGGACTCGAACTGGTGCCCATATGGTATGCCGGCACTTTGCAGGTGGCAGGCTTTATCCACTATCCCACAGCACTGGTCCCCCAATGTCAGCTTTAAAGATGGAAGATAGGCACAAGCCAAGGAATGTGAGAGTTACTAAAAGTTGGAAACCCACATAGATTGGTTAGATTCTGGCCGCTAGAAATGTAGGATAATAAATTTGTATTATTTTAAGCCACCAAATTTGTGGTAGTTTGAAACAGCAACCATCAGAAAGTAATGTATCTACAGAATGTTTTAAAATAAGCTTTTGATTTTAAATAATTCAACTCACAAGAAATTCCTAAATTAATAGAGTCTCTTGTGTGTAGATAACCCACCTTCCCAAATAGTAATATAATCATAGCACATTATAAAATCCAAGAATACACCTCAGTACTATACTACTGAGTATACCCTCTATAATTTTGACTTCTGGAAGCATGTTTATGTCTTATTTGAGAAAACAATGAGATTAATCAGGATAGGAAAAAAAATCTTAAAACTAAAATTATATAGAAACAAATTCCAAGGGCTAACATTGTGGCATAGTGGTTTAAGCCACAGTCTGTAGTGCTAGCATTTCATATAGGAGTGCTGGTTTAAGTCCTGGCTGATCCACTTCTGACCCAACTCCCTGCTTGGGTGCCTGGGAAGGCAGCAGATGATGATCCAGGTGCTTGAGTCCATGAGGGAGACTCACATGGAGTTCCTAGCTTCTGGCTTTGGTCTACTCAAGACTCAGCCATTGTGCAAGTGAACAAATACATGAAAGATTTCCCTCTCCCCCTCCCCATCCTCCTCTGTCACTCTGCCTTTCAAACAAATAAATACATCTTTCAAAAAGAAAATAAGAAGCTCCACTATCTTTCAAGTGCATAACATAACCACACTAAAGATGGGAGGGGAGAAGCTATTCAAAATAGGAAATACAATATTTGTCTACCTAACCTCAGTTTTTAACAATTTTGAGGAGAGAATTTCTAGTAAACTCCTTTTTGTTCACTTGGTGCTTTGAGTTAGTGACTGAAACAGTTCTGAAACTATTTTACAAGTAATATTAGATTTAGCAAGTAAATAAATTTCAGTACCTAGAATCTTGGTCTTTAATACTATTCATCACTAGAAAGTACCAACTCTCTGGAGAAACGAATGATTTAGGTAGGAGCAAAATATATACAATATAAGCCTGGATGATTTTGTTAAACTAGAAAGTGGTAAAGAACTATAGGACCTACATTAAAGGAGTTCCCTCTGTTTACATCCAGGACATATTTAGCACCAAACACAATTGAATGCAGTCATGACTTAAAGACTCTTAGGAGGGAAAGAAAGAACCTATGAGTTCATATAAATGAAGGAATGGATGAATGTAAGTAACAGGGATGAAATGGGAGAACTGCTTACTACAGAATGCCAGGTGCAGACTGGTGAATATGGAGGGAGTGCTGGATTTGGAAAGTCATTTTATTATCATCACAGTAAAGACTTAGGCAAGAATTATCAATAAATGCCAAGTCTAGGTAGACATAACAAGATTGTTTACCAAGTCTTTTTTCTTTAATATTTATTTTTATTTGAAAGGCAGAGTTACTGAGATGGAGAGAGCAAGATCTTTCATCTGCTGATTGACTCCTAAATGGTTGCAACAGCTGGGCTGGGCCAGGTGAAAGCCAGCCTGGAACCAGGTTCCCCATATGGGTGCAGTAGCCCAAGGACTTAGGCCATCTTCCTCTGTTTTCCCAGGCACGTCAGCAGGAAGCTGGACTAGAAGTGGAGCAGCCAAGACTTGAACCATGTCCATAAGGGATGCCAGCATTTTTAAAAATATATATTTATTTATTTGAAGGCAGAGATACAGAGAAAAGGGGGTGAGGAGGGGGAGAAAGAATACTTCTATCCACTGGTTCACTCTGCAAATGGCCACAACAGCTGAGGCTAGGCTAGATCAAAGAAAGCACCCAGGAGCTTCTTCTGGGTCTCCCACATTGGTGACAGGAGCCCAAGGACTTGGGCCATCTTGTACTGCACTCCGAGGCACATTCACAGGGAGTTGGATCAGAAGTGGAGCAGCCAGGACACAACTCTGTGCTCATATGGGATGCCGGCACTGCAGGCAGCAGCTTCCCTTTATGCCACAGCACTGGCCCTGGGATGCCAGCATTGCAGGCCGTGGCTTAACCAACTGCGCCACAATGCCTGCCCCTTAAAATGTCTTGCTACACACTGTTTTTGAGTTACAAGGAAAGACATCAGTTATATTTTTGTAGAAATTGGACAGCATTGGCTAAATTTGGGAAAGCAAAATTAACATGTCAAAGGAAGTACTTCTGGTTATGGCAATATAAAGAATTTAACAAGCTGCTTCTCCCCCCCCCCCAAAAAAAAAGTATAAAATTGGACAAAATTGTTGAGACATTCAAGGAAACAGTAAAATGTAACCCATACTCTGGGTTGATTGATTCTGATTGGCCCAATACTGTTTTTAACAGATAAAGACATTAAATCAACCACTATAAATATGCTAAAAGGAGCTCATGGAAACCAAATTGAAAGAATGGAAGTAAAATCTAATAACAGACTCAACACCTAAGCGATCTTAATAATGAAATAAAAACTGTAGGAGAAAACACTAAATAGAAATTATAAAATTGGTGGACAGTGTTGTGGTGTGGTTGGTGAAGCTATAGCCTGTGATGCCAGCATCCTGTGTGGGCATTGGTTCATGTTCCAGCTTTACCACTCCCAATCCAGCTCCCTGCTAATGTGCCTGGGAAAGCAGCAGAAGATGGCTCAAGTACTTAAACCCCTGCCACACATATGGGAGACTCAGATGGAGTTCCAGGTTCCTTTTTTTGGCTTGGCCTACCCCTGGATGTCACAGCCATTTGGGGGTGAACCAGCAAATAAAAGATCTCTTTCTCTTTTTATCTCCTTTTATCTCTGTAATTCTGCTTTTCAAGTAAATAACTAAATATTTAAATGGAAAAAGTATAGAATTGAATAGTACAAAAACAAAATGTTTACTACTTAGGCTTAACAACACATTTGAGACAGCAGAAGTAACAATCAGTAAAATAAGTGAACAGTCAGTAGAAATGATCCAGTGTGAAGAAGAGAGAGAAAGAGATAGTGATAATATCAACAGATACTCAAGGAACTTGAAACAATAATAGCATGGTTGTATTGGGTATCTCCAGTAGATAATGGTGGGGATGGTTAGAAGAAAATATTTAAAGAAATAATGCTGAAAAACTTCAAAGTTGATGAAAATCAATCTGTAGATCTTAGAGCTTGGTGAAGACTGAGTAAACAGTAAACAATTTCTCCGATAGATAAAACATGATTGATATTTCTAAAAGGATCAAAATTCTTAACAGCAAAAGAAAAGTGAAGTGATTTATCAGTTGAACCAGTTGAACAATAATTTGACTATGATCTCCGGGGGCCAGCACTGCGGCTCAATAGGCTAATTCTCCACCTGCAGCACCGGCACACCAGGTTCTAGTCCCGGTCGGGGCGCCGGATTCTGTCCCAGTTGCCCCTCTTCCAGGCCAGCTCTCTGCTGTGGCCAGGGAGTGCAGTGGAGGATGGCCCAAGTGCTTGGGCCCTGCACCCGCATGGAGACCAGGAGAAGCATCTGGCTCCTGCCTTCGGATCAGCGCGATGTGCCAGCCACATCGGCCATTGGGGGGTGAACTAATGGAAGGAAGACCTTTCTCTCTGTCTCTCTCTCTCTCACTGTCCACTCTGCCTGTCAAAAAAATAAAATAAAAAAGTGAATGCTGGACAGGGGGTTAAGCTGCCACTTGGGATGCCCACATCCCTTTTCAGAGTGCCTGATTGGAATCCCAGCTGCTCCACTTCCCATCCAGCTTACTGATAATGTACATCCCAAGAGGTAGCAGATGATGACGTAAGTGTGTAAGTCCTCCCACCCACACTGGAGACCAGATAGTATTCCAGGCTCCAGGTTTTGACCTGGTGCAGCCTAGTGAATCAGCAGATGAAAGATTCCTTCTCTCCTCTGTGTCACTTTGCTTTTCAAATAGATAAACATTTAAAAGCTTACTTCATAATGGTGTAGACAGACATAGCTGCACATACACCCAACCCATTCCCACACATGGCTGGAAATATCCAATATGTCTGTAGGGTTGGCACACCCACTCCTCATCGTGTACCTGAGTCCTATGTGTACTAGATACCTCGGTACTTCTGAGATGCCCAAAGAAAGAGGCATGGAAGTGAGCAGTACTCAAGCTCCATCCAAACTGACTCCTTTGAATAATCAGTTAGGTCCTGCCCCAAGCACCACCGCCTACCCTATAAAAGGAAGACCCCAACTTTCACAGGGGCAGCAGCTCTTCCTTTGAGAAGGAAGGTTGCCTGTGCTTATGTCTGAGTATGTGCTATCTGTTTCAACTCCTACCCACCTTATATATATCTCCTTTTGTATATTCTAATGTGGAGCCAAGAACTTGGATCAAGCCTTGCTTTTGTTGAATTCCTCACAACAATAACAATATGAAAAGAATCATTTTGGGGAGCTCTATAATTTGGTATGTGAAGTGTGCTTTGGCATCTCCTTTTGCATACCTGGCAATGAATCTCCTTTGTGTTTTCATTTTACCATTTCCCTATCAGACTCTAGAAAACATTCACCATACTCCACATACCGTGAGGTACTATACAAGGAAATTCAATATGGTATTGTCTGCATCTCAGAACTGGCAGCATTGTAAATGTTTCTCAGTAGGTACAGAATAAATTCAAAGCTGATTTATATAATAGTGGGTATTTGGTTTAAAAAAGTAATAGATTTTGATGATATAGTCAATAGAAAACTTAAGTTGCAGGGAAAGGTATATAGATTTAAAAAAGAGTCCCATATGTCTGCCAGTTCAAGTTCCAGCTACTCCACTTATGATCCAGCTTCCTACTAATGGCCTGGGAAAGCAGCAGAAGATGGTCTGAGTCCTTGGGCCCCTGTGCCTGTGTGGGAGATCTGGAAGAAGCTCTTTTTGTTTGTTTGTTTGACAGGCAGAGTGGACAGTGAGAGAGAGAGACAGAGAGAAAGGTCTTCCTTTGCTGTTGGTTCACCCTCCAATGGCCGCCACGGCTGGCGCGCTGCGGCCTACGCACCGCGCTGATCCAATGGCAGGAGCCAGGTACTTCTCCTGGTCTCCCATGGGGTGCAGGGCCCAAGTACCTGGGCCATCCTCCACTGCACTCCCTGGCCACAGCAGAGAGCTGGCCTGGAAGAGGGGCAACCGGGACAGAATCCGACACCCCGACCAGGACTAGAACCCAGTGTGCCAGCGCTGCAAGGTGGAGCATTAGCCTAGTGAGCCGCGGCGCTGGCTGGAAGAAGCTCTTGACTTCTAGCTTTGGTCTGGCCCAGCCCCAGCAGTTGCAGCCATTTGGGGAGTGAACCAGTTGTTGGAAGATCTCTCTCTCTCTACTGCTCCCTCATTCTGTAACTCTGCCTTTTAAATAAATTATTAAAAATACAGTTATAAAATCATCAGAGGAATTAACTGACAAACTTAAAAAATAATATTTAACACTGAAGAAGTCAAGGGGGAACAGTGGAACAAAATAAAAGACTTAAGAAATGCTAAATGGGGCCTGCGCTGTGGCACAGTGGGTTAAAGCCCTGGCTTGAGGTGCTGGCATCCCATATGGGCACCAGGATTCCATATGGACACCGGTTCTAGTCCTGGCTGCTGCTCTTCTGATCCAGCTCTCTGCTATGGCCTGGGAAAGCAGTGGAAAATGGCCCAAATGCTTGGGCCCCTGTACCCAAGTGGGAGACCCCAAAGAAGCTCCTGACTCCCAGCTTTGGATCGGCGCAGCTGCGGCTGTTGTGGCCATCTGGGGAGTGAACCAGCAGATGGAAGACTGCTCTCGCTGTCTCTCTCTCTCTCTCTAACTCTTTCAAATAAAATAAATCTTAAAAAAATATGCTAAATAAAGAGCAAAATGGCTGACAAATCTTCCATATCAACAGTTAAACTAAGTGTAAATGCACCAATCTCTCAATTCCAAAGGCAGAGCTTGTCAAACTACATATTTTAAAAATATTTATTTATTTATTTGAAAGAATTATGCAGAGAGAGAGAGAGAGAGGTCTTCCATCTGCTGGTTCACTCCCCAATTGGCCACAACGACCAGAGCTGCACCGATCCAAAGCCAGGAGCTTCTTCCAGGTCTCCCATGTGTTTACAGGGATCCAAGGGCTTGGGCCATCCTGTACTGCTTTCCCAGGCCATACTAGAGAGTTGGATTGGAAGTGGAGCAGCCAGGACTCAAACCAGTGTGCCCGCACTGCAGGTGGTGGCTTTACCTGCTACGCCACAGCACTGGCCCCCAAACTACATTTTAAAAAGGACGTTCAAACTGTTTGCTATGAACAAGAGAAACATTTGACCAGCTGTCATCAAATATGGTCCAGTGGCCAAAGCAGACTCAAGTTGTTTTTGTATAACTTACGAGCTAAGGTTTGTTCTTGAAATTTTTTTAGATTTTTTAAAATTAATTAATTATTGAGCTACAGAAGACAGAGGGAGAGACAGAAAGGTTTTCTATCCACTGGTTCACTCCCCAGATGGCTCAATGACCAGAGTTGAATCGATCTGGAACTAGGAGCTTCCTCCAGGTCTTCCGAGTGGGTGCAGGGGCCCAAGCACTTGGGCCATTTTCCACTGCTTTCCCAGGCCATTAGCAGAGAGCTGGATCAGAAGAGCAACAGCTGTGACACAAACCAGTGACCATATGGGTTGCTGGCGCTGCAGGTAGAGGCTTAGCTACAGTGCCAACCCCTGTTCTTTAGTTTTTTTTTTTTTTAAACCTATTTTTGGCCGGCGCCGCGGCTCAGTAGGCTAATCCTCCGTCTTGCGGTGCCGGCACACTGGGTTCTAGTCCCGGTCGGGGCACCGGATTCTGTCCCATTGGAGGGTGAACCAACGGCAAAGGAAGACCTTTCTCTCTGTCTCTCTCTCTCACTGTCCACTCTGCCTGTCAAAAAAAAAAAAAAAAAACCTATTTTTATTTATTTTGTTTTGTTTGAAGGACAGAGATCTTCCATCCCCTGCTTCACTCTCCCAAGTATATCAGCCAAGAGAGGGCCAGGCTGGTAACAGGAATCCATAACTCAATCAGGTCTCCAACATGGGAATCAGGGACCCGGTGCTTGAGCCCTCACCTTCTGCTTCCCAGAATGCTAAGCATGAAGCTAGATCAGAAGCATAGAACCTGAGATTCAAATCAGGCACTGCTATATGGGACGCAGGTGTCCCAAATGGTGACGTAATCCCTGTGCCAAATACCTACCCATGTGCTTCATTTTTTAAAGTTTTTTTTTTTTTAAAGGATATACAAGCAGCAAACAATTTGAAAATAAAACTAGTGTAACCATTCCTTTACATTATGTCTAAAAGAGTAAAGTGCCCAGGAATAAATTTAATCAAGAGTGTGAAAGGCTTGTTCTTTGGAAATTACAAAACATTGGCTGAAGAAATAAAGGCTACTCATGTTCATGGATTGGAAGATTCAGTGTTGTTAGGATATTGGTATTATGCAAAGCAATTTAAAGATACAGTGCACTCTTATCAAAACTCTAATGACCTTTTTTGTAGAAAGGGAAAAGCTAGCCGGCGCCGCGGCTCACTAGGCTAATCCTCCGTCTTGCGGTGCCAGCACACTGGGTTCTAGTCCCAGTCAGGGTGCCGGATTCTGTCCCAGTTGCCCCTCTTCCAGGCCAGCTCTCTGCTGTGGCCAGGGAGTGCAGTGGAGGATGGCCCAAGTGCTTGGGCCCTGCACCCCATGGGAGACCAGGAGAAGCACCTGGCTCCTGCTATCGGATCAGCGTGGTCCGCCGGCAGCCATTGGAGGGTGAACCAGCGGCAAGAGAAGACCTTTCTCTCTGTCTCTCTCTCTCTCTCACTGTCCACTCTGCCTGTCAAAAAAAAAAAAAAAAAACAAAAAAACAAAAAAACAAAAACTGATCCTTAAATTTGTGTGGAATTTTGTGGTATATTTAATAACCAAAGCAATATTGAGGAAGAACAGAGTTTGAAGGTTCAGCTCACTCTTCCCAATTTCAAACGTACTACAAAGCTTCAGTAAGCAAATAGTATGACCTTGGCATAGTATAGACACATAGAGCAGTGGATACAATTGAGAGTCCAGAAATGAACTCATACATTTATGGTGAATTGATTTTTGACAAGAGTAGCAAAACTGTAAGATGAGTCTCTTCAGCAAATGGTTCTGACACCAGCATCCCAGTACAGTACAGAACAAGTACAGGTTTTCAAGTCCCCACTACTATGCTTCTGATCTGGCTCCCTGCTAATGCACCTGGGAAATTAGCAAATGATGGTTTGGTCACCCATGTTGGAGACTCAGTTGGAGTTCCTGGCTCCTGGCTTCAGCCTTGCCTAGCCATGGCTGTTGTAGGCATTTGGGGAATAAATGCGTGGATAGAAGATATTCTCATCCTTCCCCTCCCACTATGCCTACCAAGTAAATAGATATTTACAAAACATTAGAAAACAACAATGCATTATCATTTTGTATTCACCAGCATTGATACAATTTTTTTTTAAAAAAGGAAAAGGTGTGTTATTGCAGATGTAAAGAAATTAGAACATTCACATATTGCTGGTGGAAATGTAAAGTAGTTCAAGTGCTGTGTAAAACAGTTCCTTTAAAGATTAAACATGGCAGTCATATGTAACCTTACAGTTAAACTTTTAGGTATATTTATACAAAAGAATTAAAAATGGATACTAAGGCCAGCACCACAGCTCACTAGGCTAATCCTCCACCTGCAGCACCAGCACCCTGGATTCTAGTCCCGGTTGCTCCTCTTCCAGTCCAGCTCTCTGCTGTGGCCCAGGAGTGCAGTGGAGGATGGCTCAAGTGCTTGGGCCCTGTACCCGCATGGGAGACCAGGAGAAGCACCTGGCTCCTGGCTTCGTATTGGCACAGCACGCTGGCCATAGCAGCTATTTGGGGGGTGAACCAACAGAAAAGGAAGACCTTTCTCTCTGTTTCTCTCTCTCTCACACTGCCTAACTCTGCCTGTCAAAAAAAAAAAAAAAAAAAAAAAAAAAAAGGATACTGAAACAGGTACATGTGTATGCATGTTGAGAGAAGGACTATTCCAAGTAGCTAAAAGATAGCAAAAACCCAGATGTGCATCTAAAGGATGAATGGATGGGAAATCAAAATGAGGTATATGCATAAAATGGAATAATGCTGTTCAGGCATGAAAAGGAATGAAGTACTAAAATGTTACAGGTTAATGTTATAGGTTGTTAGACTTGATTTTAAAATATATCAAATATATATTTATTTTAAGTAGAGAAAGTCCTGAGTTACAAAGACAGGGGTAACATTATGATGCAGCTAGATAAGCAACCATTTGTGATATCTGCATGCCTTATCAAAGTTCCTGTTTAAGTCTCAGCTGCTCTACTTCCAATGCAGCTTTCTGATAATGCACATGGGAAAGCAGCAAATGATGGCCCAAGTAGTTGGGCCTTTACCACTCACTTGGGAGACCCAGATGGAGTTCTTGGCTCCTTGCTTCAGCCTAACCCAGCCTTGGCTATTGCAGCCACTTTGGGAGTGAAGTAGCAGGTGGAAGGTTATCTCTTGCCCTCTCCCTCACCCTATCAACTCTGCCTTTTCAAAAAATAAATCTTTTAAAAAAACAAAGTAGTAAAAAAATAGAAGCTATACCAAATTTCAAATCAAAGTCTAATTATGTTAATGTCAGATTTACTTTAATGGGAAAAAGTTAGCAGAACAATGCCATTGTCTAAAACAGGAACTTAAGTACAGACCTTGGAGATAAAGTTGAGAAGAAGTTAATAGTATATTTCCAATCAACCATTATTATCAATGAGTGTTACACTGACTTGGAAAGTAAAGATAAAACAGTATCTGGGAAAACAAAGACCCACAGGTTGTATGCAATTTATAGTTTATCCTGATATTTCCCTTTGGAGATTCCAAAAATATTGGCTTTCTTTTTTCTTTTTTTTTATGTCATTTTAAGTCTGATTGTTGGCAGCACTCAGTAAGTTTTTTCTCTTGTGTTTTCAGGAATTCAGAACGTCCTCAGCCTCTTCTGTGCAGTACTCACAGAAAATAAGGTTCTCTTCCATTCTGCAAGTTTCCAGAGACTTAGTGATGCTTGTAGAGCCCTGGAATCTTTAATGTTTCCTCTTAAATATAGGTGAGATTTTTTTATTTGATAATTTTATTTATGCCAGAATTATACACTGCTTATTGATAAGTCAAAATGTCATGACATAATGGTTTTTAACTGCATAAATGTAAATTCTAAAGTGATGCCATTATGTGAGTCATAATTCTGATAAAACCTAGCCTAGACTTTGGAACTTTTCCAGATTTTCCATTATGGAGTGTTGACTAATTTCGTGAAAACAACATTTAAATAGTATTGTCAGCAATACTTAATTTTCTCTTAATATAGTTTGTGATAAAAATATTCAGTAAGTGTTGACCATTGGTATTAAAGAATTATTGATTTTAGATATTTTAATAATGTTGCCATTTATTAATAAAGAGGCCTTATCTGTTTTAGACATCTCCTAAAGTATTTATAGATTAACAATACAGTAATGATATCTAGGGTTTGCTTTATAATAATAGAGTAGAAAAAAGAACAAAAGTGAGTTGAAAGATATGTATATAGATATGAATATAGCCATGGATTGGTATTGTCAAATCTGGGTTGGATAATGAGGCTTCATAGTAATTTTTTCCTTCTCTGTGTATTTAAAGGATTTGTTGAAATTTTCTACAACAAAAAGTATAAAAACAAAACAAAGTAAACATTAATGCCTAATAGTGCTATAAGGAGAATATCTTTAATAATAGTGTTCAATTAATTTGATAATTGTAGTATCTAGGAAACATAAACCTATACAAACTAGGTAAAATTTTCAACTCTCTCAATAATTTCCTTAAAAATTTTTGTTTGTCTATATGCTCTTAACCTTTTAAATAAGATAAAGTCTTTTTGGTCTTAATTTTTTTAGCTGTTCTTAATGAATGTAAACATTATATATAGAAGATAAGATTTGAATGATTATTTTTATTTTTATTTTTTTTAATTTTTTTTTAATTTTTTTTGACAGCCAGAGTGGACAGTGAGAGAGAGAGACAGAGAGAAAGGTCTTCCTTTTGCTGTTGGTTCACCCTCCAATGGCCGCCACGGCCGGCGCGCTGCGGCCAGCGCACCGCGCTGATCCGATGGCAGGAGCCAGGAGCCAGGTGCTTTTCCTGGTCTCCCATGGGGTGCAGGGCCCAAGCACCTGGGCCATCCTCCACTGCGCTCCCTGGCCACAGCAGAGAGCTGGCCTGGAAGAGGGGTAACCGGGACAGAATCCAGCGCCCCGACCGGGACTAGAACCCGGTGTGCCGGTGCTGCAAGGCGGAGGATTAGCCTAGTGAGCCACGGCGCCGGCCTGAATGATTATTTTATATAGAGAAATTATTGCCCCATGTTGAGAGCAGAGGCCTTATCAGGGAGTCAGTATTACTGTCTGATGTCAGGTTTCTAAATAAAGCAAATATTTTCAAACAATATTAAGGGGCTGGCGCAGTGGCTCACTTGGTTAATCCTCTGTCTGCAGCACGGCATCCCATATGGGCGCCAATTCTAGTCCCGGTTGCTTCTCTTCCAGTCCCGCTCTCTGCTGTGGCCCAGGAAGGCAGTGGAGGATGGCCCAAGTGCTTGGGCCCCTGCACCCTCATGGGAGACCAGGAGGAAGCACCTGGCTCCTGGCTTTGGATTGGCATAGGTCCGGCCGTAGCGGCTGTTTTGGGGGGTGAACCAATGGAAAGAAGACCTTTCTCTCTGTCTCTCTCTCACTGTCTAACTCTGTCAAATAAATAAAAACAAAGTTAAAATACCTGAAGAGACGACTTGCCTAAGAGAAATGAGATAAGTAAGTTGGCTTAGGTTCCATTTACTTTATATTGTTTTATCTGATCATATCTTTCACATGAATATTTTTAATTGCTCCTTTCAAGATTTTCATATTAATAAGGGTGATAGTATTATTGATAATTTGTAAGCATAGGTAATCTAAAATTTATCTAGCATAAACATGAAAGAAAATGCTTATATCACTGTATAAGAAATATATTTGACAAAATGTTTTTATTATTTCCAGCTATCCATATATTCCCATTCTCCCAGCACAACTACTAGAAGTTCTAAGTTCCCCAACGCCTTTCATTATTGGAGTACATTCTATCTTTAAAACTGATATCCATGAACTTGTAAGTATTCATTTTTTAAAATAAGCTGCTTTAATTTTTTTAAAGATTTATTTATTTGAAATGGCTACACAGAGAGGGAGAAGGGAGAGAGAGAGAAGGAAAGAGAGAAAGACATCTTCCATCCACTGGTTCATTCTCTAGATAGTTGGAAAGGCTAGGGCTGCGCCAGGCCCAGGCTGGGAGCCAGGGGCTTCATCTGAGTGGGTAGCAGAGGCACAAACACTTGGACAATCGTTATCTGCTTTTCCCAGGCCATTAGCAGGGAGCTGGGTTGGAAGTGGAGCAGCCAGGACGTGAACCTGTGCCCATATGGTCTATTGCCATCGCAGTTGGCAGCTCTACCCCTACATCACAGTAACAGCCCCTAAGTATTCATTTTTTTTTAAGGTTCCAGTTATTGAGTCTTAATGTCAATCATATTTCTTTGAGTCCTATGACATTTCAAATTACTACCATTTTCATATCTCTTAAATTTCCAGCAGACATTATTGGCTGAAGGAAAAGCATCACTGAAAAGTCTAAATATGTTAATTTTGTCTTACAAGCAAGTATGGAAGATTTTAAAAAAGAATTCATTAACATTCTTTTTTTAAAAGATTTATTTATTTATTTACTTGGTTACTTACTTACTTGAATGGCAGAATGATGGAAGCAGGGTTGGGGTTGAGGAGTGCAGCAGGGAGAAGTAGAGAGAGAGATCTTGCATCCACTGGTGCACTCCCTAGATGTCCCCAATAGCCAGGGCTGGGCCAGGTCGAAGTCAGGAGCCAGGAATTCCATCCAGGTGTCCCATGTGAGTGGCACGGACATAAGTACTTTGGGCCATAATTCACTGCTTTCCCAGGCAAATTAACAGGAAGCTGGATTGAGAGCAGAGCATTCAGGATTTATGGGATGCAGGTGTCATAAACGGTGGCCTAACCCACTGTGCCACAACCATCTCCATTAATATTCCTAAATACTACTCTTTTTGACATGTTAACTTTATCTTTCTGTATTCCTATCCTATATATAAAAAAGGAAGATAAACCAATCCATTAATTAGTGTTATACTTTAGTTATTAGTGTTTAATTTATTCATAATTTTAATTAAGACCTATCTTATATTGAGTGGTGCGGGTCAGCATTATGGCACAGCTGGTTAAGCTACTGCCTGCAATGCCAGCATACCGTAGTGGAGCACCGGTTCTGGTCCTGGCTGTTCCACTTTCAATCCAGCTCCCTGGTGGTGCTCCTAGGAAAGCAGCAGAAAATTGCCCAAGTGCATGGGCCTCTTACACCCACATGGGAGATCGGGGTGGAGTTTCTGGCTCCTAGTTTCAGCCTGGCCAATCCTTAAAATGTCATTTGAGGAGTGAACCAGCAGAAGGAAGATATCGGGCAGCGGTGGGGCAGGGGGAAGGAGTGTCTGTGTCTGTCTGTCTCTCCATCTCTGTCACTCAGCCTTTCAAATAAATAAATCTTTAAAAGCATTTGCAAAAAGTGATGGGTTTCTAGTGGAACACAGGTTTGGTATGAGATCCACCAAATTTTTGTATTCTTAATGTCTGTGAATGGAAATACTAGAGAAGGAAAAGGGGACTCTGTGTTCAAACAGAAATAATTTCTGAAATTTTCATTTCTGAAATAATGCTTTTAGAATTCTGTATCATACTTTAAAAGGAATTGAAACAAAATAAAGAATCTAGAGAGAAGAACATCCATGGGTGTCAGGAATTTAGAAAGATAATATCCTAAGGAAATTTTGTCAGGTGATAATCTGATACTATTTGATAACTGAAATATTTAAGTGACTGTCACAGGGAGGAAGGATAATACCTTTTTTTTGAAGGATAATACCATTTTTTTGAAGGATAATACCATTTTTTGTAGTTCAAGCTAAAATGTAATCAATATACATAGGGAATATATAAACAGATTTCTGCATAATATAAACATTTCCAGCTATTAGAGTTGACCAGTAATTTCTTTATGTGAGATGAGGCATATACTCTCAAACATTGTAACTGAAGGGTCGACTACATCATAATTGTAATCTGCAAATTCTTTGTTTTTTTTTTTTAAAGGTTTATTTATTTGAGAGGCAGAGTTAGAGAGAGAGAGAAGGAAAGACAGAAAAGTCCTCCATCCATTGGTTCGCTCCCCAAATGGTGGCAACGGCTGAAAGCCAAATACTTCTTCTAGGTCTCCCATGAGAGTGCAGGGGCCCAAGCACTTGGACCATCTTCCACTGCTTTCCCAGGCCATACAGGCGGAGGCTTAGCCTACTAAGCCCATAATCTGCAAATTCTTAACTCTTTGTAATTCTCCTCTTTTAGTTGTAAATGCTAGCAAAGAAGTAACCTCTGTTGGTACTTACATAATAATTATTGTTGTAATCACAACAGAGCTGTCATTTAACAGAAAATTATTCAACATCATAATTATTAATAAGACCTGTATTTGTTTCCCTAAGCTTAAATGTGAATAACTAGTTCCTATTTAATTCTGATATTACCATATAAAAATATATATAAATCAATAGACATTTCAGGAAAATTTAATCAGCACTAATTTGAAGCATGCCCTTCTGGTTTATAGATAATTTTATTAGCAATAAATATAAGCAGCAGTGGAGGTAATTAAAACCAGGTGCTGGCAAATTAAATTTGTCAAATTTTAATTAATAAATGAAAATTGACTTATAATCATATTATCAGTGTAACAACAGGCTAGTTTTTCTTACATTTTTATGTAAATTATTTTTAATAGACTCTTGTAAAATGTGTAAAGTAAGTTTTTTCTTAAATACCTAACAGGGCCCTTTTGATGTATACTAATTGCTTTGTTAACTTTTATAATAAATACTGGTTTACTAAAGATATAGCTAAACTACCATAATAGCGTATCCAAAGTGGAATTTACCCCTCATGTACCAGTTCATAGAGATGTTCAGTTTTTCAAGGGCAGTTTGCTCCATAAAGTCATTCAAAGCTGAACTTTCTTTCCTTCTTGTTTCTCTATCTATGCATAAGGATTATTTGCTTCCAGTTCATGAGTTTAGCCTATACGAAAAGGAAAGACATAGTAGAGCATTACATACTCCTGTCTTGGAGGGCTGAAACTGTATACATCACTTCTCGTGTTTTATGGGCACAAACTTAGTCACCTAAGTACAAAAGAAGCTGGAAAAATACAGAGTACAGGGAACCCATGAACTCAGAATTCTGTTAATAAGGACAACTAAGTTATTTCCACACTTAGATTCTCTCATTTTGAATTAGGGCCAAATTAATTTGCTTAACAACAAATATATTTTGTTAATTATAGGCTCCTTTTTTTTTAAATCTCTTTCAGTTAGATGTAATCATAGCAGATTTGGATGGAGGAACTATTAAAATTCCTGAATGCATTCACCTGTCTTCCCTTCCAGAGCCACTTCTACATCAGACTCAAGCAGCTCTTTCTTTGGTATGACTTATTTTTTTAAATAGTGATTTTCGCCTGATGTAAATCTGACACTAAGTTAGTTGAAATTTATAAAACATTGTAAATTTAATTATATAAGAAAGAGAATTATATGGTTGAAACATGGTTTATTCTGATACAGTATTTAGAATTCTCCCTTTACTAGGTAAAGTATATTCTTTAGAATATACTTTGAATCCTAACTCAATATTTGTTCTACCTTCATTCTTTTATTCAGTTTATTTATTGCTATTATGTATTAAAGACTGCGCTGGGTATTGGGAATACTCTTATGAAGCCAAGATAAAACTCTTCCTCTAAATTCCTAAATCCCCTAAAATCCTCACTTTTGAAATTTTACCTCTGTTTCTAACCTCCATATTGGCGTCCCATTTCTTCTTGGTAGATACAGTGCTTGCAAAGCTGTGTGATGTTATCTTGCCAGTGTTTTCAGATTACTACAGAAAAACATTACTTGCTTATACTTTTAATTGTCTAGCATTTCATGCAGTAAGATTTTTTTGCTTTTTGCTTTTTTTTTTAAGATCCATCTATTTGTTTGAAAGGCAGAGTTAGATCTTCCATCCCCTGGTTCGCTCCCCAAATGGCCACAATGGCCAGAGCTGAGCCAATCTGAAGTCAGGAGCCAGGAGCTTCCTCTGTGTCTCCCACATGAGTGCAAGGGCCCAAAGACTTGGGCTGTTTTCTCCCTTTCCAGGCCATAGCAGAGAGCTGGATCGGAAGTGGAGCAGCTGGGACTTAAACCGGCGCCCATATGGGATTCCGGCACTGCAGGCAGCCCCTTTACCCGCTACTCCACAGCGCCAGCCCCACAGTAAAGTTAATTTTAAAATATATTGTGGCCTGGGTTTTCTTGTTGATACAAGTTTAATTCTTTTGTATTATTTTACCTTAGTTGATTTTTTAAAAAAAGATTTATTTTTTTGAGAAGCATACTATGGCAAGAGCCTCAGATGGTCACCGACATCATAAATGAGAGTGTTAATTGTTAAAGGAACAACAGAAGTCACTGTACTTACTCCCCATGTAGGACCTCCATCCGTAATGAGTTTTACTATGAGAATCCACTGCAAATCTTGTTCTCAAACTGTACTCTATATGTTATGTGTGTGTGAGGAGGTACAAACTGTTGAAATCTGTGCTTAACATGGAGTTGGTCCTCTGTATATAAAATTGAACTAAAAATGAACCATAATGAAGAGGGAGAGGAAGAGGGAGGTGGGATGGGAACTGGGGTGGGAGGCTAGGTATGGGGGAAAGAACCACTATATTCCTAAAGTTGTATATATGAAAAAGTACATACATTAAGTAAAAACTTAAAAGAAAAGAAAAGAATAGTGATAGAGAAAGGGAGGGAGAAAAAAAATCTTTGATTTGCTGGTTCATTCTCCCAGGCTGAAGCCAGGAGCGTACAGCTCCATCCAGGTCTCCCAGATGGGTAGCAGGGGCCCAAATACTTGGGCCATCTTCCATTGCCTTCTCTTGTGTGTTAGCAGGAAGATCTATCAGAAGCAGAGCAACTGGAACTCAGTTGGGATGCCAGCATCAAAAGAAGTGGCCTACCTCCATGTGCTACAATACCAGCCCCTACCTTGGTTGATTTTTAAAATTATTTTACTAACAGCTTTTTTAGGTGCTCATTTACCCATCATCAGAAAAGTGAACCCTAGAAATCTTGTATTCTTTTCCAAGATATTATTGGGACAAAGACCTTCATATTTTCTTGTAGTAATATGTTAGCTTAGAATGCTTAAAAGTTTTTTTCCTTTAAATATAAACCTAGAAATCTAGGATTACCAGGGGAATTTTATTCACAGAAAACTTTAAAATTTGTATTAGTCCTTATGTTGTTATAGTGATATCTGTAAAATGAGAACATTTAGAGAAAACTGGCTTTTCCTAATATAGTTTGTAATCTGTAATACAAAGTGTGATAATTTGGAAAGGAAACATGCATAGGGCGCAAGAGAGCTGAATTCCAGTCTACATTGTGCCACTTGATGTTTTTGAGAAAATCACATACTATCTTTAGGCCTATTTCCTGGTCTTTATCTCTAGGATGATTGTTTTATGCAGAGGTGACAAGGTGACTTTTTCTCAAAGTGAAGTCTGGAGGTGACTTTGAGTAGTATTGTTAAATCTTTTCAATAATTATATACTTATTGTAAATAACATAAAATCTGTGATTTGACAGATATTATCTAAGAAAATACTAGATTTAAAAAGGTGAAATGACTTAAAGACAGTTTAAGGAAAAATATTAACTCTAATTGTGTAGGTGGTATATGGATATAGCAAATGCTGAGAAGATAGTATTTTGGGTTTTTTGACTTTTTTCATTTTTTCATTTTTATTTAACGAATGCATTTTTATATAGATACAACTTTAGGAATATAGTGGTTCTTTCCCCCCATACCCCACCCCTTCCCATCCCACCTCCCATTCCCTCTCCCATCTCCTTATTCATTATGTATCATTTTTAATATGACTCTATATACAGAGGACCCACTCTATGCTAATCATAGAGAGAAGATAATATTTTAAGTGATTGTAGAAAGCTCAGTGTTTCTAGAAAATTTATTAAATTGCTTATGTAGTTACATCTTGGTGATATTAACAATTATTCAGGGGTTTCATATCAAAATTAACCAAAATTTTAATTCTTCCTGATAGGGGTGGTGTTGCATACTGATAACTTTAACCTGCTACACCTATACCACCACATTTGACCAATGTGTAAAATTCCTTTTTGGTAGAACTGAGTATGGCTATTATGTTTATCGAGCACAATGGTGAATTTTGTAGTATCGTGAATAAGATATCAGAACATAGTATATTGTCAAAACAGCACTGAAAAAGAAATCATATTTGATAAACCATGAGGGAGATTTGAGTAACAAATACATAAAGCTTTGTTGGTTAGTAAATAGTTAAATCAAATGACAGTACAGCACTTGAACTATGTAATGATTGTGGATGATTATATAGACGCCAAGACATTGTTATATCACTGTGCAGGTGATTGGGTGATAATTGTCAATATTTTAGTATTATTTTATCTATTCTAAGTATACTATCAAGAAACCTTGGTATTTGAAAGTGATTCTATACAGACCAAAATTTGCTAAATACTGATGCATTTCATCTTTTTCTCTGGGCAAGTCTTACATGAGCCCTTCTTTTCTACATGTTCCCCAACCTGCTTTCCTTCAAAATCATACTCAAATATTTCCTTATTTGTTTTTCCCCAACTTTCCCTAGCATGAATTAATTATATTAAATACATTATATTTTATATATTTGTAACACTTGTCACATTGTACTGGGCTTTCCCTTCTGGACTGCAGAGTTCAAAAGGTTATTCCTTTCTTCCTCCATATTTCAGTTAATTTATTAAAATAAGAAACATGAAAACACATGCGTGTTTTTAAAAAAAATCAGCTAAGCAGAAAAATAGCTCTGCCCTGACCATTCCTTTCCCAGAGGTGACTGTTGTTTTATTGATCACAACTTGTATGTATATGTATGCAGATTTAGAGGTTTTTTATTTTCAAGTAAATGAGACCATACTATTTGTTTCTTTCTAGAACAACTTTTTTTTTTTTTTTTTTTTTTTTTTTTTACTGACTGTTTTATCTTAGTGATCTTACCACCAAACTAACTCAACTATCTAACGTGTTTCATGGAGAGAATGGATCATAATTCATACACATACTTTTCCATCTTAATTCCCCAAGTAGATTAGATTTTGTTAGATTTTTTTTAGAAATTTTTTGTTAGAAAAAGGTTAGATTTTGTTGCTATTAAGACATTTCACTTAAGAAAACTTCTTTGCTGTAGATTTTACACCCAGATTTGGAAGTAGCAGATCATGCTTTTCCTCCTCCACGAACAGCTTTATCACATTCAAAAATGCTGGTAAGTTTAATAATACTTCTATTTTGTAGGTTTGTTAAAGAAGTTGAGTGAAGTTAGTCAGATGTTGCAGCATAGTAAAAAGTGCCACAAATTAGAAATTGGAGAGTTTCCACTGAGAGTCCTGGATGTCCTGTTCATGGGAGAGCTACAGGAAAGTGCACTGACCAGGAGGACAGGAGAACTAAGACTTTGCCCTGCAAAAGCATGAACAAGTATAGGACAGAAAATCAGAACCTGGGTTAGAGCATAGGAAACTTTGCCATGGGAATTTAAAAAATGTAAAGGAGGCTTATAAAAATGGAAACAAACAATGTTAATAATAGAATAGAATTAAGTTTGAAGAATAAGTAGATGAAGATAGCTCCAGTTAGAAGACAAAAGGGTGCATGTATAACAGAGGCCCCTTTTTTTATTTTGCCCATTGTATTTCTTGGAGGTGAGCTTGATGTATAGTAAGGAGCCTGATAGTGCTGGACACCTTTGACAAGTAACTTAAGCATTCTTGACCCTCATTTCCTCATCAAGACTTTATTTAGTAGCTTTGTAATTTTCCTTATAGTTCTAAATTTGTGATTTGTTTCTTTAATATTTATTTTTTTGAAAGTCAAAGTTAGGGTGGGGGAGGAGTGTGCGTGCGTGTGTGTGTGTGTGTGTGTGTGAGAGAGAGAGAGAGAAAGAGAGAAATCTTCTCTCCACTGGTTCGCCCTCTACATGTCCACAGTTGGGAGGGCTGCGCCAAGCCAAAGTCAGGAGCCAGGAGCTTCATCCGGGGCTCTCACGAGGGTAGCAGGGGCCCAAGCACTTGGGTTATCTTCCACTTCATTTCCCATGCTATTAGCAGGGACCTGGATCACAAGTGGAGCAACTGGGACATGAACAGCACCCTTATGGGATGCCAGCATCACAGGCAATGGTTTTACCCTCTATGCCACAACACTGGCCTCTGGGTCCAGCGCTGTAGCGCAGCCGGTTAATGCCCTGGCCTGAAGCGCCGGCATCCTATATGGGCACCAGTTCTGGTCCCAGCTGCTCTTCTTCCAGTCCAGCTCTCTACTATGACCTGGGAAAACAGTAGAAGATGGCCAGGTTCTTGAGCCCCTGCACCCACATGGGAGACCTGGAAGAAGCTCCTGGCTCCTGGCTGCAGATCTGCACAGCTCCTGCTATTGCGGCCAGTTGGAGAGTGAAACAGTGGACGGAAGACTTCTCTCTCTGCCTTTCTCCTCTCTGTGTAACTCTCTGACTTTAGAATAAATAAAAAACAAAATCTTAAAAAAAAAAAAAAAAACTGGCCCCTAAGAGTGTGATTCTTTCAAAATCTGTACTATTGCTAGTTTTAATGATCTATGACTATTTTATAAATTTATTGTATATTAATAAAGTAGACATATTTTCATTTGAAAAAGGCATCAATAGAAATATTAAAATTTGAAAAAAAAACTGAGCTATTATTAACAATTTTAAGGTCATGCCTTATTAATGTAAGGATAGGTTTTTAAAACTTGCATACACTTTGTAAAACTTTTCAAAACAGACTTCATAAACTCTTAAAACTTAGTGTTTAAAGATTTTTTCCTTTCATATTAGTGACAGAAAAATCAAAAGAATTGGATATATGCCCTTCTCTAACATGGTAAAAGATACGACCCTGACTTACTTTTTTCTTAGAGGAAAATGAGATGCATTCGAGGCAAGTTTTATTTGGTTCAATACAAAGAACAGTTTAGCAGCCTAAGCTGCCCAGTGATAGGATGGACTAGAAGCGCCACCGTTCAGTGTTGCCAAAAATGAAACTTATGTATGAGAAGACTGAAACACTCTTTACAACTTTTTACTTAACATTTTTTTAGAAATTAAATTACCTAACATGTTTCTTCTTACATTTTTAGGATAAAGAAGTGCGAGCAGTTTTCCTTAGATTATTTGCCCAACTCTTCCAAGGATATAGATCATGCTTACAACTTATAAGGATTCATGCAGAGCCAGTTATACATTTTCACAAAGTAAGATAAAGCACCCTATTTTTGACCTTAATTTATCAAATGTGATTATTTATAATCTCTGCTTTGTGTGGTTGGATGATAATTCTTACTACTAAGGAACTGACATAAGGCTTTACTTTATACTCTTAACTTTAAGTTGGTTTTTCTTTTAAAACTAAACATTAATTTCTGATTTCCCCTCCTGAATTATGGGCAGATTGATTTTTATTCTTTTCAATACATGTTGTATTTCAGGTATCAGACAAAAAACTTTTTCAAGAGAAATATATTTTATATTTTTTAAAGATATATTTATTTATTTTGACAGTCAGTTACATAGAGAGGAGAGACAGAGGGTTCTTCCATCTGCTTATTCGTTCCCCAGATGTCTGCGAAAGCCAGTGCTGGGCCAGGCCAAAGCCGACAGCTCCATTCTCCAATGAGGGCAAAGACCCAAGTACTTGGGCCATCGTCAGCTGCTTTTCTTAGGCTATTATCGGGGAGCTGGATTGGGGTGGAGTAGTCAGGGTGCAAACCTGCACCTGCGTAGAATACTGGCATTGCAGGCTGTGGTTCTACCCCTATGCCACAAAACCAGCTCCTGAAAAATACATTTTATAGCAACACATGTTTATGCATAAAGGCATTACATAAGCTTTGATCTTTATTGTGTTTTTTTTTTTGTCATTTATCCATTACCAAACAATAAAATATTGTTTTACTTTTTCTTTCTTTACAGACAGCTTTCTTGGGACAGCGTGGTTTGGTTGAGAATGATTTCCTCACTAAAGTGCTCAATGGAATGGCATTTGCAGGTTTTGTTTCAGAAAGAGGTCCTCCTTATAGATCTTGCGATCTCTTTGATGAGGTATAGTTCTTCTAAAATGAATGCATTATTTACAAACACATATTCTAGTATTGAAAGTAGAGAAGTTTTGTTTTTAACATTAACTCAAAATATAATTAAAATACAAAATAATCTAAGTGCTGATTATTATGTTACCAAACCTTCATATTATATATATTAGAAATATATAATTATGGAACGCCTCAGAAGTTCAGAGTTACAGGGTTTGTAGGAGAGAGAGAGAAAAAGAGGGGAGAGAGAAAGAGATCAATTGATTGATTGAGATTGAGATCTGTCTTCATCCACTGGTTTACTCTCCAAGTGGCCAACAATGGCTAGAGTTGGGTCAGTTTGAAGCCAGGAGTCTGGAACTGCATGTGGGTCCCCAACATGGGTACATGGGTCCAAGGACTTGGGCTATCTTCCCAGCCACATTAGCAGGGAGCTGAATTAGAAGTGGAGTAGCAGGGACTCGAACTGGTGCCCATATGGATACAGGCATTAGCTTAACCCACTGCTCCACAACATCAGCCCCTCCCCTCCTTCCCCCAAATTTTAAACAAGAGTTTATTAAAGTAGTTTTAAAACTTTGACAGTAATTTAAAACTTCAGTTATTTTTTGGAGTCAATAATGCACTGATCTCAGCCAGCGTCATGGCTCACTTGGCTAATCCTCCGCCTGTGGCACCAGCACCCAGGGTTCTCGTCCTGGTTGGGACAGCGGGTACTAGTCCCGGTTGCTCCTCTTACAGTCCAGCTCTCTGCTGTGGCCCGGGAGTGCAGTGGAGGATGGCCCAAGTGCTTGGGTCCCCTGTGCCCGCATGGGAGACCGGGAGGAAGTACCAAGCTCCTGGCTTCGGATTGGTGCAACGCCGGCTGTGGTGGCCATTAGGGAAGTGAACCTACGGAAGGAAGACCGTTCTCTTTGTCTCTCTATCACTGTCTATAACTCTCTCTCTCTCTCTCTCTCTCTCTCTTTCTCACTGTAACTCTGCCTGGCAAAAAATAAAAATAAATAAAAAATAATGCACTGATCTCTCTCCCTGTCTCATAGGAAGAAAGGTATAATTTTGATGTATAGATATATGACTTCAAATTGCAGTTATATTGAGTCTTTCAGTGATAGAGCTATAGTTTAACTTCATGGCTTCAGTAATCAAAATTTGTCTAGCTCCTTTGGTACATAATAAAATTTAATCTTTACCTTAAAGGAGTTGACCACTAAAGGAAGAAATAGGGCAGATGTAACTCAAAATACGAATGTTGTTTTCCATTTATTGTGCTTTCTCTTTTAAAAACATCTTTCAAATTCTTTTTTTTTTTTTTTTTTTTTTTTTTTTGACAGGCAGAGCGGACAGTGAGAGAGAAAGACAGAGAGAAAGGTCTTCCTTTACCGTTGGTTCACCCTCTAATGGCTGCTGTGGCCGGCACACAGTGCTATCCGAAGCCAGGAGCCAGGTGCTTCTCCTGGTCTCCCATGCGGGTGCAGGGCCCAAGCACCTGGGCCATCCTCCACTGCACTCCCAGGCCACAGCAGAGAGCTGGACTGGAAGAGGGGCAACTGGGAAAGAATCAGGCGCCCCAACTGGTACTAGAACCCGGTGTGCCGGCGCCACAGGCAGAGGATTAGCCTATTGAGCTGCAGTGCTGGCCTCAAATTCTTATTTAATTCTGTGTTCACAGCACCTAATTTGGGTGCGTAGAATAATGAGTTTTACTCTGTTTTTCAGTTTCTGAAAAAGCATCATATTGAAACCAATAAATCTAAAGTTCCTTTAAATCTATAAAATAAAAAACATTCCTAGCACCTATTATATTACAAAATAGTAATAGTAGTCAATCTTTGCTGCTAGTGGTTTTATTTTATATGTAGAAGGTAGGAATCGAGATCTGCGCAGCGTCATCCGTAGCGGCCATTTGGGGAGTGAACCAACGGAAGGAAGACCTTTCTCTCTCTCTCTCTCTCTCTCTCTCTGTCTCTGTCTCTGTCTCTGTCTCTTTCTTTCACTGTCTATAACTCTGTCAAATTTAAAAAAAAATAGAAGATAGGAATTGAGATTTAAAATATCCTTATTTCATAGGAAAAGGATCTTTTATTCTCTGAAAAGATAGTGAAGTATTCCTAGGTAAGAATTATAGAATAAATACCTGTTACAGTTCTGAGTATGAACACCAGACACCAACTGCTTTAGTTAATAATACAAAACATAAGAAGATGTAGGAGAAATTATGCTGATAGGACCAAATCTTTCTTATCAATTACTGACCATCAGTCCTCTACAATTAACACTTAATATGGTTGACATTGGTTATATATCAGCCTTTAGATTCTAAACTAAGTCATTAATACATAATACTGAATAGGATTATATTAGATGCTCTCCAGTATCCTCAGTATAATTTGTAGCTTCTACATTGTGTCAGTTTTTGAAACTTTGTGAATAGTAATAGTGGTTTCTGTATCCTTTTTGTTTTCTATTCACTTTTTCATTACTAACTCCCTCTGGTAACGTCTTCATAACAAGTCACATTGATTACTTGAAGAAAACTTGCTTGCTATCACTTCCAACTATCTTTGTGGCTGCGTCCTGAAGTGATTCCCCTCTGACTTTGAGCCTAACCATAAC